>NC_140580.1:1051805434-1052447934 GCF_964204655.1 Triturus cristatus | reverse complement strand
ATTTATTTTTTAAATGGGAGGCCTCTTGGATGACCGTGTGCCCCGGGGACCACCACCTCCCTAGGACAAATTCATTGTTATGAAGAGGGCCACTTGGACACCCCCCAGCCCCGGGGACCACCAACTCCCCGTGGCCATGATTAGTTTGGAGTGGGGGACCTCAGGGACCCCGGTGCCCCAGGGACCACCGGCTCCCCAGGGCCATTTTTTTTTTTAAATTGGATGGGGTGTCGTAATGTCCCACATCCCGGGCCTTTCTCGGCCGAGTGGACTGCCACCTCCCCAGGACAGACTATACAAAAAAAGGAGGGGGCCACCTGATCCCCCTCATTGAGCCATGAATGGCAATGGGGACCGTCATCCCCAGGGCCAACCCCTACTATGTCCCTGGGTGCCCAGCCCAGGATATAGCTGTTTGCTGTGGCTTGGTGGAAGCTTTACTGCTCCTGCCGAGCCACAACAAATACTCCGCTTCCAGAAATCGAGAGCATTGAAAATGCTCTCACTTATTGGAAGCAGAGCACAATTACTTTCACACACAGGGAGCTGCCTTTCCAGCTGCTCCCTGTCTTGAAAGCAATGCCGGCTCTTGCAGGAGGTGGGGAGCCAGCAGGGACCACAGGAGCCTTCAGTCTACCCCCGTGGTCCCTGTAAGGACTGGGTGCACTGGGGGCACCCAACAGACATGGCCAGGCCCCAGGGGCTGGGATCCCGGGCTGAATTTGGCACTGGGAGGGAGTCCGCGCAGGCCCCCTCCACCCAGCTCTACATGACTGGGCCATGGGGAATGGGTTCCCGGGGCCTAAATAGGCAAGGGGAGTGGAGTGGCATGGCTCCCTTCCCCTAAATAAAAAAAGGAAAAGAAAAAAAGACCAGCTATGGGGACCCCGGTCTGATATCGGCCTAGGAGGGGGCCACACAGCTCCCCTCCCCATTCCAAAATAGCCTAGCCCCTGGGTATGGGGTCCCCAGGGTCAAAATCGGACTAAGGATGGGGGCCATGTGGCCCCCCTCACCTAATAAAACAACATTTTTTTTACAAAAAAGCCAGCCCGCCCCCTTTCACCACCACCCTGAAAATGCGCCTCCTGGTGCACTACTAGTTGGGGGATGAAGTCCCCTTGGATCCTGAGGGTCCTTGGAGGCCAACTACCCGGACTGTTACTCCAGTAATTCAAATAAAGTGGAATTGCTGAGAGATCATTGAAGCGTGCCCCCTTTCTCCACCACTCTGCAAATGCACCTCCTGGAAAACTCCTGATTGGTGGATGAAGTCCCCTTGGATGCTGAGGGTTCTTTAGGGCAAACAAGCCCTCCTTTTACTTTCAGTAAGTCCCAAGCCTTTTGGACTGCTGAGAGGTTGTCGGTGGCTGTACCCCCTTTCTCCACCACTCTGCAAACATGCCTCCTAGTACACTACTGGTTGGGGGATGAAGTCCCCTTGAATGCTGAGGGTTCTTGGGGGCCACTAGCCCTCCTGTTACCACCAGTAAATCCCACACAACGGGATTGTTGAGAGCTCATCAGAAGCCACGCCCCCTTTATTTACCACTCTGCAAATAAACCTCCTGGTGCCCTGCTGCTTGGGGGATGAAGACCCTTGGATGCTAAGGCTCCTTGGGGGCCAAGAACCTCTTCTGTTCCCTCCAGTAAGTCCCACAAAATGGGATTTCTGTGGGCTGCTCAGAGGCCCAACCCTCTTTCTCCAGCACTCTGAAAATGCACCTACTGGCACACTGATGTCTGGGGGATGAACTCCCCTTGGATCCTGAGGGTCTTTGGGGGCCAAGATCCCCTCCTGTTACCTCCAGCAAGTCCAACACAGTGCTGAGAGCTGGTCGGAGGCCCCTTCCCCTTTCTCCACCACTTTGCAAATTCGTCTCCTGGAGCAATACTTCTTGGAGGATGAAGTCCTCTTTAATGCTGAGGGTCCTTGCGGCCAGGAAGCCCTCCTCTTACCTCCAATATGTCTGGCACAGAGTGATTCCTGAGAGCAGGTCAGAGGCCCCAACCCCTTTCTCCACCCCTCTGCAAATGAGACCTCTTGCTAAAAAACCACAGACATTTACTTACAAACCAAAGGTTACAGGGACGTTATAGTCAGGAAATAGAATTTGAAAAACCTCCAAAATGTACTTAAAAAGACAAAGGTTACAGGGAAACACAATTCAAAAATCCTTAGAAATATTATGTTGATAACTGTGAGCAAAGTTAATAAAAAGATTTATAAAAAAAAAAAAGAAAAAAAAAAAGAAAATCCTTAGAAATGCACTGAAAAACCAAAGGTTACAGGGACCATATAGTTCAGCTCAGATTTCACTTGTACAATACCATAGAAATTCAGCACCCACCCATACAGCCACTCACACCGCCACTCCCTCACCTATACAGCCACTTACACACCCACTCACTCACCAGTCCAGCCACTGACACAGCAACTAATGCATCCACACAGATACACAGTAGTAGTGTTCCTATTATACTAATTTAACTTTTGTAGTAGGTTAGTATATATGTTTAACAATCATAAACTCTTAGGAAATACTTACACTCACTAGATGATGTCATCAGTGATGTCATTTGAGATGTCATCAGTGATGTTATCAGTAATGTCACTGACCATATCATGACTGATGTAATGTGTGAGGTCATAAGCAGTGCATTGCAGGGCATAGGTTGTAATTAGCTCAGGTAACCATGCTTAATTTTGATGGTTTTGAACGAATCTGAGTCTAACTATAACGTCATTCACACACCCACACAGCCACTCACACTCCTACTCACACACCCACACAGCCACTCTCACAGCCACTCACAGATCCACACAGCCAGTCACCCTCGTACTCACACACCCACCACACACTCACACACCTACTCACAAACCCACACAACTACTCACTCACTCACACACTCCCTCATGCACCCAGGTTGCAGGGATCTTATAGTTAGGAAATAGCATTAAGAAACCATAGAAATTCACTGAAAAAAACAAAGGTTACAGCAACACTATAGTTAGGAAATAAAAATTTAAAAACCTTAGAAATCCACTGAAAAAAAACAAAGGTTACAGAGATGTTATAAATTGGGTTTTTTAACTTTATTTATAATTTTGCATACGATCTTACAGTGTGCTACCTAATAGCACCAATTACAGCATTGAGTAAATAGCAAACATACAGAGACATCATAGTTAGGTTCAGATTTTATACACACAAAACCATAGAAATTCTGAAGTTATAGTTATCTCAAGTAACTATAACTTGTGCCCTAAGGCAACTATAACTCACACCATTCCCAAGCACTGCTAATTACCCCACATATTACATCACTCATTACATCTTTGTTGGCATTGTTGATAATTTCCCTGCAACATTTGTAGTGAAAATATTGATGAGAAAACTGCATGGCGGATGCGATTTTTACCATGTTTAAGGGAGAGTGCACAAGCACTTTACCCCTGGTTAGCATGGGTAAGGTGCACAGAGACCTAATATCAGCAAGGCAGGGGTAGGGGGTTCAGCAAAAACAGGGTAGTGAAGGCAACGCAAAGGTGTGAGGTCTAGCAGATACTATATGTATGTATGCCTTTTGGCACAACACTAGATTTTCCTCAGGAACATGCTGTGATATCCTTCATGTTGACCTTGCCTATACATTTGTAAGTTTTGGGTTGGGTTTGTAATCTGAACCATGTCTAGTGGCATAATGGTCAGTGCTTGAAATGGACATACTTTTCTCATCGAAGAATACTTGAGAATCTCTAATTAAAAATGTAAACACAGTTTATGTCTGTTCTACTTCACTTCTTTCTTTGCTAAGGGTTTGGTCTGTGTTCTGCTTTTCAATCTCTAGTCCAGTGGATATTGCTACTATTTAGGCCTCTTCCTGCTTCTTCAGTGTTTTTGGTTTTGATTTTTAATGGAAATAAGGTTGACATGGAAAACTGTTCTACCCACCCCTAAACAGTGTTGCAAGTGGTTTTGTTCACCTTTGCATTGTTTCAATTAGCAGGTTATTGTTGAACACATTGGTACCTATCAGGAATGGTTGAGCAACCATAGGCTGTATCACGGCTGCTTTCTTTTAAAAATACACAGACTGTAAAGCTATGGTCTGTAAGGTGTGGTTTAATGGAATAAGGATGGGACCGATGTTTTCACTTATGTTGGGTGTTTTGGTGGTATGAGGATGCTTGCCAGGGCAGACCTTGTACTTTACAGCTATCTAGAAGTCACGCCATCAGGAGTGTACGTTGAACTGTTCTTTGTAACACATTATTGTTTCCACCTAGGACTTGCAGATCTGATTTCCTAGGTGGGTCCATATGGAACAGTTCTTGATTGAGTTTCTCCTAAGACCCTGATCATTGGGTTTAATGCTTTGGTATTGATTCATGAGGAGAGGAATTATTATTCAAAAGAAAGGTTACCATCACTAACAATGTTGCTGGTGGAAACTCAATCTATCTTCAGATTCATCACGACATGCATGCCTCCCCATTCCGAAGAGCATTGTGGTGTTTAAAAGGTTTCATGTTATTTTTTTGCACTGCACTGATGTCTCTCTTTTAAGTCTTGTCTTCGGCTCTCAGGGCATATGGTAAAATTGATGCTAACTTATGTCAGAGCAAGAAGGGTGTCGATATATATCTATCCGTGACTTCACTTTGGAGGGAGAGTAATGGAGTTGTGTGAGAGCCAAGGCGCCACCCACCAGTGCAGGACAACTGTTTTAACTTTTTGGGTCCAGTCTAGTGCCTGGTGAGATTTGTGATGTGAGGGATCTTCCGAAAATAACGTGTGCACCAGAAATATGATAACCAATGATAAGTAACCTATTCATTTACAATTGAAAGTATCTGGGCCAGTCACTTCTTGGGACAGGACTAACTGAGTATTCACAAAGGAGCAACAGAGGGAAAAGAAAGCCTGGTCGCCCTCCGCTCATCAAACATCAACACAACAAAACCAGGTTTCTAAGGCGCTTTTTATTAACCTTCCAACTTTCATCAACGTGTGTGAATTACTGCCATTTGCTCAGTTGTACTACTCTATTTTATATATATTTTTATAGTAGTCACACTCCGTGTAGCCGCCTTTCTTTTTTTTTTTTTAAACAATTTTTTCAGAAGACAGTCCTCCAATAACAGGGTTTCTTCAAACTAGCCTGATGTAAACCCCGCAATCACAAACTGTGAGAAATAATGCAAAAAATGTGGAAAGACAAAATGACCCCTCACATTGGCATAGCTGGTTGGTACTCACCAGTTGTGCCCACTTTTATCATCATTGGCGGTCATTTTGTTAAAAAGGAAATTAAAAAAGTGTACAAACAAAAATCAAGTGCAGTGAAGTGAAATAGGTCATATCCCTCAATGTAACCAAGTGTGATATTAAAATTGAGAAAACACTCACAAAGCAATCCTTTATTATTTACTGAGTGTTTTCATCGAACTAAAATGAATATGTTGCCATTCATGCATACCTTTTCAAATGCCAACATGTGTCTTTGCCGCAATAATTTAGGCAAATTCATCAGGGCCAAAAGCACTTCGTCAAAGCACCCGTATTGGACACAGCGTTATGGAAGACTGTCAAATGCAAAAAAAGAGAGAAACACACAACAAAATACTACGTCATTAACCCCTCAACCAGCCCCGAAATATGAAAAACATTGTTTTCAACCTATGTGCCTAGCAATATTTACCCTCAGATAGCCAACGTTTTGTATACCAGCTTCACTTTTGAGGTCACCTACAGAGCTCCTTTTATGAGTCCTCCTTGCGAAATGACCATATAGTTATTATGTCAATCTGAAGTAAAATCAGGAAAGAAGGTTAAAAAGCCTTATTTAGCAACATGAGGGACGAAGAACAAAAACAGGTACACGATCAATCAGCAAGTGTATATGGGAAACAGTTCACCATTAACCATCGTAATAGCATGCTCGCATATCCCAATCCCATTTCTAACAAAGCCCCTATGTTGAAGTTAAGGTGTTGTTTCCCTCATCCATAAAATCAATTCCTTCAATTTCGAAACCCGGACTATCACCCATTTAGATATCCGAGACCCAAATCGCCCTCTATCTCCTTACTTCTCCGGGCCTCACGGAGCACGTTGTCCACTGACTAAGAAAACCTCAAGTGTGTACCTTAATTCTGGTAGAGAGTGGTTCCTTGCGCACTTCAGCAATTGTAATACCACAAATGTGGTGTATAGGCTGACGTGTGAATTTAATCTCCAGTATATAGGGCTTCCGTCCAGAAAAATCAAAGTGAGAATACAGGAACACCTTAGCACTATAAAGTCAGGAAAACTCACAACAAAATTGTTTTTTGTTTGGACACTTTTTTCGTTTCCTTTTTAACAAAATGACCGCCAATGATGATAAAAGTGGGCACAACTGGTGAGTACCAACCAGCTATGCCATTGGTGGTGCGCACGTGAGGGGTCATTTTGTCTTTCCACATTTTTTTATTATTTCTCACAGTTTGTGATTGCGGGGTTTACATCAGGCTAGTTTGAAGAAACCCTGTTATTGGAGGACTGTCTTCAATTAAAAAAAAATATATATTTAAAAAAAAAAAAAGAAAGGCAACTACACGGAGTGTGACTACTATAAAAATATATTTAAAATAGAGTAGTACAACTGAGCAAATGGCAGTAATTCACACACGTTGATGAAAGTTGGAAGGTTAATAATAAGCGCCTTAGAAACCTGGTTTTGTTGTGTTGATACAGGACTAACAGAGGCAGCTGCTCTTTCTAACAGGACTGATTGTGCCAAAGTTAGAACCTGGGATTTGAAGAAAGACTTGTGTAATTTATTCCGTGCTCTTAATCTAGATACATCAGAGCCCTCAGCAACTTTTACAATGTCAAATTCAGTACAGTCACTAACATTTTTGGGGGATCCAGCTGGAGGGCCTTTGGACATTCCCTTGAACATGCAAGTCAAAGTTTCAAGTGCAGTAGCAGAAGGTAACATAGTAAATGGAAAGGAGTTAACAAAAGTACCAAGTTTAGTGCTATTATTTATATGGATTTTTCTGATTTTTCAGATTTATCTGAGAGCATTCTCTTTACTTATGAATACTGGGGAAAATAGAGATGTCTTCAAAGATATTGTTTATCTCCTTGGGAGGCAGGTGACCACTTTGCTTTAGTTTGATCCTGTGCCACCTGCCACCTTTTTACCTGACCTCTTCTATCTCCTGTGTGGAACTTCAGGAGCAGTCTGTATATTGGTATAGATTCCTCTTTATCCTGTTTCTACTGAGCATTAGCATAGGATTATACAGGGCTAGCATAACATCTCTTATTGGTCAATGTTCTTGTTTTAGTTTCACTTTGATCCTTTCCTGGGGGGCTATATTGTCATGTTTATTTGAAATGTTACGGTATAGGGCCAGAGGATATACTGAGGATAAATTCCCAGCTTGTCTCATTTAGATCATTTATCCTAAAACCAAAACATGTCAGTTGGATCCCTGCCTTCTCTAGTTTCCATGACTCTAGTTTCGTACAAGCAAATGGCGGCCCAAAGGACAGAGAGGTGCATATACATCCAAACATGACACTGAGGCACCACATCTATCTGTTACTGTTCAAATGAGGTCAGGTCACTTTCTTTGTGTGGCTTTATGCTACGTGACCCATGGTTCAAATGCCTTCTACTGAAGACTCTGGCAACTGATAACTTTCTAATTTCACCTTTATTCAATGCTTCTTAGATTAGCGTTGTCCCTTTAAGGCAGTGTAGGCAGAAATAGCATGCTCATGCTTACCTTTGAGAATCATTTGATGCAGTTTAATACACAATTGTTTTTCTGAATTACTTGCATTGTCATTATAGAAGTAGTTATCTGCTTTTTGTTATATAGGGTAAATCTCTTTAGGAGATTTGGACTCATTTTGTTCAATCTGTATTTATACATGATAATGTTGAGGCTTGTTTATATTGATATGTGTCTAAATTTATAATTAAACCTTACTAATCTTATATTCAGTTATGGACTGGATTATTGAGTGATCACATTTTGGTTAATCTATATTGAAATGTTAAGTTGTGATTGAGTTCTCTCTCTTACCTCTCAAGCTGCTAGAAAGACCATGTGGTTAAGTAGGTATGTCTGACTGGGCTCATCTCTCTCAGCTGTATGTTCTGTTTTAGCTCCAATCGAAAAATGGGGGCAAAGGTCCTTCCGACCTGTGATGTGCTATCAGGATTTTGAGGGCCCAAGCTGTAAATTTGAGGTGATTGATTTTAGACCCAATTTTACCAATCCTTGGGTGCTAACAGTCCCAATGTTTTCAGTCCTAGACTTTCTTTTGACAACCTAATGCTTTGCTGATGTTGCCTTGATTATTTTCTGTTGAACCAATTGGATTAAAGCAGCTCTGTGTGATGCCTGTAGGCTTCCTAGGCATTTTTGCAAACAACACTTTACATTACATTATCCCAGGGAGGGTTAGGAATCTGACTATGCATTCTGTTTTTAACTAAAAAGTCAGCGTTACCTGAAAATGTCACACATGGACATGCACTATTTACATCTATCCAGTTGAAAGCATTGCTTATAACTACAGTTGCCAGGGAGTGCAATGTTATCAGAGCACCAGTTTCAAGTTCTGGCCATTTCTGTTACAAATCATTGTAATAAGGTGTGTGAGTTCAATTGCTTCAATGGAATGAAACCAAGACTGCAATTTCCAGACGGCATTAGGATGCCAAATGAAAGCCCTGGAGCAGAGTCCTGTGTTCTTATGACCTAAAGTGATTTGGCAATGCTAAATGTATTAGTAAAGCCAAGACTTTGAAACACAGTTCCCCGATGACATGAAAGGAGAGAAACAAAAGCACAATTTAATAGCCTTAAACGACCTCACAATCTTATCAAAACGTAAGCTACAAGAAGAGGCCAAAAAGAGTTCATGAGAGGACTCATTTCGACAGGAGAGGCTTGGGAAGTTCTGATTTTGATAGAATTCTGCTTTTTGTGGCCCTGTGTTTATACTTGTAAAACAAAACAGCATGTGCGAGAGTGCTAAGAAAACAAAAAGAAAATTAGCTACTTCGGCCCCGCATGAAAATACCAGTCCAAGGGCTTCTCAGAGTCGCAAAAGATGACTTATTATTAGTATTGCTATGAGCTGGTTCCCTGTGGCACACACATAAAGCACCTTCTATGCAACAATCTACAGCTACATAGCTGCCAAGTTTCCCAAGTCCATGTGTGAGTAGGTAGGTAGTCGTGTCCCAGATTTTTCTTAGAATTTCAGGACTTGTAGTTCTGGTTATATACTGGGTTAAATAAGACTACAAGTCTCAGAATTCGAAGAAAAACATGGGACTGGCATAACTAGTAATGTGGGGACCTGGTAAACGAGGCAGCTATGCAGCAACAAACCTTATGTGGCAACCTGCAGATATCTAACCTATCCTTTCCCCGGGGAAAATCGTTGTCAAATGAGCCTATATCACGTGTGTCACATCCAGCCAGCACAGACTCTATTGCAACAGCACATTAGTCTATTTGCCTATAGTTTGCTTTCAAGGGGGCATATTATCAAGAAACGGCGTTAAAATTATCGCCGCTTTAGCAGCAATAAGATTCTCAAAGATGTGTATCAGGAAACTATGATCAGGTCCTGGACTTTCATCCACCTGTTTTGGGGTGTGTTAGTCAAATTGGTTCAATTGATATGAACTGATAAACTCCTGAAAATTCTTTAGGTTGAGAACTCGGATGTCTCCTGACGAAAGGGAATAATTTGGAAACCTTCAACATCGTAAGAATGGGTTAAAAAAAAGCCATGGGCTTTTCTGTTAGAAATCGTTGTGATCACAAGAGTTAGTGCAATTGGTTAAATGTAAGTAACAGTACAACTCCCAAAACACATCCGTTTGTCAAAGGTAGACCCTGGCCTGGAAACAAGACACCATAACAACCTAGAGTTAGATGACAACTTTAGTTATTATATGAAAGCTAGTACTAGCTGAAGGTGTCAAAGATTCAAGTGGACTTGGAAGCTCAGATTGCACAGCTCATGTGGGGGCATATCTACAAGGCGGCGATAAAAAATTATACCCGCTTTTGCTGCTTGTCGCTATATCAGCAAGGTCACGCTATCGCGTGAAACCTTGCCTTAGCGCCTGAATTCCTAACGCCCATCTCTGCATCTCTAATGAGATGCAAAGTGGGCGTTCCTCCCCAGGATAATGGGAGAAATGTCGCTAAGCGACATTTCTCCTATTATCAAGCCTCACGCAAAGCAGCATAGCGACAAGAAAAGTAGCGATAACCTCTGTTATCGCTACTTTCCTTATGCCTGCGTTGAAACTGACTTAGCCATGATATACTATGGAAGGTGGATATCATAGCTAAGTATGTGAGGCCCTATCAACAAGCTATCGCCTAACTTCGTGGAATTATCGCTGGATTTCCAGCGATAATCTCACGTTTGGCAGTCAGCCCTAGGATTTTTATCGCTTTTGAGATAAGCGTTGCTAATAGCACGCTATCTCAGCGATAAAAATCCACACTAGCCGGCGATAATTATCCTAGCGCTAAGTGCGCTTAGCGATAATTATTGCCGGTTGTTGCTGATATGCCCCGTGGAGTTTTAAGGAACCTAGGGGCATATTATCAAGACACAGCGTTAAAATTATCGCCGCTTTAGTGGCAGAAAACTGCCGCTAAAGTGGCGAGAATGGGCTTGATAATATACCCGTGAGAATTCTCATAGAAGCTCATGTTCTGGTGTCAACATGGGCTTCTATTGGAATTCTCTGCGGCATATTATCAAGTCCATTATCGCCGCTTTAGCGGCAGCTTTCTGCCGCTAAAGCGGCGATAATTTTAACGCCATGCTTGAAAATATTCCCCCAAGTTTAGTACTTCGAGTATGAAACCTTTATGCAAGGATCGTGTTGCAGAGATTGGAGGAGGGCTGCATTGCAAATAGAAAATAAAACACAGGCATTTGTGACTGTGATACAGCTAAGAAGAAAAGACGACCCTTTTCCACCAAGGCCACAATGGCATTAGAGGCCCGAGGGAGGACTCTGTGACCACGAGGTCAGAGGGGAGGGAGAACGAAAGTGAAACCCCAGTTGCCACACACATGGGAAGAGTGCACACTATCGACCCAGTATGTCATTATGACTGGGAGCTGGCAGCAAACACAAACGTTTGGTCAAATATAACTATAAATGTTCTACTCTGGGTTACCTGATGGGGAGGAATAATAGCAAAGCAAAAACCAAAAGAAATGATGTACGGAGTGTTGAACATTGCAAGCTCTCACCCCCAGTCAACTGATCTGGGTTTAATTCAACACCGTTCTTTAGCCCACTCTGCCACCCCAGTTCAGACATGGCCATATGCAAATCAGTCTGACCCTGTGCCTCATGGGAACAGTTCAGCCCGAACTGCCAAGCCATGCCTTCCCTGGACCCGAAACAAGCTTCCTAGGACCGGTTTCTGGCATTTCAGCCGTCTTCAGCCAGGCTTGCTTGAATCCAGTGGCAAAGTGAGCAAGGGACTCACGTCTGAGCATACCCTGCCAACTTATGGCGAACAAAGCAAAAACCAAAGGAAATGATGGACGGAGTGTTGAACATTGCAAGCACTCACCCCCAGTCAACTGATCTGGGTTTAATCCATCACCGTTCTTTAGCCCACTCTGCCACCCCAGTTCAGACATGGCCATATGCAAATCAGTCTGACCCTGTGCCTCATGGGAACAGTCCAGCCCATGATAAAACTAGGAATACAATTCCCAGGTTTCTAAGAAGAAACTGATACTGGACTGAGTCCTCACTCATGGATATGGGAACTTGACAGCTATGACAATATAAGGAAAGATGATGAGCATGGTCTGGGGTCCTGAGACTAGCATGAATAAACAGTTATAGTTGGTACTTTGGACATGCAAGAAATTGGCAGCTGCAGATACAAGCAGAAGATTAAGGTGTGGGTGATAAAGAACAGAATGGAGATGGCACCATGAGGCAGTCTGAATTTGCAAGGAGGGGACATGACAGATGCTGGTAGAGCTGCAGAGCATGGAAGAGACTGTGAAGGGAAGATGTTTTAGAGGAAAGGACAAGGAGACAGCAGAAACAAACAAGAATCGTAGCCCGAGTGGTAGATGGATGCAGTGATTGAACAACACAAGATAGATAGTTTGAACTAGTTTGAACTAACCCAGAGAGTATGCGATTAGAGCTAAGATAATCATTTGAGTACCAACAGCCAGATGACTGCAGAGCCGTGTTTCTCAAACCTGGAGCTGGCAGCTGGAAGGAAGGCACGGCCATTGAAGAAAGGGAGAACAGATTGGGCAGTGGGAGTGGACCAGACTCTCGGGAACGACAGAGGGTTATAGTGTAGAAAAAAAGAAGCAGCTCTACTCAGGATATGTAATGGACAGTTGTGTTTGTGTGGCAGAGACAGAGAAAAAGAGAGAGGGGTTGATGAAAAAAACTGAAGATTTACTTCTGGAAGTCTGGTGAAACTCAGTTGATGTAAATATAACTATGAAACACATGCACACACAATGCCTGGTGAACCAGCAATCAAGAAGCCAACTAATGTGCTACCATTGTCAAAAGTTAAAGGACTAAATATCCTGACAACATTTGGCTTGCTGAGTCCAATAAAATGTTGATAGATGTGAGTACATTTTACATTAAAAAAAAAGAGTTGAACTGGAATTAATTTTCCAACAATAATCACACAAATAATATTGAGTTATTCAAACATTTTGACTTTCATTCCTAAGCAGGTTCTCTTGTTGGCGTGGGATGAGAATATGATGTGGTCTAGGGTGTGCACAATTTTCTAATATTTTCTGCAGAATTAAACAAAAAAACGAGATAAACGTGAGTAATGACTTAGAAAGATTATTTTTCAATTTAATTGTAATCAACTTGTAAAAAAAGTGATGATAGTGGCTTGACAGGCCAGACATGCATCCTTAAAAGCAGATGTATTTGTTTTCTGGGCAACGCAGGGCAGCAACGTAAATTGCTAATCTACATTGCACAAGGAGGAGAAAGCAGCACAGAGCCATATGTATTAAAAATGGTATGTTGTTGTTCACTGGTTCTTCAGTGTATACAAGCAGGCTCCCCAGCACCATGGTGCAGTGATATGTGCATGCTTTCTAGCATAGTATTTGTACTTGAACAATACCCTTCCAATACAATATACAGTGCCTAGACAATTACTAAACATTCAACACATTGTATGCCATGTTAGTGCTTGCTTCAGGGCGGTGTTATTTTTTGTGCAAAGCAGAGTCTGGCTATCTTAGTAGATCGGGCTGTACATCAAAACTATAGGGGGCTTGACCTTAATGGCTGAGTGGAGGTAAACCACCCAAACTCCGCTGATTGAATTAATTAAAGTCAAGGCAGCGGCTGCCCCTGTCCAATTAAATTATCGATATTGCCATGCCTTGAATGATGTGAGGCTGGAGATGTGGCGGGAGGCCCCAGAAGAGTACTAGAAGTGCTATCTCAGTGACCGTACTAATTGAGCCCTCTGGCATAGGATGACAGAGCCGTGGACCTCAGCGCGTCATGGGTGAGCAAACCCAATGCAACAAGTGAAATGACCCGGTCCCCACCTCACCCTTGTCACCTTTACAGCAGCAGTGATGCACCGCACACTAGATCTGGATAGACAGATGCAGAGACCTCCAAGACTGCCTGACTTTAAAATGGCAGTCATAGGAGACATTGCTTCCGCAGTGGCGACACACACAGTCAGCATGGTTGAGACCTTCTGGATACACGATTTCCAGATGACAGAGGAACAAACCTTGATCCCCGATCTCAGCCGTACTTTGAGCTTACTCACTATTTCAGGCCAGCAGCCCCGTTTATAGAAGCAATAACACACACCACCTGTGGTGTTGGGCCTGTGGAGTACATGGAGGCCTTCTGGGAGAGTGTCCCTTCCTGGCATTAAGGGTTGTACTGCAAGGGGCAACAATACTGCTCTGCGGCCTGACTGAAGGGGCTATGTGGATCGGCGTACATGACAAATGAGGACACAGATGAGAATACTATTCAGAGCCATGCCCTGATGGCCTAGCAAGTTCACGCACTACCACCCAAGCTACGATCTGGCCCTTGATGATTAATGAGTCTGGCAGTGCATAAACATCTCCATTAAAAGGGCCTCAGGCTTTGTAGCATCCTGTTTCACCCTAGCATCGCACCATTCACTGGAAAGTTTACTGATGGGAGAAAACCTGAAGGGTTACACAACTTTCAGCAGCTTACTGAGGGATGCACTGTGTCAACTCTTTCTCTGAGTCATTTACCCGGGCCCTTGACTGTAGCCTACATGCCTCTGAAAAAGACACAACTGAATAGAGTGTCCATCTACAACCAACGGAGTCTTTAGTCTTACATCCTTCTACTGCTAGAGACGACGCAATGGCTTGAACCAAGGAAGACCTTCTGTCTTCTCTACAAGACTTTAAAAAGGAGCTGAGAGAGGAATTAGAAGTGGACTTGGCTAACTCTTCAGAGATTCTTTATTCAGACCTTAATGACAGGCTCTCGATACTGCAACAAGATGTGGACTCTGGACGCATTTGTGGTAGACATGTTTTCTGAGCTCCTGGGGGACAAGCATACCAAGGCCAAACTACAACATCTTCACTGAGTAGGAACTCTACAAGCTGGTGAAGGCTAATGACTCAGATATGTTGTAGCAAAATTGCAGTATTTTAAAGTGATAAAAGCAATCTTGCAAGCCACGAGAAAGGTGGAGTCAGTCTCCTTCAAGGCGTGGCATGCTCTGTCTTTCAAGATATTGCACCAGCCACTTTGGCTTACGGACTCCAATTTAAACCTGTCATGGATAAATTGTGCCACAACCACATCAAATATAGATGGACCTATTCCTTTGGCCTTGCCTTTGAACATCAAAATAAGTCACATCACTTCACGGACATGGCAGAGGCGGTGAAGCTACTGAGCATACCATCTCCAGAACGCTTAGACGCCGACGGACACCGAGAGAGACCTTCCACAAGTTCATTGTCGGGAACTGATAAAGGACAATGGCTTTCACAGAGATGACTGAAATGGCAGGGGAAATGCTGGGCCCCAGTTTGACATAACCACACATGTACAGACCACGGAAGCCTGATACAGGGAGACTCAGATCCTAGTATCCTTTAAACTGTGTGACTCTTTCGTTCATCCTCTATTGTAATCTTCTCTTTCAATCCAGTGCTCTTCGTTCAGTTACACTTCCTAAAGCTCTTTATGAGATCATTGACTGACTATTGTGAAATTGGAGCACTTTCTCTTTGAGTATGATGATTACTTGATACCAATTCACCTTGATCTTATGTGCATACTATTAGAATGCTATAGATGTATGTGACCTACATGCCCTCAACTATGTGATTTAAGACCAAGCTACACCATTGTTGCTCTTGTTTGTTATTTTTGTTTTTCTTCCATGCGTGAGTTACTTTTAGTTTGTGGTGGGAGAGAGGCGGGGGGTCTGGAGATTGGCTTCTTTCTTTCTACCTATGTGGGGGGCTTAAAGGATGGCGAGGTGCAGAGTGCTGGACATGGGGCTATTGCTTGAATTTACCTGGTACATGTTATCATGGTGTTAACAGTACTAACCTGGAATGTCAAGGGGCGGAACGCTCCGGCCAAACATCATAATTTATGGAAATTCTTCCTAGATTCGAGACCTGATTAAATAGCGTTGCAAGAAACTCATCGGAAATAAACCAAGGATCATAGATTGTGCAATAAAGTGTACCCCCTGATCTGCAAATCCTCGGCCCTCACCAAGCTTAATGGGGTAGCCCTCCTCTTTCACTCCTCACTCAAGTTTAAACCAACAGGGTGTAAACAGAGAAGGAAGGGAGACTACTGATAGTGAAAGGGAACGTTGCAGGATGGATGTGCATTATAGCCTCTAGATATGCGCCTAACACAGCCCAGACTGCCTTCATACAATCGAGTCTCACCCTTCTGGGAGAGTTTTCTGAGCGGGAGATTATTTAAATGGGGGTCTTCAATCTGACTTGGAATCCAGAACTGGATAGCACCCACCTCATCGCTCCTTCACTGGGAGCTTTTCTAAAGCCATGAAACAAACATTGAGTTCATCTGGGCTCATAGATGCCTGGAGGATCACCCCTCCTGATACTCAAGATTACACCTTCTTTTACCATTTGAATCGCACATACTCCTGACTGGACTACACCTTTTTGAGCTGACCAATGGAACACACTATTATGCAAGCTGCAGTCCATTCAATTGCTCTTTCAGGCCATGCTCCTGTAGTTCTAACATTAGAATGGGCTCCCTAACACCTAAATATCATAGGTGGGTCTTCCCTGGCCCACTAGCGTGGGATCGCCATTTCAGACATGAATTATGTAAGACTATTAGCGATTTCACACAAATGACCCTCGGGATACTAACCTGTCCAATACTTGGGACACCTTTAAGGCCATAATTAGGGGAAATGCATTTCACTCCTGTCTACTTTAACTAAACAGACAACCTGTGATAGATTAGCACTAGAAGAGAAACTGCAAATAGCAGAACAGGCCCACAAAGACACTCCCTCATTACCACTCCAAGGAAAGGTCACTACACTTAAAGGGAACCTGAATGCGATATATGTTATGTTATGTTATATGCATTTATTACGCGCACAGATACTCGGGAGTGTCCCAGCGCGAGTCTATGGAGGTGGGGTACTCATCCTCAAGCGGGAGAAAGGATTTCAGCTTTTATTAAACATACCCAAATCCTGGAAACTCATCCTTAAACAAACAGAAAAGTTTTCAGCTTTTTTTTAAACGTACCCAAATCCTGGGTGGAACGCAAGCTGAGTGGCAGAGTATTCCATACCGTAGCTGCCTTCACCGTGAAGGAGCCACCTCCAATCCTCTGTCGCTGAAAGCGTGGAACATGAGCCAAGTACAGAGACGCGGAGCGCAAAGCCCGCCCCGTAACATAGAATTCAATCTGCTTCTGCAGGTATATAGGCCCGCTACCATGCAGTGCCCGATAGGCCAAGATCAGTAGCTTAAATTTCACTCTAGCGGCTACTGGAAGCCAGTGATACAGACGGAGCTGGCTCTGTACACTGTCCCGAGAGGATAATCCGGATGACAATCTGGCAGCAGTATTTTGGACTATCTGAAGTTTTTTTAGCATATATGCCGGAATACCGGAAAAGAGGGCATTAGCATAATCCAAACGAGACATAATCAGTGCACATATAAGTGTTTGTCTAGCAGCTATTGGCAGCAGGGGAAAAAACTTCTGAATGATTTAAGTAAACTGAAGCAGCCACCCGCCACCTTCTTGATGTGTGTCTCAAATGAAAGATGCTCATCAAACCAAACCCCTAGATTCTTTGCCGATTTCTCAGAGGAAGTAGGGCAGGGGTATTCTGGTGGCCAAAGTTGCTCTTTGAAATTTGAGGGGAACTTACCAAAGAGAAGAACCTCCGATTTCCCTTCATTACATTTAAGTTTTGCCTCCTCCATCCAGAGAAATACTGCAGCCAGGCAAGTTTGTGCTTGAGATACCGAGATAGTCTCTGTCTTCCAGGTGAAAAGTAACTGGGTATCGTCTGCGTATGCCATTACCTTAGCTCCCAATCCTTCCGCTAGATAGATTAGTGGGGTCATATAGATATTAAATAAGAGGGGGCTAAGGGCAGACCCTTGCGGGACTCCCGTAGTGACCCGCTGTGGAGTGGAGGAAAAAGGTGGTATCGAAATCTGCTCAGTCCGGGCTTCCAAAAAGGAGCGAAACCATTCCCATACCGCCCCAGCCATCCCAATCCTGGCCAGGCGAGATAGAAGCAGAGGATGGGGGACCGTATCAAACGCGGCCGAGAGGTCAAGCAGAATAAGTGCAGCCCTCCCGCCCGCATCCAGACAGTCACGTATGGCCTCTGCCACCTCGACAGTTTCAGTGCTATGTCCTGCTCGGGAGCCCGACTGAGCTGGGTGTAAAATCAACTCACTCTCCACAAAGTCGGTCAGCTGTTTGTTAACCACCTTTTCACAGATTTTTGCTAGTGCAGGAAGCAAAGAGATGGGAATACATGAATAGGGCAGAGTATACTCTGCTAATTCTTAGATATGGGATTTATGATCAGGGAAACAATGTGGTCTCCCACTTAGCATGACAACTAACGGTTAAGCATGAGAAGGAATACATCAGTCACATCAATTTAGATGGCGGGGTGGCAACAGCGGAGGACGACAAAGCAAAAGCCTTTAGAGATTTTATAAACAGTTGTATACAGCTGAGCCATCCGAAGAAGCAGATCACCTAAAATACCTAAATGACATAAACTTACCTCAGGTGACCAATGATCAAAATTAAGGGTTTAGGTAGTCCGATCAGGAAAGATAAGGTCCAGGCAGATATTTCTGCCCTTAAACTTCACAAATCACCTGGGCCTGATGACTTCACACCCCAATTTTATAAAACGTTCAGCTCTGATTTGGTACCCCACTTGACAACACTGTTAAATCATATAGCTACCTCTCACAAAGTTACACACTCCTTGAGTGAAGCTCTAATTTCAGTCCTTTCAAAGAGGGGAAGGACCCACTCTACTGTTCTTCATAAAGGCCCATTGCTCTATCAAATTTGGATGCCAAATTATGCACTAAGGTCCGATTAGCCCGGCTAGAAGATATTCTGCCAGATCTGATTCATCTAGATCAATCCAGGTTTATCAAAGAGAGACAAACACACGATAATTTGAGGTGGGTGGTCAACCGGTCGAGAAAGCAACCCAAAAACACATACCGACAGTTCTACTGGTGCTAGACGCTGAAAAAGCTTTCTACAGGTTGAATTGGTCCTTCCTCTTCCTCACTCTCCATCGGATCGGTCTGTGCAAACGATTTCTCAACATGATCCAGGCTAACTACACAAACCCGATTTCACGAGTACTACTAAACGAAGTGGGCTTAGACCCCTTTAAATGAGAGTGGGGTACTCACCAGGGGTGCCCCCTCGCACCACTTTTTTCACCCTCAGTATAGAGTCCCTTGCAGCAAAAGTGAGAGATGAGAAAGCTATTCAAGGTCTCTCCTTTGTGTATATTAACCTCAAAATGTCACTCTTCGCTGATGCTGTGCTGCTTTCCCTAACTATGCCCTCAACCTCTCTAGGGGCTTTATAGCAGGAACTGGCATTTTTTGAGAAGCAGGTTATTGAATTAACCATCATAATCCTTCATACTGAACCTGACTCTTCCTACATCTGAGAAGGGGACGCCAGTGGGATCTATCCCTTTCCAATGGGATAAAAAAAAGTCTTAAATATTTTGGGATTAAAATCATCCCCAAGTTCTCTGATTTATACAGGGCCAATTTACCCCCTCTCACAACTTGAAGCTGATCTCACAAGGTGAGCTCCCATATATTTATCTTGGCTTGGCTGTATTCATGCAATCAAAATGTCTGTCCATGGTTTTATATCTGTTTCAGGGACTTCCAATTGAAATAAACTGGGAGTTTTGTCAAAGCTACGCTCACTAGTGACCAGCGTTATCTGACAGGATTGCAGAGCCCGACTCTCTTGTAAATTGCTGTGATTACCTAAAGATGCTGGAGGGTTGGCTCTTCCTGACGTTCTCTCTTACTATAAGGTGGCGCAGCTGAAAGTGATATCTGAGTGGTCTCTAAGAGTACCGGATAAACACTAGCTCCATATGGACCATGCGGTGGTGGGCCGCTATGTTTAGGACATTTTATGGAAACCAAAAGCAGACCAACCCCCTAATGCATACCTTTGCACACCTAAAAAACTACTCTAAAAGCCTGGCATGACGTGAATCCCACAGCTGCATGGGCCATATTCCCCTCTCCATTCACCCCTATTAATTTTAACCCTGCCTTTCCTCCAGCACGTACACCAGGCCCTTTTGATCTCTGGAGGGAGGTTGTCTTACTGTCTCTAAATTGTTCCATGGATGGGATATTCTTAATTTTGAAAGAACAAGACTTTGTGTGGGAAGCTGGCTCTGTATATACATTACCAAAGAAAGGTATAGTGTGCACAGCGTCCAGTGGATCCCCAAATGCTTAGAGAGGTAAAAGTAGATAATACCTTCCTCTCTATTTGTGGTAGTGTGAGTGAGCAGTAAGGCTTTATCAGAGGGTAGTGTTTAGCATTTATTGTACACACAGGCAAGAAATGATTTTAACACTCAAAGACTGAAATCTGACCAATTTGTTTTGTATAAAAATACTATTTAGATATATTTTATTTCTAGAACCAAGCACGGCCTGGCACAGGTAAGTGTAATAGTACTTTGCAAGAATAATGCAGTTGAATACAATTGAATGAAGTTGGATGCAATTGGTTCGGTTACTGGTAAGTTAAAATGTTCATACATAGTTGAAATTACTATACAGTTACTTTATATTTACTTTGTGAGTTGTTGTTGGAATACTTTTCAGATTACTTTACTTACTCAGTGTGGTGTACCAAGATATGTGTATCTAGATACCACACTGGGACATTTTCTGGATAAAGCTAAGTAACAAAACTTTTATGACTTTCCATAGAATTTCCAACTCCATACTTGAAACGTTTTTCACAGAAAAACAGTCAATGTAATCTTATGGGAGGAAGTGAAGTTATGAGTTTACAGGTAAGTACTTGGTTTTGGGAATTGGGTTTCTGGGGTTAGAACAGGGTTTACCCAGGGTCAAGGATGCACTCCAAGAGCACCCTCAGCTGCACTAGGGCGGGCGGGTTCAGAATGCTGAGTCCCAATTTGATCCAATGGGGGATAGGGGGCCTCCGGTTGGTGACTGCTCAAGAGCAAGCAACAAGGTTGAGGAAGCAAAGCTCTTAGGGTTAAGCTCAGGGCAAAGGGGGGGTTCAAGTTAACATACAAAGTGCACCCACTGCGGCACTGGGGAGGCTGGGTGCAGGGTGCTGTTTTGGTGTCAGGTGCCCTGTTGTTTTCAATGGGAGTTGCCGGTTTTGGGTTTTGGCTGCAAGCTCGTCCAGGAAGTCTTCTGGGAGAAACCAACAGCTGGGCAGGTATGTTGGAGGGCTCAGGGAGGTAGGTGCACCTCAAGTCCTCTTCTCAAGGGCACACGGCAGCCAGATGCAGGGGTGCCGTTTGAGGGCAGATTTCACCTTACCGGGTCACTTGCAGTTGGGGAGGTCTCCATGCAAAGGCTGCAGTCGACGTCGGGGATTCCTAGAGGGGTCAACCCATGGTAGACTTGGACTCTGGAGCACTGGAGGACCTCGCTGGGATCAGTGGGCCACTCAGACTCAGGCCATAGGCGTCAGGTGCAGTGGTGAGTTCTAGAAGTCGGGTTTATTTGTCCTCAGAAGGCTCAGAGTCTTTCTTTGGTGATTCTTTTGAACAGAGCTGCTGTGCACAGGAGATCCGGTGTTTGTTGATGGCAGTAAGTCCTCCCAGGGGTTCTAGAGGTCACTGGCTGCAGGACAAGGCAATCTTGATGCAAGATCTCTGGAAACTGCAGACGGGCCTATAGGGCTGGGGCCAAGTCAGTTCTTCTCTACAGTCTCCTCTGCTGGGCGTCTTCTTACGTCCTTCTTCTTTGTAGGTTGCGGTAATCTCTTTTCTTGGTTCAGGGCTGCCCCTATATACTGTATTTAGAGGGTGTTTTAGGGGTTTCGATGTCAGTAGCCAATGGGCTACTGACCTTAGGGTGACTACACCCTTGGTGTGCTCACCCCACATTGGGGGAGTGGGCACAATCCCTAACACTAATCGAAGAGTGCCTGCCATCTGAAAGATGGTGGGCACTGAAGAGTGGACTTCACCTCGCCTCCCCCACCTGAGGAGTGGGGGTGGCAAAGGTGGGACCACCTTCTGGGCTAGGTTTTCCAACTTGCCCTCCCGCCAAAAATGGGGTGAGACAGGAAGGGGGCCTGCTCGTGATAGCAGGAGAGGCTGAGGGTCACATTACAAATGCAGCAAGGCCTTCGAAGCTCCTCTGCCACAAATGTCTCTTCCTGACCTAGGGGAGGTGTGAACACCTCCACCCAGGAAAGGCTTTGAATCTGGGCCAGGGAGCAAAGGCTCCCACCCCAGGGGTCCAGAAACATGTCTCATGGTGGCAGGCTGGTGTTTACCAGTCAGGGAACCCACCAGAGGCTTTTTTTTTTCAGGGGGCATCTCTAAGATGCCTGCTGAGTGCATTGGATAATAAATTCCACACTGGCATCAGTGTGGGTTTATTATGCTCAGACGTTTGCTACCAAACTTCCCAGAATTCAGTAAAGTCATTATGGTGCTGTGAAGTTCGTAATGACAAACTCCCAGACCATGTACTATTTTGTGACTTTACAGCACTTACAATGTCTAAGAATGGACTTAGACACTGTAGGGGGACAGTGCTCATGCAACTGTACTCTCACCAGTGGTGTAGTACACCCAGCTAGAGGGGTGTCTAACCTATACCATAGGCAGTTGGTTGCAGGCATGGCACACAAGTGTGTGTACCATGTCGACTCTTCACTTTTCTCTGCACCAAAACACGCAGCCTGCAATGGCAGTGTCTGTGTGTTACGGTACAGGACCTTTAAGGGTGGCGCAATGTGCTGCAACCCTTAGAGGCCTTCCCTGGTCATTTTGCCCTTGGTACACATGGTACCTTTTATAAGGGACTTTCATGTGGCCAGAAAGGTGCCAATTGTGAGTACCAATGTACAGTTTTGGGAAAGAACTCAGGCCCTGGGAACCTGATTAGCAGGGAGCCAGGGCACATCAAGTCAAAGTGCATCAGAAATCTGGCAAAAAGTGGGGGCATTAGTGCAACAAAAACCCAGCTTCCTACACTTTGGCTTACCATTGCAGTCACTAGAGATCTTCCCCCATTTGAGAAATTTGTAAAACAAGCAATGGGGGGGGGGAGCTAAATGTAATATATCCTTCCTCTCTTCACTTTTAATGGATCCTTACCTCAAAATTCGGCCACAAAACACCGATTTTTGGACTAATATACTAGGGGATACAGTGTCGGATGAGCTATGGTGGAAGCTATGGCCCGAAAATAGCACTCACTATAACGTATGAGTTTTCTACGCATGCCATTACAACGCAAGTCGTTACAACGACGCGTTGTTACATCGCATGCCATTAAAACGCAAGTCGTTACAACGTCTTGCTGTAGAGGGTCGCTGGAGTTTGGAATAGTATCATTAACTATTACAACTCCAGTGTGTGCAACAGTAGGGAAGGTGTTGGATTGAAAATTGAAAATCCAACAAATCCAACACCTTCTGCCCCCTTCAGCAAGTCATTGTAACGACTTGCGTTGTAATGGCATGCGATGTAACAACACTTTGTTGTAACTACTTGCGTTGTAATGGCATGTGATGTATTACATGTGTTGTAAACGATTTTTCCATGGCGCGACATACCTAGATTCAACCACTCTATGGGAATGAGTGATTCCCATTCTAAAATATGTACAATTGGTATCTTTATCCTACTAAACTCAAAAGAATTTATCTGAACACATCTGACCTTTGCTGGAGAGGGTGTGGGTTACTCAGGGATTTCCATTACGTTTGGTGGGACTGTCCCTTAATCCGCCCATTCTGGTCAGAAATGTTTGCTCAAATAAAAATAAAATTGGGGTATCCGATACCATCTACGCCAGGCTTCAGCCTTTTGGGTCAGCGAGATGAGTCCCTCAAGTGCCTAACCTCAGGCGATCGCTCGGTCATGTGGTCATGCCTAGGGGTGGCCAAGACAGTGTTGGCAGCTTCTTGGAAAAAATAGTGGCTCCCTTGGTCACCCAGTGGCATGCAAGGTTGTGGCAGGCCTTGGCAAGGGAAAGAACGGCTGACATAGTCCTGGATAACTTTGCAAATTTTGAATATACTTGCGGTCCCCGGTGGCCGTCCTGTCTGGCAGCCTTCTACTCATGGCTTGCCCCACCCGTACTGGGACACTTCATATTTTTCTGATATCATATCATAGGAGTAGCGGTGAAGACCCACACCCACCACACAACACACAGCCCTGTTATTCTCACTCATGGTTTATAAATTAAGGTATTTCGGGGAGGCGGATTTTTGTTGGGCAATTGTTATGATGCAATGAGACAGATCATTTGATTACAGCGCTTTCATTGAAATGTCTGTACACGAGTAAAATATCATTACATATTGGATACTGTCTGTACTATTAGCATTCAGATGCTTACTTCTGACGTACTCGTGGTGTATTACTGTGCCCTATGAAAAACTCAATAAAGAAAGTTTAATAAAAAAACTATAAGTGCTTAACCACCCAATTTACACACAAGTAGCGCCCCTGTGATGCAAAGTGGGTGCAAAGCAGCACAAAGCCCTATTTCCACTGAGAAAATGTACTTTTTCCAGCACAAAAAACTTTTTTACCCTGGAAAATAACTATCCTCGCAAGAGTATGTGCTGTTTTGCATGACTTTAAAAAAAAATGTTTTGCACTGGCACAAACCCTTAGTAAATCTGATGCTAAGTCTCTGTTAAGCATCCTCAGCTGCTAGATTAGAAAAATAAGTTGGTGTTTATGAGCAATGTTTTTAGGCAGGAATTTCAACTGTCTCATTCCTTTTAGCAAGGGACCCTTTGGAAGGTGGAGGCGCTGGGCAACTGCCACTTTGAGCATGCCTTAAATATTTCTGGACAGATCCAGGAATGAAGAAAGTAAGACAGCACTGAAATGGTGGTTGAATACTCTGAGTGAGCAGATGGGGCAGGGACAAAACACAGGTAGCATGCAGAACAGGAGCGGCAGCGTACCAGGGGGAGTAATTGGAAGGGGAGCACATGTGGGACTCCTGAAGTATGTGGATTTAGGAGGGGTGTGATTGTCTCCGGAGATAGCTGCAAGGAAGCAAATAAGAGAAGTAGAATGTGGTGATTTGTTAGTGAATGTAGAAGGGATGTGCAAGGTGTGAATGAGCAAGGGTGGACGTGAGTACTGATTTCTGGATATGTGGTTGACAAGATAACATCACAAGAGGAGAGTGACAGGACAATTGTTAGAAGAACGAAAATGGGACATTCAGTAAAAGAGACAGGGGTGGCATCAAGATATAGGAGCAAGAGGGAGAGTCCTAGAAGTGAGAGAGCTGAGTCAACCACAGTTTCATCTTTGCAGGACAATGAGAATCAAACGAAAAAAGAAGCAAATACAGAAAACCTGGGAGTAACTTTTGCTGGAATGGTAGGCCAAGCAGCAGGAACAAAAGGTTCGAGCATGGTAGGAGTGGTTGCAGGAAATTCCACTATGTATATGGGCTTCACGAAGCCTTTGGGCTCCTACTTATTGGCTGTCAAGTAGAAGATATGGGCAAGAGAATGTGTGGATATATTGAATTTTGGTCACAGAGAGACTGGGGCAAAAGAAGATTACAAAAAGGATGAAAGGGGTTTGGCACACTGGCCTAGAGTTCTGGCCGTGATAGAGAACTGGGAGACAGTTTATACCGTATATGTGAGAGTCCTATGCAAGACGGCTCCAGGACATAGTGTCTATTTGTGGAAATGTATGGACGTGATCAGACAGACACAGGCCAGTTTAAGGGGAACTGCATGGTTCCACTGTGACAAGGAGTTCTGCAAAAGGTGCATTGTGGTTAACTTTCCTTAAGGACCAATACTCTGGTTAGTGAACGCATACAGAAGGGGAGTGGCTTTCACATTATCATGATAGAGAAAGTCCATTGTAGCTTTCAGCGGGGAGTCAGAGGGTTTCAGATCTCATACGACAGATCGAGAGAGTACAGAGGGGTGGAAATATCCAGCTCAGTCTCAGTACATTGAGAGCTCTTCTCCATAAGCTGATGAAAGAAGCTGTACTGAGGATTGGAAGATCCTACAATGACTTACCCGGGGCCCTCCTGAATTTGTCTTCTCTCAGACTGAAACTCAGAAAGTCAGCGCGTTGAACAATAATCGGTCATGATTGGGCTGAGGATAAATCATTGATTTTATTAGCAGGGGTATCTGTGTGATTAATCAGTTTGATTTTGAGTGTGATGAAGCAGTCGAGTTTGTTCATCCTATAAAAAAGTGCTGAGTTAGCTAAATCTGCATTTAGATTACTACCTGTACACAAAAATAATGTTTGCTTGTTGGGAAGGCAAATGGAAAGGAGCATAGATTTTCACAAGGCTGTGCCCAATGGCCCTCCGTGTCCTGCAGTGTGTTCATTAGTTTCAGAGCTTTCTTGGACTGGTCAATAAGCTGGCATGAACATTGTTTTCACAACAAGCACTTTTTATTTGTGAGAAGCAGCTGACAGTAGTGCCAGTGTGGGTACTACTTGAAGGAATTTTTTACAGTTGTGAAAAAGCTGGAGGGGTCCTTGGCAGATTAAAAGACAGAAAGATCATCAACAAAGATATTGTTCCTGCATATCGAAGGGATAGAATACAGATTATCTTAAAACAAGATAAATAACCTGAAGATACTCGTGGGAGAGAAAGGAGATGAAAATATGTATTGTTAGGCAATTGCACCTGATGGGAAATTTATATTTTGTATACAAAACTGTCATGCAAGGCAAGGCATTTTGTAAACAGTAATGGTGCTGATTTGTCAAGGACGAAAACGAGACCACCATTTATGCTTGAACAGATCTACGAGAGACGATTGGATGGTAAGGGAGAGATTTCTATCCAGTTTCAGTGGGCAATGCATAGGGTTGGTCAAGGAAGTGAGGACGTAGCAATTCGAACAGTCCATGGATGCAGCAGGCATGTTTACATTTGATGTTTGTTGGGTGGGTAATGGTGTGTAGCAATAAGGTCAGCGGAATGGAAATCAGACACCACAGCACTGCCTTCTTGAAACTCTTTGTGGTGGTAGTAACACTCACCATATGGGGAGGCTTTGTGCAATTCAAGAGTGATTTTAGAGATTGATAGCGAGATGGTTGTGCAGGTGATCAACAGGTTCAGAGAGAGAGGTGTCTGTGTAAACTGCGAGGGGCAATTGTGCTGATGCACCTTCAATTGAATATTGTGCTGATACCAAGACCGGTTTGTGGTGTCACCAACAGAATGGCTAGTGCTATGATTTGTTTGCAGTAAGAGAGGCTCTGTGGTTTAGGAGAAAAGACCCACAGCAGCCTACAGTGATGTCAAGGAAACTGTCATATCAGAATATGTTATGTTATGTAGATTTGTTGAGCGCACTTGTCACCCATGAGGGTTTCTAGGTGATTGAGCAGGTGTGTAGGTTGAGCGAGATTAGGTGTTGGTCATCTGAAGGAGATTCACACGGTTAGTTGAAAAGCCAGGCCTTGCGGAAGTCAAGTAATGAAGAAGAGGTCCTGATGTGTTGGGGGAGGTTGTTCCAGGTCTTGGCGGCGATGTAGGAAAAAGCATGACCTGCAGCTCCGCTTCTGTGGATGCGTGGGATATGTGTGTGTGTGTGAGAGAGAGAGATGTAGATTGTAGTTGTCGGGTGGATTGGTAGAAGTGTAAATGGTGGTTGAGGTGGGCAGGTCCAATGTTGTGGAAGGCCTTGAATGCATGGGTGAGCAGCTTGAATTGGTAGCATTTCTGTATGGGGAGCCAGTGGCGCTCTTGGAGTTGAGGCAAGATGTGGGTGTGGTGAGGGAGGTCGAGGATGAATCTGGCGATGATGTTCTGAATAGTCTGGAGTCTATGTGTGGGGTGGGTTGGGATTTCGGCATAGAGTGTGTTACCGATGTCCAGCCTGCTCATGAGTGATGGTGCATGTGGTGGTTTGGAGTAGGCATTTGAAGATCATATGTAGCATTAATAGGATGAGGAAGCAAGAAGTGATGACAGCATTTACCTGAAGTGCCATGGTGAGTTTATTGTCCAGGATGAGTACTAGTTTTCTGGCTTGTTCTGATGGGATATGTCTGCTTCCTACTTCCGCTGGCCACCAGGAGGAGTGCCAGGCTAAGCTCTTGTTTCCCAAGATCAGTACTTCTGTTTTTTCTGTGTTGAACTTCAGGCATGATGTTCTTTCTGGTGATGTTGGTGTTTTCTATCTGGGATAAGATAAGCTGTGTGTTGTCGGTGTAGGATATGATGTTGAATCTGTGGGCTCTGATGATGCCTGTGAAGGGTGCCATGTAGATGTTGAAGAATGTTGGGCTGAGAGTTGATCCTTGTGGATCTCTGCCAATGATTTTCTTAGTTTCTGGGGTGTATGATGGGTTATTGACTCTGTGTTCTACCTCTGAGGAAGGAGGCTATAACTTAGGAGCTAGTGCTTGCATTCCGGTGTGGTGTAGCCTTGAGTGTAGTGAGAGAAAGGTGTCAGAGAGAATGAGCTGGATGAGAGCTGCGGTGTCACCGTGGTCAAGGATATTCTGGATGTCGTTGCTGCCCCAATGAGGGCAGTTTCTGTGCTGTGATTGTTGAGGAAACCTAATTGCTTGCTGTACAGTAGTTGGTGATGCTCAAGGTGGCTGGAGAGTTGTGTGTTGATCACCTTCCACCTTCTCCATGACTTTGGCAGGGAAAGGTAGTAGTGAGATGGGTCAGTAGATGGTGAGTTCACTCGGTTATCAGATGTTTTCTTCAGGCGGGCAATGACTTCTGCATGCTTCCAGTTGTCTGAGAAGGTTGCACATTTGATGGATGTGTGTGGTGATGGATGTGAGCGCAGAGCTGATCGTGGATCCTCTTAAGTTGTAGCTGTCCGAGGGGCTCCTGAATGGATGGATTTCATGATTGTGGCAGTGTCCTTGTTGGTGAAAGGTGTCTAGTTAGTTAGGTGATTGTTATAACTTGTTGTAGTGGATATTTGGTAATTGAATCCATCAGGGTTGAATTGTGGTTGAGGTTGCAGTAGATCTTTGTGATTTGATTGCGAAAGATGTTGGAGAGGTTGCTGCAGAGCTCTTGTGAAGGTGTGATGATATTGTTTGCAGCTGCGAGGTCGGAGAATTCTTTGACTATGGTGAAAAGCTCTGTGCAGCTGTTGGAGCTGGTTTCTAACTGCAGTGCCGGGCATTTTTTATTGTTTCTCTGATTTGGTGGTCGTAGCGTCTGAGCACGGTCTTGTATGTGTTTCTTTTGGTGGTGTCCCGGGTGGTTCTCCATTTCCTCTCCAGTCATTTGCAGTACCGTTTGGGCTCTCTGAGGTTGTCGGTGTACCAGCTGGCTTGCTTGTTGGTTCTCCTCTGTTTGGTGTGCTTCTAGCACCAGCAAAAATTAAGCACTGAGTGCTAGGGTGTTGGTACAGCCTGATATCCATTTTTTGAAAGTTGTTATGTTATGTTGACTTTGAGACTTTGACAATGGAATGGTTGAATTGGTGGAGGAGTCCATAGCACCTTTTAGTTTATGTACATACCAGTTGGCTAATTTGTATAGAGCACAACAGGATGGAGAACAGGTGTTTTGGAACAGTGCTTTGGTTAAAAAGATTTGCGAATGATGTAGTGTGTCCATTGAGGGCACTGGCAATATTTGTTGTGCACAGGGAAAGGTGTGAGGGCACCTTTTTGTGCATGAAACAGGTGAGAGAGTGACTAGGGAGAGTTGTTGATAACATTGCATAAGTGCCTAGAGTGGTACAGGTTTCCAAGGTTGAGTTTCATTGACCATTCCTTCTGTACTGATGTAGGATTGAGCAGGCTGAATGTGATTCCATTGGGGAGGTGGCAGTGAGAGAGATACATGAGTTATGTGCAGGAGAAATTGAGAGAGGGCGATTGGAAATGATGGGGTAGATTTGATGTCATATTTTGTTGTTGCTGCAACTGCAAGTTGGGTGAAACACAGGACGGACATTTGAAGATATGGATATGTAACCTGACTAATACATAGTGCAATGGATAGGAAAATAACATACCGGGAGCAGGGAATACAGTCAGAAGTGGAATTGATGTCCTCATGAAGGAGTTTTACGAGATGTGTGCAATTGTTTCCAATGCAATGAGAAAGCACACAGCCCCCCAGACCTGCTATTGTCCCAATTAATGGGCTAGGCGTTGATAAACATTATGAAAGGGGACTTAAACCAGGTTGTTGCCCAGAGGAGTGTGGGTGGGAGCTAGAAACCCCCCTGCCATAGATGGTGCAAGAAAATAATTAAATGGGGAGACAATAGGATTTTGATGTGTATAAACGTCCCAGGTCCCCCCAGCATAGAACATGGAAGCCTGAATTTTTAGGTATCACTAGGTACACTTAAACTTTTTAGGAACTTTTGAGAAGTCATTGGGCAGCTCTTCAGAGAGATATTTCTAAGTAGAAATAAATACAATATGTTTGCAAGATTATTTTTGGATCCAGTTGAAAGAAGAGTTAAATATTAAAGGGTAAGGACAATAATGGTGACAACAAATAGCAGTGAACCCCGGGTGAGGCAGGATGAGCGCAGACTTCAAGCAATGACAGAGAGACTTTCTGAGGGAGCTACAAGAGCATGAAGGTTACACTTGGTTTGACGTCACCTGGCAAAGGGCTTGTGAGAAGTGCTTAAGTGTTTAGGTTGTTGACTTGTCTTAATCAACCTCAATAAATGACGACCTTGGCTTTAAACACTAAAAAGGTTTCCTACCAAAACACCTGCCAAGGTCCCCTGTGGCAACTGAGAGATGATAGTGTTCTTTTCTCCTGGACCAGGAGAATTTACAGGTTGGACAGAAGGAAAAAAGAAAACGAATCCCCGATTGCCATATACATGAGAGGAAGCTGCTTTCCCGTCCCTGCTAGCCTCCAAAAGACCAAGATATCCCGGTGGTAAACAGGAATGTTACAAGAGTTCTGGAAAATACCGAGGTCTGACAAGGGTGAAGTTAGGTAATAATGTGTGCAAGCGCTACTGAGATATGAGAAAAGTGTTACATCACGAAGTGAGACTGGAGTAATGTGAGGGGAGAAGTGAGCAGGATATTGGGAGTGTTAAAGTTGGTGGGACAGCGAGGCATCACAAACTTAGGTTTGCAAATCTTGGTTCTCGTTGAAAGAATAGTTGCTTGTTCAAAGTTAAAGAAAATAGAATTAATAGATAGCAGTGAGGCACAGGTGTGAGCGCAGACTTTAACAGTATAGACAGAAGGTGCGTGGGGCAAAACCTGACGCGTCAATGTTTAAATTGTTAACATGTGTTAATCTATGTCTAAAAATAGCGATCTTAGGGGCATATCAACAAGGGCTTTATCTCTGCTTTTTTGGCTTTAGAAACAAAAAAAGCAGAGATAAAACTAGCACCCTATCAACAACAGGGTGCTAACATGCAAATTTGCATGTTGGCACCCTTTTACTCTACGCTTCCCCTTGCATCTCTAATGAGATGCAAAGGGGGCGTTCCAGAGTAAAATAATAGGAGAAATGTCGCTAAGCGACATTTCTCCTATTATCAAGAATATCGCTAACCCTCTTAGAGACAAAAAAAGCAGCGCTAACCGCGGTTAACGCTGCTTTTTTACGTCTGGTATTTTTCTGACTTAGCCATGATATCCTATGGAAGGAGGATATCATGGCTAAGTTTGTCTGTCCCTATCAACAAGCTAACGTGAGATTATCGCTGGGTTTCCAGCGATAATCTCACGTTAGCCACTTAGCGTGAGGATTTTTATCGCTATTGAGATAAGCGTTGCTAATAGCACGCTATCTCAGCGATAAAAATCAATGCTAGCCGGCGATAATTATCCTAGCGCTAAGTGCGCTTAGCGATAATTATCGCCGGTTGTTGTTGATATGCCCCTTAAGGGGCATATTAACAAGCCAGGCGATAAAATTATCGCCGCTAAAACTGCGATAATGGGCTTGATAATATGCTCTATAGAATTCCAATTGAAACCTATGTTAGATGTGAAGGACATCTAACCATAGCTTCAATTGGAATTCCATAGAGCATATTATCAAGCCCATTTTCGCCGTTTTAGCGGCAGTTTCCTGCCGCTAAAGCGGCGATAATTTTATCGCCTGGCTTGTTAATATGCCCCCTACAGACTACAATGGTTTTCTATCATGAATTCAACTTTTGCCCCGAGTGCCACCCTCCTGGGTCTTTCTCTCCAAAGGAATTGTTTTCAGGTGTCTTAGTTCGATTGGACCTACTGACGTGAAACACGACCAGAACTCCTAAATTATACAAGGCTGTGCAACAAAAATCCAAAACTCAAGCACTGCTTCCTTATTCGCATATAGCTATCGCGTCTCCTTAAATCTCTCTAATCCACTCTGGGGCGCTCCCTGGGTGGTAGGAAGTGAAACACCAGAAAGGATGTGAAAATGCGATACAAAATCAATGGGATCTCTTCTCTATTGAATGCATGGCTATTATAGGGAGTTGCCCTTTCGATTGCCTCTGTATCTGTGCCACAGACATCCTGATGTATGCTAGAAAGAACTGTAATTGATCAGAGAACACGAGGACGAGAAATCGCACAATAACAAATGAGAAAAAAAAGAGTAGAGAGGTTGCTTTTCCCAACTTTCTGTCAATACTTAAAGGCTTCAAAAATTACCAGCCGGCCTCTCGTGCGCTGCCTGCACCGCAGGATTAATGATCGGTTTTGGGAGAAACGCACAGTAGCAATTACTTGTAGCGACCAGCTTGTGGGGATGAGTGGCTCCCAGCAGCAGGGCTCGGGGGAGTGGGATGAATGCAGCCTCAGAGATGAGACAGACGATGCAAGCAGGGTAATCAATGCAACAGCAGGAGCCTGTGTGGAGGGAGGGGCATCCTACAGGAAGCGCCATCATTAGAGTAAGAGTGAGCAAAAAGAAAATGTAGGCACAAAGCTGCAAAGGAAAAAAATATTCACCTCGCCATTTGTAGGACAGGAAAACAGATGGACAGAGCTTAAAAGCTGGCCCAAGTGAGACTTTAGAAGCTGATTCAGTGCTGTGTCTAGGTCTGGTAGAGACAGCTTTTACTATCTGCCCGAGCTCATGCAATAACAGAAAATAATTAAAAAGCAGTAAAGAGGGAGGGGCTTTGGATGCAACTCCATGGGGGATATTCTCAAGAACGTGTGATAATTACCTCAAAATTAGCTTAACACAACTTTGCACATCACAGTCTATCGCGACAAGATAACTCCGTGTTAACGTTGTATTCCCAGCAGCACTATGCGATAGTCTCACAACAACGTGCCAAATGACTGCGTTAAAATTAACGCAACACCAAAAAAACGCGAAACACAAACGTGAAAAAAGTTGCGATGTGGCCAATCGCGATACAAAAATCAGCGATTAACAGCGACAGGCCTGCAATTGCCACGCATCATGCGGGAAATTGCACTATAAAAGCACCGAAAAACACAAACAAAATAATTTAAACTGCGTAGCACCATTGAGGAAGCAGGAGGAACTACAGAGGACGACCAGAACCCCACAAGCCCCCAGGAGAACCAACCTGGGACCTCAGGCTCACGGAAGGGCAAGGAGAAGAAGACGAGGAAGACGAGGTTCAGTCCGCAGGAAAACAGGATATTCATCACGTAGATGATAGAACACCACCAACAACTGTTCGTCACCTACAACGTGTCATTGGCAAATAAGAAATGCAATATGGCAGGCCATCCTGGACAAGGTGAATGCAGTCGGAGTGAGGAGGAGGAAAATTAGAGAGGTCAAGAGGCGCTGGAATGATGCGAAGCCCAAAACCAAGAAGAAACTCGCTGACAACCATCAGGCAGCAATGCAGACTGGAGGTGGCAGTGCAGCGGAACACCAGGAGCTGGATGAGATGGAGGAAATGGTGTCCACAGTCATCAGTGGGGAGACGGTGGCAGGAGTTGGGGGTCAGGACACTGCTCGACATGACCTGACACAACAGCACCAGGGTGAGTACCTAACAGGGACTGGGGGGAGGGGGGCGGGGGGAGATGGGCATTGTGGCACACATGCACAATTAAGTAGAGCACACTGAACACCCACAATGACTCTGGATCATGTCCCTGATCCCCTTGGCACACTGCAGCACACATACAAACAGCAAGTAGGCCCCTGTCCACAATGTAATGTGGGGTTTGCATGGCCATGTACTGCCCCATCAACGACACTCCACCGAATGTGAATAAAACATTCAAATTGACACAGATGTGTCATGTCCACAATCTATCAAGTATGAAAGTATGGATGAATGTAAGGACATTGATTGCACAAAAAGGTACACCCTGGGAAATGAAAGCAATGCGCATGTGTGACCGTGACACACATAGGCAGTGAGATGACTGGGAATGTGTGCACTAGCTGTGGCCTCATTGCTCAGAAACAACAATCGCGCAATTTCTCAACCTTTCCCCACGCAATGTTAGGAATAGGGCTGTGTATAGAATGTCAAAGTCGTTGGCAGGCCTAAAGTAGTGTCCCCCATCACATTTGACAACAGAACATCTCTTCGTATACCTACTCACACTCAACTGGGTGGACACAGCCTGTAGTGATGGATCACATTGATCCACATGACAAGAAGTTGGACACCATACTCACATTGCTGAAGACACGTAAGAGCACAGGTCTATCAGCAACTATCCCAACCACATTGTCTGGCTCACAGAGGTGGAGCTGGCAATAGGGACTCACGCGTAAGTGAAATGTGCCTGTCAGTCCCTCCCTGTGTACCGACAATGCCCATTGAGGCACAATATTTGTCATTCTAATCAACACTCATCACAATTGAACACTAGTGAAGTTGTGTAGACTTAATTAGCATGTGCGTGTCAGTATGGGCAAGACAAGGGCCACAGCATGCAGACCAATGCATCAGACGCTAACACGCAGCATTCGATCACGGTACACTTCCATGTGACAAGCGTTGTGCATGTGCCCGGGATGTTCTGCCATTGCGTTGGTGGCTCTCGTAGAACCGGCACTCTTCTGACCTGCGGCAGTTATGTGGATGATATGCCACAGCTCGGAGCAATGAGTCGTATGTGTGTGCAACGTTTCGACTTAAGGGTTGCTGTGTACGTAAGTGTTAAGGCCATTCCATGCAAGAGTACCTCGAGCAAGGCTTCTGTGTGTGGGGTGTGGATACATTGCGCTTTCATTAGCGCTGTGCGTAGTGTGTGACTCGTCATCATCTGCTAAGGTATCTCTCTCAGGGGGTGCCTGCCGCATGCAAGACCAAGGTCGGAGGTGCAGATGTCCTTCCGCCTTATGTATTGAGACAAAGGTGCTTTCATCCCTAATGTTAGTCTGACTACTGCTTGCATTCAGGATATGTGATGTAGCTTCGCGCTGCAAATGAGGCTAGGCCTTAGGCTTATGGTGCACCAATAGCGATACACACACAACAGTTGGTATGTATGAGCCAAGAGCCCGAGCGGTCTTGCGCTCCTTGTACAATCCCTTTTTCCGCAGTTGCCCTCCGGGTGCATGCAACATTGTCAATTGCGGGCCGTGTGGCGCCGACACTGCGACAGAAACACACACATCAGTTGGTTTCCTGTCCAGCCCAGAAATGAACCACACCCAGGGCGCAGGGATAATTATTCACACCCCTACGCTGGCCTGGCATACACCGACCCAGCCCACTCGGCTTACGTATAAAGGGGGAGACGACGTCGCTACGTGTCCCAGTTCTTCCCAGCTGCCGTAGGTGAAATGGCTGCATCCGCCTGGTATATCACGAGACTCGATCATAAAGTTTGGACTTATGGGTTGTTGTGTACGTAAGTGTCAAGGCCATTCCATGCAAGAGTACCTCGAGCAAGGCTTCTGTGTGTGGGGTGTGGATACGTTGCTCTTTCATTAGCGATGTGCGTAGTGTGTGACTCGTCATCATCTGCTAAGGTATCTCTCTCAGGGGGTGCCTGCCGCATGCAAGACGAAGGTCGGAGGTGCAGATGTCCTTCCGCCTTATGTATTGAGACAAAGGTGCTTTCATCCCTAAAGTTATTCTGACTACTGCTTGCATTCAGGATATGTGATGTGGCTTTCGCCCTGCAAATGAGGCTAGGCCTTAGGCTTATGGTGCACCAATAGCGATACACACACAACAGTTGGTATGTATGAGCCAAGAGCCCGAGCGGTCTTGCGCTCCTTGTACAATCCCTTTTCCCGCAGTTGCCCTCCGGGTGCATGCAACATTGCAACATTGTCAATTGCGGGCCGTGTGGCACCGACACTGCGACAGAAACACACAAATCAGTTGGTTTCCTGTCCAGCCCAGAAATGAACCACACCCAGGGCACAGGGATAATTATTCACACCCCTACGCTGGCCTGGCATACGTCGACCCAGCCCACTCGGCTTACGTATAAAGGGGGAGACGACGTTGCTACGTGTCCCAGTTCTTCCGCGCTGCCGGAGGTGACATGGCTGCGTCCACCTGGTATATCACGAGACTCAATCATAAAGTTTGGACTTATGGGTTGTTGTGTACGTAAGTGTCAAGGCCATTCCATGCAAGAGTACCTTGAGCAAGGCTTCTGTGTGTGGGGTGCGGATACGTTGCTCTTTCATTAGCGCTGTGCGTAGTGTGTGACTCGTCATCATCTGCTATGGTATCTCTCTCAGGGGGTGCCTGCTGCATGCAAGACCAAGGTCGGAGGTACAGATGTCCTTCCGCCTTATGTATTGAGACAAAGATGCTTTCCTCCCTAATCTTAGTCTGACTACTAGTTGCATTCTGGATATGTGATGTGGCTTTCACGCTGCAAATGAGGCTAGGCCTTAGGCTTATGGTGCACCAATAGCGATACACACACAACAGTTGGCATTTATGAGCCAAGAGCCCGAGCGGTCTTGCGCTCCTTGTACAATCCCTTTGTGCACGGTTGCCCTCCGGGTGCATGCAACATTGCAACATTGTCAATTGCAGGCCGTGAGGCGCCGACACTGCGACAGAGACACACACATCAGTTGGTTTCCTGTCCAGCCCAGAAATGAATCGCGTCCAGGGCACAGGGATAATTATTCACACCCCTACGCTGGCCTGGCGTACGCTGACCCCGCCCACTCGGCTTACATATAAAGGGGGAGATGACGTCGCTACGTGTCCCAGTTCTTCCCCACTGCCGGAGGTGACTTGGCTGCATCCGCCTGGCATATCACGAGACTCAATCATAAAGGGTCCATGACTTGCGTTGCACAGACTTGGTGGCACCGGATACACTGCTGACGGCATGGGCCTACCGCCACGGGACGGTGACTTTCGGTTCACTGAGGTAGGGGCACCTTAAGTGCTGAGCGGGTGTGCAGCCTGCGATGATGCGCCGTCCTGGCGGTCCAGAGTGGTAAGGATTTGTGCGAGCACTACTGGACCGCAGTGTAGGCCTGAGCCAGCGGGCAGCGCGGGCCTACTGCCACGTGGCGTTGCCTTGCGGTTCACAGAGTTAGTGGCACCTAAAGAGCTGGGCAGATGTGCAGCCTGCGATGATGCTGTGTGCACTGATATGATCTCTGCCATTGCGAAATCAAAACCCAGAATCACGTGTGTGACCTTGTGGCCTGCGGTGCGGAGCTGCATGATGTGGAGGCTGCCAAGGTCGCAGGCCCCAGGCTTGGAGCTTGCACCGGCACGTGGTGGGCCCTCTAGGAGACACGCCGGTGGCGGAAGGTGAGCAGTGAGGCCTGGGTGCACAGGGACGGCCAATCACCGCTGGGCGCCGGGAGGGACTGGGGTGCAGCAGCCTATGTGGGCAAGTAATAATGGCATGTGCAATGATATAAAATCTGCCTTTCATAAATCTGGAATCTGTTTCAGATAAGGGACTTGGTGGACTGCAGTATATACCGGCACGTGGTTGGAGACACACCGGTGGCAGCAGGTGAGCAGTGGGGCCTGGGTCCGTAGTGTCGGCACTCTCTCTCCCTCTCCCCCTTTCACTGTCTCTCTCTCTTTCTCTCTGTCTCTCTCACTTTCTCTCTGTTTCTCTCTCTCTTTCTCTCTCTCTCTTTCTCTCTCTCTCCCTCTCTTCCTTTCACTCTCCCTCCCTTTCTTGCTCTCTCTCTTTGTCTCTCTCTGTGTCCTTTGATGAGCGCATGTCACACCTTCTTATCTTTAATTTTGTCTTGCAGGCTGTGACTTACAGATTGTCCAGAGAACACCCGCCATGACTCTTCCACATAGTTGTATTTAGTTTAATTTGAATAAAATATTTTGTTTTGAAATTCAAAGATGAATGAATGATTCCCCTTTTTCTGACCACACATGAATGTTAATTGTTGTAATAGTGCGACATCAGGCAAATTTTGTTTTGTTCATAACTTCGTACGGTTGATGTAATATATCTTTGTCCGGGGGGTGCGGGGTGCCCAGGATAGGGTCCCGGGGGGGAGAGGTGTCCTGGGGTGGTGGCGGTGGGTATTGTGGCCCTCTTGGGGCTCCAAGCTGCATGATCAGTGGCTCCATGGCATCTGTCGTTCTTCAGGTGTTGCTCTAGGCTGGGCTCCCTTTTATGGTGCAGGTTGTCGTCCAACTTAACACCAGGTAAGAGCAGGTGTTAAATCCCTGCTGGTAATGCGCCTTATCGCATGTTTTGGGATCTTATATCCGATTTGGCTGGTTGTTGGGAATGTTGCGAAGTGGTGTTGTTGCGGCTTTTTGCACAGGAACACCTACTCTGCATATCATTAGCGTTAGTTGCCGGTGTCATCTGTCGCGATGATTTTTGCGGCTGCTATTGAGGGAAAACTGGTGATATCGGCTGTTAGCATCAGCTTGTGTATAGGGCGATACAGTTATCGCCACTTTGGCTGCCATAAAGTGCCACTAACTCGGCGATAAGTCTTTGAGAATATGCCCCTATGTTTGTTATTCTTTGTTAGGGACATTTGATTGGGCATCAGCTACGTTAACCCACCTGTGACCTATGAAGTGGTTCTTTTGTTCACAACTCATAGAGACATTGTTAATGCAGAACGCAAGGCCTCATTCACAAATGTAAACGTACACTATTGTATAAGTTTACTAATTTGTTTGTGTTCACAAACTATGAGTTGAATTTTACAAATAGCATTCTTATGACTGTGGAGACTCATCACACAAAAAGATATGCCTGTCCTATCTTTTTATTTGCAGAGTTATCCACCCCGACTGTGGAGTCTCCAGTGTCATAAATTTACCAAACAAATAAATACATTTACACAAAAGTGTAAGTTTACCTTTATGAATCAGGCCCCCCATGTCAAATAATGTTGGAGGAGACATTACAGGAGTACCCCAGGAATAAATCTAAGCCACACCACCTCTCTGAGTAAGCAATGGATTGCTCAGCCTTAATGTCCTGAGGTTCAAGTGCTAAAGGGGTGTTCACTTTGGTTCAATTAGTTAAGGTAGGGCGTGCTCTTGGCTTCACTCCTTTGTTGAGCTTCGTTTTTATAGACATTTGATTGGGCAGCGTAGCATTAATATGCCTTTGAAGTACTTTCATCACCTATAATTGATAGAACTCTAGTTAGGGCAATCCCTGCGTCAAATCCAGTTAAAGGGGCTTTGCATGCTGTAGCCCTGTGGCAAATAGAGGAGCAATGAGTTTTAAACTGTGAACATTTTGACAAGGAAAAAGGTAGAGGATTTACATTCAAGAAATGGCAGAAGAAATAGGAATGGGTTTGACAATGTGAACTCTGATAAACATCACGGGAAGGGGTTTTACTGCATCGTGGCCTCTGTGAGCATAGTGAATTGGGAACTCAGTGACAAGCCCAATAGGGATGGTGGTTGCTTTAAGAACTCCGTGACAAACACAGATTTCGATTTGATGATTTGATTTATTAGTTTATAGAGCACTAACAGCTACTTCCAGAAGAAAATGCCCCAGCACACTGCAGGAAAAGGTTTTATATTCTTCATATAGAAAAAGCTTCCTACACAGATCTCTAATTTTGTGGGTTTTCACTGTATACATTTATATGTTTATATTTATTAACTTAAGCTAACTTTTCTTTAACTTAGTAGGTCAGAGTGTTGTATACTTATATATCTCCTGATATATTGTGTGCTAAATTTTGTCTTGAAAAGAATGTCCATTTAAGTATTGTCCATGTTTTTCTGTATTGTGCTATGTAGGGTTGTTGTAGTGTTGTATTGCGATTTGTTATGTTGTGTGTTGTAACTATGTGGGTGGGATGCTATCTGATATTGTGTTCTGGTGGGATAGTTGTGTTTTGTTGTGTTCTTTGCATTTTGCGTCATTAAGTTGTGGTCTGAATTGTCGTAAAAACTGTATTGTTGCACTGTTATATTGTTGCGTGGTTTTTCTGCAGTGTTATTACTTATGTTGCTATAGTGTGCTGTTTTCCTATTCCTTTGAGTTGTGTTTTTGTCTTGTAGTGTTTATGTGGTGTTCAGTTGATTAGAGTTATTTTTTGTGGTGTATTTTGTGTGGTGTTGTGTTGTTCTGCAAATATGTTTGATTACTGTGTTGTGATTTGTTGTACTGTTGCTATTTTGAATTGTTGATCATTTGTTTGGGTCTGTGTCAATGCTATAAATCCCATATTACCCAAAAACTGTATCGATACATAATTGAGAACTCTTGCATCACACATGGCCATACATTGACGCATCAGATGCCACGGAAATTACTCAGGATTTTGCACATGAAGCTGTATTCCTCAAAAGTGACTACCACTTGTTTTTGGCATTCAAGGTTGGCCCAGTTGGGGATCCTCTTCTACATTAAAGATGGTAAGCCTCTCAAAGGTGCCAATTGGATAGCATGCTAAGGAAATAATTGATTAACTTGGGACTGCTTATTAAGCAAAATATTGTCTTTCATTCCATCTGTATCAGTGTGATCACAGTGGCTGTGCCTCTTGGAATCAGGTAGGAGAACATCAACCAAATGTACTATTTGAAATCCCAATTCTAGAATCAATGAGTATACCACCTACCACTGAATGATCAAAGGATTCCCACTACTTAGCAAAAGCCACTATGCCACTACCTCCTGGATCTGACTGGCCACCACTTAATAGGCATCATGTGCATTTTTCACTAGCAGCTGCCCATCAGAACATATGATGGGATATTGCAACAGGATACTGCTGAAAATGTGGTTGACCATGAAATTGCTGAAAGGGCCTAAAACTTGAATTGAGCCTACAGTGTACCTTTGAGTGACTCATGTCAAATTTCTTTTGCTTATAACTCTAGCAGATGTTTGGGTTACTCTTTAAGAGGAGTCATGTGTTTTTGTGTGCGTTGGATTTTAGGCCCCAGAATAAAGTTAATTAAGTAAAATAGTGTATAGGTATAGTAATAGGAGACTAGTTATTTAGAAAGTCTGAGCTGATTAGTTTGTCTGTGGTGGTACAAGATGCCTTCCTTGGTTGTACCAACATTTCTTCCCTTGGGCAGCACATTATAGAATGGAGGGCCTAGGCGAAGACTTAAGGGTTGTGTCAATTACAATTTATAGTGGTGACCAGTACTGTGATCATTACCAAGAAGAGCCTGGCATCATGATTGCGCAGCGGTATTTCATGGTGGATCGGCTATTTCCCTAGGTGGTACTCTGGAAGTCCTTGATGGAGGCTGTCATGTAAAGCAAGAAAAAGAGAGTGATCAAGCACTGTCTTTGGACCATAACAAATGCCAAGTGAAATAAATGACGTTTCAGCCTTATTTAATCCCATTTGTAGTGGGCCTTCCTCATGCCTCCAATTTTCTTGTTACTTCTAGTCCAGTTGTTATGTTGCTGTGCACATCAGACATGCTATGCCATCCCCTAGCTTGCTGTTGGGCTTTCACACAATGGTTGGAGGCACTTTATTTGGCATGGAGTCATCTGGTAAACCAGACTATCACTGTGGGTTGGATTACAATTGGCCTTGAAAAATTACTATTATTTCTCCACCCCAGAATTGACTCCCCCTACCACTCCCATCAGAATTTACAGGCAACTTGTAATCAGGCCCCTTATCTCTTATTGTATGTTATTTCTTTTCAGCTTGCACTGTGTATTATCCAACTGGCATCATCTCAACTAGTGCCTCAATGTACCTCAGTTGTATACAGTGTGTTGCATCTTCACAAAAAAGAAGCTGAATTAAAAACTTAACAAAACCCATGCGCTGCACAGGGCAGTATAAATCATACAATTGACACCTAAATCCCAGCATTGTACATCCTTTTCCCCTAGAATATCACCAAAGAATCAAGGCACAGATAGGAGCCCAGCAGGAAAACGCCCACTTTGAGGCTTCTGGGGGTCTAAAAACACTTGGAACATGTCATGAGTGTCACCTTAGCCAGTCCTGGCCTTGCACCCAATAGCAGTTTGAATTATGAGAATTGTATTTATTTCCATTTCAAATATTTGTTTTTTTTATTTTGAAATGTAAAGCATGTCATGCAGCCGGATGGTGCCTCATAGTGATTTGAGTGGGAGTGAATTGAAGACGCAAAAAAAGAATCTTAGGCTTTTGGCCGAAATGAGGTGCATAGAATATTCAGGTGACACCAGCCGTGTTCTAGTGGCTGGAAGTGAAACCCATCCCTTGGGACCAATCAAACATCAAGATCTATCTTGGGGGAAGGGGCAGCATGGTACTAGGAGGACTGTATCCATGCCAGATTTTCAGGATAGCTATATAAAACAAAATGTCATCGGATTAATGTAAATGAGAATCATTCATAAAGACAGTGGTTACCATGAAAATCTGACATGGATCATGCCTGCTAGGCTATGGTGGACACTCCTCACCCCTTAATAGCGTGACTTTGTTACACAAATGTACTGTAGGAGAAATGAGCACCCACAGAGTTACCACTGGAATCTGCTGTGATCTGTAGGCGGTGAGCTAAAATCTAGGCAAAATCACTTTGATCTTTAAAGGATGCCAAATTAAGTACCATTAAATTTAGTAATAGAGATACCTCTAATATATCGAAGTAACAGAAGTATTGTTCTATCTATGTATTTATTTTTATGTTTTTTATAGCGTGTAGGAGATCCAAAGGGGGGCACAGTGTTTTACAGATGAGCCGATATTAACAGTATGCAAACTTTAACCCTTTCGCTGCGGCGGGAATTCCGCCGCAGCGCTGGGGGGGGTTTGGAGGCAGCGCGGTGGCGCGGTGCTCATGACGGAACCGCTCCGTCATGATCTGCGGTTGAGCTGTGCTCATGACGGAGCGGTTCCGTCATGACTCCGCCCACTGCGCTAATCGCCCGCACAGGCGGGGAATTAGCGACGCGTGGGCGGCGCGGCCGCCCTCGGCCACAGCATGACGGAACCGCTCCGTCATGAGCACACGGCGACCGTGGCTCATGACGGAGCGGTTCCGTCATGAGTGGGGAAGGGGTTAAATAGAAAAACAGCATAAAATAAAGCATTATAGGAAAACTAGGGGGCATATTATCAAGCACGGCGTTAAAATTATCGCCTCTTTAGCGGCAGAAAACTGCCCATAGAAGCCCATGTTGACACCAGAACATGGGCTTCTATGGGAATTCTCGAGGGCATATTATCAAGCCAATTATCGCCTCTTTAGCGGCAATTTCCTGCCGCTAAAGCGGCGATAATTTTAACGCCGTTTCTTGATAATATGCCCCTAAGTTGTTAATATTAGACATCTTCAAGATATGTTGATTAAAATGATGAGGAAAAATCAACATTTATGTCATGTGCAATATGAAAAGCACACTGTGAGCTCTGTTATCCAACGACAGTATTGTTTTTATATTTCCTGCGAACTCCTCGTAATATGTTGTTAGTGCAATATGATATTACCTTTTCTGGGACTTTGCAAACATCAGCGTTTCGTTTTTCCTGCACTGCACATCCTTCCAGTCATTGAAGCAGGCAGACGGCTCTGTACATATTGTACCACATTCTGTATTTTGATACTTATTGTATTTTGTATTTATCTTCCCACGTTTTTCATCTGTGATTCTCGATAAGGATACGGCAGACTTTGGTTCCTGGGCTGCTTCCTATATAAAATGATTCCAGGCTCCAGTTGTGCGAGCAGGGGTGTGTATAATTCCACAGCTGTCCTTTAGAAACGACATGGCTAGCAAAATTATTAAAGCCTCAATAAAATAACCTTCCGCCATTAACCGATCCTTCATTTCAGCTTTAAATTTCACTGTGCATGTCTACTAGATAATAAAGGAGTTCCTACGTTGTTTTGGTCAAGAATGAAGCGCCTAGACAGTCCTGCTAGTAATCGCACAGCACTGCATTCAGTTACTTGCAGTCTAGAGGTCTTCAAAGGAGGAGATGGGCCCTCTGGGGCATCGAGCTTATGGGGCTCCAGGCACTGGCCAATAGGAGCATCAGGCTGAAAGCAGTTCTGTATTAGTGAAGAAACCAGAGTGTCAATATGACACTCTGCAATGAGCCATCAACATCATCTCATGTCACTTATATCCGGTCTGGGCATAGGTGTCAAAGGGAGGGGGGCTTCCAATAACTCGTAATGCCCCCACTTCCTTCTATCTGATATAGGCTCACAATGTGGATATTTTTACTCTTTAGGGAGACCAGGCTGCCACTAGCTTGTTGGCAATCAAATATTTGAATGACTGAATATAACTGCAAAGTTTGTATCGTTAAAATATATTCAGCACTGTCAATTTTAGAGAAAAACTGTAAAAAATATGGTTGCCATTCTTTGGGCCGCAATGGACATTACACGAGGTGGGGCATAGCATGTAGAAGTTGAAGACCACTGTTGTAGTCGAACCTTTTTATTAATTTTAATGTACGAGTGTTAGTGTGAGACTGAACAGTGACGTGTGCTACAGCGCCAAGGCTGGCTCAGCATCTCCCACCTGTCTTTGGGCCACCTGGGAGCGCTGCATTAAATAGTTCCTGGAATACCAGTGTCTGCCAAAGGTAACAGAGTCTTAGGAAAGTAGTGACATGATGCACAACTCAACAAAAGTTAACATTTACCCTCTTAATTAGGTTTTCAGATGATGCAGCCTGATTCTCAGGACATCTGTCAAACTGCAATTAAGTGGTGTTCATGTTGCAAGATATTAGAAGAAGAGAAGTGATGTCACTCTCCCACCTTCAAGCAAGAAGCCTGCACCTAAAGGGTGTCAAATGTGCTTCATGTGGTTATTCCTTCCTGGCCTGGCCCTAACAACACAATGCATTCTGGGGTTACATTCTAAGCTTACGTCAATCATATGAATAGGACAACTTTCTAGATCACAATGGTCTTTAGAAGGAAGAATTAGAATTGAATGGCATGTCCATCATGGTAACTTTTGAAATGATTCTAGCAGGGACTCGATGAGGCATTATTTGGAACATGTCTATGGTCAACAGACTGTTCCGTACCATCTATCACACCTTATTGAAATTCCGAATTTCTTTAAACTATTGCAATCTGTAAATTTGGTTAATTCGAGTTGAACCACATCTACAACTCCCAGAATACATTGGGTTGTTGTAAGGACTGCACAGGACTGGTAATAGTGTCATATAGCCATCTAGCAACTTTAGGCTTTACTACAATTTAAGGTTACTTGGGGGCATATCATCAAGGGCATTATCGCCGCTTTAGCGGCACTTTTTGCCACTAAAGCGGCGATAATCTTAACGCACTATCAGCATGGACACGTTAGCGCGTGTTTCCATGCATTTTCACCCTTTCCCTGAACGCCCAGCTGTGCATCTCTAATGAGATGCAAAGTGGGCGTTCCTCCCCCAAATAACGGAAGAAATGCCGCTAACCAACATTTCTCCTATTATCAAAGCTCCCGTTAACTGGCATGGCGATAAGAAATGTAGCGCTAACCGCGCTTATCGCTACCTTTCTTACGCCTGCTTTTAATCTGACTTAGCCATTATATCCAATGGAAGGTGGATATAATGGTTAAGTCTGCCCTCCCCTATCACCAACGTTTGCCGATCGTTGTACGATTATCGCTAGATTTCCAGCGATAATCGCGCAATATGTAGCTATCGCTGGTATTTCTATCGCTTTTGAGATAAGTGTTGCTGATAGCACGCTATCTCAGCGATAGAAACCAGTGATAGCCGGCAATAATTATCCTAGCGCTAAGTGCGCTTAGCGATAATTATCGCCGGTTGTTGGTGATATGCCCCTAGATGATTTCATGTTTGGAGGAATCCCAGTCAAGTTATGACCAAAATCGTGCAATAGAGATGAGATGAGGGATGAGATGTTTAAATGAGATGAATAAAAGCAAACCAAGGATTGCCACATCATATTCCTGATGACATGGAGCCCTGTTTTAGTTTTTGAATGCAAACATAAGGCTTTACAAAGAAACAATATTTATGGTTCAGAGCTCGAAAATACACATCTTGTGGTACAGCGTAAAGAGGATAGTGGGACCACGTGCAGTAATATATCTTACCGTACATATAGGTGACGAGGGAATGGGTGAAATGGGATAATTAGTAGAAGCTCAGTAAATCATTGCTTCTTGTTTGAGAAGGTGTACCTGGAGCAGTTTTAATTCAGGAGAGAGGGTAGCTCAATTCAGTGGGGAGTGAGTTTAACTAAATTGAATGCCTGGAAATTTGGTCTCTCAAAGGAAGGTGTGGGTGTAGCCACAGGAGTTTGGCTCCTGAGTCAACATTATAAGTGGGGGTACCTGCCAAGGATTTCAGCCAAATAGGTAGGGGAAGAAACTGTTCATAGATTTGAACACCAGGGGCCCTATTACATTTAGCAACAGGTGCGCCATGCACAAACATGGAAAGTGTGCCCTATTATAATGAATGCGCTGCCCTCGGGGCAGCGCATTTAAGTGAAACACGAAGTGACTGCTTCAACACTGCTCTGTGTTTCACTGTGCAAGTTGCAAATCGCCTTCCCTTTTAAAAAGGGAGAGAGATTCCCTTGCACGTGGGAGCAGTCAATGACTGTACTCGCCAGAAAGGAGATGTCTGGCCCCCTCCAGAGGGATACCATCAGGGGGTGCACTGACAGTGCATCACCTTTTTGTGGCGCACTCTCAGTGCACCTACTGAAAGCTTCTTTGCCTTTGTGTCCCACGTCTATAATATGACACAGGTGTAGAGGTAAAGAGATTCCCTCATTTGCATGGGACCATGCGGCAATGCGAATCAGGGAACACCCTCCTGAGATAGAACTGGTGCTACATGTGCGCCAGCGGTATCTGTATTACAGAAGGGGCCACACAAGCGTCTGCGGCCCCTTCTTTAATACCAAAGAGTACTAGGGGCGTACAAAGCAGGCACAAATGCCACTTGCACTCTCAGGACACTTCTGTAATACGGCCTCTGGACTAGAAACCGGTCCCAGGATGCTTGTTTCCGGTCCAGGGAGGACCTGGCTTTAGCAGTTCGGGCAGGACTGTTCCTATGAGGCACAGGATCAAGACTGATTTGCATATGGATGGGTCTAAACTGGGGTGGCATGGTGAGCAAAAAAAGATGGATTTAACCCAGATCTCTTGACTGGGGATGAATGTTTGATTTGCTCTGCATTCCGTCCATCATCTGTGTGTCTTTTGCTTTTTCGCTCCTAAGTGCGCCGGACATGCCCAGACCTGGGTCCCGGGCTCACTGTGCCACTGGATTCAAGCTAGCCTGGCCGATGAGGGGTGATGCTCGGAAACCGGTCCCGGGATCCTTGTTTCCGGTCCAGACAGGACCTGGCTTGGCAGTTCTGGCTGGTCTGTCTCCATGAGGCACAGGGTCAAGACTGATTTGCATATGGCTGGGTCTAAACTGGGGTGACATGGTGAGCAAAAGAGCAATGAATTTAACCCAGATCTCTTGACTGGGGGTGAATGTTTGATTTGCTCTGCATTCCATCCATCATCTGTGTGTCCTTTGCTTTCTCGCCCTAAGTTTGCCGGGCATGCCCAGACGTGGGTCCCGGGCTCACAGTGCCACTGGATTCAAGCTAGCCTGGCTGCTGGGGGTGTGATGCCCCGATACCGGTCCCGGGATGCTTGTTTCCGGTCCGGGGAGGACCTGGCTTGGCAGTTCGGGCTGGACTGTTTCCATGAGGCACAGGGTCAAGCCTGATTTGCATATGGCTGGGTCTAAACTGGGGTAGCATGGTGAGCAAAAGAACGATGGAATTAACCCAGATCTCTTGACAGGGAGTGAATGTTTGATTTCCTCTGCATTCCGTCCATCATCTGTGTGTCTTTTGCTTTCACGTCCCTAATATGGCACGGGTGTAGAGGTGAAGAGATTCCCTCATTTGCATAGTAGCACGCTCCCATGCAAATCAGGGAACAACTTCTTGAGATAGAACTGGTGCTACATGTGCGCCAGAGCTATCTGTATTACAGAAGAGGACACAAAAGTGTCTGCGACCCCTTTTCTAATACGAAAGGGTCCTGGGGAGCAAAAAGTGGGCACAAATGCCCTTTGCACTCTTAGGACACATACATGCGGCCCCTGGACTAGACATTTATAAAAGGCTCTGGTTTTGGCTGATAGCCACCCAGCTAGGTGACAATAGTGCTGTATCTTATTCAGTGATTAAAATGAGTGTGGTCATTGCCCATCCTACAGATTACTGCAGTAGAAATCAATGTTTTGGTAGTGCAGGAGGAAAAGTGTATTTTGCAGATATTTAGTATTTGGTATATAGCAGCAGTGACTGTGGTTGTTATGAAGGATTCCAAGTGTACAGTAGGGTTAAAAAGTAAAGCAAGGTTTCTAGCCAATTTATGGGGTGCATTTCAGATGTATGTGCAGTCTTAGTGGGTAAGTAGATGATTTCTCATTTTGATGAGTTCAGCATGAAAGAGCAAAAAGGCAGGGGCAGAACACAGGCCCCCGCAGCCTCTGTGGTGCGGAGGGGGGCTCGAGCTGCAGGGGGCCCCCTCAGCACTGTACTCAGGCCTGAGAGCTCCAGGTTAAATCCGTAGCGGGCCCCTCTGTCTACCTTGCAGGGGGGCCACCTCGACCTTCGTTACCTTCCTGCAAAGAGCCATCCTGTGCCAGATCACTTGGAGTCAATCAGCGACCAAAACTTGAAGGGTAGGGCCAAAAGTCTGAAAGGGAATAAACATGGTTACCATCTGAGGAGAGATGACTTGAGGAAGCAAGAGAGGAAATAATATTACCAAGAGATATAGTACACAGAGAGAAAAGAATAGGGCTCTGGGCTGAATCCTGTGGGACACCGACTGGTAATAGAGTTGATGGTGAGAGTGATGGACATCATGAGACATGGGAAAGAAGGAAAGGATACAGTTGCATGCTTTGTCGGTGATGCCCAATGTGGGACGGCTGAGGGGTCTAGCCACATCAAGACAGAGGATTGATTTTTATGGAGGGGGTGAAATAATGAAATTATCAGCATGTGAGACTTCTGTCCCTAGAGTGGAGGGATGGGAAATCTGATTTTATGGGGTTTAATAGGTTTTGGGGGAGAAAAACGCAGTCAAACCATTGAAGTCAAGATGTTACAAGATCTTCACAATCTAGGGTTGAAAGGGTTTGACATGCACAAAAGGGATTGGGGGATTTCAGGATGGGGATCATTTCAACTCGTGTTGTGGGCTGTAGTGCAGAGAGTTTAGTGGACTACATTGGGGTTACAAAAGGAAGGTAGGAGGAAGGGGTAGCTTTAACCGCAGAGTGGCATGAATATTCATGACGATTGCAATTTTACAGAAGTATTAAGTAGTAGCATAGGAAGAAAGCAATGGGCCCTGGTGCAAGCAAGGAAATGGCCCCCTTGACTACTGTAATGGCAGCAAAATACAGTATTGTCAGGGTTCAAAGGGTCCCTCAGAATTCAGGACACTATTGCCACGAAACCTGCTGTACCAATGGTAGCTACTTCCCTGAGTATGAAGCAAAGTCAGGGGCAGAGATAGGAGATTGAACAGGGAAGTGTGAGGTGGGAAAAGGAAGTAGCACAAGGCCTTGGTTAGTTGTCAATGATGTGAGCATAAAGAGAAGATTACATTGAGAACTAGTCACGTTTATGTGTGTTCGGTGCCACTGTCAGGCCATTCAGAGCACTTTTGCTGCTATGCACTCCTGTGCCTGCACATTTTATAGAGAAGCTCATGTTTGTTTTCATATCTTTGATGTTGAGTGTGACGCAGGGTGTAGAGTCTGGGTGATTGGGCTGGAGGAGTTGAATGCTGTTCTCCATGAGTTATTCAGTTTGTCAAAGGATGTATGATGAAGCAGTAGGTCGAGATTTTATGAATTATGTTTAGGAATGAAACATGGTTTCTGTTTTTGCAAAGTATGAAGTTGTTTTTTGTAGACAATGGATTAAAAAAGAAAGTGGGCAACAAGTGAATTACGACTTGGTCGTAGGAGAGATAGGTGGTGAAAGGGGTGTCAGTAGTAGATATGCAAACTAGGTCTTGAGGTTTATCATGTGTGTGAGAAGTTGGGGGTTTGGAGGGAGTGTTAAGTAAAGTTGTGGCCAAAAATGTCTGATTCCAAGCTATTGTTAGAGCCCAATTGAATACCAAAAACGAAAAGAGCGATTTTGAGCGACAGCAGTTCAAAAGGTCTTTAACGTAGAAATAAATAGGTTCTGGTGGCCAATGGATGGGAAAGAAAGGACAGTCCTAGAAAGATATGTGACAAAGGAAAAGAAAATGAGTAGTAAAAATTGAGATAGAAAAAGAGCTGTCAAGCTTCTCATGTTCAGCGCCATGAGCTCATTTAATCAAGGGTTCTACTTTGCATTTGGGGACTTGCACTCTTGATTTTATAATGATATAAACAGGACAACACAGCCCAAATTGCAAAACAAAATCATGGACTGGTTGACAAACTCACTCATGGACCTGGGACTTGTGAAAGTTTGTTAACAGGAAGGTGCCTGAGTTTAGCGCGGGTTAAGGCTAAGCAGTTACACTGAAAAAGAAAATCCTTCTGGTGTAAGCACAAGAAGTATATCCTTTAAAAAAATAATATTGGGAAATAAGGATATAGCTTCTTTTACTCACCAAGGCTATTTTATTTCAATCAGCAAGTTCACATCGCACTGATGGAAAGTGAAACCAGTTGGCACAATTAGTACCAACTGGTTTCACTATGTTTGGTAAACAGGGTACATAACTCTGCCCCTCAAGTGGGAGCGATACATCTGGAAAGGAGACAATGGCTCCTTTTCTGCGGCACCTCATCCCACCACCAAGCAGGCATCTTTCCGCAAGACATTAGTAATACCTTTGAGTGAGAGCAAACCCCGGGGGAATGGCAAGAGGTCCCCTTCAAAATAAATGCACAATCTTAGCTCCAACTCCCCACCCGAGGTGGGTGAAATGCCTACTAGACCACCAGTCATAATTTGTTTTTTTTAAACAGGAAGTGACGTGGACAGCACACCCTTGAATCTTGTCATCCCCCAACCTTAAAAGATGCAAAATGGCATTTCAGCTCCCCTGGGGGACAATTTGTGGGGGTACTCCACATTTCTTCCCTGGGGAAAAAGGGGTCAGAAAGCCTGCTTGACCACCAGGGATATATTTTACCACCCTGACACTGGTCCATACCTCTACTCCAAAAGAAGCGAAACTGTTTCAAATGTGTATGGTTCATCCCCAATTTGCCTCCCATCTCCCAGTTGAAGTACTGGGAATTTTAAGCCCAGCGGTGCAGGGGAACACACCCTATGACTTTGGGTTCTTCCTGTTTCAGACCTACAGAAACACAGAGTCTTCTGGGTGAAGTCAAAGATCAGTTTATTGGCTGCAGACCAATTACAGGTATCCGAGAAGTACAACAGCATGTATGTTCTCAGGAGACTGCTTAAAATTACAGAAACGGGCTTCTCCTTAAATACAAAATATCCTGCTTCAGGCATACATTCCTTGTTTTATGATATGGCCATATAAATGTATACATTACAAATGAAAAGGCAGAGTCATGATGACCATCCCACATTCCAGTTAAGCCAGCCCACAATTATTTACCCAGCGAGGCTCAGATCCCACATCAGATATCAATAGGCCCCAATAAACACGAGCATCTCCTGTTTGGAAAACAAGCCATAAAGCAGGAACAGTCAGGTGTGAAAGAGATTAGCTGGAGGCTCGTGTGGGATGAAAAGGCTTTATGGTGTGTCAAGCCCTGATGCAAATAACAGGTGGCCAGGGGACGGGGAGCTCGTGAGACCGGACTGACCTGGGGCAGCGGAGCCAAGCTGCCCAGCTCACAGAGAAGTCAAAGGAAGGCACATGTGCTCTAAAGGCCCGTATTTGCTTCATAATATGTAGCCTATGTGAGGGCAACCATAAGATGGCCACCGCTCTAAGATGGAACCCACGTAGTGATGTATAATATCGTATACATAGTGCATTTATCAATGAGACGTTATATAAAGCACTTGTACATACCGCATTGTCCATTCGCGGTTCGCTAATACCGGGATAGACAGGGGTAGGGCCCTGCCTCCTACGCGGTCCCAAATTTCAAAGTACGACACAGTGGAGCAGTAAACTCATTAGACACCAGGAAAAAACAAAGCATATTGAGTCTCTGGTGTCAAGCCATGCCCCTATCTCAAAAGGGGTGTAGCTGTATTTCTGCCCCCTTCAGGGGGATCATTTGTGGGGGGATACCCGAATCACCTTCACACGGGGGCAAAAAGCCACTAGACGACCAGTGATATATGGTCAGACACCATGTTGACAGCACTGAGCTTTAACATGTGAGCACCTACTGATGGTTGTATAGTCTTCGTGTTTATCAAATAAAACCATGGCAACAATGGCACCAACACACCGGACAACAGTGCCAACGAAAAGGGCAGAGCAGGAAACAGTGCCCTGCTGACATGAGGCAATCTGGCCAATCTATGCACAGGATGCTTCCACATTCATCTGGACAAGGGGCCCATTCTGAGTGCAAGCAGTCACACACAGTAACAAGCATTTGCAGTACAACAGGTCTCGCATTTACGCGAGTTTGAGCTATTGGCATTCTAAATGACAATGCCCTTTATTTATGTTTTGGTTTTTGAAACATCATTTAAACGCATTGTCATTTGCAATGCCAATAGCTTAAACTCACGTAAATGTGAGACCTATTGCATTGCAAATGCTTGTTTATTTTAAACATGCATCCAAGGCCTACAGATAAGGCTGCGCGTTTGTGGCCGTTCGGGGACGGGCGGGTGGGCAGAGAAGGAAAAGGACTCTTTTCCCTCCTGCCCAGAGGAGACAAGGACAGTGTCCACTTCTGCTCTGCCACTGGCAGCTGCCCCACCCCCTCGCTTTCTTCCTCTTATTCCGTCTCTTTCTGTCTAGCTCCTCCTCACTTACTGAAAACCATGATTTCAAGAAATGGTTCTCACCCTTTCTTTTCTCCTTTCCTTCATTTGTTCCCCTGTGAAATGGATCCAAAAAAGAAAAACACTTTTTCTGGAAATGTCTTTTTCTGACACTTTTCTATTCCAAAGTACAGCCTTGGGAATAAAGGGTTCAAATTGTGAAAAATAACGAAATAAAGTAAGCCAGAGTGGTCGCAAAGTGGCCAGATGTATTTTATTCACACCCAAACACATTAGCGCTACTTTACAGAGTTTGCCAAAGCGCTACTTTCGTTTTCTTGTCTTACTTTGAAAAGCACTGTTTTCCCTGGGTGGGGAAGTGCACCAATCCTGGAGGTGCTGCGATGTCTGATTGATGGGTGAATTGAAAAACAAAATGTGTACCACAGCTCTGTGTGGTAGTTTTAAACCATAGTGCTTAGGTTTTGTAAGGATATAAGCAATGGGCATTGAAACGGGTCCCTTCCGGCCCTGTAGTCATGTCCTTAACTTTTCAGGTAAAAGCACTCACTGGTTTCTAAATAGTGAGTATAAAAGCGTTATAGTAACTATGTTGTTCATGCTTACATGTCACATGCTTTACTTAATCTTGCATTCCCTATGAGTGTTTGCTTTTTCCAGAATGTTGTTACTTTTATTTTTTAGGCAGCATATTGCTCTTGTCTAGTGCATAGTTTGAATTGAGTCACAACCAGGGGTTTCTAGCGGGGCACAATTGGGCTGCAGCTGAATGCAGCACAATTTTCTGTCAGTGGGGAAGTATTGTGTTCAGTGGGGGAGAAGATGTGGCATTATGGCCGGAGCTGCCGAATTTGGAACTGGGGAATCTGTTCAGCCTTCATGACCAGTACCCCAGACCACTCTCCTGAAGGAGCACATTCCCATTCCTAGACTTTAGGAGGCCCGGAAAAGACCTTAGAAGCCCTGGTGTCTTACCACCGGCACGTGGACCCTAGCAGTGGCAAGTGTGGGTTAACCTTGAAGGCCTGTTTGCCACAACCCATACAGAAATTCACCTCTAGTCTTTCGGGCAGGCATATGAAGAAGCACACCGTAGAGCAACAGTGACTCTGTCACTGAGTTCACAGGACCCTTGAGAAGGGCGGCTCTAGAGCGGTGCGACTGGTGTGACCGTCCAAGGCGCTGACTTTGGGTTGGAGCATCGTGTTTGCAAGTGTATTGTGGTTTTAAAAGCGCTTGCTACCTCCCTTTTGGCTACCAGCAAGTTTCGGCAACAATAACAATCTCATGATAACTCCGGTGATTAATGTTCTTACAAGAGAGAGATTGGAAAATTGTCTAGTAGACATTTTAGCTCATGGAACGGCAGCGCAGACGGTTAATGTACCTGCTGCAAAGAACATGTACCATGCAGATCACAAAGTGCACATAATGTAAATGGGTCAGTGAGTTACTGCATTTGTCAGAGGGATTCTTTTGTTACTTGCAGTTTATAAGACAACATTCTAACATACAACAGTGAGCTATTAACTGTCATCTAAGAACTGCATGCAAACTGCAAGGTATAAATTAGAGCGTTGTGGTTTTTCCCCCAGTCTTTGATTATCCTAATGTTGCAAAAAGTGTTCATTTGGATAGAAATCAATTCTGATTATTAAAGAGAACCCCCAACCATGGCATTACATTTTAAATTCTGAGTTTGCGTTTCTTCAGACCAATCACTATTAAACTATACTGCCTACTAGCATGGTTGTCATGTAACTCCTCACCTTGTAGTCCTTTGTCTTATGTAACATTTCCTATACAGGGATTTACGCATGTATATTTGTCTCTGTGTAATGTGTGTATTGCAAAGTGCTCTGACATCCTATACTGGTATCAGTGGCACTGTGAATCAAATTAAATGCATCTGAGTGTGTGGTTATGCAGACTTGAGGGGCACTGTTAAAGGGTGGAAGTGAGGAAATCTGTGGTAGAGATCATCATTGGGGGCACCCAACAAACGTTGCGCAGAGCGCCACCAGCGCTAAATCCTGCCCAGCCCTTGAGGCCAGTCCGCCTCACTCATTGGTTCCTCTATGTGCCTTGTTTCAGCAGTAGTAGCTGCAACTCACCAGCAATCGGCCCGCAGGATTTGCATGCACACCAAACTAAGTCCGCAAACTTCACAGTCTTCCTACTTCATGCCCAAGCACTTTTAACATGTGCTGCCTGCTTTGGGGCTACTGGAATCATGCAGCAAAAGAGGACTAAATTATGCAGCAAAAAAATGCTGCAGCGTAATGCAGTATATTTTCTGATACTTTATTATTTTGACATTTTTACAAATGCATGCTAACAGTCTATGGAGAGATTTTACCTTATTAGTACCAGTGTATCATACAAATGCAGCAGTGAGAAAGGTGATCAGTCAACCTTTACAAAGGGCCGTCCACTTCGCAGCAGCACAAGTCACATTTTTAGAATCTTTTCATCCGTTTGAGCTACAAACAATTTATTAGTTAAAATTGTCAGATTATGCAGCAGGTGTTGTATTATGTGGCAAATATGGCAGAGCCATAATTATATAGAACCCATTTGCAAACTAGGATATTTTGCCATTAATGTTTGAACTGCTCTTGTGGAAAAAGGGAGGAGAAGTGCTGATCACAGAAACTCAATAGCTCTCAGACAAATGGCTTGTAATTCCACTTCCAAGCGTATTTGAGGCATTCAGTGATCCTACTTTGTGAATGTATTTTAATGTCAAACACTCATATTAAACCTTAAATAATCAGGTGTATCAATTGGGTGGATTCAATAATATAATAAGCTGTAACTGGACCGTGAATTGCCAAACGAATGCTAAAAATTTGGATGTATTGCGCATTCCGGCCACACCTCTGACTCCACCCACTGATCCAATCCTCGGGTTATTCGCACCCTCTGATTCTCCGCCCACAGTTCTTCTACTTTTTTCCCCTACGTCGACCACTGGGCAGAACTGAAGTGCCTTGACAGAGCTATTCATAGAGGCCCTGTTTTACACTAGCACCTAGTGGTCTAGTTGTAAGGTTCTTTGTCAGAGCTCTGCATAAGTGTATAAACTAGCGCATACTAACTGAACATGTCGCCACATTGTTGTACTGTCAAGTGAAATCAGCATTTTCTCCTCTTCTACAATGGTACCCTTCATATCTTCCTCACCCTTCCCCTTTCACGTTTTGAATATCATGGCCTGAGTTATTTTAAGACTTGACTACTGAATGGGTATAATAAAACATCTCAACTGCTCCGATATTCTAATGAATGAAGCAGTTTTACTGATTATTTCTATTCAGACACAAGCCAAAGAAGAAAGAGAGAAGAAATGAGAAGACCTCTAGACAGCTCTCGGCTGTAGTGAGAAGTTGCAAACAGGTAGCAGCAGTAAGTTCCTGATCCACCCTGTAGTTCTTTGCGTGCTGCTCTACCCTTAAATACGAACCTGAGTCCCCTTTAACGTTTCAGCCGTTTGGGGCACAACATCAACACCTTTTATTGCAACACGTCACAACTAGCCTGTGACAAATGCTGTAGACTCGATTTCTCTCAAAAGGGCACATGCATCAAGGTAGGATTTTGCGAGTCCTTAATTGCGATTATTAAAGAATTGCAATTAAGGACTCCCAAAAGCCTATGCATGTAGGAATTGCTAAAAAAATAGCGATTCCTAAACATTCCTTAATTGCGACTCGCAAATTGCGAGTCGCAATTAAGGAATGTCTCCCCATTCATTCCTATGGGCCCTAGGGCAGATAGGAATGAATGGGAAGTGCATGCGGAATTTGCGAGTACCAATAGGTACTTGCAAATTGCGCATGCAATTTCAAGGGTGCAAGGGTGTCAAAAGGACACCCTGTTGCACCCCTGAAATTGTGATGTGCACCCATGTTGCGCACACACATGCCCCAAAGGCATGTGTGTGTGCAACATGAAACTTTGAAAAATGCACTTTAGTGCATTTTTCAAAGTTTTTACAAATTACCGACCATTTTAATTGCTCGGTAATTTGCGGCCCCAGATAGCAAAATCGCTATTTAAAAGTGGTTCTTGCATTGCATTTAAGGAATCGCAAATTGTGATTCCTTAAATGTAATTTAGGAAATCGCAAAAAAATTGCGATTACCAAAATTGCACTTCCCCAACACTTTGATGTATCGCAAAAGGCCATTTTGCGAATGAAAACAGACGATTTTTGCGAATCGCACTGTTTGCGCTAGCAAAAACCTTTGATGCATGTGCCTGTAAGTATTTAGAGATTCACACAGGCCGGGTGGGGCCCAGTAGCAGCCCCCACTCCCCGCAGCAGTTGACGGCACGGGAGCATCACTACGCCACAGGTGCACACATAGAATGCCCAAATATAGTTAGCGTATGTTATTCCCTATTATAGCCTCTCATCTGTAAATTTGGTGCTAATATAAAGCATGTACCCTGCGCAAACAGAATTTGCAATTGGGTGTTTTTGCACCTAATCTTATCAATCAGGCCTGCTTGAACCCCATAAAGTTTTATTGCTGAAATATGGGACTGCCAGACCTATCGTATGATGTAGAAAATGTAAAAGGGGTTAGGTATCATGTCGGCGCTTGGTCCAATCATGTTTTTTATGACCCTGCCTTACAACGACTAGCTACATGCAAATGCCCATCCGTTCATATGATGCTGAAGTGCATTAATCCCACCCGACATTTTCTCTCCACAAGGAAGACACTTTTGGCTGTGTTGCCTCTGTTTCCATGCTGTATCCATCATAGGATTAAGTCGGGATTTAAAAACACCTATTTTTATGAAGAATTTGTGGCTGTTCATCGACTGTTGCAGGTGAGTGCCCTTGGAGAAGCCACAACCGCCCCATTCATGAGAGCCCGTTTGTGCAGTCGGAAATTCCGATGTACTGGTTGAATTTCAGTATGAGTCTATACCATGGGCAAGTGCTGCGCACAATAATAATGAGTTTGATTGCCCCTCAAATATTGCGCTGCTTGTGCACGTACAACTCTGCGGACGGGCCCCTTGGGGTTTGCTGCTCATGTGTCAGGTCTGTATGAAGCACACAATGAGTAATCTGACCCCTCCCACGCTGTTCGCTCCTTCCATCTCCTGGTTTCTCCGTGCAGTGTGTCTGTCCTGTGGAGTAACCTGATAAAGCGCAGTATCGGACACTATCGGCGTCTCGCACCTTCAGATAGGGGCGTGCCGCTTCTCGAGGCTTTTCGTCATCCTGACACTTGAGCTGCCAAGCGAAAGAGACTTTTCTCAGAAGCCCAGATCTGTCGGCAACAGGGCAAACCGTTCCCCTTCTTCTCCGAAACCTTTGACCTGGTGCAGGCCTGCGGGTTTTTGTTACTCGGCGTGGGCTCGAGTGGCTGAAGGCAACAACGACAACTTTAGAAAATCCAATAGGTCGGTCCCTGATAAGAATGTGTTATTTAATTTTTTCAAACATATGCAAAAACATATTGGCAAAAATTATAAAAGGGGTGGCTTAGCGGTTCAGGCACACCTGCCTGACACTGAAACGTATTCCTTTTCAGACAGCTGTGCCTAGGGCACAAGTCCTAAACAAGGACATATAATCTACTTACTGTCTTTCTGCTCAATGCTCTCTCGAGCACTAAAATGTAGCATGTATTGTCGGTCTCTCCAGGGGCGCGAGCCCGTCTGCAGCAGATTGGTTTCCACACATGTAGCAATGATGGCACGGCGTATAGCAATTTACGTCATTTGTATAAAGGAGTGAAGAACAATAGGAAAGTACAACAGCCAGAACTCTGATCCAAGTAACTAAGAAAAACTTTCACCTCTGTGATTTGGGGCCATCTGTTTTTAATTAGTGTGAAGGAGCGCACTGCCTCCAGAGGTTGGGACAGTGCCCTCCTCCACGCTAATTAGAAACAGATGGCCCCATAAAGATAAGAAATTGCTTTGCGACAGCCGTGAAGCAGACGAGCCAGTCCGGATGGGCCAGACAAAAGGGAGGAAGGGCAGTGGCCAAAAAGAATCATTTTCAATGGGAAGCCAGCATTTAGCATAAATGCTGACGCGACCCAATGAAAATGATGGGCGGGGCTTCGAGTCTCCTTGATCACAAGAGGTCTCGCAGAGCGAGCAGCGCGTTGCGCTGCAATGCTATGCGAGACCTAAAAGGTATAGTGATAATTCATATAACTTGAATGCACATAAACTTTGCTGGTCAAATAAAGTGAGATCCCACACTCATAAATGATCTATCTTTTATAAACTCGAGCTATTGTAAATATTGTGAGGCTGCATGGCTTTCTCCTCAGTCATTCATAAACAATAGGATCCACCCTCAGGAGGTTCAAAAAGAGAATTCACGACTTAAAGGTCATGTGCATTACCTACAATGGTGGCAAGCACATAGGGCCCGATTCACAGAACTAACTTAAGACAAAATCCTAAACTTACTACTTTTGGTATTCACAGAAGGCATTTAGTAGTAGTAAAGTTAGGATTTTGTCTTATGTCTGTCTTAAGTCTGTCTTAAGTCTGTCTTAAGTTTGTCTTAAGTCTGTCTTAAGTCTGTCTTAAGTCTGTCCTAAGTTTGTCTTAAGTCTGTCTTAAGTTTGTCTTAAGTCTGTCTTAAGTCTGTCCTACTACTTTTGGTATTCACAAAAGGCATTTAGTAGTAGTAAAGTTAGGATTTTGTCCTAAATTTGACTTAAGACAGACTTAAGACAAACTTAGGACAGACTTAAGACAGACTTAAGAAAAAATCCTAACTTTACTACTACTAAATGCTTTCTGTGAATATCAAAAGTAGTAAGTTTAGGATTTTGTCTTAAATTCGTTCTGTGAATCGGGCCCATAGTGTTTCTTAAATAACCCTCACACACCAAAAGGGCCCTTGGTGTCATGCTTCATCATAGGGGTCTTTCTGCCCTGCTGCGGGCCGGGGCGTGCTATGATACACGGGAGCACTGATGTCACAAACTATGTGTGGTGTAGGAATGAGTGAGTGAAAAGGGTCAGGGGTGAGTGAAAAGTGAGTTAAAAAATACCTAGCTCTAGTGGATTAGAAAAATGTAATATTCCGTTGAGTCGGTATTATTAAAAAGCTGAGTCGAAGGTATGTTGCTTCAATGTGCAATGCCTCCTGTGTGCATCAACATGTTTCGAAGCGTGCTGCTTCTTCTTCAGGACAGGTTTCCGATCCCTTCTGCTCTCACATAACTGTTTTGAAAATGTCAAATTGTTATAAAAGTGGTATATGTATAGGTAGTCAATACTACGTGAATAAAAGACCAACTTGTCTTAATCAATATACAATACCCAAGGGAATTCCTAAAAGGCAATTTGTTCTCTGATGAGCCAATGCCCCATGAGCCTTAGAACGAGGGAAACAAATGCCTGTATTTGCACTACGATCCAGTATACTGCCTCCCTCGAAAGTCTCCTCCCCGCGGCTCCATCGATACCAGTCAACCAGGGCGGGACTGGGTACCAAAACTGGCCCTAGCAAAGAGCTTGGCCGGCCCCCCTGGGAGCGACCGAGCTGTTTGACAGGGCCGGTTTCGTCCGATTTTGTTACAGTGGCCAATTTGAAGCTATGCTGCAAAAACGGCCCCGTAACAAAAACGGCCCCCAGGGGCCGAAAATCAGATCCCACCGTAGCGGCCCACTGGGGTAACGCCCGGTGCCCGCTACGGCCAGTCCGGCCCTGCAGTCATCTCTAAAGATGATGTGTATGCTCTTAAAATGCTGCAATCTAGCTAACAATATGACTTGTTACACACTCTGATTCTTATACCTGTAGCTTTGCTTTTAATATGCTATTTTTAGTTTTACGCTCTTTGGTATTCCTCAGTGAGATGCCCTAAAAGAGACAATCATGCCAAGGAGTTAGACACATGATCACTCTGCCATAGGACTCAAGTAGTAGCTCACTGAAGAGACCCAACAAGGCTGAAGCCGGTCGGAGGCTGCTTGTATTCTGCTCAGGGAGGACTAGCCTGGTAGTTGGGGCTTCACTGCTTTCTACCTGAGGACGAGCAAGGCTGGATTGCATAAGGCTGATCGTTGTATGGAATGTCACAATGAGCTCAAATACAATGCACTGGGATGCAGCATGCGTAATTGGCAGCTCATGAGATTAATTCAAACATTCCATCCATGACCTTTTTTGTTCTTTCTGTAGTTGAGGTTTCCAGAGTACACAGATAGAAGATGAAGCAGATCCTCGACCAGACACTCATTGAGACAGACTGCAACAGTGTTGCCTGAGACAATGCAAGAGATACTCAGTGACACAGAAATTGGAAAACTTGACTGACATTAAACATTGAGGTGTTCGTTTGTGAGGGGAGTCTATGGAATCGCAGCTTCTGCCGACTGAGAACAGGAGCGGTCCAGACTCTGCCAGGCTTGTAAGAAAGGAGACTTCAAGAACAATGGAACTCCTTACTGTAAAATAAGGGGAAAGGTTCTTAACCTTCTGACACTCTGTGGTCCTACCAATTCAATCAATGCTAAAGGGGGTGAATTGAACCTATGAACCCGGAAAGTCCTAAAGATTGAACTTCAAAGGTTCAGAATAGTTTTTGCTCAAAATCGTTCCTTCACCTGAGTCACTGCAGGAGCCGGGAAGTCTCTGACACCAAGTACCAGGACCCAGTGCTCTCACTGTTCCTTCAGAAAACAACTAAAGACACATTTATCTCGCTTTTTCCTGAAATAATTCCTAAGCGTCCATCTCTGGTCCTCTCATCCAGCTTTTTTCCTGGAATTAGGGTCCGAAGATTTGTACTTAGAACCTATCACTAGAACCTATCACTAGAACCTATCACTAGAACCTATCACTTGCTCATTGTTAAGTCCAGCCCTTGTTCTATTGTCTGTTATCTGTAGCAGTTATTGTTTGATATGTAAAGCACATACATTCCCCCAGGGTGCTAGCTCCCTGAAGACAATTGTGAATTAGACAGATAGACCGATACATAAATAAATAAATAAAAAGTGCTAGCATGCCACAGGCCAAAACCGGGACTAGATGAGCTAGACACATTGGACGAGGCAGCTTGTAGTTTCAGTTTTTGTTTTAAAAATATTGGCCAATACTAGGCATTTGGGAATCCTTAATGTGAAAAACCAGGGCTGATATTTTCTATAGGGAAAAAGATTTGAAAGTGTACTCGTGAAATACTCCAGTAATATTTTGGAGTGTAAACTGAGCTTGCAAAACTTCAATGTTTTGTTGCAGGCCCTTCTACCCTAGAAAATCCACGAATTCATTTTGGATGGCCCTTAAATTACTGCCAAAGTCCAGGGCCAGCATTTTGTTTGTGAGCTCCAAAAATGACAGGAATTACCACAAATTTGCATTTGGTGGCCCCAAACTGCTATGAATTACTGCAAAGGTACCAGGGCAAGCATTTTATCCTACTTCGATATCATCCTGCCATGGACGCACCCAAAATGCCATGAACTGCCACCAACTTACTTTGGATGCGCACAAATTGAAACAAATTACCACCAACATTTTAGAGCCAACATTTTGACTGTAAGGGCACCATCCTCTCACAGAAACTCCCAAAATGCAAGGAATGTCTACACATTTACCTTGAGTCATTCCATAATGCAAAGAATTACAACCAACATACCAGGGCAAGAATTTTGGTCAGCAATGGCACCATGGCAAACAACATTTTTTATTTATCACCAATATTCCAGGAGCCAGCAAGCTCTGGCATGGTTTCACTTACATGCACAGACACACATTTGAGAACTGTGTTTATTACCGGTATCTAGGCTTGCGCTCAGCTCCGTACTTGAGAAAGTAGCTCTGGTGAGGAGGCTTGTGAGGAACCCAGAGGGGTTATAACGTGGCTGTTTCTATACATATCCTTCACAACGCATGTGTTACAATACATTCACTGTTACCACACATAGCCTTTACCACGCATGACTTTACAACGAATTACGTCATTAAGGCATATATGGCAAAGGTATATGTGTGGTAAGGGTGTGCACCGTTACCATGCATAGCCTTTACCATGCATGCCTTTACAACGAATTATGCTGTAAAGGTATGTGTGTAAAGGGTATGTGTATGGTAAGGGTGGAGGAGGCTATTGGCGTCGTTAGAGGAAACTATAGAAACTGGAAACTAAGAAGGAAACTGGCAGAGTAGGACTGAAGCAGGTTACTAAAAGCTTGAGGCCACACATTATATGCAACATGTGAAGACATGTGAATGTTAATGCACTATGCAGGATCAAGCGTTCAGATTCTTGCGGCATGCCTGTCTCCTGCTTTTTAGCCTTACCCTCTCCCATCTCATCACAAGGTGGGTAGCTGGGGTGATGTGGGGTTAGACAGTGAGGTTCAATGACCCCAATCAACCCATGTGATGAGATAGGGTGAGGTTAGGTGCCTTCCACCCGCACTACAGAGTTGAGCGCAAAGGGGCTTATTTACAAGCCCTTGCGCCACTTTTGCATCATTTTTAACATGGGAAAAGTGACGTACGGGTGGTGCAAGGGGCTTGTAAATAAGCCCCAAAGTGTATGTGACTGCCTCTACGTGTGTTGCTTCAGCATGTCATAAATTAGGGTGCCCTCAGGGCACCACAGGCCTCTGATGCCAGGGTTCTGACTTCCCAATCTTCTGTTATACCTGATGCAGGCCCTCCTATGCACATGCACAAGCCAATGCAAAGATTCATACCCTCAGACAGCTAGACTCTCACAACGGGCTGCATTTTCAGTGCACTCCCATTGCACTCTTTTTGTCTAGGTTCACACTATGAAAATCCTTTCATATACACTAACAGCTGATATTAGCCTATCATTCCCTATTAGTGTAACAGAAAAAAGGGGGCAGTAAACAAAGGAGGACGGAGCCCAGGCTCTATGCCAGGCACCTACCTTCGGTGACCTTCTAGAGTAGGATAAAACACTGAAAAATTATTTGATTTTAAATAATATTTAACCAGCACACGGTGCTTAAAGGCTGTCGGTCAGTGAGAGCTTATGGGGAGTGGACCTGCATAGTTTGGGCAACAAATGATGAAACGACCACCCATCCATGCGTTCTTTCCTTATCGTGGGATACAGAAATCAAGCTGAAATGTTACAATTATCCAGTTTAATGGTACTTTCTTGCTGCCCTTGGAAAGATGACCCATGGGGCGGACCCGCCAGTGTTGAAACCAGTAACTGCAGGAAACACACTGGGGTCAACAGTGAGAATCACCGGCTATGAGCCCCCCACCGATGCCTCTCACCTCTTTCCAACTAGTGAAAATGGTGTCATTTATTTTTGACTTGCGCTTTTTGGAAAAAAATACCACGAATGACATATTACAATAATGCATGCAGAATACATTAAAGAATCATTGGAGTTGCAGATGAGACTGAACTTGGCCAAAAATAGCAGGGAGTTTGAAGGACTATCTATCACGCGTGCCCTTAGTTTTGCAGCATTCTCAAGGACACTCCGTTGAGTCATAAGTGCTCCCATTAAATCTTCTGAACATTGCAAATCAGCTAGATGGTCCTCATAAATATGGCAGGGGAAGCCGGAAGGAATACTGATCAGGGAACCATGGCCCTAATGTCAAATTAGCAAGATGGCATCTTGCATCCAGAAACCCAATGCGGAAATGTTTCTGGTCCGATATAAGTGCTGTGTGAAAAAGGTTCTCAGGGGCACACAAATATGATCTATCTTCTCCTGCGCTAGGAGGAGAAAGGGGGGGGGGGTTAAGCCGGTCCATCTTTTTGCATCAAAAATGCTTTTTTTAATCCTAGACACAATATCAGGGAAAAGGAGGCAGGTTTCACGATTTTAGTATTCGCTTATCTGTTCTCTCTCTTCTTTGTTCACACCAACACATTCCATTGGCTGACTGGCAGAAACAAAGGGTACACCCTGCCTGTTAAATTCCAGGAAATCTGTTTCCAGGTGGCTCTGTGTCCATATACGTCTTACACAGAATTCCGTAGCACATTCTTAAAAATTAGGAATTTCTGGTGACAAATTATGCAATTCTACACTTGGTGAGCATCAATCCTTTGATTGTCAGTAGAGATGGGGGCAAAATTGGGAGTCATACTCGTTAGATCACTTTTGCCTATCCAGAGCGAGGCCCCCAGCAAGGGAAACTTGATGATGCGCCCCTACTTTTACCAGCGAAGTGCTTGCTTGATTTTCTCTTTAGTGGCCAGACTAATGTAAACATCCTGCAGTTCATTCTTTTAGCCCCTGTTAGAAATTGGATTTCTGGTTGGCTAGGGTATGCACCTAAGCCAGGCAGTGCCCACCACTCTTCTCAGGGTAAGGGAGTTACACATCCAAAATCACCCCTTCTCACCTCCTTGGTCACTTTGCAGAGCAGTCAGGCTTATTCCAGAGGCACTGTGCAAAGCGTTTGCACAACACACACACCAGCAAAACACTACACTCACCACAAAAGAGACTCCACGCTAGGTTATATAAAAATATCTCTGATATTGCATATAAACACCTACACCACAATCACATAAATCACAATCACTTTGTCAACTAGGCAATGGTCATAATCACCACTGTTAAAACATTCCAGTGATTCCTTTTAGGTTGCCCGTGTCATAAACACATCTTACACCCTCACTGTACACATTATGCAGCTCCGGGACTGATAGGTGTTATCTTCTAATTGCAAGGTAAAAACGATCTAAATCATACTAGCAGGACATAAAGAATGCAGCCGTTAGGTTTGGACGAGAATACGTAAATGACCAGGTATCACTGTGAACCTGCAGGATGCAGCTTCTCTGCACTCCTACAACCCTTGTATGATAATTTCCGCTGAACTCCTCGACCACAGGCACTCCTGCATGCCCTATTGGGATTCATTTGGCTTTTGCACAGGATTCCCTGTATGATATTAGAATGTTGTTCTTATGGTTAGGGGCACTGTGTCATTATTCCGTTACACCTCTCCCAGCTTCCCTCTATGTCGCTGCGGCTTGCAGCCAATGCCACACGGACCCTGTAGGCATAGTACCTTCCTTTCAGAAAAAACACCGCAGTGTGGCATGTAGTGATGCAATCCGGCTTCAAGTTGAAGATGTGGCTGGACTCCTTTGGGCTCCCATGGTCTCGGGAAAGTGTGCGCTCACTGCAATGCTGTTGTTTGACACTGGGAAGAGGGCACAGCAGGGTGAGTGTAACACGCAAGGTCCAATCCTGACCTCTGACCACGTGACACAGCTTGGGACTCCTTCAGAGATCTGGGCTGCAATGCTCCAGTGGGGCCATTTGGCACTCTGGTGCATCTTGCTGGGAGGGAACACGGGTCCCATTTGCAGGTATGCTGCTCTTCCTGCAGTGTAAACACGCCAACCCCGCCCTGAGCACTACACAGGCGCTGTTGCTGGAAATGGCACACTCAGATCGAGGAGCTTCCCTGCACCTGCTTGGGCTCAGTGGGGTTTGAACTCTGAGAGCGCTCATCACACGCTGATTTTTCAAAACAGGCAGAACACGGCGCTGGGACTCACAGCTCCTGGCCACATCAGCTTTTACTCCAGCAGAGTTTCCTTTGGTTCCCACAAGGATCTTTCTCGAAAGTCTTTTATTTCCCTGAGACTTCAAAGAGGAGGCACACTCACACAAGCCCTTGGAGACATTCTCAAGCAGGATACCACAGCAGGGCAAAAGGAGTCAATCCTTTTCCTCTACCACAGACAGAAGAAGCAACTGAAGGCCAACCCATCCCTCACACAACAGAGAGGGCAGAACTCCTCACACAGCTCTTCTGCTCTTCTTCTTGGCAGGGTTCTCTTGTTTTCCAGAAGTAATCTAAAGTTCTGGGGTTTTAGGACTCAAACTTACACCCCATTTTCTCATTTTTCTCTTTACTTCGGAGTCTCTGAGCTCAGAACAAACTAGGTCTGTCCTCCCTGGTCCAGCTTGACCACAGGGGGTGGAGACAGCATTAGCAAAGGAGACACAGCCTATTCAGGTGCAAGTGAAAACTCCTCTCACCACTCTAAGTGCAGACCAGGTCCATTCAGCCTAGCGATGAGTCACCCAGGCAGGGCAGGGCACACCTCAACCCCCCTTGTGACTGTCTAGAGTTAATGCACAGCCAAACAGGTCAATCCAAACAGAAAAAGGCACACTTAATCCATATCAAGCCCTGGCACACATACAAAGAGTGTTCTAAGAAATCACTTATAGCAAAGAAACAATCATGTCGTATATAGATGAATTTAATGTTCTCTTGTTGTAGCTCCAGCCAACACGTGTTTCGTCGATCGGGGCAAGAGACCCGCGACTTCCTCAGGGCTGTATGTATACCGGATCATGTTATGAGCCTTCTGGCTGGTTATAATACCGTACCAGCCTTAGTGCGGCTGGGAAAATTCCAAAGAGGAGTGATTGCTTCTGTCCTCAATATATCCAACACACACCGATCAGTGTTGTGTCCGTGTGTCTGTTTTTAGGCGGCGTATTCTGGCAGGTAGCGATACGCTGTAAGTGATTACTTAGAACACTGTATGTGTGCCAGGGTTTGATATGGATTGTTGTACAGATCCTTGGATCTGAACTGTGGGGTTTTGGGTGATTACCCCTTCCCTGAGCACCATAGACCAAAGGATAGCAATATTATATATACCGGCAATTGTGAGAGCCACTCCCACCTAGTGCATAATCATCCCAAAGGCACACATAATGGTAAAGCAAGAAAATGCCCACTTCTAAAAGAGGCATTTTTAAAAGCACAGTTACTAAAAGGTGTGTTATTAAATTCTGAGTTCAGAGAGCCTAAACTCCATTTCTCTATCTTGTCCTAATTGAAAGTTACACTTGCAATATGTTACAAGGCAGCTCCCAAGTTAACCTATGGGACAGATAGCCTTTAAATAGTGAAAAATGAAATACACAGTATTTCACTATCAGGACATGTAACACTCACTAGTGCATGTCCAGCATTTCACATACACTGCACCCTGCCCATGGGGATACCTTGGGCTTCCCTTAGGGGTGCCTTGCATGTCAGAAAAGGGAAGATTAGGGCCTGGCTCAACATGTCAGTTTAAAACTGCGCACACAGACACTACAGTCTCAGGTCTGAGACATGTTTACAGGCCTACTCATGTGGGTGGCATAACCAGTGCTGCAAGCCCACTTGTAGCATTTGATTTACAGGCCTGGCACACTCAGTGCGTTTTACTAGGGACTTGTCAGAAAATCAGATATGCCAATAACGGATGCCCAATCACAATTTACACAGAGGGCATATGCACTTCAACACTGATCAGCAGTGGAAAAGTGCCAAGAGTCCTATAGCCAACAAAAACAGGGTCAGAAAAATAGGAGCCAAAAGGCAAACAGATTGGGGATAAACCTGCAAAAAGGGCCAGGTCTAACAGGCCCACAACCAGTCTTTGCAAATCCCTGCATATATAAGCCCAGACAGTCAGAGAAAGGAAGCTGGGATCTTGGTATGAGGAACAGAAGGAATAATGAAGACAGCCAGTGCAATAATGCCTCCAACACTGTATCAAATGAAAGCCCAAAAGCTAACTATAAAACTTCACCACTTTAGGCTGTATAATCCAGAGGAAAGAAATCATTGTAATTACAAATTACACCCTCTGGAATCAAACTCTGATACATTTTGAAGAACACAATGTTGGTACAGCTGCATGACAAGGTTGGTAGGAGCATAATCAAGCTCCAAATCATGACATATATAAAAAAGAACCATTGAACTGTATTATCTTGGGATATGGTGATGGCAGTCATCCAAAGTTCTTCAAACTGAACACAAGTGCTACCAAAACAAAATTGTTCTAGGTATTCTTCAATGGACCATTCAGAAGGGGCAATTCCCTAATAAACGGAAGAGATGCTCTATGAACTGATATTGTCTTAACGGAGTGATTTAATCCCAGAATCCGTACGACTCTTATTAAGTAACCTTCAATACCCTTTGATGGGAAAAGGTCAAAATGGACAAAGGTGGGCTTATAAATGATCAGATTAAAACTTGAAAAGCTGAATCAAGACATTTGCAGGACTCTATGATTTACTGACAAACCTTTTGTTCAATTAAACCCTTTGTGAAATGTGCAGGTTATCTAAACTAGTTGGCCTTGGACAGCGAAAGCTTAATATCCAATTCAATGGAAGATGCCTCCTCCGCTGATCAAGGAACATGAGAGATCATCTCCCTTGGTAGTAAATATTGATTATGATAATCATTGTAATGTAAATATTTAACAGGCATGCTTGATGTTACTGTGATAATGGCTATCTCCACTGCCCTCAACCTCATTTTTTCTCCTCCTTTACGTTTTCTTTCTTTATATTAATATTTGTGGGTAAATGCCATTTCCTTGTTGAATGTTCCCGGAATGGAATACAGTCATGTTCCCCTGCCGTGATTGTCTGACTGTGACTGTCTGTATCTTGGTTTCTGAATTTAGTCCCAGTCTCATGCTCTGCAAGTAGGCCTAGGCCTGATCCTTAACATGAGCGAGGTCCTCGTCCTGCCCGGTGACCTGGAGGGAAGCATTAAGGGTGCCCTCATTTGTTTCACAGTAGATTACCATCCCTGCTGTGGGTTTAGCAGATAGAGCACTGGTGGCAGTGTATCATGTTTTATAAATCAGTAGTTGTGTCAAATCCTTTCATCTATGCAAATGGTGCGGAGGCCTACTGCCCTACTGATGTAAAATTCAGTTTCTATGTGCTAACCCAGATCCTAGGTGTAACATTACAAGGGATGTTACGCATGTGAGTGTATCTGGCCTTAATCTTAATCGTACATGGATTGTGTGTTTTGAGGGAACCAGTGTAAGAGAGGCCTGGGGGTTCAGAGCTGAAGTCTGCCTGACAGCCGGCTTCCCAGAAATGAGGAGACATCACCTGGAGCCTTACATAGAAGGAAGAAGATGTTCACCTGACCTAAAGTGCCTTGATGCCAACCTGCCTGATGGGAGATTTAATGAGCAATCAAACTTACAAGAGGTGTGACAGTTCTGAGACAGAAACAGCTTAAATCACGCGGTGTCAGGGTCGGTCTAAACAGTAAGGCTAAGGAGAGCGGCCTGCATGCTCAATGGGATGGGAGCACAGTCTCTGCCTATGAGCGAATCCAATTAGAAATTGTGGTTCAAACAGCTTGAGCCTCTGCATTGACGAAGTGTGCCCAATGGACTGTACCTTTGCATCAACAAAGGGTGTTCCAGCAGACCAGAACAACACACTGTGCCCAAGCGGAATGTGATACTATAACAATGAATTGTGCCAGAATGGACTGTGCCACAGCATCAGTGAACTGTGCCTGGGTGTGGTTGTCAAGCCCAAGCAACTGAATGGAATCAGACTGAGATCTCTGACCCCATGACCCAAAATCTTATTTCACCAGCAGCCAAGAAGTAGGGGTGGAGGATAGATTTCGCTCTGCCAGAGGAGTTGTTAGTTATGGCCGCGTAACACGGAGTTGCTTTCATATTCCGGCAACCACATGCAAAATATTTCTCATGCACATGGCTGGCCAACAATAAGTTGGCAAGCATGATTTGGCTTCCCCTAGCTTGTTTTGTGGACGCTAGGAGGACACCTATGAGATTACCCTAAAGCGGGCGGTTGCGACCATTTGCAGTCAGAAAGCTTCCGCTCCAGTATAATATCTCTGCAGTGGCTGGCCTTGGACAGGTTTGAAAGGCTACGTCTGTGGGTGGCATAATCATTGCTTCAACCCACTAGTAGCATTTAACTTATAGGCCTGTTACCCTGAGATTTATGGGATATATTACTCCCTGACGTACACTGTAAGGATATTGCAAGTCACTGAAGAGTTTCTTCATAAGGTAATGGAACTCCAAGACAACCTGCAATATCCTTATAATGTATGGTGGGGGTACTTTATACCATATAGTATACGGTCACACCATCAATCTTTCCACTTAGCGTTTGGCTCTTTCATATGAAAGAGATAAGATGTTTGCAGACACGAATACTCTAGTTGGAACAGACCAAAAAGCAGTTAGATATTTGTCACAGAAAGATATTTTAAATCAGTGTACTGTAAACCAGATTTAAGAAACACTCTTCCTCAGAATATGTAGAAACATCCATAGAGATGCTCTCTTTTCTATATTTACCTGAAGTGTGGAAAAAAAACAAATATTGCCATAAATATCTCCTTTCTTCTGATTGCTGTTCATTTAGAAAAACAGATTGAAAGAAGGAAAAGCTATCTTTCATTTTGATGAATAAACTTTAGCTTTAATTATGCTCTGTGACCTGTTTTTCACCTGGGCTTCTGGCTCTAGCAGCAGGCATTATGAAGTCATTACAGTTAAGCTGCCATGTCATGTTTCATGGCAAGTCGCCTCTATTAGGGAAATTAGAAACAGGATTTCATACAGGGGTTGCAGGCTCTCACATATGACAGTAAGTTATTTCCATAAGGAAATGTGTGCTCTTTGAGAATTATACATCGTTCCAGGAACTATATACTTAGGAATAAATGAGTAAGGGCCTCATGTAGGTAGCGAAATACCGGTCGGTAACGGCCGATTTTCGGTAAATATGCCGTTACCGACCGGTATTCAGACAAGTGAGATGTAGGAGTCCAAAAACCACTTTTCGGTAAATATGAGGCGGTAAATACCGATTCATAGTTACCGAATTCTAAAATACCGATTCATATTTACCGAATACACAATTAACGAATCGGTAAATATGAAGTGGTAAATATGAAGTGGTAAAAATCTAAAATGACATGTAGGAGCAGTCGGTAATTAAGAAATCCAGGAAAATCGGTAAATAAGAGTCGGTAATTAACACGGATGGAAAGCAGGTGGTAACCATCAACAATGCACATAAGCAATCCCAAAATGCAACAGCGTGGACAACATGGCCGCCATGTACGTCATTGCAAGGCGCCTACGTCTACAGGCAGCAGGACTGAGGGTGTGGCGACGGGAGGAACAAATCTACAGACAGCGCATCACACTATTCCAGCTGACTGATGCAGAGATACATGAGAGGTACAGGCTACACCCCGAAACCATCATGGACCTGATAAGGGACCTGCACCCACTCCTGGACCAGCCAACAAGAAGGGCGCACGCCATACCACCACATGTGCAGGTGCTCTGCAGCCTACATCTACTGGCATCCGGCAGTTATCAGGTGGTGACAGCTGCGGTGGGTGGTGTATCCCAGAGTTGCCTGTCCCGTTTCTTCAGGAAGTTCCTGGATGCCATGATGCAGAGAATGCACCACTACATAAGCTTCCCAAACACACAGGCTGCACTGCAGAAAACAAAAACAGACTTTTATCACATGGCACAGTTCCCCCATGTCATCGGCTGTATTGATGGTACACACATCGCAATCTGTCCACCAGCTGATACAGAGCACATCTACAGGAACAGGAAGTCCACCCACTCCATCAATGTGCAGGTGATCTGTGATGCAGGGAACATCATCACAGATATTGTTGCAAAGTTTCCTGGGAGCACCCACGACTCTTACATCTTCCAGAATAGTGGGATATACACACGACTGAGTGCCGGAGAATTCGGAGAGGGATACCTGCTGGGTAAGTAACAGTGACGCCCCTTGAAACCTGCAAATCAGAGTGTATAGAGGCATGTAAATGATGGTTCCCTTTTACTCATCCAGGCGACAGTGCATATGCATGCCGGTCATTCATCCTCACTCCCTACCTACACCCAGCAACCCAGAGTGAGAGACGATACAACGTGGCCCACAAATCTACACGCAATGTGGTGGAGCGCACGTTTGGACTACTGAAGAGCAGGTTCCGCTGCCTCCACAAGAGCGGAGGCGCACGCCAGTACAAACCCATCACCTGCTGCAAGATAATTGCCACTTGTGCAATGCTGCACAACCTTGCCACGAAAAAAGGTACAGATGTGGAACTAACATATGTTGAGGACAACGAGGATGAGTCAGGCCAGCCAGAGGGCAGCGCAGCTAGAGTGCCAACTGCAGTCGATGGGAGAGAGAGACGGGCAGAGATCACATGCAACTATTTCTGAGTAAGTGAGGGGACACAGCGAGTTGTGAGAAGTCATGACGTAGTTTAATGTGGCACCACGCCATGAACACATGAACGGGTCAATCTGGCAATATGCCATCTATACAATGAGTATGTCCAGGGTTACGTCACCCAATGGCAAGTGGATAAGCAGGGCCACATCAATGTTTGCGCATACGCGCTGCAGTGGTGGATTGCACGGCCTGTGCATCCTCACTAGAGCCAACCCCAAGCCGCCTGCTGCTCCTGCGTGCTTCGGGGACGGGGGGTGTGATGCTGCTGCTGGTGTCGATGCTCTCCGCAGCATCCCCTGCAGCAGTTGTCGACGCCTGACTACTCAATAGCACCCCTAGTGCACTTGTCACCTGCACCATCCCCCGAGACAGGTCGCTGCAGCACTGTGTTAGGCCCTCCTGCATCGTCACAGAGCGCCGGCAAAGTAGGGAAGTCGCAGTTGCCAGACGGTTGAGTGCCCTGCTGGTAGTGTCCCTTCGCTGGCGTTCCCGGCGCCGTGCTTCGATGTCAGCATCTAATTTGCTGCACAACTGCTGGATTGACTGGGACATGTCCCGAATGCCCGCAGCCATGCCGCCAATGTTTGTGTCCATGTTGACTAAGCTTGTCTTCATCACCCGCATGTGCCTCTGGACTGACATAACTGCCTTTGATTGCAGGCGCTGTTGCTTCAACATTTGGCCCTCGAGCCCCAAGAAGACACCATGGCCGTCAGTGGGTGCTGGTGGACTCTGGACACGCGACCTGCGGCGCCCTCTTGCTCCCGTCTGTGCTGCCTGTGAGGTGTGGGGCACAGTGGGATGGCTCCCTTCCTGGGGCCCGGTGCGGTCTTCTGGGCCCATGCTGTCGTCTGACGAGGTGTCTAAGGCTCGTAGCCTGGCTGCTGGACGCCTCCTCATTCTCACACCTGCAAGCGGAGATGTGGCCGGTGAATCGAACATGAGTGGCGATGCTGGCTCTGGTGGTGGTGATGCTGGCTCTCGGTGAGGTGATGCTGGCTCTGTGTGCGGCGAGGCTGGCTGCGTAGGTGGTGCGGTTGCAAGTGGGCCTGCTCCCTGGTCTGAACTCGTGCTGGCTAGAGGTGATTTTTGTGGCCGGTGTGCCGTCTCCCCTGCAGCATGCCCTGTACTGCATGATGTCACATCTGTGGACAGAAAAACAACATTGGCTCAGTGTCCCCGAAGGGCTGCATTGCAAGCGTCACAATAAATCATTTCACATTCCAATCTGTCCTCTGTCTCCTTGTGCCTCGAGTGCGTGACATGCCTTGTTGCCCTGTGACATTTACGTCATGGTTAGTGTTGCCCTGACTACATCTCCCGGAATGCATTGCCTGTCTGCACTGACACGTGTGGACTGCAGTGTGATTCTCGTTTCACAATGGGGGATGTGGGATAGGGGTAGGGGAGGCTACATTGCTGTGCTTTCGTCTTACCTTGGTGTGTTGCGGCTCTGGCAGAGCTGTCGGCGTCCCCAAGACCCACGACGCTCTCTTGCTCGAGTGTGGCCGCCACCAGCTCCTCCAGTTCGGTGAGGGCAGGTGCCCTGTTGGTTCCACCTCCGGTCTGGCTGGCCTCCTTCTGGATGTCGCCCATCTTCCTCTTGGTCACAATCCTCAGGTCATACCAGCGCTTTTTGAGGACCTCAATGTCCCTGTGGGTCACTCCCACAGCATTGACCTGCGCCTGGATGGCCAGCCATATGTTGCGCTTTTCGGCCTCAGGCACTTGCAGGGATTGCCTCCCAAACAGCTTCTGGTGCTGCTTCACCACCTCCTCCACCAGCACCTGGAGTTCCTTGGGGCTGAATTTGAGCTTCCTCCTCCTTTCCCCTCCGTCTTTCTGTGTTCTCTGGCTGGACATGCTGTTCGTTTCCCGCTCGCACATGCAACTGCTCCCTGCCTCTCCTCTGCACTCCAGGCCTCTCCAGGGTCGGCTAATTATGTACACCTGCCTGGGTGTGGCCACTTCGGCTAATTGTGTACACCTGCCTGGGTGTGGGCAGTTCCTGGTTGGGTGGGCTGTCGTTGCACAGGATTAGCTGTTTCGTCAAGTCATGTGATGTTATTTACCGAATCCGTACGTACCGATTCGGTATTTTCCGAATCGGTAGATACCACCTCGGTATTTTCCGATTCGGTAGATACCACCTCGGTATTTTCCGAATCGGTAATTATCACCTCGGTATTTACCGAATCGGTGAATTCCGATTCGTATTTACCGAATGTTACCGAATCGGTAACTGTTACCGAATTTTTACCTACATATAACTTACCGATTCTAATTTACCGATTCGGTACGGCTCGGTATTTAAGAACCGGTAAAATTTATTTACCTACATGAGGCCCTATGTCAGTTTTAATGAAACCTTATCTGTTATGCAGGTATTTCCCACTGATTACTGTTTCCAGGTTGGCTGTCGGGGATCAGTATATTTGGTTTTTCAGCGTCATTTCGATAAATCAGGAGGAATAGACGATATATTCTGATATGTGTAAGCAACTATCACGATCAATAGAACTTTCTCTGCTGGTGTAGTTAACTTGTAAAAAGAATGGATTTGAGCGAATCTGTAATCACAAAAAATTGTGTTGACAGATTATCTAGGCCAGACATACCCCAAACCCACACTGCACACAGAATGCAAACATCAAATCAAGAAGAAGCAAGCATTGGCAAAGCCTATTGGCCTAGCCAATGACACCTATTGGCTCTGACAAAGTTTTTTCCTTGATGGCCACCATCTTTCAATGAATCTTCCCACGCTTTAAAAAAGATGGATGTGAAGATGCCTGCCATAGATGCACATGTTTTCGTGGTGGCCATATTTGAATGTTCTTTCTTTAAGTATGTATATTCACCTGCTGCTATTTTGGAATGGTTAAAAAACATTTTTAAAAGGCCACCAGCTAAAGTCACCATTCAATGGAGTTTCATAAAGAATGTCTTCCAAAGATAACCCCTGTATGTGTATGTAAGCATAAGCAAGATCAGCCATCTTGGAATGGTTAAAATCCTTTCAAGAAAGCCGCCCACTGATTCAGCAGCAATAGAGATGGGAGGGCAAGCAGGCACTGGGGGGTTAGGGTTTTAATAAAGGGAAGCAGGTGGGGCACAAAGAGCTAGAAAGGGAGAGGAAATAGTCCCTCAGCTGCATTGTTATGCAATCTTTGAAATCAGCCATGGAAGGATGCACTCCATCCACCCAAAAAACATACATTTGAGACAGAACACAAGAATAGAGAGACAATTCATTGCATCAGTAGCAGGGGAGTGAGATAGGCAATAAAGTCTGACAATCCCCCTTAAGGGTCTGACCCAAAGCCCACTCTGTGATTTGTATTGCTCACAATATGTAGCCATGGCGGATCACGCTAAGTTCCTTTAAGGTAAACATATTTGCATGATGATGTCTACCTAACAGAGCACAGACTGTATAAATGAGTCAAAAACAGAAAGACAAAAAATCTATCACCTGCTTCGCAGAACAACACTTTAATCTCCACACCTCAACAATCTAATCCCAGCCATTGAGTGATTCGGAATGAAAAACGTACAGACGGACATAGGTTCACAAAAAGTGTGTTTTAGCAGAGTGTGCACTGAGGAATATATAACATACATGTTTTTAAAGCTATGCAAATTGTGATGAAAAATTAAAACTGTAAATGGTTTCGTGGGTATTAAAAGGAGCTTTTAATTTTGGGTAACTGATACAGAAACAATTTTATGGCAGAATTCAACAATCAATACCTGGCAAGGATGAAAGATCACATTTTTGCATCGCTTGCCCTTTCAAATGGCCTCACATGTGGCGCCAGGCACTCTCTTTGGAAAGTTCTTTGCACATTGAGAAAAAGTCACAAAATAAAGTAATGGCCTGGAGAAGCAGGGTGATTTAAGGTCTACTTTCCTGAGGGACACACTGCGCTAAGAATAATGTTTATTCCAGATTAACATAAGTAATCAAAAACACATTTATCAACAAACGCAACACCCCATACCTCACACTCTCCAATAAATTGTTCAAGCAGAATGCCTAGCTGCCCGTTTAATACACAGCCAGACACTCAGGGTGACATTGTTTTAGGTTTAACACGCTGGAGTATTTATTAATTAACTTTATTAAAGCATATCTCGCACGCATCTCCAGGCAAAACTGTTTTACACTAGAGCCTGGCAGGGTTTTATCAGGTTGTCAGAAGTAATGAACTTTGAATCAGCGAATGTCTCTCATAATTATGATTTGATTGCACACACAAAGGCAGAGAACATTCCACCTCATTCAACACATATTGTGCTCAGCGACAACACTAGGGGGTGTGGGTACGTAAACATCGAAGACCCCGATTCGACTATGCTTTCTTTCTTAGAGGAATACAATAATGTCAATTACATCCATTCGTGTGCATTGCATCCTTTGTCTTTTATTAACAGTCTCAATTTGTGTGAACATTATATTTTTTCAATTGTTTATATATCTTTGAACATTTTTTTTTTAATAAACCTTTTTCTTAAACTTAAACAACTAGATTTCTCTCATTTTCTCTCCTAATTTAGAGTTCTACTTTGCTAGAGAGACTGCTGGTGGAGGCGAAACAGCCCAATGTAAGAGCAGCCACCAATTGTGTTGGCATTTCGTGATCAGAAAGGGCACTGTAGAATGGGACACACTAATGGCAAAGGGCTACAGACCACTGTGTGATACATATGTATTCACACTGCTTTATTCTCCAGACACACTATACCCAGATCCAGTGGAGTTATGGGGCAGGGGAGGACCAAATTATGCAGAAGAGTTGACTGAATTAATCAGCAAGAAAATGCAAATTATGCAGCCCAACAGGGCATATTTCGTTGCAGCATTACTTCATTATTTTGTCATTTTTATACATGGCAACACTACTTGGGAAAATATCTTACCTTATTAGTATCAGTTTAATATCCAAATACAACAATAAACAGATGAAAGATGACTAGTCAACCTTTGTGGAGAGCCAGCCACTGTGCAGGGACACACGTTGCCACGTTTGTAGTAACCTTTGATCCGTTTGAGCTAGAAACAAATTGGGTTCAAACATACAGCTTCTGCAGCAGATGGTGCATTATGTGGCAAGTGAGGCAAATTCATAATTATGTGGAAAATGCATGGGCTGCAGAGTTGCATACATCCAGTGGCCTGGCCTATACCTCAGAAAAGTGTTATAATGTAATGTAAACTGTTACTCATTACACAGGTACTGATGCTCCGAGCAAAGTGGAAGTGATGAAGATTCTCAGGGTTGCGATAACTGATGACAGTGCCTGATCCCTACTAGATAGCAAACACTTTGGCCATGATGAGGTGTTACGGTTAGGTATGTTTGGGTAGTTGTAATATGCAAAGCACAATACACCCTTGAAGTTTCTTGTTGCTAAGAGACTGAAAACAGAAACAACAATGTGAATAGTCTTTTCAGGTTGAAGACATACGTTTTAAGGGATTTTCTGAACAGATGGTTCTCTTTTTGGAGTAAGTAAAAAGGCAGGGGAGGGGGTAGTCAAGATAGTCACTGCTACAAAATACAAATAAAAATGTCTCCATAGATTGACTTAAAAACCTTTGGCAATTCTAAAAAAAAAAAGGTCAGAACGTAGTTGCCAACCCGGGTTGTACCAATAACAAATGTTGCCCAACTGGAATGTTAGTGTAAATTAATGTATGGATGATGGTTATTACCTGAACAAAGGTATCCGAGAAGGTATCCACACATCGCAGAGAAGAGACTGTTTAACGTAAGCTGTGTAGGGTGCCTTTTCCAAAACGTTATTATCCATCTGTTCATTCAAAACAATCCTTTTTAGGGTTTTGTGACATCTACTGTATTAGAGAAAGTCCCATTTTAGTGCTGCAGGTGACTTCATCACAAAAGCTCCCTCTCTCTCCATCAGTGTATGGCCCACATGATGAAATGCTCGGGTAACTAATTTCCACCACAGAACGTGAAGAAATCAGAGTTAGCTCACTCACCTGTTAAATTATTAACAAAACAGCACAGTGCACTTTAGATAATGAAAAACGTGTCAAGGGGAAAAGCATCATAATAAAGTCTAAAAAGAATAAATGCGATTAACGCTGTGCGGAGATTAAAAGCAACAGCATTTTCTGCATGCTGATATGAGTCTTCAAAATGCCAGCTCACAGATGATGATGTGTGCGCAGAACTAAGGCATGAGAACAGTGTCTATTGAGGGCACAGCAGCACAATGTTTTCTATGAAAAATGTGCCCAAATATGTGATACCGAGTTTAAAAGTGTCAGCCTACATTTTCTGGAGAAAAAAAAGTTTTGCATGGAGACAGCAGTAAATGAAAGACCTTTTATGAAAACTAAAGTGCCAGAGTCAATTGTAAGGTAAATAAATACATGGCAATGCTTTGAATGGAAAAATATTCAAACTGGTACTTTCTGGTAGATGGGCCCCTGTTAGAAATGGGATTTCTGGTTGGCTAGGGCTTGCGCCAAAGCCAGGCAGAAACCACCACTTTAGTCAGGGCTGGGGAGTTACACGCCAAAGATAACCCCTGCTCACCCCCTAAGTAGCTTGGCACGAGCAGTCAGGCTTATCCCGGAGGCAATGTGTAAAGCGTTTGCGCGCGCACCCAGCAACAACACCCAAGGCCCACCACAAAGGAAACTCCACACAAGGTATTATATAAAAATAGCCTTTGTATTATTCCAAACACATTAGATAATATTCACACAATTTACTCTGTGCCAACTGGCACTGGGCAGAATTTTACAAGGGACTATTTACACGGGACAGGGCCACATGGGCCACTGTCAGAATTAGCACAAATCACCAAGTGTACATGTAGAACATAACACAAATTAGCACTGTAGAACACAACCAGTAACTACTGGCGCAATAATGACCTCAGCGTCATCACACTAGCATCAGGTATAAAATCTATCCTGCATCCATCACAGGGGCATAAACACATTATGCAATCTTCTCATTGGTCTAACGCATTAGACCTAACCACCTACGTATACTTACACTAGGGGCGTATATCGCACAGGGAAGTACAAACTCCCTAACACCAACCTAAACAGGTAAAACAACCTCCTAGGCAGAAATGACCACATTTAGAGGTATAAGACACAGGGTGCGCAAAACATGCTATACACAGTACATTTCCTAACACCCAATCACATTAGCAGGAATCGCAATAACACCTCCATCACATTAGGGTCCAGGTCGCACTCTAAACCTCTTCCACCACGCTGGGCTGGAAGACACCTCAGCCACTCCTTTTGGAATCACTCCCCAATGCAAGCACCCTATCCCAGAGAACTCACACCCAATCAACCAGCAAGCTCCTTATTTCAGAGAACTCACACCAAAGTATTCAGCAAGCTCCTTATTTCCGAGAACTCACACCATTCATCCACACACACCCCCCCCAGACTAGTAAAACAGTTTCTACCGCCCCTGATTTCTCAACCTGACCACCACGTGACACAGGTACTATTACTCCGGGAACTGGGAATGGGACATTCATATTCATCCAGCGCATTACACATTCATCCCCAAACCCCTCCCAAGACTGGTAAGACAGTTTCTACCGCCCCTGATTTCTCAACCTGACCACCACGTGACACAGGTACCATTACCCCGGGAACTGGGAATGAGAATACATGCACTGGACACACATCTGCTGCCACCACTGGATCCCACCCTTACTGGTGAATCCAGAAACACATTTCCACAGAAATGACACTTAAAAACAAACTTAGAACAATAATCCCTATACCATGTGACTATCTAAAATGCAGAGTTTTGTAGTGCAGCCAGTTGCTGCTGCGGCACAGCGCAAACGCAAGTCCTATCCCACCGCTGCCACCAATGTTAGAAATGGGATTTCTGGTTGGCTAGGGCTTGCGCCAAAGCCAGGCAGAAACCATCACTCTAGTCAGGGCTGGGGAGTTACACGCCAAAGATAACCCCTGCTCTCCCCCTTGGTAGCTTGGCACGAGCAGTCAGGCTTATCCTGGAGGCAAAGTGTAAAGCGTTTGCGCGCGCACCCAGTAACAACACCCAAGGCCCACCACAAAGAAAACTCCACACAAGGTATTATATAATAATAGCCTTTGTATCATACCAAACACATTAGATAATATTCACACAATTTACACTGTGCCAACTGGCACTGGGCAGAATTTTACAAGGGACTATTTACACGGGACAGGGCCACATGGGCCACTGTCAGAATTAGCACAAATCACCAAGTGTACATGTAGAACATAACACAAATTAGCACTGTAGAACACAACCAGTAACTTCTGGCGCAATAATGACCTCAGCGTCATCACACTAGCATCAGGTATAAAACCTATCCTGCATCCATCACAGGGGCATAAACACATTATGCAATCTTCTCATTGGTCTAACGCATTAGACCTATCCACCTACGTATACCTACACTAGGGGCGTATATCGCACAGGGAAGTACAATCTCCCTAACACCAACCTAAACAGGTAAAACAACCTCCTAGGCAGAAATGACCACATTTAGAGGTATAAGACACAGGGTGCGCAAAACATGCTATACACAGTACATTTCCTAACACCCAATCACATTAGCATGAATCGCAATAACACCTCCATCACATTAGGGTCCAGGTCGCACCAGAACCTAAACGTAGCAGCTGCCCACTACTTGCTGGGCAGCTGGGGACAAGAACAGGGCCTAAACGCTGCAACTGGCACTAAGTGCTGCGCAGCTGTGGAAGGCTAATAGTGTCCAAGAATGTTGGAGCCACCTAGGCTCTACACCCACCATGTCCCCTGGAGCACACTGGCTCCTGAAAGTTATATGCGCCAACCGTTGGAGCCATCTAGGCTCAGAGAACAAACTGGCACACGTGCTGGAGCCACTCAGGGCTCTGAAGTAACAATATTGGCCGGCGTGAGTCCCCTCTGGACTCTAAATAAAGGATGCCCGCCTCGTTGGAGCCTCACTGGGCTCTTAAGAAATATGTGCCCTTCGTTGGACCCACGCAGGCTCAGAAACAATCGGGCCCAAGCGTTGGAGCGGCCCACTGCACACACGGGGCCGCTCTGACTCGGTGCCTCGCACCGATCACCAAGGAAATGCCCCCGAAGCTGGAGCGCAGTAGCGCTCTAGAAACAAATACTGCCCCAACCGTTGGAGCGACCCACTGTCATGTGGGGCCGCTCAGGCAGTAGGCACCGGTACTGGTGCCTAGGTCCCCTCTTCCCCCCCAGCCCTTGTCACTAGCCGGCTGGGGCGAAGGTCGGACGGTACCTCTCTCGTGGCGCGGGGCTTCCCTCACTCCTGGGAGCCCCGCGCTGCAGTCTTCACCCGGGCCCCCTCCTGGGACCCGGGACTTTACCTCCAGTCTCTCCGGCGGCGGGGTGGGCTCCCGCCTTCCTTGAATGACGCCTCGCCGCCACGCTTCACCTGGTCCCCCATTTTGGGACCGGGACTTGGTTGATGGAGCCTGCGAGGCTCCGGGACTTCCTCCCCTGGAGATGGCGGCACTTCCGCTCCCGTCCCGCGGCCCCGCCCCCAACCAGGCGGGCCGCGGACTCGGCGGCGAGTTTTGAATGCGGCTCGGGCCGCGGCGATGATCTCTTTTGCGGGCAGAGTGCGGGGTGAGCACCTGCAATTTAAAATAATTAAATAGCGGGGTAGGCACCCGTATGACTCATTAATATAAAAACGAAGACGCAGGGTGGGCACCTGCGCACCCAAAGCAACCAGATAAGCGGGGTGGGCACCCGCAAGGCACGCATCACTGGGGAATCCCTACGCTGGGGATTCCCTCTCTCTCGCTCGCCGTGCAGCGCCGTGCTGCGAGGCCCACGCGCTCCCAGGGCGCTTGGCAGGCGGTAACAAGCCTTGGTAAATGGAAAAGTTCCAAGCAGTCCTGGGCATCAGAAGATGGAGCAAAGCAGCTCCCAGCAAAGGAAAAGGTCCAGTAAGTCCATCTGGCATCCAGGGGCTGGGCAGGGCCCAGGGAGGCAAGCCTTCCCCTGGGCCCCAGCAGCAGCACGCCCCTGGTAGATTCGAGTCAGAGCAAGAACATTTTCATGGGGTCACAGTCCCTCTTTTATACACCAAATCCCTTTGTCTCAAAGGTGCAGGGAAGGGGCGAACCAGATACAACTGGTTCCTGAGCACTTTGTTTTGCTCAGCCCCTCTCTCTATTCACAGAGCCGGCCAGGGTCATCAGTCGCAGAACAGGGGGCGGAGCCAGCATTGTGTGGGGAAAGCCCAGCCCTATCCAGGTCCTAGGTGTACTCCTCCCACTCATCAACCTGCAGAGCTCTCCACCCACCACTGGGGCAGACCCACCCTGACTCCTGGAGCCAGGCTCACCAGCCAATCACACGCCAGGCAGTCACTGCACATTTATGCCAGCTTCTAGAAGTGGCACTTCTACACTAGCTACATGGATGCCGCACACATCATCGCGCAGCATTTCATCACACGAGTCCGTACATACCAAACTCGCACCTGCACTCCCCACGCATCAGGAACTACCAGGGACACATACATTCCCCCATGCATTCCTATGGGAGGGCAGGTCAGTCTCACTCAACCACACAGAGCGCACGCGCTTTCCACTGGGACACAGTGTGAAAGCGCCTAGAGGCCTAAAACCACTAGTACAACACAGGAAAAAGGCTAGGATACTGCAAAAAGTTCTAGGGGTGAACTTGCCAGAAGGGCCAAGTCCAACAGCCCCAAAGGAGGCTGTTCAAGATGGATGTTCTTTAGTACCACGATTTTAATTCTATTTAGGGTACGTGGCATAAGGAAGCCAGCAGGCAAGCCTGTGGGATAAGAGTCCGAACGCTGATTATGTATAAGTATGGCTTCCTTTATTCCTTCTTATGTGAAGGCAGCACAACCGTGCCTTCCTCCTCCCGTCACTCACTTCACTCCCTCCAACTGTCGCTCTGGAATTCCCAGGCACTCACATTCTACATTACCTCAACCCCTTAACATTTAATTTAATTGAATTTAATTCACTTATAGAGCGCATGGTTACACCACCGGTGTGTCCCCGCGCTGAGAGATCGCTCTAAGAGGTTAGGTTTCAAAGTGCCAGACCTGTAGCGAAGTGTAGCCATATCAAGTCCTATCCTAGAATAGGTTGTACAAACAGCCATGTCTTTAGCTGCCTACGAAAACTGATTTCGTATGGTTCTCTTCTTAGATCCATCGGTAGGCTGTTCCAAATTATTGCTGCACGGTACCTGAAAGAGCGTTCCCCCATTCTCGCTCTGAAAATTCTCGGTACAGTCACCAGAGCCTTTTCTGATGATCTTAACGCCCTGGTATGTACTTGGTGATTAGCAGTTGCAGATATCTTGGGCCTTCCTTTTGTAAAATGTGGTGGCAGTGGCACATTGCCTTAAACACAACTCTCTTTTCCACTGGCAGCCAATGGAGGGCTGTCAAGGCTTTTTTCGTGTTAGATCTTCTCGGAAGGCCAAGTACCAGACACGCCGCCGCATTTTGTACCCTTTGTAATTTGGACAGACCCTTTTTTGTGGCTCCAAGGTATAGACTATGCCATAGTCAAATTGGGATGTTATTGCCGAATGTACAATGGTTTTCCTGGCATTAGGTGGTAAGAGAGATCTAGGACTTTCCATAGAGTTTTCATGGTCCCAAAGCTACCTTCCAAATTTGGTTCTCAAATGTCAACTCTGAGTCAAACCAGACTCCAAGGTTTTTCACTTCTGCTTTTGGCATGGGAAGTTGGAACATTCTATGAGAGGTGGAGAAAGGAAGCCAGCAGGCCAACCCAACAAACCCACGTTAAGCTTTGGGTTGCTCAGCATATTCACAACAGTTACACCACTAGTTGTTACATGAGACCTAGGTTTCTGACATATATGGTACCCTGCACTGAAAATATTTGGACCGCTTGGATGGTAGTGTCTTGTTGTGGCATCTAGGGATGGCTGTGTGCCACTTCCAGCTACTTGGTGAAGTTAGCCTGTAGACTGTCACCGGGTAGTTAAAAGTTAGGTCTTCGTTTCCATTGTAAGATCATTTTTTGGTTTGCTCATAACTTTGGTGCAGTTTAATGAATCTTCACCAAACTGTCCCCCAAAAAATGTAATCTTCATGAAACTTTCCAGAAAAAATGTCCATCCACCTCACCATCTTCCTGGAAAGTTTTGGGGTGATCAGTGAAGCGGTCCCTCAAACCCAATTAAAATAAATATAGGTATTTGGATTAGCCTAGGGGGCTTATTTCCCCTGGACCAACTTTGCTTTCATGGTAAGGTTCCTGTGGCAGCCAGTAGTCTGAATGACTTGATGCAACATAAAGAACAAGCAATGGCATAGCCAGTAGGTTGCCTTTGGGACCTTATAAGTTTAGCCATGCAGCAGATTATACCCTAGTAGCATGCCCACACACTCAGCATTTTCAAACTATCCTGCTGAGATCAGAGGCCAAACAGTCACATAATAAATAGCCTGGATTAGCGCACAGCCAGAATGAACCCCTTTCTAGAGAGCATTTTCAACATTATGGTGCTGTAAAAATATTCAATGTCAAAGTGAGATGTCACAGGTGACAGGGTAGCAAGCGATTCCTCCTTGAAAACAAAAAGAAACACTTACGTTTTCTTTTAAGGACGAAAGAAGCCAAAGGACCTAAGCTGAGAGTAAGAGAACAAAATATACAGAGTCTTTGCCCCAATTTAAACAGCTATTTTCGACTTTGCCCAAAAAGAAAATCAAAAGCATACCATTAGAAGTCACACTACTAACAAGCCCACACAAAACAACAAGCGCGGCTGCTAAAGTGAAAGCGACCGCGCTGTGTTTAATTAGTAACCTGATCCACAACGAGACGGCGAGGAATGCAGCTGCCACCCTGCGCGCCCCTGCTCGCTCCACGGAGCAACACGCCATTGGAATGAACCTTTGGAGAAGAGGTGGGACATGCACCTGCCTTTGGCCATTTGCGTGCTTTAATTATTGAAAGACACACGCAAAGGCCAATTGAATGTGTGGGAGGAGTCAGACCCACACGGAGAAGTCACAGAGAAGTTTAGAGTGCTCAGAAGAAGCCTCCTACAGGGCAGCGCATGCGCGCTGCGCTAGGCGCGATCTAAAAATGTTGGAGGCAGCCCTGTCCTGCGTTTTTTAATAAACATGTTTGTTCATTAAAAAACTATAATACTATATATAAAGGGGCAGCGTAAGGATACCCTGCCCCGTTAGCCCTTGTGGAGGGGTCTCAGAGGGACCCATCCCCAGTGCAAATTTATTTTCCAAAATGTGTTTTTTTGCCGTGATACCCAGGAGCTCTGTAGGAGTCCAAAGAGATCGCAACATGAAAAAAAGAAAATGCTGGTGTTCTTTTTTATGATTAATATTAGACCCCTGGGATGGCCCAGGGCCCGGGGGTCTTTATTTTATAATATTTGGGCAAGGGGTGTGAGTGAACCCCATGAGCTTCTTTTGAGGCCTTGGGCAAATTCACAATGAAGGTGAGGGATAGCATGTGATCCCACCTCCCTGAGACACCATTGGACCCCTGGTACACCATGCCCCAGGCATGATTAGTAAATAATAGGGAGGGAGAATGCAGACCCTCTCCCCTAGCCACCACTGGTCCCCGGGAACCTCCTCCCCTAGAGATGATTTCTGTAAAAAATTGGGAATGGCATGTGGCCCACCTCCTCAAGCCACTTTTAGTCCCTTGAGAACAACATACACAAGGGCCAAATTTCTAAAAGAAGGGGAGGTGGGCCACATGGCCCCCTCCCCATGCCAGTATCAGGCACGGGGGCACCATCCCCGGGGGTGCAATACTGTACAGTATCCCTGGGAGCCCACCCCCGGGACACTGTTGTTCACTGCCCGTGAGAGTAATGGCATACTCTGCCCACATTCTCCTGGGCAGGGAATTCCACTTTGCTCCCACCCAGGGGGAGCTGTAAGAAAATGCTGCTCCTGCTCAGATGGATGTAAAGTGCTAGCTCCCATCAGCACCCACCACGATGACACCATAAATAGTGAGTCCACTGGGAGGGCACCGGAGCACCCACCTATAAAAAATAAAATGGTTGGATCCCAGAGGTGTGCCACTGGTGCCGCGAGGGCCCTTGGGGCTCCCCCCACAGCCCCGAAATTTTAAAACAGAGTTGTGGGTGCCCCGGGTGGTCCTCGAGACACCCACATACTAAATAATGTGGCAGCTCCCGCTGGCACATAGTATGTGTGCCTGCTGGGGCAACGGATGCCCTGAGGCTCCCTCTGCAGTTCCCAAATAAAATAAAACATGTGGGTGTCCCGGGTGGGCATCTGGACACCTAAAATAATTATTTTAAAAACATGAATAATCAATGAGCAGCAGCGGACACTCATTTATTATTCACGCTCTGTAAAGGAGCACCCCATAATGCCCTTCGAGGGCTATTTGCATTTACCACGGCACCACCAATAATTATTTTTTTTTAAAGTCGTTGGGGGCTTCAGGGATTGTAGTAGCCGCACAGCAACATTCAAAAAATATGTTAAGTCTCTTAGGTCATTAAATCCATGACCCAAGAAGAATTTACCATATTTGTATCAAGAACTACGGAGCATATTATCAAGCACGGCGTTAACATTATCGCCGCTTTAGCGGCAGAAAACTGCCGCTAAAGCGGCGCTAATGGGCTTGATAATTTGCTGCAGAGAATTCCCATAGAAGCCCATGTTGACACCAGAACATGGGCTTCTATGGTAATTCTCCAGGGCATATTATCAAGCCCATTATCGCCGCTTTAGCGGCAGTTTTCTGCCGCTAAAGCGGCAATTATGTTAACGCCGTTTCTTGATAATATGCCCCTATGCACTTCAGCTATAGGCCCTCTTATAGTTGTGTTTATGATTGTCTTCTGTGGTCTGAAAATGTTTTAAAAAAATCTCAGCGACGTGTTGGTTTCATTTTGAAAAAATAAAACAATGTGTCTCTGAGTCTTTCTCTTTATGTTTTTTCAGCCCACAAAATGCAATATTAAAAACTCACAGACATGTTATTTTATTAAACATTTTTAAAACGTTTTTATAGTAATCACTATTATTAAACATTCCATTTTGTGAATTACTGAGATATGCATTAGATTGAAAATATTGGTGACTGCTTTATATACATTGATTAGCACGCCTCTTCCTCTTGAGAAAGACAACAGGCTCTCTTTTTATTTTTTATAGTTGTTACTCTTTGGCAAAGTCAGTAAATCTGAGTGTGACCTTGACATGCGATACCAACGGTACGATGTGCATGCTGAAAGGTTGTGCGTGGAGTGGGGTGGCTGCTTTCAATTGGTTGGAGGAAGGGCCTGGTCACAGGGCAGGCCCTGCAGCCAACCCCTAACTGCACATGGCTAAAGGGCATGGCTACAGCTGTAAACTCTTCAAGGATCTTTGTGGGTGTTCTTGTCAGACTTGTGTATTTAAGGGCACTCTGGGCCAGCAACATTGAAGAATAGTTTCTAAACAATATTGCAATCCTTCTCAGCACCAACACATCTCTCTATGAAAATTGCAAAATTCGTCTTTTATGCTTATAGTAGAAGAGAGTTATCATCCATGTCAGTTCCACATTATATAAAATAATCTTCTCTGCGAGTCTTAGAAAGTCCATAGTCATAGAGTTGGCAGTGGCTTACCTCCCATTATATTGGCATGGTGTCTGATGGGCACCTACATCTCTTGCAAAGATTTAAAATTTCAAAAATACTTCAGTGCCCAGAGGAAACTCCTGCACTGAGCTTACAAAATATGAAAGTGCATACTTTTCTTAAAGGGATAAGGAACTAGGAAACATCAGGACAGAGAAAGAAGCGTTAATCACTTACCCTTTCATAATATTTGATATTGTGGTTGATATATCTATATTACCTACTGGCGGTCGCCAGTAGGTAGTTATAGTTACAACCTAGATTCCATAGGAAAAGCATTTTTTGAATTGCTATTAGCTTTGGCGTCGTTTGACGAATCTTTGCGAAATTCTCAAAAAAAGTCCATCCAGGTCAGCTCCTATCCTGAAAGTTTGGCGGTGATTCGTCAAGGGGGGACTGAGAAAAAAGGGGGGTCGAAAACGCATTTTCCCCATGTTAATTTCCATAGGAAATTTTGTGACGAGCTACAGCCCGAACTGCTGAACGAAATTTCCCCAAATTTGGCAGAAAGGTAGAGCTTGGTTCAGAAAGCGACCTTTTTTTTAAATGGTGTAAATCCGTTAAGTAGTTTTTGAGAAATTCAAAAAATAAGAGTCAAAAAATCAATTTCCCATAGGAAATTTTGTGCAAGGCTACAGCTGAAACTACTGAACGGAATTACCCCAAATTTGGCACAAAGGTAGTGCGTGGGTCAGAAGGCGACCTTTTTTTAAATGGTGTAAATCCGTTCAGTAGTTGCTGAGAAATTAGAAAAATAAAAGTTTTGATATCTGGGCGGAGCCTAAGTCCTGTGCACGAGCTTCACTGTGATTGGCTGCAAACACTCCAAACCAGGAAGTGTTGGCAGCCATGTTGTGGCTCAGTAGAAGCGAGTCGCTAGAAAACAGAGAAACAAAGGTAGAAAACAAGAGAAGGGGGCAGGGTAGAAACACCCTGACCCCCTAGGCCTGCTCAGGGAGTCCTAGAAGTACACCCAGGGCCCCAAAAAAGTAAAAAAAAAAAAAAGAAAATCGTCGCAATTCGCGCTGGGGTCGCGGGTTCCCGTGTTTTATTTTAATGAGACCCCAGGGTGGGCTAGGTCCCAGGGGCATTTCTTAAAAAATGAGAGTGGTGGCTCTCTGGGGCTGCGGGGGCCCGCTGGGGTCCCCGCATTCTCGGGGCTTCACTCATGTTGGGAGGGGGGTTGCGTGCCCCCCCTCCTGGAGCCCTCCATCTGCTTATAACTTTGGCGTCGTTTGACGATTCTTTACGAAATTTTCCAAAATGTTTCTCTTTTTTGATCAGCTCCTATCTTGAAAGTTATGGGGTGATTGGTCAAGGGGGGCTGAGAAAAAAGGGGGGGGTCAAAACGTGTTTTCTCAATGTATTTTCCATAGGAAACTTTAGACAAGGCTATAGGTCAAACTGCTGAAAGGAAATACGCCAAATTTGGCAGGGAGAAAGGTCTTAGTCCAGAAAGCGCGGTTTTGGAGAAATGGTGTAAATCCATTCAGTAGTTTTTAAGATATTAAAGGAAAAATATATATATATATCTGGTCGGTGCCTAACTCCCAAGCACGAGCTTGTCTCTGATTGGCTGCCAACACTTCAAAGCAGGAAGTGTCCTCTGATTGGCTGCTAACACTTCAAACCAGGAACTGTTAGCAGCCATGTTGTGCCTCGCATTGAGTGAAAATATAAAAGAAAGGCTCCGGGGGCAATTTAATATAGCGGAGCTCTGTGCAGTGAAGGTTTAAGATTTATTAAAAATAAAGGAGAAACAGGTGAGCGCCAGGCAGCACAACTTCCACTTCAGGACACCAGTAGGAAGACAACCCTTTCACGCTCCCTGTGCCCAACATCACCACTTCACAGCTATGTCTACCTTTGCGAGCTAGTACACTGCTGTGCCTCTACCTATGCGAGCTACTATGCTGCTGTTCCTTTGGGAGCAGACGGCTCGTAGTTCTGCCTCTGTGAGTCGAGCGGACAGGCCGCAGTTGTCCCTCTGCGAGCCTGGTCACACTAAATAAGCATTGAAAAGCCATTTTGTGATTCAGTCCGTCAGCTGGCATCTGTCCGAGGCATTTCTGAAAATATACCGGAGCTCTTTCTGGGAGAGATACCCCTTTCACGCTGCATCTCCCCACATTAGCAGGTAACGCACCATCTTCCCACATCATCAGCATACCTCAACTACCTTCTTGGGCCCGGAAGTGTCCCTCTATGAACTATTAATAAAAAGATGTTTGTGAGGTTGGAGAAATAAGAATCTTAGTCATGTATAGATTTACATACAAAACATTTTATTAAAACAAAATAACAACAAATAAAACTATGTGCAGCCGTGGCGTGTCATCGCTGGTCCATTTGTGATTCACAGCCTGCAAGACAAAAAGAAAGATAAGATGGTGCGTCATGTATCCAGCAAAGGAGACAGAGAGAGAAAGAGTGAGAGAGAGGAAGAGAGAGAGAGGAAGAGAGAAAGAGTGAGAAAGAGAGGAAGACAGAGAAAGAGAGAAAGAGTGAGAGAGAGAGAGGAAGACAGAGAAAGAGAGATAGTGTAAGAGAGAGAAAGAGTAAGATACAAGGAAGAGAGAAAGAGAAACCGTGTGAGAGAGAGGAAGACAGAGAGGGAAAGAGTGAGAAGAGAGAGAGAAAGAGTGAGAGAGAGGAAGAGAGAAAGAGTGAGCTACAAGGAAGAGAGAAACAGTGTGAGAGAGAGGAAGACAGAGAGAGAAAGAGTGAGATACAAGGAAGAGAGAAAGAGAGAATCAGTGTGAGAGAGAGGTAGAGAGAGAGAAAGAGTGAGAGAGGAAGAGAGAAAGAGTGAGAGAGGAAGAGAGAAAGAGTGAGAGAGAGGAAGCCAGACAAAGAGAGAAAGAGTGAGACAGAGAGGAAGACAACAAGAGAAACAGTGTGAGAGAGAGAGATAAAGAGAGAAACAGTGTGAGAGAGTGGAAGAGAGAGAGAGAAAGAGAGAGAAAGGAAGAGAGAGAAAGAGAGAAAGCGAGAAAGGGAGAGAGAGAAAGAGTGAGAGAGGAAGAGAGAAAGAAATAATGAGCGAGAGAGGAAGAGACAGTGAAAGAGAGAAAGTGTGAGAAAGAGAAAGGAAGAGATGGAGAGGGAGTGTTGACAGTGGAGAAAATCTTCGCAGCTCACCTTTGTGCCACCGGTGTGTCTCCAACCACGTGCCGGGAGATAATGCAGCCCTCAAGTTTAGTGATCTGAAAGATAGTATAGAATTAGTAATTGCAGAGTACATACAACGGCACACGTGTAATTCTCAGTTTCGCTCATGTGCAGTGAGGCTGGTGCACCCCATCCACTCCCACTGCTCGGAGGTGTCTGTGTGCTCTTGTGTGCCCAGACTGCTGCACACTATCCACTCCCACCGCCCGCTGTGGAAGGAAGTCTCTCTACTCACCTTCTGCCACCGGCGTGTGTGTAAGAGGGTCCACCACATGCCAAAGCAACTTTGTCATGCATTCAGGATGGCCACCCATCATTGCAGATTTTTCACTCGTTCAGCTTCGGTTGTGTTGGGGGGGGAACGTCGATTCGTGATTCACAGCCTGTTAGATAAAAAGCAAGATAAGAGTGTGTGTCATGCGTCCATCAAAGAAGAGAGGAAGAGAGAGAGAAAGAATGAAAGAGTGAGCAAAAGACAGAGAGAAGGGGAGAAACAGTGAGAGTGAGAGAAAGAGAGAGAGAGAGAAAAAGAAAGAAAGTGAGAAGAAGACAGAGAGAAAGAGTGAGAAAGATGAAGAGAGAGAGAGAAACAGTGAGAGAAAGGAAGAGAGAGAGAAAGTGTGAGAAAGAGGAACAGAGAAACAGAGGAAGAGTGAGAGAGAGAATAACAGAGAGAGAGGAAGAGAGAGAAAGAGACAAACAGTGTAAGAGGAAGAGGGAGATAGAAAGAGTGTGAAGGAGAGAAAGGATGAGATGAGGAGGGACACTGAGTGCCCACACTATGTACAAAACCGTCACAGCTTCTCCAACCACATGCCACGACCTAGTGGAACTCTCAAGCTCCCACATCTGAAAGATAGTACATAATTAGTAATGGCAGAGCAGGGTTGGATTAGGATTCAAAATCAGCCCAGGCACGCTAAAAAAAAAAGTGGCCCACATTTGCATATTGCCTTTCCTCAAAACACTGCTTCGGCAAAATGTTATTTAAAAAAGGGGGGTGGGGGAGATACAAAAAATGCACAGATTTGTTTATACTGGTGACTTAAAAACAAGTGAGGCCACTTCTGCTCAGGGCCCCTGCCCTGCTAGGTATTCATACATTAATGGGCGGCCCTGCGAGAGAAAAAAAGTGACACCTCTGCCTGTTGCTAAACGTGAGGTAATGACGCCCATCTGCCTCCAGAAAGGCCATTCAGACACCGACAGGACTGCTGGCTGTATCCAAACGACAGCGACACCGCCCAAAACGAATTTCGTTGCGCGCCCTGCATCGCAATATGCGATGCAGCGCGCGCTACGGAATTCGTTTTATTTATTTAATTGTTTACTTACCTGAAATTATCCATATTCCGGATTTTAGAACCCCCCACCCTGCCCCTCCCCCGCCCCGCCTTACCGCCCCACGGAACTCCCTCCACGGGCTGTGGCTGGGTATAGCAACTAATTCTAAGTCATTATGGACAGCTCTAGCTGGCATTTTGTTTTGTTCTAATTTATTGTAACAATATTTACAAATACATTGTACAGTACGTAACTTAAAACGAGCTTTCGCGTACAGATAAGCAGGAAATTCTTTCTATTTATCATTGTTATCCTTTTCCCTTTTTAAAAACACATCTACATACCTAGTTTAAATTTTATTATGAGTACGTCAAGAACAAATACAAACATGGTTGGGGTTTTCAGCAGAAACTACTTTAAACTTTGTTATTTCTTTTTCAAACTTCACATCAGTATTATCTTCCATCTCTTCTTCAACACGTACACTTATCAAACTGTTATTTTCTGTACACTTCTCTTGACTAGCAAAGAAACATAACTCTATATCATCACAAACTTGTTTTATATAATTTATATTAAAACACGATTTTGTGCCATAGCAAGACCAAGACTTATCCAGATGATTCCTCTTGACTTTGAATATAAACTTGCAGATGTCTATCGATCCGAACATTCGTAGGATCCAATTTCTCGATGTGAAAGCATCTTCAAGCTGAAGCTGTACAATATTTTGCTAAGTGTCGTCTCCTGTGAAATTTCTTCCCACATTTCTTTCGAATATGGACATATTGTATGTCCATATTTGCATTCCACATCTTCAAAATCACCGGATTGTAATCATTAATGTACTTCGATTCTTCTGTTCTTTTTATATTATAAGTATTTTTGGGTGATTTTCGACTGATAGTATGCCTCATTGCTAACATAAAACTGTTCACTCTTCCTGGCGATTACTTATGGTGCACTGAGTTAGTAGTACCTTTGGCGCTCAGCGTGTACGTACCCTGCGATGATGCGTGGTCCGGGAGGGCCGCACTCAGACCAATGTCTTTTGTCTATTGAATTCTGCTTCAATAAGGCCACGTGGCGATGACTTATGGTGCACTGAGTTAGTAGTACCTTTGGCGCTCAGCGTGTACGTACCCTGCGATGATGCATGAATCAGGGGGGCCGCACTCAGACCAATGTCTTTTGTCTATTGAATTCTGCCTCAATAAGGCCACGTGGCGATGACTTATGGTGCACTGAGTTAGTAGTACCTTTGGCGCTCTGCGTGTACGTACCCTGCAATGATGCGAGGTCCGGGGGCGCTGCAATCAGTCCAATGTCTTTTGTCTATTGAATTCTGCCTCAATAAGGCCACGTGACAATGACTTATGGTGCACTGAGTTAGTAGTACCTTTGGCGCTGAGCGTGTATGTACCCTGCGATGATGCGTGGTCCGGGGGGGCGCACTTGGACCAATGTCTTTTGTCTTTTGAATTCTGCCTTAATAAGGCCACGTGGCGATTACTTATGGTGCACTGAGTTAGTAGTAATTTTGGCGCTCAGCATGTATGTACCCTGCAATGATGCGTAGTCCGGGGGGCCGCACTCGGACCAATGTCTTTTGAATTCTGCCTGAATAAGGCCACGTGGCGATGACTTGTGGTGCACTGAGATAGTGGCACCTGAAGCACTCAGAGTGTGCGCACCCTGCAATGATGCGTGGTCCGAGAGGGCCGCACTGGGAGCAATGTATCTTGCGTACTGGACTGCATCATCTGCAATCGCTACTCCATCTGAATTGTGATGCCTGCTGTCCGCAGTGTAGATTGAAGGCAGTAGTCTGTACAGACATAAGTCTGCGGTGCTGTGCCGCTGGGTTCGCTGGGGGCCTGTGTCGAGGAGACCCACGGTCATGGCGGCAGCCAGGTGGCAGGGTGAGGCCCGCCGCTCTGGTAGACTCGTTGGTCTTCACAGTTCACAAGTGAACCACGCCCAGAGCCCCAGCTTATTTATTCATACTCCAACATTAGAGTGGCGTTCATTGGACCAGCCCACTGCACTTCCGCTTCCAGGGGAGGACAACACAGCTAAATGTCCGAGATCTTCCCCACTGCCTGAGGTAACATGGTTGCGTCTATTCTGCACAACACTACAAGCACCAGCAGTATATGTACAGATGGAGAGGTTTATGATCTGTATAGTGAGGTCTGTCCAGCACATCACCGCTACACTTGGTATTGTGTGCATTATTATTATTGATGGATGAGTTGCGTCCTTCACACATAGTTGCTTGCCATATCTGCCAACATTCAAGTATTGTGTGGCTGAGGGACCATGCCGTTTCTGGAAGGTCCGCTGTCCTGTTCTGCACTGCCTTGGTGGTAGTAGGGAGGGGGTGGGTCCGCTGGGGACGTCCTGAGGCTGGACGCAGTGAGTGTTGTGGCCTTCATGGGTGTTTGAGCTGCGTGATCAGTAACTCTATGACATATGTTGCGCCTCAGATGTGATTCTGGGCTGCGATCCCTTTCACATTGTAGGTAGTCGTCCTGGTTTACACCAGTAAAATGCAGATGTTTGATACCTACTGCAAACGTAGCTTATTCCCTGTTTTTGGATCGCACCCCAGATTTGGCTGTTCATTGAAAATATCGGGAACTGGTGTTTTTGCACGGGGACGTCTACTCTGTATATTATTACCGTTAGTTGTTCTCATTTGTGACAAAAAAAATAGTGGAAGCTATTGCTGGAAAACTGGGGATATTGGCTGTTTTCACTAGGTTGACAATGAAGTGATAATTTAAAATCACTGAAAACTATAGGTTTAAAGAAGAAAATATTTAGCATTTGAAAAACCTTTGAAATTCACTGAAAAAAACATAGGTTTCAGGTACGTTATAGTTACAAATTAGCATTTAAAAAACCTTTGAAATTCACTGAAAAAAACATAGGTTTCTGGGACCTTATAGTTACAAATTAGCATTTAAAAAACCTTTCAAATTCACTGAAAAAAGCACTCGTACAAAGCCATAGAAATTCCGCCGTTATAGTTAGTTGATCTAACTATAACTCGCGCCCCCGCAATGCACTGCTGATGACATCACATATTACATCATTCATGACATGGTCAGTGACATCACTGATGACATCACTGATGACATCTCAAATGACATCACTGATGACATCACTGATGACATCATCCACGTGACAATCTGATGCACCTCCTCACACCCTAATATAACCTTTGATACACCCCTGTAAAATACAGACTACCAGTTTCAAAACCAGTTACTACAAAGGCACTCACTAATTCCTAGGTCTACAGACACATGCACTCATTCATCCATACAACCATTCATACATGTAGTCACTGATCAATGCAACACTATCATATGCACTCATACACCTATACAGACACTCACACACCACCACTCATCCTAGTCAGTCCTGCACTTATCCTAGTCAGTCATGCAAATAATCAATCACAGTTCCATTTACTCACTTACACAGTTATACACACACACCCTCATTTACTCACACAGATACTAACGCATACTTACTCTCTTATATAATCACTAATACAAGTATACACTCATCCATACAGCCACTCCGACATTCACTGACTCTCACATATAGTCATTTATATACTCCAACTCTCACATACACTGCCTTTTAATTTTGTACTTACTTGGACGTCTACCACTGAGACATCCAGTCACTCACCAATACACCCATACACACACTCATTCAACCATAGAACTGTTTCCACATGCACTCTTAAAGTCATACACCCTGTCAATCAACCACACATACATCTATGCACAGTCGCACACCCCCCACCCAACCACACACACACCCAGTCTCCCATACAATTACTCAGGCAACTAATCAATAACCCATATAGACACCCGTGGAGCTACTGACCAACTGATGCAACAGGATATACAACAACAGACACACTGATACAGACATTCACACAGTTTAGTCACTAACCCATGTATTCAGTAAGACACATTTAATCACTCACTTAAACAGTGAGTCACACACCTACTAAATACTCCATCCAGACACTTATACATCCACTCATTCTTCAATACAGCTTGGTATTTATATAATACATATTTAAATTTTAAAGAAAAACACCTTCACTGGATGATGTCATCAGTGATGTCATCAGTGATGTAATTTGAGATGTCATCAGTGATGTCATCAGTGATGTCACTGACCATGTCATGAATAATGTAATATGTGACGTCATCAGCAGTGCATTGCGGGGGCGGAATTTCTATGGTTTTGTATGAGTGAAATGTCCAACTAACTATAAAGTCCCTGAAACCTATGGTTTTTTCAGTGAATATATATATATATTAGGCCTGGGCGCAATGTTCTGCTCCGGCGGCGGAGTGTGCGTAGTATTGCCTACTTCGCGATCCACGAAGTAGGCGTAGGGCAGGCAGGCTACGCACACCCACGGCAGAGTCGAGTTGCCCGCCACCCGCCTCCCTCCCTCCCGCATTTAAAAAGCAGTGAGAATGTTCCAAAACTTTAAAAAACAAGCTTAAAGTAATTGAAATAACTTACCTGAGCTGCGGCGTCCCGGAGCTCCCTCTTCCTTCTCTATCGCCGACTTCTTCCTCACAAATGGGCATGCTTGTTTTTTTAAAGTTTTGGAACATTCTCACTGCATTTTAAAAGCGGGTGGGAGGGAGGTGGGTGGTGCGTAGTGGAGCTACGCGGAGTGTGCGGGTGTGCGTAGATTTGCCCTACTACGCCCCCTATACCCAGCTACGCGTGTTTACACGTTGGCTGGTGGGAGGAACAGGTTCTGAAACTCACACATAAGGCATATTTCGACAACTTTGTATCTTGTTACCTCAGATACATAGATGACATCTTCATTTTGTGGCGGGGAGAAGAAAAAGAAGCACTAAATTTCATAGATGCTATCATTAATAATTCTATGAATCTCTATTTCACATCCCACATCAATAAAATTAGCATTGAATTTTTAGATGTCAGAGTTTATATTCACAACAACAAGATTGAGACCACCCTATTCAGGAAACCTACCACTGGCAATGTCACACTCCACTCTAAAAGCGCACATCCTAAACACCTCATCGCTAGTATCCCTTATGGTGAAATTTTAAGACTAAAAAGAATTTGTAGCCAAGAATCAGATTTTGAGTTATGCGTGAAGGATACTATGACTAGACTAAAGGCGAGGGGTTACTCCAAGATTATTCTTGATGAAGCAATGGCCAAAACTAATGCACGTCCTAGAAAAAGTTTGTTTAAGACCATCCAAAGTCCATCCTTACCAACCGAGTTACCTGTTTGTAACCAATCAGTAATGGAACCTGGACCCAGATTGATTACTACTTTTAGCAGAGAAGAAAGGAAAATAAGATCTATAGTCAAAAAGAATTGGCCTATTGTTCTCACTGATGCGGTACTCCGTACTAGATTACCAGCTACTCCTATGGTCACCTTCAGGAGAGCTAAATGCATGGGAACTTGTCTGGATAAAAGCAGCCCTGAAACTAGACAGAAAGAGAGTTGGCTTAAATCTGCTCCTGGTTTTCGAAAATGCACTTCCTGTAGGGCTTGTAAGTTTGGTTTAAATAAAACTCATTACCTTACCCCTTTTAGCACAAAGGAAGTAGCCATTACAGGAAGTTTCACGTGCAGAACTGATTATGCTGTGTACGTCTAGACGTGCACCTGTGGCTTTAACTACATTGGCAGCACAAAGCTACAGGTGCATGTCAGGATTTTGCAGCATCTTCGGGCCACCTTACATAATGATCCTGCTTACCCGGCAGCACGCCATTTTAAATCAACTCATAACAATGATGTCAATTGCCTTAAATATTACGTGATAGCATCTATTCCCAAACAGTTCGAAACTCGTAAGATCCTTGAGTTTGACAGCAAATGGCCAAATGGATTAAATAACACTGAGGATATGCATAACTTTATTCAGTAAATTTTTGTCTATTTCCTGCTTCAGTGTTATTGTGCTTTTTCCTTTCTTCTATATGCTCTATACCTTTGATCTGATAATGTAGTATTATTATTTTTGAATTGTTCTTCCATATTCTTTAAGGTTCCTTCTGTCTACTTATATATTCATTTATTCTTTCATTTCATGTCCATTCAGAGGGTTCTCTCTTGCACTGAGCACTTTAGTAGATTAGCTACTTAGCGTAACCTGTAGGCACAATATGAATTATTCCTTATACCTTTTTTGCCATAAAACAAAAACATATAGTTATGGCTTATCAGCACTTTCCAGTAAGATGATGACATTTTAGAAATGAATTTTATATGATTTTAACAATAATTATCAGTATTGTACTTTTTATTGTTACCAATATTTATTCATTCTTCTTTTAATCTTACTGCTGCGCTACATTTGTATATATTCCCCAATATTTTGCACATTTGCACGGTTTTGCACAATTGTTGAAAATGCTGCTTTGCACCTTTTTGCACTTGTACAGGTCTTTCGTCTCTATATTTATTGTATATATAGAGGATATTCATCTACAAGGCATTATGTCACCTTTCTTGTTGTTTGGTTTATCATTGAGGATGTATCCCGTCATACCAATGTATTTATACAATGAGTTTGGTTTCCTTTTGCACTATGTCAACAATAATTTATTCTCGTATTATACCATATATTGAAAAACCTGTCATTATGTATTACATATTTGCTTTTGGTTTTAACAAACCATTGTGCAACACGATATATATGTTTTACACTATATCAACAAAGTCTGTTTTCCTGGTCTATTACCACGTGATCAGGATGTGGGTGTACACCATGCAGCACTTTAAAAACAGTCAGTGTGACTTTACTCCGTATGTGAACAAGGGCTCTCGAGCCCGAAACGCGTCATGTTAAGCTGAGTGAAATGGTTGAATAAACACCTTGCCTGAAGAGTCTTGTGGTCCGTCTCTCCTTCTTCGCCGTTTGGAGGTTGCAGGAGTTCCAACAGATCATATATATATATATATATATATATATATATATATATATATATATATATATATATATATATATATATATATATATATATATATATATATATATATATATATATATATATATATCAGGAAGCCAGTAACATTTCCTTCAAACTATGAAGGCTGTTTGGCCCAAGTGTAAGACAAAATTCAGCCAAAAATTAGCCTCGTATTATCCCGTAGGCAGGAAATGAATATGTGGGGCAATTTAAAGCTTTCTGAGGACTGTGCATAAGAATGGCAAGTTTTTCATTTGAGGTAGCCTTTGTGTTGCTGAAGGCCACCATAGTGAAAGAGCCCCCTTTTTACCTGTGTAGGATCCACACCTGTTCAAACTGCCATGCCTCACTAGCAGATGTTTCCTTAATTGTCCTTCAATTTGCCTATACCATATGTTGAGTTGTACAACACTGGATGCTCTTCTGCAGTCTTCTTCACTGGAGCAGAAGGATGTTCTTCTGTTGGGTTACTAAATTATCAAGCAGGCTGCAATAGCCATGGCTCTTCAGGGCCGGCAGCATCTTCTTCCAAAATAGATCTCTCAGAAAATGTATGTACAATGTAATATGTTGTGGCAAAATGCCCTTAAAGTCCTTTGTCCACCACTTTGAAGAAGTTGCATATTTTGACGTGACATGGTCAAAATCCAGAGCTGGGAGCAAAGCATGATCCCATCTACAGGCAGACCACGGGAACAGCGATGGGATCATGCTTGCTCCCATCTTTGCCAACCTGTTAATGGGGCGCTGTGAGGAGGAGATTTTTGCCAATCCGGATTGCACTCTAGATTTTGAACATTTCACAATGTGGCTTAGGTACATCGATGTCTTGTTCATTATTTGGAGGGGTTCCGAACATGATGCCAGTGAGTTCATAAAAAAACTTAACAAAAATTACCGCAATCTATTACTCACAGGTAGCATCAGTAAAACTAAAGCAGAATACCTTGATGTCAGCCTCGCAATAAAGCAGAATCAAGTACATTCTGCTTTGTTCAGGAAGTCAAACAGGGACAATAGCATACTTCACGCCCTCAGCAGCCATCCAGAAGCCCTCAAGAGGAGCATCCCATATGGAGAGCTGCTGAGGGCGAAAAGGAACTGCAACACCAAAGAAGCATACCAGCATGAATGTAAAGCAATGATTGAGCGCTTCAGAATAGGAGGATATCCCAGTTGGGTGCTCAAAAAATCCAAAGACAGAGCAGATGGGGTGAATAGGGCTCAGACCATTTCCGATATGAGAATATCGGAAACAGATACAGGTGAGGACAGTACGAGAATCATCATGACGTACAATTCAGATTCTAACAGCATCAAACACATTCTGTCAAAAAACTGGGACATTCTGAAATGTGACAATACAATTGGTGACACCATCCCTGACAGGCCTAATATAACATACAGAGGAGGGAGAAATGTAAGGGACATGTTAGTTCATAGTGACATCACCATTTATCCCAATAGCAAGGCTGTGTATAGAAAGGTTAGTAAATCTATAACCCAGTTTCTCACTTGCAGCTCTACGTTCGTCATATACGCAATTGAATGCCCATGTAAGCTCTGTTATAAAGGTAGTACCACTCTCATGGCGAAGAAAAGAATATTAGAGCACAGTAGAGCCATCACTAACAATGACCCTAAATACCCGATAGTACGCCATTTCTATGACAAACATTTTGCAGACTCATCCCACCTGAGCATTATCATCCTTGAAGAGAGAAATAAGAATCCCAGAGGGGGAGACAGAGTCCTCAAATTGAGACTGAGAGAGTCCAAGTACATCGTGGACTTTCAGACCAAGATCCCGGGGGGACTTAACCAAGATGAGGAACTCGCCATACACCTCAGAGAGTAATAATGTATTGTTGTATATATATATCCAAATTTATTGTTGTATATATCCAAATATGTATTTGTCTTCTGTTTCTGTTTCTCCATGGTCTGACTTGTTTTCAATCATGTTTACATACTCTCTCTTTCATTTTCTGTGCATTAGAAACTGTATCTGGTATTATGTATTATCTGTTTTTAATAGCAATAGCAGAATCCTTATAGATAAGTCAGTATCACAGGGAATCTTTAACCTAATTTTCTCTTTCCTTTGTTTCTTTTGCAGGAGGAAAGGAAGGGGCCCATTCACCTGTACTCACCTTCACAGGTCACCTACCCTTTTCGCCTTTGGCATCACCGTCACGTATCACCGAGTTGGTAACTGCTTTACATAATATGTCGTAAGTGAATAACAGACTGGCAGGTCAAGTTACTTGGACTTTACGCCATAGGGCATTTATCTTGCGAGCGGAGGCACTTGCATGTGTCAATTTTAGATTTTCTTTATTACGCCACCATTAACTTTGTGTGACTAGACACGACAATTGGGGCACTTGCCATCCATTGCATGTGATCGTCACATACATAGTCATGACGGTTTGCAAATTTACCCAATGCTATCGTAATTGCGATTCGGTGCAAGTTTGATGTATTACACCACAATATAGAGTCATTGACAGAACTCGCATTGCCATCGACTGACAGTCCCGGTAGTGCTCTGATCAGCTAGGGGTTATTATGGCACTGCGCCAGCAGTTGTCTCCAATGGAAATCATTACATGAGAGTTCTGGATGCGACAACTCTGTGTACCATATAGTTACTTAAATGCATTGTATACTAACATATAACATTGTGAAGTCACAGTATGATTGTTTTCTAACAGTAAGATCTATACAGAGCGCATTTAACATACTTTTTGCCAGAGTGAGTACTCTTTGCGAGTTGGCCGCTGTTCCAGCCGCAATACTGATAAAGTTGTTTTGATTTTGAACGCCCCCTGCTTTGCACTCACACGGGCAACTCTATTTCTGAGCACGTAGGATTGCCTGTATTTAGTATTTGCAACACTGGCTAGACAGTTTATTAACTCATATTTTGTCTGATCTCGTGAGATTGTTACGTTATTGCAGTGTGTGCATTTATCATAGCAAGGCGCTTAAAATGTTACCCATGTATTCACAATATTGATACTTTTTGCCACGACAATATGGCCGCAATTAACAATACATTTGTCTTGGTTGTCCCTCTTTCATGTTTGTAAAACCATGTTTTAAAAGTTAGCATTCCATTTGTGCACTTTACACGTGAGCAAGGCAGCGGACGCAGTCCAAGCGCGTAGTGTAATAAACACCTTTGCAGAACATCATCTGAACGGAGTTTCATTGTCCTGAGAGCGCATGAAATTTAATTTTTGGTGATATATATATATAAAGTTCATAGTTTCTGAGGCCTCATGTGTGCATTAATATGCATTAATATACATTATTTTCATTTCACATTCCAGGATGCACATTTATTTATTTCTGATCATAGTGAAACTCATTTTTTTCACTTATTTATGCTGACAATGAAAAAGTGCTCCCAATACAACATGTATTCTCTTTGCAAATGTCATATTTGGAGTTGTTTTAGCAGCTGTATAAAATCAAGCATTCCATATTCAGATATCCAGACACTACTTGAACAGACATTGGCAAAGTCAATACGTCTGGCTTGTTCTAGGTGTATTTTCCGTTTGTTGAAAAGGCTGTATGCTATTGTGTGATATGTGTTGGACTTAGGCCTTTTTGCAGGGTCATCCCTGAACGTTTTCCCTTCCTCCTGGTATTTTTTATGACCTGGTGTTGGTGGTTTTAGGCCTCTGGGCACTTTATCACTGCTGTCCAGTGTAAAGTGCATGTGCTCTCTATGGTAAAACATAGAAAGATTGGCCTACACCCGTTTGGCGTATTTAATTTACCTATCAGTCCCTTGTAAAGTGGTATCTCATATACCCAGGACAAGTAAATTAAATGCTACTGGTAGGCTTGCAGCGCTGCTTGCGCCACCCACCAAAGTAGCCCTTCAAACCTGTCTCAGGCCTCTGCCATTGCAGGGCCTGCACGCGCAGTTTACTGCCGCTGTGATGTGGCACATAAAGTGGGTGCCACGTCTGTGACTCCCCTTTTACTACATATCAGTCACCCCTAAGGTAGGCCCTAGCTAGTCCTATGGGCAGGGTGAATTGAGGTGAAAGGTAGGATATGTGCCTTAACTATGTGGCATATCCTGGTAGTGACAAACAGCCATTTTAGATTCTCACTGCTGTGAGGCTGCCCTCTTATAGGAATGCATTGGGGACTCCCTGATACGTATTTCAGTGGTACTTCCTGATCTGAGAGGAGTAGCGAGATCAAGTTTGGTATGTTTGGAATAGTGGTAATAAATGCTGCGCAATGGTGTGCGCAGATTTATTATCACTATTTTTAGCATTTCTGTGTGCTATGTGTCTTTGTGCCTGCCTGATGTGTAATGCATGTCTGGCTCTGGAGTAACAGGGTCTGGGGAGGTGCAGTGGCTCTAGAGGGGCTGGGTGAGTCAGCGCCAGGCTGAATAGGCTGATCTGCATTTGGAGTAGTGGGCGGAGTAGCCACTGACCCTGTCCTTTTTTGTCATTTTGTGATCTTGTTCTAATGTTTTAACTCTTCCTTGTTCCATGTTATTCGCATGTTCTTTTTGCTTGAGCATCAGTACGTACCATACGTAAAACTGTTTTCAAATCATAGATTTTTTCAAGAACTTTTTTTCTGAATTCTACTGAATTACATCCTTAAATGACTCTTAACCTGACAGCTTCTTCGTTATTGAACTTATCAAACTCACAAAACATGACTAATTTTTTTATCTGGTTACAAACTCATCAATGGTTTTGTTGTCTTGTTGACATTTCATGTTAAAAGTGTATCTTTCAAAGTCTACGTTTCTTTGTGGGTAAAAATTTTCATTCAAACTTTTCATGATACCTTCATACGTGTTTTATATGCATCTGGGAATGTAACAATAATATCTTCCACTTCATCACCCACTAAATTGAGCAGTAGATCTTTTGCTTGCCCATCGGTATATTTTTTGCATGTTGCCTTAAGAAAATGTTCAAATCCTCTTGTCCACTTTTCCCATCTTTGAGCAATTGTTTGCTCATCTGTAACATCAAATGGTAATGGCCTTCTGTAAATTGTGCTAGACACACTTTCCTCTTCTTGTTCATCCATGTGTCTATGTGTTGATACGCTGTTTGAATTGTCACCTTCTTCTACTAATACAGTATCCATATTATGTTATTTAGTTGTTTAATATTTTTAAATTTGATTGTAATTAAGTTATTTAGTTGTTTAATTCTGTTTTATTTGCTTAAAATGGAGTTAAACTTATTTTGCCTGACCTTAATATGGAGTCATATGGTATTTCAGTGCAATGTCCCAAAACTTGCCTGACTCCAAGATGGCCGCCAAGATTTTAAAAGTCTTGCGTTATTTCTTTTTGCCTGAATTTAAGATGGCCGCCGATTATGACATATCAGGCGAAGTCACGCGAGATTTTGCGAGATCACGTGCATTTATGGCAATTGCTCCTCGTGCTGCACCGGTACGCAGTTCTTTTTATTTTGATTTATTTCAAAGCGGGATAGCGCGATTTTTACTCAGCGCATGTTACACAGGCAGGCATATTATTAGTTTCCTTCGTATTCTGAGCACGCCGATTTCTTCATTTTAACGATTTACAGCAAGCGCTCTTACCGTAATTATAAGAGAAAGATGAGGAAGACGTGGGGTCGCATCGGCGCTCGTCGCCAATCTGTAATGATGCGGAGCCTTAATCTTGCTTTAAGACATTTATTATATGGACACAGAGCAGCCCATTTGCTTTCAACATCCCAGTCTCCAGCAACAGACTAAAGTAGAACCCTTGTAGATTTTACGTGTCCATGGCTACACGACCACAGTTCTATCCATGACATCACTACATTATGCAGGACTGGTCGATTCTTCAGGGGAATGGGTAGGGAGGAAGCTTGTTCCACAGGGAGCGTCGGCCTAGCAGTGTGGTACATATACTGGCTCAGGGTCCAATGGATACAATGGGATCACGTATAGCAGGTGGCTCGCTTGGCAATCTGGAAGGTTCTCCAAGACTCCTGAAGGAAACATATGTTAGTAGACAGGCTTAACCTTTCACAAACTAACGAATGGAACAACTTAACTAGAAACAAATGTTTCATTTTTTCTAAACTTGCACAAGGGAAAACACTCTAGGACTCCGGCAACTCATGTGTTCAGGGAATGCTGGCAAGCTCAGGTGTAATGTAATCGGGAGGTAAGTGGAAACTTTGCATGGCATCACAGTGCGCCATGAGGCTACACAGAGTCAAGGATTAGGGCAATCATGATTTTGGAAAATAACACTACACAGAATCAAGGGTAATGGAATCAGTGGTCATGAGGAAATTGTCATAGCTCCATAACACCATAGGGGTAACGTGACATGAGCCCTCTGCGCTAGGCCCACTACAGAGGACGCATGAGGGGTTTGTGACAAGTTGCAAACCCAAGATGCAGTGAACTGGGATCGCACATGTGTGCTATTTCCAATTGACATTTAACCTCAGAAATGATATATCTGAAATGTTCAAGTGATGAAAAAGACATGGTCAGTGCAGCTTCTGTGCTCAATGTTGCCACGCGTTAAACTATCGTGAGAATGAAACCATATTATCAGAGTTCTACCGATATGTAGCATTGTAACGTGTCTATACATCCTGGATGATGCTATAAAAGGGACTCCTTTTCCAATCCCCTCTACAAAATGTATAAATGCATAATACTCCGGTGGGTACTTAAAAAGCAAAAGACACTGAACAAGGCAGTGGTGGAAAGAGAGCTCTAGGTTTGTATGTGTTGATAACATGAGCTCCAGCAGACAAATAAGTCTGTACGCAGACCTGAAAGTGAGCAAGAATTACCAAATTCAGAATAGCTGAACTTCATTATTAAATGTACTGCGCTGTGGTCTCGTGGGATTCCTTGGCTTTTGTTGTTGCGTATACTTTGAAAGAGCACTGATGTTTCAGTTTCAGCAACCCATGTAATTTGTATATCTTTGAGGATGAGACCACATGATTTGCTTTAATTTTCCAGGCGATCCTTCCAGTTGTGATGTGCTTATACTGGTCAAAATGAAGCCTGCACTCGAATAACAAGGCACTGCTCAAATAAAGAAAGTATGGCGCCTAAGCATACCTCAAAGCGTGCTTGTCTGCTGTTTAAGGATAACAAGATTTGGAGTGGTATACATTCCAGCCTTTAGATGCTTCAGTGACTTCAGTGTTTGCTGCTCTTACCCAGTGCTAGAATGGAACCCCAAATCAGCCTTGGAAAAAATGTTGAACCGAGTCCTCCACCCCAGATTCCACAACTAGAATGAGGCAGTGGTGGAAAGGGTAATAGATGGAAGCCCATCCTGCTCTGAAACAAGTGACTGTCAAGGTGGCAACGGTCTGTGCACATCTGATGGCAGGCCTCTGGATGGGGCCATGGGGGTCCTATGGCCCCCCCAGACATCCCCTTGCAAGTGGATGCAGTCACTCACTGCACCCGCCTGCATGGGGTTCTTTCTCTCCTCTTAAATGTGCAGGTGGGTTTCCGCCTGCACAGTAAACCACAGAACGGCTTGGAAGCAGCTGCTCCGTATTTCACTTGAGTAGCACAAATTCACGACTGCCCTGAGGGCAGTGCATTCAACATAATAGGGTGCACTTTCTATGTTTGCACACAGTGAACCTATTTGAAGGTGCACCATGGAGCAACCCGGGAAAGTGCACCCTAGTTATAATAGGCCTCCTGTTGTTTTCATCTGCAGACAGTTGAGAGCTACTAGACAGCTCCGAACTGCATGCACATGTTCCTAAAACTGAAAAACGTTTTTCTATTACATTTTCGGCTTAATAACATATTTCATCTACTAGGAAATAACTGGGATAAATATAATTTTTTTCAGTATGTTTGGTAATCAAACAAAATAAAATCAACATACACATTGGATTTTTCCATCTATATTTTTAAAATAACATTTGAAGGGTTGTCTTTTGCACTGCCTAAACATTTCACCAGTCTGATCTGGTGTCTTAGTGTTATGCTCTAGCTGAGCTTACTGTGGCTCAGAAGTAATTTCTATTTTTGTATCTCATTGTCTCTGAACTGAGATATCAGTGGCCAACTTCCAGCCAGCAGGTTTCATTACACATCTTTCCTTTGAGGGAAAGGGACTTTGCTGACTTAGTGGAGCCTTCCTCATTGTGAGGCAGGAATAAATGTGCCCTGAAAGAGTGAGGCATTTTGTTGAATGTCTGTGGGGGGTTACAATTCACCTCCATGTCTGTGGGTTGCTTTACATGTCTAACCACATTCTTGGCACAATCAGACTGTATTTTCCAACCAATAGTTATCGTATTTAATACGTTCATTTGAAGGAAGGCAGGTGGGCAGGCTGGGTTTTAGTTGCTTTATTGAAAAGAAAAAGGTAGCTTTTCTTTGCTTCAAGAGCTCTTTGGGTGCTCACAGCTAATATGAATGTTATACACCAGTGGTTCTTAACCTGTGTTCCGTTGACCCTTGGGGGTCCATTAAGCATGCTCAGGGGGTTCGCGACTGCTTACAAAATTAAATGATATTAACAGATTATTAGAGTGTAAGTAAGACAACAGTAACAGGCAGTGGCCCAAAAACAACTGATACCCCTAAGCCAAAAATCTGTTGGAGCCAATAATTTAAATATGCCAATGTGTGCACACACTGCAAACACCCTGTGTCCAAAGAGTGCCAACCTAGGTTAGGTGAAAACAGAAACAAAGCAAGCCAAGGTGCACCACTTCTACAAATGTAAGTCTACTTTTAGATATATCCACAATATTCAGGGAATAGTTGAGATTCTTCTTTTTATTGTTGCATCGTCAATATGTTTTTTTAAAAAAGGGTCAGCCAACTCGTTTCGTCCACATACATGTGGATTTCTTCAGGGCACAAGAAAGAATATGGAGTATCCGTCCTCACATGAGAGGAGGAATTACTGAGGTCCATTCATCTTAGATCATTGGAAATATATAGATTTCTCAAGAAGCGATCCATTCATTAAGCCCATGAGACAATCGTAACATTTTCGAAGTCCCTAGCTATATGAGGATACGTATAGGAAGCACAATGTCACTGTGCTTATTCCTTAGACTTCAAAAAGAGAGGGGAAGGGGGAGGGGCGTGGTCTCGCGCCGCACGAAGATGGCGGCTTTCCGTTAAGCTCCGCTCGACCGCAGAGCTTACTCCTGGAATACAGCCTGTTTTTCACCTTCGCAGGTCCCAGAATGCAGGAATTCAGCTTATGAAGGGTTGGAGCGGCGATTGATGCCGTTTCAACCGCTTTTTCTTCATTCCCCGAACCAGCGGCAGCAGCGGTGATTCTCCTCATCGGGATGCGAGTGACGGCCGCCATTTTGTACTGGTCACTCACCTCATGCAGCGAGCTGTAAGGTAAACCGGTGTTTCTGTCATTAACGCACGGCAACGTTTTTTTTCTTGTTTTTTTTTTCCTATCAACATGGAATAATGGCAGAAGTCTCTAACACTGTGTATGCTGACTGCAGTCTGCCCTGAACCAGCAGGTGGTCTTATACATTCAATTTAATCATCATGGATATTATTTCAGGGTGCTGATATCTGCAATTTATCCTTTGACCTTTTTTTTTCATTCAGCAATGGGCTTGCTTTAATCTTTTTTACTACATTCTTGTTACACCTTCTAGCCTCTACATAATTTGGTTTGTGACCGAATAAACGCCACGTCGTCTTGGATGCCTGTTAATTATTATTATTATAGTGCTGACGGAGGGTGACACAATTCTTTTCTTTTCTTTCTTCTACTGAATATTATTTTTCGGTATCTTTTTTCTCTGGAGCCTCGCTGATTAGTGTTGTGCCTTCACTAGGCATATGGGCAGACTAAAATCTTTGTTAAAAATCTCTTCTCGCCCTACACACCATTCCAAGATGGCTAATGAAGCTCCAATTTCGGTCAGAGCCTCGTCTTCAGGTACTAAACCCAAGAGAGCCAAAAATGACCCTCCCTCACCCATATTATCTTCTCAAAACCCTGTTCTTGACACTATTTTGGATGAGGTGAGGGGTCTTAAATCTTTTATGACCACGACTAACGAGAAGCTGCAGCAAATTGAGGATAGATGGATTAGTATGGAAGCTAAGGTGTTAGATATGGAGCAACGCATCAGTGATGTTCATGACGCAACTACTAAAATCCCGATTTTGGAACAGGAAATTCAACGTCTCAAGCTTCACACTGAGGACCTTGAAAATCGTAATAGACGCAACAATCTACGTCTTTATGGTCTGCCAGAGAATCTTGAAGTTCCGGATATGCTTCTCTTCCTAAAGAAATTCTTGCCAGAACTCTTAGATCTTTCACCTGAACCTTCATTAAATATTCAACGAGCTCATAGACTTGGTCGCATTCAACCTCATGCTTCCAAACCTAGAGGAATCATCATGTTGTTTTTGGAATTTACTGATTTAATGCGAGTCCTTTCTGCAACCAAAGCAAAACGTCACCTTAAATGGTCGGGTCATAACATCTTCATATCACAGGATTTGTCTAACGCTACTAATGCACGAAGGAAGGAATTTTTGTCTTTTCGTCCTCAAATGAGACAATTGAATATTCGTTATGGTATCCTTCACGCTTGTCTGTGTAAAATTACTCACGAAGGCTCCACTCTTGATGACCCTCTTAAACTGAAGTCCTTTCTCCAGAACCTTCCGACGGCTTCTGCAACTGGTTCCTCTTATCGTCCTTAATGTTCCTGTTTCTATTAGCTTTCTTATTTATTATGGCTGTCTATAATTTTTCTAGTGTTATCTCTCCCTCTGTCGTTTCATCTGTTGTCGGTGCTGTTACGCCCCATGCATTAGTTATTGTTGCCTTCCTTTAGATCTGGATATCTTTCCTTGATCTATCTTCTTTTTCTTCTATTTCTATTCTCTTTTTCTTTTTTCACCTCTTCCTTTTTTCCTTTTATATGTTTTTTTTACTCAACAAGATTCTGTTCGTCGCATGTGTTCATCAGTACTGTTCGTTGTTGTATAGCATATTTTTTCTATTTATCTTATTTGTGGTGTCTTTTTCTTTTTAGATGTATCCCTGAAGTGTCTCATCTCTTTACATGTATTGCCCCTCCGTCCCTCCATCATGTGTAATTTTGTCACGTGGAATGTTTGTGGTCTTGGAAATCCCGTCAAACAACAGAAGGTACTTTCCTATTTATCCAAATAAACTCTCAAATATATTTTATTCAAGAAACACATTGTACTGAAGCAGAATCGCTTAAGTTGAAGAGACAATGGGTGGGTCAAGTTGTTTACTCTCCTGCTTCTAGTAAAAAAGGGGGTGTTGCGATATTGTTTCATAAGTCGTTACATGTACAAATTGTATCTACACAAAGTGATGCTGATGGTCGATGGGTAATGGCCAGAGTTGTTGTGCAAGGCAAGGATTTGGTCTTATTAAATATCTATGGCCCGGTCAGACCGTATCCTAAATTTTGGCATAACATTAAAGATTTTACTTTCCTCCGTTGACTGCCCTAATATTATTATTGCTGGTGATTTTAACCAATGGATTGACCCCTTTTCTGACAGACAATCTAAGTGCAAGTTTCATCCAGATAAAACCCACAAAGCTTTCCATGCGGCCATTACCTCTCGTCCATTATATGATGTTTGGAAAACTTGTAACCCTAACTCTCTTGAGTTTACTTTTTTTTCCAATGTTCATCAAACACGGTCTAGGATTGATTATATTTTAGTTAGTAAACCCCTACTTCCAGCTATTCAATCATCGGAGATTGGGTCAATTTTTATCTCCGACCATGCACCAGTCCTTACTGTTTTGGATCTTTCCTTAAACTCCCCAAAATTCAGCCGCTGGAAGCTTAATAACATTTTGCTATCGTATACTACTTTCATTACAGAAGCCACTACTTTTATTAACGAATTTTTTATGTTTAATAATCCCATTGAAACCTCTATTTCCAATAATTGGGATGCCTTTAAGGCCTCTTTTAGGGCTTTTACTATTTCCTATGTTACAAAAAAAAAGAAAATCGCTCGAAACAAATATTCAGCTCTACTACAACAGCTTAAATTATTGGAACACAATTATTTCACTTCCAAATCGTCTTCGGTACTTCATGAGTTGATCAAGGCCAAATCTGAACTTAACAAACTTGCGACAGTTGAAGCTTGTAATATCCTCCTTAAAATTAAATCCAAATACCAGGGTGGCCAAAACAAAGCTGGTAAGATGTTAGCCAACTACTTAAAAATTAAATCTGAACGTAAAAATATTGGGCCCATCTTAAATGAATCTACTAAACGCCTAGCGTCCTCAGATGAAGATATTGCTAATATTTTTCATGAATATTATGAATCACTTTATTCTGATGATACGAATCATTCTACTCAAAATTTCGATATTGTTTTTACAGGCCTTCCCTCTCCTCCATCCTTGCCTGATGAATTTAAATTATTGGAGGGTGTGATTACTGCCCAAGAAATAACTAATGCCATCAAATCTTTAAAAAAAAGCGAAAGCACCAGGGCCGGATGGCTTTTCGGTTGAATTCTATTCCACTTTTACCTCAATTTTTGTTCCCAAACTTTTGACACTTTTTAACTCTTTTATTAATGATGCTAAGGCATCTGGATCTTTAATGGATGCCGTAATAATTCTCATTCCTAAACCTGACAAAGACCATTCCCTTTGTAAAAATTACCGCCCTATATCATTAATTAACTATGATTGTAAAATATTTGCTAAGATTCTTGCTTCTCGTCTTGAAAATCTTATTCCATCATTGGTTAAGACTGATCAAGTTGGATTCATTAAGGATAGATTAGCTGCAGATAATGCTCGAATGTTTGCAAATGTTATCTCTCATGTGAAAAAATTCAAATCTCCTCTTGCAGCACTAACTCTAGATGCCGAAAAGGCTTTTGACCGTATGAATTGGCAATTTATGTTTCGAACCCTCCAATGGTTTGGTTTTGGTCCTACTTTCATTTCCTATATTAAATTATTATATTCCTGTCCACGGGCCAGTATTTTTGTAAATAACCACTTTTCCCAAACATTTTCTTTATCTAGAGGTACTCGTCAAGGTTGCCCTCTTTCTCCTTTGCTATTTGTTCTTTGCCTTGAACCCTTCCTTGAACGCATCCGTGTTAATGCTCTTATTTCTGGTTTCACACTTAATTCTTTAGAAACCAAAATATCAGCATATGCCGATGATATATTCATTTATATGTCTAATCCTCTTACTTCCCTTCCTCCTTTTTTGGATGAGGTTCGATTATACTCCAGTATTTCTGGATATGAGTTAAACCTCTCCAAGACAGAAGTTTTACCTCTGAACTCTTTATGTTATCAATATATGTTTAATGACACTAATTTTACATGGTGCCCCACAAAAATTAAATACCTTGGTATTTGTCTTTCTGCTTCTCTATCTACCACAATTAAATATACGTTTAATGCATTAATCACTAAAATCCAATCCCTACTTCTTACTTGGACCCCCCTATATCTTTCCTGGTGGGGTAGATTGGATACTATCAAAATGATGATTGTGCCCCATGTCCTCTATACATTCTCTATGATGCCTATTCGAATTCCCATTTCATATTTTTCACAAATTAATTCCATTTGTACAAAATTTTTGTGGAATAAGAAGCACCCACGTATTGCCCTTACAAGACTTAAACGCCTTAAATCTGAAGGTGGAGTACGTTTTCCTGATTTTAAAGCCTATCACTCAGCCTTTTTAATTAAACAATCATTTTCTTTATCTTTTGACTTTGTTGATACCCCTATACCCAGATGGATTGTTTTTGAACGCTCTTCTTTAAAGGATTTTTCTTTTCAGAATGTAATTTATATGTCTAATTGTGCTTTCATCTCTAATAACCCTATTTTGAAATATTCCCAAAATTTACTGTATAATACATTCACCAATGGTCTAACTCCTTTTCAATGCTTTTTATCCTCTGCTATCTGGTATAATAAATTTCTCAAATACAAGGGTAAATCATTCTATTATAAACACTGGAAGGAGAAGGGTATTATTTTTGTACATCAATTAGTTTACCAACACTCTGTTACTCCCTTCCTTGATTTACAAACACGTTTTCATTTACCTGACTCCGCACTTAATGAATACCTCTTAATTTCAGCTGCTTTACAATCACACTTAGCTTCTTTTGACATTCCTGATGCCATACCATCTCTTACTCCTACAACACCTTTATACAGTTTATTTCCTATGCTTAGACCTAAAGCTGCTTTTGTTTATAAACTATTGTTGTTACATATAACTGAAAGACCTAAATCCCCTATTGAAACTGCATGGGAAACAGATTTGTCCCTCTCATTCTCTATTTCTGTTTGGGATAAATTATGGTCTAAGTTATTTAAAATTTCTGCAGCTGCCCGTATAACCCAATCTTTGTATTTTATTTACAATAGAGCTGTTATTAACCCTGTTTGCATATCCAAGTTTTCCCCTTCTTCGTCTCCACTATGCTAGTTCTGTTCTACATTTACCGGTACTTTGAGACATTTAATTTATGATTGTTCTAATGTCTTGACTTTTTGGAAATCTGTTTGGTATACTTGCATGAATATTTTTAAATGTAATCTCACATTATCATTACATAATGTTTTTCTAGGTTCCTCCTCACCTGATGTAGATGACTCCACTTCTATTTCCTTATTGTTCGACCTTTTTATTGCATTAGCATTCAAAGTTATTTTATCATTTTGGAAAGACAATTCTAAAATATCTTCATTGATGTGGTGGAATTTTATTTGCGACGAACATAGGATTGCTAGTGTCTCTTCTCCTAATCTTTCTCTAAAAATTAAATCTGATCTTCTCTGGTTACCTTTTACATCTTATCTTTCTACACATGCTCCTATGTCCTAACTTGCTTTTCTTCTTATTATCATATCTGGTTTTATGACATTCTCTACTTATTTCATTTTTTTTTTTTTTTCTTCTCCTTTGTTTTTCTTTTCCTTTCCTAGTCTGTTTTCTTTTCTTTTTCCTTTTACTATTTTTCTCATACACTATATTTCTATATTAGTTGGTTATTTACAATTTGTAAATATGGTTTTTATTCTTGTAAGGATTGTATTCTTCTTTTTTGTTTGTTCCTCTTGAAAACTCAATAAAAATTCTTAAGCAAAAAACAAAAAAAGAGAGGGGAAGGAATCAGCCCCTCATCTAACTCTTCAATTGGTGTGGAGCAAGCAAAAAATCGTGGTGCTTCCAGTCGATTTAAAAAGATTATTAGAGTGTATTTAAATAAAGAAGCAAAATGTACAATTGAACATTTTAAAACATTGTGTAAATGTGATGAAATTTGAAAATGAAGGTTAAAAATTAAGGGCTCGATTCACATAGGTAAACTTAGACCTGAAGTGTAACTTTAGACCTGAAGTCTAAACTTAAACTTCAGGTCAAAAGTTAGACTTCAGTTCTAAACTTAGACTTTCAGCATAAAGTTAGACTTCAGGTCTAAACTTAGACTTCAGGGCTAAGTTCACCTTTGTGAATCGGCCCTATGTTAGTATCCTCAGATTGATTCATGGGAGCAATGCAAGTGCTTCAAACAGACTTTAGTATGAATTTAGAAAAGTTCCAACCTTCCCATTAAAATTCAAATTAAAATTTTAGATTTTTTATATTTCTTTGTGAATTAAATAAAATATTTCAACATGTGTATACTTGTTTGATGAATGCTTAGTTCTGTGTTTTTTATGTATTGTTTAGCTGTTCAAATTATCGAAAATGTTTAGTCCCAGTTCCCTGGCTTCCAATAATTACTCAGTAGGGGTCCCGGATTCCGATAATGATTGACAGGGGTTCATAGCTTCCAGTAATGAATAAAAGGGGTTCCACAAAAGTTAAAAAAAACACTGCTATTCACCTGATGGATATGTTTGATTTCTAAGTTGTTTCAGGATTATATAAAAATAGTACTAGGCAATTGATTACATTTATAGAAGCTCTGGCTAAGGCAAGCATTATTTCAATATGTGTTCAAATAATCGTTCTGCTGAGTCTTGCCTATGTTTATGGTTACAGTCACTGTTGCTGAGAAAAATATCACTTTGTGTACTGCAGAATTGTTGAGCGCTCATGTTATCCTAATCATATATAAGACTGAGCTACTTGGCAAGTGATAGTTCAAAGGTTGCCATGTTTTCAGGCTCACCACAAGACAGAGTACCGCTGAAATTCAGAGTTGGGTGTTTAAAATGTTGCTGGGTGTACGGATGAATTTGAAAATACTGAGCTCCATCACAAAGAAACAAACACATGTCTCATATCAGAAAAGTGTGAGAACATGTGCAAAGCTAGATCCACAACAGATGTAGCAAGCATTTGGATTCCATCTTAAGTTCTGTAAGAAATTAGGTTACTATTTGAGAAGGGTGAGACACTACTCAAGCAGAAACAACAATCCTTGTAAGGGTGAAGTCACAAGCAAACCCTAAATTAACCTGCGCTCAATCCCCCAATGGCTTGGCACAGAGCAGTCAGGCTTACCTTAGAGGTAATGTGTAAAGTATTTTTGCAGCACTTCAATCAGTAAAAAGGGGAAACATGACACAAGAAAAATCCCACACCAATTTAGAAAGATAGAAAAAAAGTAATAAATAATTTAAGACCCAAATGCCAGTAAAGCCAGAGATGTGCAATTTTAAACATGTAAGTGAAAATAGCACCAAAATGCACAAAACGCCATCTGTGGATATCTGGTTGTGCTAGACCAGGACAAAGTCATAAGCTAGGACTGACTGCGATGGAGCACGGACCAGCTCAAGGGACCCAGTTAGGCCTTCTGATCAAGAGTTGGGGAGAGGATGTAGCCTTACGGCTAGAGCGGTCAACCTCAAAGCTGGGGAACGGGGTTTGAGTCTCGGCAACGACACTCAACATCCTGTGATTCTGGGCAAATCACTTCATCTCCCCGTGCCTAACAAAAATGAATGTGTTCTTCTGTAACGAAACTTGTGCTCATGTAAAGCGCTCTGATACCCGATGTCTCAATTCTAGTTCGCACTATATAAAATTCTAAAAAAAGAAATTTTTTAAAAAAGAGTACCTGGCTGCAAAGAGTTGCGGAGTCCTACATATAGGATGCGTTGCGCAGCTGAGGTGATGGGAGGTCCGGGTCAGAGATGCATCGTGCAGTGTCGGTTCTGAGGAGCTGCGGGCTGTGAGAACAATGCAAAGTCCTTGTGCCAAGAAAGTCCACACAGCAGAGGAACTGAGTCGTTGCAGCTCGGGGTTGCGCTGTGTAGCAGAGTAGGTGCATCAGTTCTTCTGGGTCCACAGATGGGCTGGTAGAGCTCCTTCAGGCCCACTTCAAATGGTCCAGAACTTGGCAGATAAGGAGTCACAGATATCTAGAATTCTGGAGCTGAGTTCAAGGTTGATGAAAGTCTGTTATGTCCCTGATCAGGAGGCCAGCCAACTAGCCCTTTGAGTCACTCTGCAGTCCTGGGTTTAGAGATGAAGGTCCAATGCTTTTCGCCCAAGCAAGAGGGCAGAGGGGCAGCAGGGCAGCACAGCATGACAGTAGTCCTTCACAGCAGCAGTCCAGCAGGGAGGCAGTCCCTTCATCAGCACAGCAGTCCTTCTTCCTCACAGAGTCCACATGTACAGAAGTATACTGAACAGTTGGTGTCTGGGGTCCACTTTGAAGTGGGAGAAGCTTTTAGAGGTGCTTGGAATGTCCTGCCCCGGCCCCATATTGTCTGGGGTCAAAATTGACTACTTTCCAACCCCTTAGTGAGAGTGCTTAGGCAGGGTCTTTACGATGTGAAAGTGTGGTAGGCCCATCTTCCTCATTAGCTCAGAGTGACCCATACTGCCAACACCTAGCTTCACTTTGTCTCACTGGGACCAATACACAAAGACCAACTGCAATTACACCTACTCACCTAACCCAGGATACAAGAAGCAGACACAATATAGTTGGGACAAGAAGGTGCCATGTTTCTAAATTTGCAAAAAGAACAGACGATGGGCGGAATGCTGAACTAAATCTGATCAGGGTAAATCCATCTTTTTTTTGCAAGCCACGCCATTCCAGTTTAGATCCAGCCATATGCAAAGCAGTCTTGACTCTGCTCCCCATGGGAAGAATCCAGCCCGATCTGCCAGACCAGGTCTTCCCTGGCTAGTTTGAGTCTTGCATGTGTTGCCCTAAGTGGGAAGGGTATGCCCAGACGTGGGTCCCTTGCTTGCTACGCCTCCAGATTCAAGCTAGCCTGGCTGATGAGGGGTGAAACCCCGAAACTGGTCCCAGGATGCTTGTTTCTGGTCCAGAAAGGACCTGACCTGGCAGTTCGAGCTGGACTGTTCCCATGGGGAGCGAGGGCAAGACTGGTTTACATATGGCTGGGTCTATGGAATGGTGTGGTGTGGGAAAAAACAATGGATTTAACCCAGATCTGTGACTGGGGGTGAATGTTTGATTAGTACAGCATTCTGTCCATCATCTGTTCATTTTGCATTTGTTGACCTACGTGGGAAGGGTTTTCCAAGACATGGGTCCCTTGCTCACTGTACCACTGGATTCAAGCTAGCCTGGCTGATGATGGGTAATATCCGGAAACTGGTCCCAGGGTGCTTGTTTCCGGTCCACGGAGGACCTGGCCTGGCAGTTCTGGCTGGACTGTTCCCATGAAGAACAGGGTCAAGACTGATTTGCATATGGCTTGATTCAAACTGGGGTGGCATAGTGAGCAAAAGAACAATAAATTAAACCAAGATCTGTGACTGGGGGTGAGAGGTTAAAAAGTTTCAGCACTCCATCCATAATCTTGTTGTGTTTGCTATCTTTCTAACAGTGGCATTTTTAGAATTGTAATTGAAAAGCCAACTTCACGATCAAAGAGGGTTTTTAATTACAATTCTTTAGACACCAAACTTGACCGGTCCACCTATTCCCAATTGGAAGTTACAGCTTATTAAATGTAATAAGGTAACCCCAATGGTAATCTTGGAGTAGTGAAAAATAAATTTAGGAGTTTTTCACTACCAAGACGAGTAAAACTTAAAAGTACATGTCGTACATTTTAAACTGCACCCTGCCCTCTAGGCTATTCATGGCTTACCCTAGGTGTGATTATATGTTTTAAAAAGGAAGGTTTGGGCTTGGCAAAAAGTTTATTTTGCCAGTTTTAAATGGCAGTTTAAAAACTGCACACATAGGCTGCAATGGCAGGCCTGATACATGTTTAGATGGGCTACTTAAGTGGGTGGATCAATCAGTGCTGCAGGCCCACAAGTAGCATTTAATTTACAGGCCCTGGGTACATGTGGTACCACTATACTAGGAATGTATAAGTAAATTAAATGTGTCACGTGGGTATAAGCTCATTTGACCATGTTTTAGGGAAAGAGCGCATGAACTTTAGCACTGGTTAGCAGTGGCAAAGTGTGCAGAGTCTTGAGGCCAGCAAAAATGAGATCAGCAAAAATAGGAGGAGTGAAGGCAAAATTCTGGGAGAAGATCTGCTAAGGCTGACTGTTCTAACACGTTCTAATTAATATGTGTAATGGTCTCTGAATATATGAGTGACGGTTTCACTTCTGTGATCCATATTTATTTTTATATCATTGGTGTTGTCAGGAAAGTATTCATGAACATCATGCCTGGCCATGAAAATCAATGATGGACTTCTTTAACTTTATACAAATATAACCAGAAAAGATGGATGTTGTTTTAAAGTGGAAAAAAGACTCACGTACAGGTACTTACTGTAAATGTTTTCAGTACTGTTGATCAATTGTTATTCTTTTTTTAATTGTCATGTCTGCTGATGCTGGACTCCACTAGTTGATTGGAGCAAGGGTCTAAATAATTCAGATAAGTCATATCATGCTGTCTACTCAAGCACTGAATCGAAGGAAGTGTGCTTTAACCTTGAGTCTCCTGTGTCACTTCCTGAATTCATGACAGTGCTCAAAAATAAAAAAAAGAGGACATTATTTTGTTATACTCTGTGCGCAAACATGGGGAAAGATAAAACTTGTCTTGTTTTCTTTTTTCTCTGCTTCCCCAAAGACTTGTATTATGAGCTACATACATTATATCTTCCTAACCTCCAGCACAAACGTATCATTGAATACACCTTATGTTGGAAGCGAAAATAGGTATTATGAGAGCCAAGCATGCATGTCATGAACATATTAGGGCCTTCCTACTGTATATGATCTCAGAGTATGTATGCACTCTCTTGTGCATAGCTTGGGCTTCCTGTTGCCACCTCTGGTTTGCTGTTTCACTTGGATTGTACCACAGCACTGTGGTCCAGGTGAATCAGTGTTATCTAGAATAGTGAAAGGCAGCGGAAGCCTAGCTCCTGTATGACCCTAGAATGCTCTTGAATGCAAAACTTCAGTGTCTTTCTAAGGCTGTTCAATCTGATTGGCCGATCACTTTATCCTTCTTACACAAATCCCACACACTCAGGGTGGTTTTTACACAGGGTCTCAGTACGTCTAACTAGTTTTTCAGAGAGTGTTTTATAATAGTCAAGTGTCAGGTAATAAACAATAGAATCTTTAAGACCTGACACAGGCTCTTGACTAGGTTTTCAGGAGTTCAGAGTGGTATGAGTACTGGTCCAGCGGGATCACTGCAGCTGCTGTACATTAACGCTTTTGCAGGAGTATGCTTTAGGATTGATGAGGAACATATTGACAAAATTCAAGACAGGAAAGGAGCAGAGCCGATGTTTAGTTCTCACCTTTTGTAATCTGTAGTATCATTATTCAAGTGGCTTACAGGCAGAATCTCTTAAAGGGGTGCTGCTATTGAGTTGCTTGTATTCTGCACCACTGATGCAACTTTAGACTTTTGAAACAGCCAAAAGAACAGACAGCTGCTCTTTTGACTGTTCCTGTATGAAGAAATGATTAATACAAAATGTGTTCAAAAGAACCAGTTTGGAACAACTTTCTGAATTTTGATTGATTGGCCTAAACGCTTTGATTGTTGCCTCTCTGATATGATATAACTATAATTAGGATAGATTTACTATCCTTAACTGAACATCTACATATTAGGTAAATGTATATAACCTTTACTATAATGTGGTAGTCGACATTCTCAATGAGATGATATTTTGTTGCTGGATATTGTGACATGCATCTGATCTTAAGGATATTCTTAAAAGATTCATTGGAATACCATTCAACTGAGTGGGAATGATGTACTTTACTGTTATCCTGAAAACGCTGCATGAATCTTCCCCACCGGGACCTAGGCTGGATGCCTGTGATCTAACCAAATGTGGGCAAAGCCACTTGTCATTTTTTCATTTGATGGATAATATTGGATTACATGCACCAAAATATAAGTGCAGGGCCTTGTGTGAAATCAGCAAACCCTCACACTAAAGGATCCATTCACCAAGATACATTTTCAAGTGTAGATTTACTACTCGTGTAAAGTGACGCAAAACTGTAGACTGACGTGTCTTCACCTCCTGAAACGGGGGTATAGCCAAATTTATGAGTGTAAAGTTACTGCTGCAGTAGTAAGACAAGCACCACCACGGGTACTGCAACACCTTCCCATAGAAAATAATGGCGGTAAGAACTTAAAATGAAACCTCATAGGAAATAATGTTCGATTAAATTAAACTATGTAAAATAGTTGCAAATATAAATAATGTTAATTTATTGTTTAAAATCTTATTTAAAAACATATTTAAAACGTATTTTTACTAAACATTTATATAACATTAATTTGTATTCAAATAAAATTAAATAACTTTTAAATAATTTAATATACCACTTTCAATCATTATTAAGACATAATACAGTATATTTATTAAAATACATATTTCACTTTATTTGGGGATTTTTACTTTTAAACTTCAGAAAAATATTGTTAATTTAATTTAATATCTTTAAATATTTAATTCAAAATTAGGTTTACAGTTTTATAGCAGTTTTATATTTTCTTCAACATTTAAAATAAATATCTACATTTAATTTGCAATAATATTTAACTTAAAATATTTTAACTATTTTTTCCAAGTTTAATAAACTTTTTCACTTTTTCCTATAATATGCCATTGAGAGATTGCCGCCTGGTGTCTGATGTGCAATTCTGAATTTGAATACATTAATGTATTTTTGTATGTACTTAATTCTTTGCATCAATTGAACGCATTTGCACTTTTATGGTCTGAGGACCGAAATAAAGCTTTATGACTGACTGACATTTACAACTGTTTTGTGTACTTTTTGGCTGTAGTAATTTTAGAAGTACAGTTTGTTAATAGCAAGGGGCTTACTCTTTAGTGGGTGGGTGCACGTCCCATCCTTGACCCCTCTTTACTCCAGCCTAAACTCCGCCCTTTTACTAGTAATTATTCCCTTTTTTCCTGCCACCGCCCCAGATCCCTCTCACATTTACTACTAAGGGCCTGATTCCGATCTAGGTCGGAAAGCTCTCCGACTGAGCCGGATCCAGAGTGTTTTCCGACCGAGCGAGTATGATGCGGCCGCATGTTGCCGGACTCGGTTTGGTCGGACTCCCATAGAAGCCAATGGGAGCCGGTTGTACGACGCGTACATGGGCTCCCATTGACTGAATGGGTACGTCTCACACAAGGGCGCCCCCTACAGTGGGTACGCGTCAGTGCCATCCACACCGTACATGCCTGTGTTGGGGAGACGCTTAGGTCTCCCCCTGTGTCCGAGTTGTAAGGCTGCGGGTGACGGGGGTCCGCTGCGGACCCCCAAAGGCAGCTTCCCGGACATTTTGTGAGCCGGAAACTTTGGCTCGATCCGGCTGTCCTTCGCGTGCATCATGCAGATTCGTTCGGAAATCGCCTCCATTGCACGGCACGGTTTGCTTACGGACGAGACTTACGGAGCGGTTCGGACCCAGAAGCGATTCGGTCGGTGAATTTCGTGTTGCTCGCATCATACTTGCTCGCTCGAGCAGCTGTACGGGTCAGGTGGAGAACACATGTACGGCTCGTACTTTTTCCGTCCGGATCGCGTTCGGAGCCCTTCCGAGCGAGATCAGAATCAGCACCTAAGTAGTAAACTTACGGGTGTGAGGATCTCCCTATAAAAAAGATAGGAGAGGTGGAAGTAAAGATTTACACTGGTAGGTTTGTGGATTGTATTTTGTAGTAAGTAAGACGTACTAAGTCAGTACTACTTACCTACTACAAAATTATGTTTGTGAATTGGGCCCATATTGAATGGGCCATCCAATGATTCAGTGCTGCTTAGGGAGAAATCTGTGTCTCATCAGCACTTTAATTCTTGCAGAACTAGCCAGCCCTTGCCACACTCCTGTGTGAGAAAGAATCAATATGATTTTTACACAGTCTTCAGGTTTATGCTCTATTAACACCAGGTTGATTCAAAAATAGAAAAAAGGCGTATGGTGAAAACGAACACAAGACTTTGCTATAAGCACCTCATGTATCGAGGTACATTTTTCTTGTGGATATGGCATTAATGCATATATTTCTTAAGTATGAAAATGTCATTACCCTTAGCCCGAGGAAAGGGCATTCAGTACACCATCCAGAGTTTGCAAAGAAGTGCTTTCGCTGAGAGCATTCCTGCTCAAATCTAATTAAATAAATTGCTAGAGGTGCAGCAGAATTGCTTTGTAACTCCCCTCCCACCACTCTCGTCCTGTGGTTATTAGTTTTTCAGCCAACATTTATTTAGCTCTCATCCAGAGCTCTCTCCTCCCCTGTGACCCACGGAAGCTTGTGGAGGGCATCGAGCCCGTCTTCCCCCACCCCACTCCTCCTTTTCGTCTGGTCAGATGAGCCTCTGTGGAAAGTGTAGGAGCACGTGCACAAAGCCAGGGGACTGGCATTGCCGCCTCAAGCATATATTGGCGAATTTTAAAGCACGGTCATTGGAGATATTTTTTTATGATATCCAGAAGTGTTCCACTGGCCTAAAGCACATTCTGCATAATACATTTATTTTCAGCTATATAACATATTTTATGCTCCATTGACACGTATTTAACATCGTCCTTGTTGCATACAAAGTGTATTGGTTTCAGTAAAGTGTATTTTATACAGATGAAGATGGAAGCAATCAAAGACATGAACAGCGAGCTATTGTTTTCAATCTTTCTTCCCCCTAAAGCCCCCACTCCGTTCCCTCCCCGCCCTGAATTCGCAGAGCTGCGAGTCTATGTTGGCTCCTTTCCAAGGCATGTGCTTTAAACTAATGAATCATTCTGAGCACTTCTTGTCAGCACAAGAGTCCCCGCTGCTTCCTTTGACTTTGAGAGTCCTTGTACATCATACAGAAGTTTGTCTTGCGTTTTTTTTTTCTTTAATCTTTTCCTTTTTTTGGCCCCATGGACTTGATATATCAAATGTGTCTGAGCTCAGAGTTCATATATCAGAAGATTATTTTTTTTAATGCAAAACGAATCGATGGGAGGAAGGAGCAAGGTCCCACCTGCTAAGTGGCCCAAGGTGAGGATATGATAGAAAGGCTCTGGTGTTTGCCTTCTGCTTTGCTTACCATTGAACCCAGAGAAACTAATATACTGAGCAAATGTACTGAATGCTCCTGTGCTTCAATCAGCTCCACATTAAATGCCCCCTTTTAAGAAGTATGCTGGCTGGATGAGGAGCTGTGGGCAGATTGGTGGGAAGCAGTCAGGAATAAGGCCACACCCCCTCAATGATGTTGGGGGAAGGGTCTCAAATTTGGCAACACAATGGTTAATGTCAAAGGACACATCTCAGAGGATGGCTCCTCTATAAGAGGAGGGAATGTGTGAAATTGGGTATTTTAGTAACCAGTCATCCCACCCGCACCGAAAAAGCCACGATCTTCTGGTCGCTGCTGGCCTGCAGCATGTTGCCTTGTGCGGGAGAGATGGGTGGGTGAGTTGTTGAGTGGGAAAGCAAGCAGACAATGGAGACTCCTGCAGCACCTGCAGTCTGCAATCGGAACACACGCTTCAAGCGGAGTACCACCTAGGGGCCTTGTGTGCCTTTGGGTATGTATGAGAATGTCAGGACATGTCAGGTGAAATGCTAGGGCTTACCGGTTTAGGACACAGAGTTGCCACTCTTCCTGCCTTACTGTCCCACCCCATATTTGTGTGCCAATTGTCCATTCAAACCACTACTTCTGCCCACCTCGATTTGTCTAAGGACCACCTTTTGACTTGTAATCTGTTACAACCCATTCTCCTTTCTAAACAGGTACATATACCCTCATGTCCCAAATCTTGCATTAACTACACAAACCTACACAAAATATACATTTGGGGGTTGGAGATGAGCGACAAACCTCTTCTGTTTCGCTTGGAAAGATTATACTTTAGTTAATTTAGTAAACTAATGTGTCACTTCTGAGGAAACTAGAATACGCTGCCACTATCCTACTGTAGGTATTCCTTGGTTCAAGCTTCATCTTTGCTAACTGCCACTTGGGGCAACATGTTGTCAGAAGATGCTGTTTCTAATGTCTAAACGTTAGTTCTAGCCAGTGCTTAATTTGAGCCGGTGGTTTCCGGTGCTCAGCACCAGCACTTAATCATCAACACCAGTGCTTTTCCTGACCACCAGTTAAGGACACATTCATTTATGGTAGGCAAGGGGAGATTAAGTAATTTGCCCAGAATTTAAGGGTGTTCAGCCGACGCTGAGACTCGAACCTGGTCCCCCAGCAGTGAAGTAAGCAGCTCTGGCCATTGCACCACAAGCTTTCCCCGCTTTCATGGTTAGTAGTTGGTTCTGTTTTAGGTGGCGCTACCAGGAGAAATGGGCTGGTGCAAGCTGCCTCCTGAGGACACTTATATTTTTTACAAATTAACTGGTTCTAGCTATAGTCTTGATGAAGTCTATGCTTCTGTGTGTGATCTCAAAGCAGCATGGAGTACAGTCGCCTGAGCCTTACAGCTGAAGAGATTTTTGGGATTCCAGACGACACCACTACTGAGGAATAGGTGGTTCAGGAAATACCTAGGTGACACCTCAAGTCAGCTCTGGTGATTTGCGAGGCCTCAGGGCTTTTGATTACAGATTCTTCTTCAGTTCTTAATAAAACAGGTTATGTTGAATCTACCTAGGCTCAGGATTCATCAATTCCTCCATGCAAAGTTTTATGAGATCCATATAGGGGTGTACAATAATGAGCTGATACTTGATATGACCAAGGCTAGGTTCATTTCATTGGCTCTGCCAACTGTCTGTATATTGAGAAAAATCCATACAGTCGCAAAACACAGTTAAGATGCTCAAAGTAAATTCTATTTCTTTTGATCTTTATCTGATTTCGACCAACTTGATGTTTGTCAGCATTAAGTTATCGGCCTACAGCAGCAGCTCCTTAAGGTAATTTTTCAATCAGAAATGTTGTAAGGATTAATCAGTATACAACATCATAAATAATTATATATGGTTAACAGTGATTTACGTGGATGTTTTCCATGAGGGGTTCTAAGTGGCTTGAAATAGACACCAAGAGCAAAGTTCAAGTTGTTCTTTAATGCCACTCAGAATACCAAGGTGAAAAATATCCCTGTGATTCATTTTTTACCCATCGATAATTTTATGTAATGTATGGTCCCCAACATCATCTGTCCCTGCTTTCAACTGCTCCACAGGGGCAAAGGAGGTAAGTGGGAGTCATACATATCTTGGCTTATGCTCACTCACTCACTCAAATGTGTAAACATACCCCACCTTCCATCCTTAACCAGTCCCCACCACCTTCCTTGCTTTCATTCACACTCCATCTGTGCTTTCTGCTTCCAGTAAAGCAGACAATTATAGGCTCTCAGGGAGCCCTGGCAGCCTGGCCCAGAAGGACTTTCTGACGTAATAACAGTGGGTAAAGAACTGTGTTATATATGGCTGTCATAAAGAGCCCATATCCTTTATTTCTGAATCTCATAACCCACGTCTATGACATAGCAACACTTGATAAAAAACTGTTACCCACTGTTGTGATGTCATAAAGTCCTTCCAGGTCAGACTGACAGTGGGCCTGTCAGCACAACTCTATTTGTCTGCCTTGAATGAAATCAGAAAGCACAGAGCCAGGAAGGGGAAGGAAGGCGGGGAAGCTAGTGGAAGTTGGTCTAGTATGACAGGCAGTTTTTTAACCTTTTGGACAGGGATACATAACAGAGGCCATGTTAAATATCACTCCTCCACTACTCCTCTGCCACAGCATAGCAATTCAAACCAGGGGCAGATGATTTTGGGGCCATACATAACATAAAATTATGGCTGGGCATGAAGTGAATTACAGGGATGTTTCCTAACTAGGGGCAAAGTGTTGCTAAATCTACGTTTTAGATTTTGGTCTGATACTGAATGCAAATGGTAAGTCTTACAACAAGGTACTTGCACTGATGGTGACAATATTTGCTAGGGCTTAAACAGGTGGTGTTGTGATGCTGCTAACATTACAAACTGGTCACGCTTGCAATATAGATACTGAGACTGATGTATAAGGAGTTAGGGACTTACACTGTGGTATTAGCACGAATTATTTCTGGATTACTAGGTGTACACTGTATCACGGGGGTACTTATGGTGGCATGGGTTCTCACTGGTACCATGTACACTGTAAGTAGCTATGTTTTTAAGGACTGCACCAAAGCTACTGGCACTTCGGGTGACTTAGTAACAGAAGAATTAACTATACTGGCACAAATGGTGCTGATATGCTAGGGTTCTGCACTTTGGCATTTAAAATAGCATTTATGAATATATGTTATCTGCAGAGCTGGGACTAAAGACATGCTGCCCTTATCACAAGGCTCTTTAAAAATTCAGCAAGTAGATGCCAGAGTATCTATGCTTTGGGGCATTTGAAGTTGATTGCAACTACTAGGTCAACCATGTTGTCCTATGGGTTTCAGGGATGTACAATAATGAGCTGATACTTGATATGACCAAGGCTAGGTTCATTTCATTGGCTCTGCCAACTGTCTGTATATTGAGAAAAATCCATACAGTCACAAAACACAGTTAAGATGCTCAAAGTAAATTCTATTTCTTTTGATCTTTATCTGATTTCGACCAACTTGATGTTTGTCAGCATTAAGTTATCGGCCTACAGCAGCAGCTCCTTAAGGTAATTTTTCAATCAGAAATGTTGTAAGGATTAATCAGTATACAACGTCATATATAATTATATATGGTTAACAGTGATTTACATGGATGTTTTCCATGAGGGGTTCTAAGTGGCTTGAAATAGACACCAAGAGCAAAGTTCAAGTTGTTCTTTAATGCCACTCAGAATACCAAGGTGAAAAATATCCCTGTAATTCATTTTTTACCCATCAATAATTTTATGTAATGTATGGTCCCCAACATCATCTGTCCCTGCTTTCAACTGCTACACAGGGGCAAAGGAGGTAAGTGGGAGTCATACATATCTTGGCTTATGCTCACTCACTCACTCAAATGTGAAAACATACCCCACCTTCCATCCTTAACCAGCCCCCACCACCTTCCTTGCTTTCATTCACACTCCATCTGTGCTTTCTGCTTCCAGTAAAGCAGACAATTATAGGCTCTCAGGGAGCCCTGGCAGCCTGACCCAGAAGGACTTTCTGACGTAATAACAGTGGGTAAAGAACTGTGTTATATATGGCTGTCATAAAGAGCCCATATCCTTTATTTCTTAATCTCATAACCCACGTCTATGACATAGCAACACTTGATAAAAAACTGTTACCCACTGTTGTGATGTCATAAAGTCCTTCCAGGTCAGACTGACAGTGGGCCTGTCAGCACAACTCTATTTGTCTGCCTTGAATGAAATCAGAAAGCACAGAGCCAGGAAGGGGAAGGAAGGCGGGGAAGCTAGTGGAAGTTGGTCTAGTATGACAGGCAGTTTTTTAACCTTTTGGACAGGGATACATAACAGAGGCCATGTTAAATATCACTCCTCCACTACTCCTCTGCCACAGCATAGCAATTCAAACCAGGGGCAGATGATTTGGGGGCCATACATAACATAAAATTATGGCTGGGCATGAAGTGAATTACAGGGATGTTTCTCAACTAGAGGGCAAAGTGTTGCTAAATCTACGTTTTAGATTTTGGTCTGATACTGAATGCAAATGGTAAGTCTTACAACAAGGTACTTGCACTGATGGTGACAATATTTGCTAGGGCTTAAACAGGTGGTGTTGTGATGCTGCTAACATTACAAACTGGTCACGCTTGCAATATAGATACTGAGACTGATGTATAAGGAGTTAGGGACTTACACTGTGGTATTAGCACGAATTATTTCTGGATTACTAGGTTTACACTGTATCACGGGGGTACTTATGGTGGCATGGGTTCTCACTGGTACCATGTACACTGTAAGTAGCTATGTTTTTAAGGACTGCACCAAAGCTACTGGCACTTCGGGTGACAGTAACAGAAGAATTAACTATACTGGCACAAATGGTGCTGATATGCTAGGGTTCTGCACTTTGGCATTTAAAATAGCATTTATGAATATATGTTATCTGCAGAGCTGGGACTAAAGACATGCTGCCCTTATCACAAGGCTCTTTAAAAATTCAGCAAGTAGATGCCAGAGTATCTATGCTTTGGGGCATTTGAAGTTGATTGCAACTACTAGGTCAACCATGTTGTCCTATGGGTTTCAGGGATAATTGTTTTGTTTGCTGTCCAAGGAAGTGTGCTTACTATAAGCTTACACTTTGAAAGGTAATGTGTGCTGAAGCCTTAGATGGCCGGCTAGAGTAGTTGGCACTGTTATATCTTCTATTGTGACTTTCTCATTTGCTTCTGTCACCACCGGTGGTCTCTAACTCTCCTTAATGTGGACTGCTCTATTTTCTCAGATTGGTGCTGCTGGTCTCATCCATGCCCTGGGGTATAGTAGGTATGGTTGTTCCACATATCACTAGATGAAGTTGAAGCTTCTTCCTCAAGCTTTTGGAAGAGATTTACAAGCCTTTTCAGGAAGACGTGCTATTCGTGTCACAAGAGCGAGAATTTGGTACAGTGGGTGCTTTTGTTTTAAACCCAGATATTACTTCTTCCTAGTGCATATTTGTTTTACACAAGAGTACTCATATGTAATTACCGATTACTGAGGCTATGCATGTCATGAGGAATTTCTATTTTCTGTGCGCTAAAGCAGATCACGTTTCGTTTCCTTGCAGGAGACCTGATTTAAGTAGAAAGCATACTACAGAAATCCTGAAGGTGGATGTGTGCTATGCCCCAAACATTCTACAAGCACCATTCACATTGTGACTTTAGAAAATATCACAACACTATATACACAGGACTCCTAAAAACGAAAACCTCTATGCTGCATAGGCCACAAACCAAGATGCCATGCTTGCCCTAACCTTCATAACTGGGCTAGACGAACAAGGATCTGAAAGCAGCCCACTCACACCCTTTAATCAATCAATCAATCAATCAAGGGTTTGTGAAGCGAAAGCTACTCACTCCAAAGTGTCTCAAGGAGCTGGGGGCGCAGCTCCTGGACGTTCAGGGTGATTTATTCGAAGAGCCAGATCTTGAGGTCATTGAAGAATTCAGAGAGTGTTTCTGTCTGTCGTAGGTGGAGAGGGAGGGTGTTCCATGCCTTGGCTGTGAAGAGCGAGAAGAAGCGTCCTCCTGTTCTGGTCTTCTTGATGCATCGTACCATTGCCAGGGAGGGCTTGACTGAGCAGAGGCTCTTTGGGGTGCGTGGAACGAGAGGCAGTGGTTCAAGTAGGCGGGTCAGGTGTTGTGGGTGGCCTTGTGTGGTTGAGAAGCTTGAAGGTGACTTTCTTCTCAACGGAGAGCAAGTGTAGGGATAGTAGGTGTTGGCTGATGTGGCAGTGGTGCGGTAGGTTAAGGATTAGTCTGGTGGCAGCGTTCTGGACGTTCTGGAGTTTGAGGATGAGGTGCTTGTTGATCCCGGTGGAGAGTGCGTTGCTGTAGTCTATTCTGCTGCTGATGAGGGCGTGGGTGATGGTTTTCTGTGTTTGAGGGGAATCCAGTTGAAGGTCTATCAGAGTAGGCAGAGGATGTAGTGCAAAAAGAACTGTTGATGGACAGAATGCAGAACAATGTCATACATTCACCCCAGTACAGAGATCTGGGCCTAAATCCATCGTTTTGTTGCTCACCATGCCATTCCAGTTTGGACCCAGCCATATGCAAATCAGTCTTGACCCTGTGCCCCATGGGAACAGTCCAGCCCGAACTGCCAGGCCAGGTCCACCCTGGACTGGAAACAAGCATCCTAAGACCGGTTTCGGGGTTTCACCCCTCTTCAGCCAGGATAGCTTGATTCCAGTGGCATGGAGAGCACGGGACTCACGTCTGAGCACACCCGTCCCACTCGGGGTGACAAATGCAAAAAGAACTGTTGATGGACAGAATGCAGAACAATGTCATACATTCACCCCAGTACAGAGATCTGGGCCTAAATCCATAGTTTTTTGGTCACCATGCCATTCCAGTTTGGACCCAGCCATATGCAAATCAGTCTTGACCCTGTGCCCCATGGGAACAGTCCAGCTCGAATTGCCAGGCCAGGTCCTCCCTGGACTGGAAACAAGCATCCTGAGGAAATTCGATTTTCGATCTCGCTTGTATTCAGCCACCATTTTTTGTGTTCCACCGCCATTTTGTGTTGCCCTCACTCAGGCAGCACAATGAACGAAGTTTTTCTGCTGATCTTACTGCGACGTGTCAAATAACCTCCTGTCTCTGTTTACGAGACTGATGTCAGGGACTGGCTGAGTCCACTAATTCTCGTCTGGTTTGACTAAACCCTGTCTCGACTGTCTGTTGGTTCGCACCATTCTTTCCTGACTTTATCTTATCTTCTGGCCTCGCTATTCTTTACTTGTATTCTCTCATTTCACAACTGTCCTCCAAAGCATACAAATATGTCCTGCCACCTGCAAGTTGAGTTGTAGACACTACCACTGATTAACTTGTGGGGAAGGGTGACAAAAACAGTTGGAAGAGAGGTTTATTTGGGTTACTTGATATCTTGTTTTCAAACTTTTCTCATTGGTTATATCTTGTTTTCAAACCTTTCTCATTGGTTATATCTTGTTTTCAAACTCTTCTCATTGGATAACCATGTATGCATTGGGAGTGTTCTTGGTGAATCTATGTGCTATAAAAGATTGTGCGCCACGGAGTAAAGTGGCAGTCTCCTAAGAACATACTGAATGTACTTCTGGGACAACAGTACTTAGCTGCAGCTAATAAACCTGATCTTCTACGCTCAACAGAATGTCCTGTGTCTCTGTTCAACAAAGCAGGTGAACTCCGGAGATTAAGGCGTGCCCTGCGCCGCCAGGCCCATAAGGCCCTGGTTCTTCAATTGGTGCCCTCTGTGAGGCGGCTTCAGTGGTAGCAGTTCTGCCCGAGGATCGTGAGGAGCTCCGCAAGAAAATTCTGGAGGAATCGCGAACCACGTCAAGCGACCCCTGTATGTCGAAGTGGTCCAAAGGTCTTTTTCAGCGCGGTTTCTCCTTCCTGACGGCTGCTGACGACTGCTGCCCTGACTGCCGCCTTGCTTTGGCCCCTTTTGGTGATGTATGGTATCGCGAGACGTTAGACGGGCCTCTGTTGGTGTAAGAAGACACTTAGTTAAGTATTGGTGGGTAGCTCCCACTATTTTGTTTTGATTTGGGTCTTTGATTCGGCTATTGCAAAAGCCGAAGCCGAGGGGTGAGGACGTTTGTGCTGTATTATTTGATTTAACCCCTTGATGTTTGTGAACAGTCCAGTGAAATAACGATGCCTGGTCTGAGTACGTTTAGAAAGTTTTGTTGTTTTGGTTGTGATAGGGATTCCCGGCTGGAGGACTCTTGTCCAATTCCTCCGGTTGGAACTCCCACTTATGGGCTTTATTCTAAACATGGTGTTGGCCCCATTGCCTTTAATGAGGCATGGATCCGATACACGAAGAACGATGGTGTTCTACAGTGGCCACAGAATGGTAGCTTTGAGCCTGACATATTAGATAATTTGGAAGCAATTTTGTTTAAAAGAAAAGCCCGGCCGGCAATGTTTGACTCTTTCCGCCTCTGGCGTAAGGAAGCCAAACAGAGAGAAATTAAACAGGCAAAACGAGATAAGAAAACACAAAGTATGACGATTATACAGGCTGCCCAGCAGTTTAAAGATAATGAGATTAATCATGAAATGGAAATTTCAGAGAGACAGCATCGTATGGCGAGAGATAAGTGCTATCCGGTGTTGCCTATTTCCCCTTCTGATAAAAGTAAGGATCCGGAGGAAGACCCTTTGATGTCTCACTTATTGAGATTGCCTCCTCCCTATGTACAAGGTGCTAATGCACCCCGATTGTTACAACCAGTTCAGCCATTAGTTGCGCCTCCGCCTGCTCTGGCTCTTCCGCATTTGCCCCTTCCGGTAGTGCCACCCCCACCTCTTCCTCCACCGACTTCTTTGCCTCCGTTTCCTGAACATCAATCTCTTTGCCTTCGGCTCCCCTTATAACTGTTAATTCTTCTGTTAGTTCACCTAATACCTTGTCCCCTGTTCTTATGTCTAATTCTCCTACTGTGCGCAAACGAATCACAGATACTGTCTCTGGGTTTCTGTCTCCTTTCTTTGAGACTTTGAATATGTCTCCGGCTTTTCCCCGAAGACAGTCTCGTAGTCAGCTTCCAGCTTCCGACAAACGGGTAATGTTGGATTCTCTTGCTCATAAATGGATCGAGAAAGGTCCCCAGTATAGTGCGTATGATATCATGACTACCTTTTTTCAATGGGATGCGCCCACGCAAAGATATGTTTTTAATGTTATGTGTGATATTCTTGTTAAAGGATGGGAGGATATGGATTTGGGTTCAGTTCCTCAGGGTTTGTTAGATGTTCAGGCTAATTTCGATAAGGGACTCATTGTGGGTTCTAAGGTTGAGGATGCCTTAAGGACACTTGTCACTTTTAGGTCCTTATTTTCCTCACAGATTTTTTTCGATTCCGATCCTGCTGTTAGGCTGACATCGAAACATTATCCCATGAGAGAGGTTCCTCCAGTGTGGAGAGAAGCGGTTGCACAAGCTGGTGCTAATCCAGCTGTTCCCGCTCACTTCCAGCATATATGGGTACATGTCCCCTGGAAGAGATCTGAAGTTTTGTTTCTTAAACAGTCTCTACCGGATCCCCGTAAAAACCCTGCTGGCTATTATAAGGAGTTGTCCCAGACTGTTGATGCCTGTATTATGAATTTAGCCGATATTGATATGTTGATGGGAAATGTAGTCCCACAAGCCTTATGGGCTCGGATTCGTAGAGAGGATCACGCCCAAGCATTGGGTGGCGATTGGGCTGCTATAACTGCCGCGGATGCAGCCCAAGTGGGTGGTGCTAAGCCTGATGCTTTGATTACAGAACTCCCTGGTAGGATTATTACTTTAATGAAAACAATGATGCCCGCCTTACGAGTTAATTGGGATAAATTAGCTGTGTGTAAGCAGAAGAAAGATGAGAGTGTCTCTGATTTCTTCACTCGTTTTGAGGAGACGTTTATTGATCACAGTGGTCAGGATATGACTACAGAGGGTGGACAGCGATTATTTGTAGATAAATTCGTATTTAATTTGCTTCCCGAACTGTCACATAAGTTGAAAGACTCCGAGAGTTCATGGGCTGTTTCTTCTTCTGCCCAGATATTGGCTACTGCTCAATATTATGAGAACAGGGATAAAGAGGAGAAAGATAAGCAAGAGAAGAAGACAAAAGAATTAAAAACGAAGGTTCTTCTGCAACAAGCTTATCCTCCTCGTTATACTCAGCGCCAGTTTCAACAGCCTCCACAGTTTCAGAGGGTGTATCAAAAGCCTGAGCCCTTTATTCCGCGACCTTTATTAGGTCCTAACCAATGTGCCTATTGTAGAGAGGAAGGTCATTTTAAGAATAGCTACCCGGTTTTATTGCAGCGTAAAGGAGAACTATCTGCTTCACGAGGCCGTGGTGGTTTCCAGATAATATAAAGGGGTAGAGGTCGAGGTGTGATGCCTCAAGAACAGCGTTCCTTACCCCCTCCAAATTCTATGAACTACTTCGATCAGCAGAATACTCAGTCTACACAGTATTACAATGATGATTATCATGTTGAAGGTGAGAATGAAAGCCTTCACGCTAACTAGGACAGCCATAGACAAAATGAGGGAGTTGTATTGATTCCAGTAAATCAGGATGGGCCTTATGTCAATGTCACTACAATGGGTGTTTCAGAGCCATTTCTTTTAGATACTGGTGCGATGAGAAGTTCTATCATTCACTCTAAACTCCCTGGGGCACCTTTGTCTGGCTTAACAAATGTATCAGTAGGATTTTCTGGCGCCCCAGTTTGTAACCCGGTCTCTTGTCCTTTGCCTATTTCAATTGGCCCTTATGATTCGGAAGCTCCTCTTCTTTTAACGACTGGTTGCGGCGAAAATCTGTTGGGTTTGGATCTATTGAAAAGAATGCATGCAACAATATATTGTTCTCCTTCTGGTGTACATCTCATTTTGGGGAAAAAACTGACTTCTCCAATGTATTTGTCTAAAGATCAATTCCCACCTGAATTGCTCTCTCTTCCTGCAACGCTCTGGGCTACGGGTCCAAATGATGTTGGTTGTCTTGAGATCCCGCCTTATGTTGTTACTCTCAAGCCCAATGCTAAATTGCCACGCATTCCTCAATACAGAATTTCCAATGAAGGTGAAAGAGCGCTTTTGGATATCATTTATGATTTGGTTCAGAAGGGTGTGATTGAGGAAACAAGAGGAAATGTATGTAATAGTCCTATTCTTCCAGTTCTTAAACGCACTGATCCTTCTAAGCCCCCTGTTTATCGTTTTGTGATTGATCTTCGGGAGGTCAATAAAATTGTTGTACCACAGTTTCCTGTTGTTCCAGATATCACTGCCCTGTTAACTATGATACCTGTCTCAGCGGCTTGGTTTTCTGTTATTGATCTGAAAAATGCTTTCTTCAGCATTCCCATTGCCAAAGAGAGTAGGGATATTTTTGGTTTCTCTCTAGGAGGCCGAAGTTTCCGGTTCAAGCGCGCACCCCAAGGCTATTGTGAAAGCCCCTCCATTTATAGTCAAGCTCTGAAATGTCAGCTCGATGTTTTTCCTTTGCCCCCAGGTGCTACTCTTATTCAATATATGGATGATTTGTTGATTGCTGCTGATTTAGAGGATGTCTGTAAGAATGTGACTGTTGCACTGTTAAGTCACTTGTCTGATCTTAATCATAAGGTTTCGCCTTCTAAACTACAATATGTCCATCGAGAGGTTACCTATTTGGGTCATCTCTTATCAAAGGAGGGAAGGCGATTAACCCCAGAACGAATTCAAGCAATTGCGCAAATGTCTGTGCCATCTACACAAAGAGAGGTGCGCGCCTTTCTGGGCATCACTTCTTATTGTAGACAGTGGATTCCAAATTTTTCTTTGTTGGCCAAACCTTTGTTAGCACTCACTTTGAAAGACACACCCCAACCCCTTCCTTGGGCTGACGAATGTCAGAAGAGTTTTTCTGATTGACGTGCTGCTCTGTGTTCTGCTCCTGTGTTGGGTACTCCAGATTACAGTAAGCCCTTCACGCTCTATGTCCATGAAAGAGAGGGTTGTGCGTTGTCAGTCTTAACACAACGATTTGGAGACAAACAGCGGCCATGTGCCTATTTTTCAGCTATGTTAGACCCAGTAGCCAAGGCATTGCCTAGTTGTCTTAAAGCTACAGCAGCAGCATCGATTTCTATTCGTCAGTCTGCTGGAGTGGTGCAAGATGATACTCTCATTGTTATGGTACCACATGCAGTGGATACCTTGCTAAATAGGACGAGAACACAACATCTTACAAGTGCTCGATTGTCTGGATATGAGCTGACGCTCTTGGCTAGTCATGTGCACATCAAACGATGTAATATTTTAAACCCAGCCACACTGTTACCTCTTCCAGAAGAGAAAGATATTCAGAAACAACATGATTGTTTTCTCCATACTGAGGAGGAGACAAAAGGCAGGATTGATTTTAAAGAAACGCCGTTAGTGGATCCAGATGGGATCCTATGCGTGGATGGGTCTTCTTTCAAACTCCCAAATGGTGAGACAACTTCAGCTTATGCTGTTACCAGCTTGTATACAATCGTGAAGACAGCACGCATCAGACATAATTCAGCTCAGGCAGCTGAACTGATAGCTTTGACCAGAGCGTGTGTGTTATCTAAAGGAAAGAGAGTGAATGTGTATACCGACAGCCAGTATGCGTTCGATGTAGCGCATAGCTTTGGTCGTTTGTGGAAGGAAAGAGGATTCCTTACCTCCCACGGTACTAAAATACAGCATGGTCAATTGGTAACTGATCTTCTTGAGTCACTTGTTTTGCCTACCCAAATAGCAATTGTGAAGTGTAGTGCGCATAAGAAGATTACTGATGATGTTGGTCGCGGAAATGCTTTTGCGGATGAGATAGCAAAAAGGACAGCCAGAGATGCTACAAGTCGCATGTATGTTGCGGGCCCTGCGAATTGGGTCAGGGAAAGAGGGATGTGTGAGGACACAATAGAAAGTGTGAGATCGATTCAAGGAGATGCTACAGAGAAAGAGTTGAGAAAGTGGAAAGAGAGTACAGGAATGTTAGACGCAACAGGATGTTGGATAGAATTGTCAGAACACCAGCGTTGGCTGTTACCAGACGCGTACGTACTGCCTGTAGTTACTATGGCGCATGGTCCAGCCCACATCAGTGCAAAAGGAATATTTAAACTTCTGGCTACAGTGTGGCTGAACGAAGGGATTCCAAAATGTGCAGATAATGTGGTGAAGCATTGTATCATTTGCTTGATGTACAATCCGGGAAAGGGAACCCCAACTCCGGCAGGTCATTTTGCTCCACCAACATATCCTTTTGAGGTGTTGCAAATCGACTACATTCACATGGATTGATGTAACAATCTTAAATATGTTCTGGTAGTGGGATGTGCCTTTTCCAGATGGATAGAGGCTTACCCCCTGAAAGACAACACTGCTTTGTCCACTGCCAAGGTTCTTTTAAAAGAATTCTTCCCTAGGTTTGGTTTGCCACGCATTGTCTGGAGTGACAATGGAAGTGAATTTGTAGGCCAAATTATGCAAAAGGTGTGTACCGGTCTTGGTATAAGGCAGAAGTTTCATGCGGCAAATCATCCTCAGTCCGTAGTTTGGTAGAGTGCTATAACGGCACTCTCAAACTTAAGCTTGCAAAAGTACAAGCCAGCACAGGTCTTAATTGGCCCGATGCTTTACCTTTGGCTCTCCTGTCCACTAGAACAGCTGTACATTCTCGTTTGGGACTCAGCCCATACGAGATTGTTTTCGGGCGCCCAGCTAATGTATGGGGAGTCCCTCGCCCTAGAAAGTATTCTGATATACAGTATCCAATGCTGATTGACTATTTACATGACCTCACCACTAAATTACGTGTTCTTCACCAACAGGTTCAAAGCGTTTTACCAGAAGCCTCCACAGACCCAGGTCATTCTATCCAACCTGGAGACTGGGTCTGTGTGAAAAATTTTCAGAGGACAAAGAATTTGGAACCTCGTTGGAAGGTGCCTCGGCAAGTCCTTCTGACAACTCGCACAGCAGTAAAAGTCGAAGGGAAAAAGAACTGGATCCACGGCATGCACTGCAAGAAAGTGCCCTTGCCCTTGCCTTTTGATCAGTGGGTTCGTAAGGGTACAGGTGATTCTGAAGGAGAAAAAGTCCCCCGATTCATTCCTTTCAGTAGTGCACACCTGGATGGAACTCGATCGGAGAAAGAAGATGACGACATTCTACAAGAAGCCGTACCTTCCCATCTCCGATTAAACACTACAGAGCCACAGAGCCTATTTCAAGACCAAACTGTACCAACAAGGACTAGATACAATTTAAGACCTAGATTGGTCAAGGACACCTGAGATTTCCATCTCTTCTGCTATATATATCATCTGTCCAGGTTGCAGGGTCACGGTAGGTTGGTTTGTGACCTGTATAGTGGCTAGGCCCCCAGGACTTGCAGTGTCATAGGACGGCTAATAATCACAGCCAAGTGAGTAAGATTGCCGTGAGCAACAATTTTAGAGGATGGATGTTAAATTAGGAAAGAAGGATAATAAGGAAGAGATGCGAAAGAAATATTGTAAAATATTGTACAGTCGATGTGGTGTAACATTGTGTGTTTTTATATTTTTGTGTATCTTATTGGCTTGTGTAGGTTGGGTTATTCATGCTATGCAGCAAAAAGTTGTCCCTAATTCTATCTCCTTGCCTCTTCATTCTACTATCTCCCCACATCAATTATATACACTTCCCCAACATGAACTAATCAGGAGAACAGAATATTTTAATAATTCATTTAGCCAATTGTTGCACCAACACCAATTGGTAGTCAACACAGCCGACTGTTGGGTGTGTGGACTTATGCCTCATACCACAGATAAAGGAATGCCATATTTAGTCCTTCCATTTTCTTATGAAGGTTCCGCTTGGGCCTATTTTGTAATATTTTCAAATGCATATCAGAGCCGATTTAGACGTCCAGTTGGTTCATATGGTAGTAAGCCAGATTTTAGTAATAATTCTCTGATAAAGGGAATGGTGGCTATGACTAAAATTGTGGAGAATAATAAGGTTCCTGTTGACGAGAGACAAACATATACTAATTGGAACGTGACTCGTTACGTTACCAGCCTTACAGATAAAACTAAACAGGGAAAATCTCCACCAATTTGGACTGTCCCTCATCAAGGTAATTTCTGTTTACAAATTAATGGCCAGACTACTGACACTGGTCAAAGAAAAAGCTTTTGTTCCCATACATACATCTACACGTCTCAGAATTCACCGCCGTTAGTGCCATCCCAGGGCACATATTTTGTCTGCCACGATAGAGCTTACACGTGGCTACCAACGGATTTTTCAGGAACATGCTATATAGCTTTTCTTCTCCCTCCTACATACACTGCTCCTTCAGGGCATCATAGAAACAGATATGGAGGGAGTATTGATTCTAAAGACACGGCAGGACAAGAGGGAAGTGATTTTCTCAAAGGATTTCTTCCTTTTTGGGGCCCAATGGCCAACAGCAGAAACATGAGACAGCTGGTTCGTGTTGTTGAGACTACCATAGATGGCACTGTGGGAGCCTTGAGTAATCTCACAGCTGAACTTCAGGCGGATCGTCTCATGACTTTGCAGAACCGGATTGCACTGGATGTTATTCTTGCAGATCGTGGTGGAGTCTGTAAATTGATCGGATCTAGCTGTTGTATTTATATACCTGACGACGCCCCTACGGTATACCAAGCCATCTCCAAATTACACATGATCTCCGAATCGATTCATAAAGACGAAGGAGATTGGTCTTTATTAGGATGGTTTTGGGGATTACTATCTAAATGGGGATGGAAGGTACTAACCTTCCTTGGAGTGGTTTTGGCCATCATTTTTTCCTGTTGTCTCTGTATGCAGTGTGGCATCGCCATCTGCGGTCTTTGTGCCACTCTGTGTGTCCCATGACCTGAGCCACAGAAAACAGAGAACATTAAAATGATGTTGCAGCAACAGTTTGACGACCTCATGGCTATTGACATTGATTCAGATTAACGTGAATCTGAGTTATGGCAAAAGGAGGGCCTGAGGAAATTCGATTTTTGATCTCGCTTGTATTTAGCCACCATTTTTTGTGTTCCACCGCCATTTTGTGTTGCCCTCACTCAGGCAGCACAATGAACAAAGTTTTTCTGCTGATCTTACTGCGACATGTCAAATAACCTCCTGTCTCTGTTTACGAGACTGATGTCAGGGACTGGCTGAGTCCACTAATCCTCGTCTGGTTTGACTAAACCCTGTCCGACTGTCTGTTGGTTCGCACCATTCTTTCCTGACTTTATCTTATCTTGTGGCCTTCGCTATTTTCTACTTGTATTCTCTCATTTCACAACTGTCCTCCAAAGCATACAAATATGTCCTGCCACCTGCAAGTTGAGTTGTAGACACTACCACTGATTAACTTGTGGGGAGGGGTGACAAAAACAGTTGGAAGAGAGGTTTATTTGGGTTACTTGATATCTTGTTTTCAAACTTTTCTCATTGGTTATATCTTGTTTTCAAACCTTTCTCATTGGTTATATCTTGTTTTCAAACCTTTCTCATTGGTTATATCTTGTTTTCAAACTCTTCTCATTGGATAACCATGTATGCATTGGGAGTGTTCTTGGTGAATCTATGTGCTATAAAAGATTGTGCGCCACGGAGTAAAGTGGCAGTCTCCTAAGAACATACTGAATGTACTTCTGGGACAACTGTATTTAGCTGCAGCTAATAAACCTGATCTTCTACGCTCAACAGAATGTCCTGTGTCTCTGTTCAACAAAGCAGGTGAACTCAGGAGATTAAGGCGTGCCCTGCGCCACCAGGCCCATAAGGCCCTGGTTCTTCAATCCTAGGACCGGTTTCGGGGTTTCACCCCTCTTCAGCCAGGAAAGGTTGATTCCAGTGGCATGGAGAGCACGGGACTCACGTCTGAGCATACCCATCCCACTCGGGGTGACAAATGCACAAAGAACTATTGATGGACAGAATGCAGAACAATGTCATACATTCACCCCAATACAGAGATCTGGGCCTAAATCAATCGTTTTTTTGCTCACCATGCCATTCCAGTTTGGACACAGCCATAATCAAATCAGTCTTGACCCTGTGCCCCATGGGAACAGTCCAGCCCGAACTGCCAGGCCAGGTCCTCCCTGGACTGGAAACAAGCATCATGGGACCGGTTTCGGGGTTTCACCCCTCTTCAGCCAGGATAACTTGATTCCAGTGGCATGGAGAGCACGGGGCTCACGTCTGAGCATACCCGTCCCACTCGGGGTGGCAAATGCAAAAACAACTGTTGATGGACAGAATGCAGAACAATGTCATACATTCATCCCAGTACAGAGATCTGGGCCTAAATCTATTGTTTGTTTGCTCACCATGCCATTCCAGTTTGGACCCAGCCATATGCAAATCAGTCTTGACCCTGTGCCCCATGGGAACAGTCCAGCCCGAACTGCCAGGCCAGGTCCTCCCTGGACTGGAAACAAGCATCCTAGGACCGGTTTCGGGGTTTCACCCCTCTTCAGCCAAGATAGCTTGATTCCAGTGGCATGGAGAGCACGGGACTCACGTCTGAGCATACCCGTCCCACTCGGGTGACAAATGCAAAAAGAACTGTTGATGGACAGAATGCAGAACAATGTCATACATTCACCCCAGTACAGAGATCTGGGCCTAAATCCATCGTTTTTTTGCTCACCATGCCATTCCAGTTTGGACCCAGCCATATGCTAATCAGTCTTAACCCTGTGCCCCATGGGAACAGTCCAGCCCGAACTGCCAGTCCAGCATGTAGTAGCAGCAAGAGGTGATCTGGCAGTCCATTTTGAGGAGGGAGTTCAGGCTAATTCCGAGGTTGCGTGTGTGGTCAGTGAGGGATGAAGGGTTCCCGAGGGCAGGGGGCCACCAGGTGTTATTCTAGGCATCGGGCTGTGGGTGGGGCCATGATGAGTACCTTGGTTTTGTTTGTTGAGCTGTAGGCAGCTGTTCTTCATCCATTTGGCGACAGTTTCCATTCCTTCGTGAAAATTGTGTTTGGAGATGTTGGGTTCATTGGATAGGGAGAGTATGAGTTGGGTATCATCTGCGTACGATACGATGTTGAGTCCTTGTGATCTGATGATGGATGCGAGTGGTGCCATGTGGACCTTAAACAGTGTGGGGCTGATGGAGGATCCTTGGGGGACTCTGCAGGTGGTCGTAGTGGGTTCCAAGAGGAAAGGAGGGAGTCTGACCCTCAACATTCTGCCGGAGAGGAATAAGCGAATCCAGTCAAGGGCCTTATTACGGATTCCTGCGTCGTGGAGTCTGTGGGCTAGGGTGTGGTGTGAGACAGTGTTGAAGGCGACAGAGAGGTCCAGGAGGATAAGGGTCACAGCCTCTCCTCTGTCAAGGAGGGAGCGGATGTTGTCTGTTGCGGCGAGAAGGGCGGTCTCGGTACTGTGGTTCTTCCTGAAGCCTGATTGGGAGGGGTCGAGGATGTTGTTATCTTCTATGACTGTTGACTGCTTTTTTCATAACTTTCGCCGGAGATGGGAGTAGGGAGATCGGTCTGAAGTTCTTGAGGTCGGTGGGGTCCGTTGAGGGTTTTTTCAGAAGAGCGTTGATCTCAGCGTGTTTCCAGTCATCTGGGAAGGAGGCGTCTCAAAGGAGTGGTTGATGATTCGTAAAAGCTTGGGGTCGATGATGTCTGCGGCACCGTGGTAGATGTGGTGGGGCAGGGGTCCATGGGGGCCCCGGAGTGGGTTGTCTTTATAGTCTTTAGAGTAAAGATTTAAGACTAAGGAGTCACAAAATCATTTTTAAGTATGAGAAGTAGTATTACAAGTGTTCTTTTTTCATATTCTTACATGTTGTTGTCAATCGTCGATAAAACACCCAACTCATTATTAGTAAAAATGCAAGGATTGTATAGTCCTACTATTTGTAAGTGTATATGAATATTCCATGAATGTTCCCAGTTTATTCTCAGTTTAGATGTTTTGGTGACAATTTATAAAGGCATGTAGAAGTACGTAAAAGACTACTTCTGTAAACTGACTCCCTAATACTTTCTAAACCGACAAAAAGACCTATGAAACAAATGCCCTGGCTACTTGCCACTTGCAGGTGTTGGTACTTCATTAAATATTAGCCAGGAACCTGTGATCAGCAAACTCACGATTCATCAATGAACGTTCAGACAACAGGAAATTCGATTCAGATCACATTTATGGATCCATGGACCCTGAACCTGAAATGCCTTGAGTCCCAATTTTAGACTTGCAACCACACCCCTACGTCTCAGAGAACTCAAGGAAACTATTACGATTAGGATGTTGATTGAAGAATATCTGATCGAGCCTACCGCTCACATTGGAATGGAATCTAACTACCTAGGACCATCCGGTCCACTTTGTTTCCTAGTGCATTCTAGTGACCGGGAGTGGACTTGGGGTGTTTTGCCCACACCCTAAATAAATAAAGCTGTAAGTTTGTATTTGTTTGCACACTGAATGTGGAAAGAGGGTGACAACTTAGCTGCCTTCCAGCCATGTACCACGAGCATGTGCAAGGGTTCATTATCTGAACTGAAGGCCTGAATTCAGACGCACAGCCTACTTAGAGACTGCACGTGACTTTTTTGTAGGTACTTATGTTGTTCAGGGAAGGCGACAGAGTCTCTTTGAGAATGCGTTTGGTGGTAGCATAACTTGCTTTCCTCCCCCTAGCACAGCTGTCTGTCTGGCATTGCTGCCCCTGCGGCTTTAAAGGAACTCACACAAGTGAAAGCTTTTTGCACAGCTAGGGCTGAGGTGTTCTGGGTTAAGGTCATGAACATTCCCTACCATTAAAGCATACTTTTAACATTGAAATCTGCAGTAATTGTTCTCTGACATTTAAAGGCTCGTTTACTTGTGACTTGTGAATAATGCGGATGCTCTGAGCAGAAAACTGGCCATTTTTTTTCCACCGAAAGCAAAGATGAAATGAGGAGCGTCAATCATGTCTCTTCATTTATGGCGTTTTCTTTAAAGCTTTGCAGTACCTTCAGAAAATGATAATACATACGTTGTCTTCACACGATACAGATGACTAAGAGCACCGTCTGCACAGTAATACATTAAACTGCTATTTTACTTTCGATTACTGTTTTCTTTTTTGTTCTGTTGGTTGACATATTACCTATTGGGCAACACCTGACTGGCAGAAATACAAATGAGATCCACAACCATTGAAGATTGCAAGCTTTTGTGTCACTGGAGGTGATGTAATTTGCAGAGCCTTCAAAGTGGTTCGTGGTGAAATATCTGAATGCAAATGTGAGAAAAAGAATACATTTGAATGAATTCATTTGAGGCATACATTTGAAAATGGATGTTTTGCATTAAGAAGTGAAACAGAGAGAAAGAATGCATTTTGAATGCATAGCATTTCAAAATTAACATCAGTAGGTTCTATTATTTGCACTGCACAACCCTGTTTTCAAAAAAAGTCTAATGGGTAACATCCTTTGAAGTAGGAAGATTTTCCTTTCTGAAAAAACTACTAAAGGTATTTGCACAGATCTCTATCTGTAGACACAGACTCTCTTGGACTACTAATCCCCCTTTTTAAAAACTGTAAAATAAATTCTGAATATTACTAGTTTAGGAAGCTCCCCAATACTACGTGTCCACCAGCACCTCTCACTGTCCCATGGTCCTCAAACAACAACTTTAGAAATCTATTTCAGGCAATACTGTGGATTCCCCTCTTGCCCCCAACAACTCATATTTCTCCTGCCACATGCTATGCCCCCAAACAACAATTTTTCTTCAACATCACTAATGCAGTGAAAGTCAATTAATTAAGTGGTGACACCTGGAGCTATCCAAGTATAAGTGGAGAGGGACAAATTAAAGAAGGTAAGTGTTCAAACCGTGCCAAGTTTGGCTACCCCAAGTGGAAGATATTCCATTTAAAACACTGTGTCTCAAGCAATTTGCCAATGTCTATGATTTGTCGTCATTTATAAAAACTAAACTATTTCTTGTTTTTCACTAAAACTTTGAAAACTCGTATTAACCTCTAATAATGTTTATTCAATAAATTAATCCTTTTCCTTTTGACAGATCTTGCCATGATGGTAGGTACTAGACGGGGGCTTCACATGAGTCACTAATGACAGGTGCATCTCAAGGCAGTTTCGTTTTCAGGTCAGTCAGCCCAGGCCTGGACAGTAAGATCACCTTCACAGCCTTGTATGCGGACAGTCAGCTGTTAATTAGAAAGTGGAAGAGCTCAAGTGTGAACTTGTCTCTGGGGAAGGGTGATGGGGGGTTGGGAGTATAGCACACGGACCTTAGACGTGGATCAAGGGAAACACATCAAAGAGTCTTCTGGGATGTGCAACCCTGGCTGGCAAGATGGGTCATAGCACATATGTTAGAGGGGAATTTCTTGAGCAAGTATGGAAATGAAATTCTTTGCAATCCTTCCTGCCTTGGTGAGGCCATAGAAACCTAACATCCTACAACTTTCTGAAAAACCCCTGTGGGGATACAAATACACAGCGGAGGTTAGAAGAGGGCTGGTCATTGAAACCATTGGGTCCAACAGTGTCCAGATTCATAGGAATATAAAGAGTGTAAAAACACACCCCTCAGTCTGCAAATCCCTCCTAAGAATACCAAGTGGTCCGGCATCACTAATGTGTCTCTCCATTCAGCTTGACATGCTGGGCCACTTACTAAAGCCACCATCACCCTGCACTGCATTATAAACACCAGTAACGGCTCTCTCACTTATGGATGCCCACGGTCCCTACATATCAGTGACCGTAATGCAAGCACCGCTCCCCTAAAGATATGGGCAGCTCCATGAATGCTCCACACAATGACATGCAGCAGCTTGGCTCAGTGGGAACCATGAATCAAAGCGAGAAGGTCAGGAAAGTTTTGATGCAGCCTCGCAGTGTGCATCCTCACTGAACCCTTCTGTTAAGCACTATCACCAAAAAATGCAATGATTCTGCAGTAGCTCATTCTCTACTGCCTTCTGAAGCTGTACAGGGCATCTAATGACTTTCTTTGTGGTGCCAGTTCCCTCATGCTGGAGCCATAATGCCATAAGACTTGCCTCTGGTTCCAAAGGGGCTATCACCATAGCTTGCTAGGCAGGGTGCTAGCTTCCGCCTTATGCCCCATTTCTATTAACGTTCACCAGAACTTGGCAGGCAGCTTTTTGTTGATTTTATCAAGTGCAACACAAGCACATTTTAGAGGAATATTATATTTGTTTGATATTAGTGTAACTGGCAGTGTCCCAACACATAAGGAGCATAGTCTTTTCAAGATTGATTTCAAGACATGTTTAGAAGGTGTATTTGGCCAAAACATTTAGCAGTCTTTGCTGGCCTACTTTGGTCCGGCTCAACAGAGCAATGTCATCAACATAGAGGATGTATGCTAATGGCATTCCGCCCAATTTCAGCTCATGGGCATTGACTGTGTCAACGGCGGCAAAGTACCCTCTCTAACAAGGCGCAGTGCTGCCCACTTCAGTCTGTAGATGGTGGACTACTACTTCTCCACCATCTACAAACAGCTCTGATGACCTGATGAAGGGAGAGCCGTCAGAGGTTTGGCCAGATGTCTGTCTGCCCTATTTAGAATGGGTGAACACATTGTCAGTTATCACTGCCCATCACTGCCAGGTAAAACCATGCAGTAAGTTACTGTGAAAACTATAAAATGACCACCACACCATGGGAGAAACCACCCATGGTGAGAGGTTCACTGATTATTTTTTTTTAGTCTTTAAAAATAAAATCACACCTAGGGGTTTTATTTTTTAACATTAAAAAAAACCTACGTTCTGCCTCCATCAAACTTTCAAAGCATTTACTAGAACCATTGTTCTATATATTCTAGAGATGTCCACTGGGTGCGTGAACATTTCTAAATTGGGGAGCAGCTAGTACTTTCTGAGAACGATGGAGTACTTTACTCCGTTGCCCTGATGGAGTAAATTCCTGTCTTAATCAGGCCCTAAATAATTTATTCAATTAGTGATATCTGAAAATCACCCTCTAGGCAATGCAAATACAAAGCAGCACGTTGACATAACAAAACCTTAAGTATCTAGCGTTACTAATGAGTAGCATTAAGTTTAGTGCTACTAAAAATGCTTATTTTTTCTGCTAAATGATGGAAGTATAGTCATATGAAGCTCAGTATAAAAACAAGGAATGGTTATTTATCACTATAAAAGCCAGTGCCCGGAGAACAACACTAGTCACTGAAACATGCCACTATTAACAAAGCATATGACAGAGCGAGCGATGGTGTACAGCGCAGTCAGGTGAATCACCTCTAGGCACTTGAAGATGTCAAATGGGTTTTACATTTCTGTAGATTTAGACAGAAAGGTCATGCGGAAGTGCTGTCACAAAGGCGGAGATTGATGGGTTTACAAAATCTGCTGATGTTGTGAAATCGTTCTCAAGAAACAAGGAAAAACATTGCAAAAGGTAGGAAAACAATAATAAATACCCACAAAGGATTAAGATGGCAAATCAAATCAGTGGAGCTCCCATCTCGCCAAACTATGAGCCCGATTCACAAAAATAATCTGAGACAAAATCCTAACTTAACGACTTTCGGTATTCACAAAAGGTATTTAGGTTTCTAGCTCTGTACAGAGTGTGGGTAAGCCCTAGAGTTCTGCTGTGGATCCCGGGAGCGCGGTGGGGGGGTGGGGTGGGAGGCTGTGCTAAACATCTGACCTGCTGGCCATTCCACCACAAAGCCCACAGACCATAGCGACAGTCATCCCACCCTACTTAGAACAGGGAAGCCAGCCCTGCCTGTGACCAAGATGCGAGACCCCCCCCAGGCCTCCGGTGAATTATCCATGTTTTTTAGAATCATCGAGTGACTTCTTCTTCAAGAATAAACTCCAACTTTGAGAGTTTATTCATGAAATTTTATTTATCTTCGAATTCTAAAAACCCTGCTTTAGGAAAGAAGTCACTAAAAAAAGCACGTTGGTTGACAGTATTGTCGTTTTCAGTGCTGCCAGCTTGGAGACATGTTAACAAACACTTCAGCGGTTTCTTCACAATTATCACTTAACAATGTAAAAATTAAGAAAATACATTCATAAAATAGGAGACAAGCATTACTGCAACGAATAAACCAAAATCAACATATTCCAGGCAATAATCATGTATAACTGCAACCTGGGTATACCTGGAATGGTTTCAAAGTTCAAAAGCTGATCTCTCCACCTTTGTAGATAAAGTCGTGGCTGTTCCCAGTTACTGCAACGTGCAGGTTTCTAAAAGAAGGAGACACTGAAATAAGGCCCACCCAAATCCCACATCTCATAACTGCAGTCTGAAAGGACACTGTCAAACAAAGGAGGCTAAGAGCAAACCAAACATTGTTAAAGGAATTTCTACAGTGAAGGATTTACAACACAGACAGGATCCTTGAACTGTGTATTTATAGTTATACTTGTCATCATGTGTAGATAAAAATACAAATGCCTGTGTTGTACTTCAAAAGAGCAGCAGACGAGCAAGAACTTCAAACAACTTTCAGGAAGCAAGCGACACATCCCCGGTTCCTTTCCGTGATGTCACCGCCTTTCTTTCCTTTCTTGGCCGAGCTGTGTGAGAAGGTCCAGGCAGGCATGAATGGGAGCATCACCTGCCAATAATCTTTGGCCACTTCTGCTTCTCGTGGTCCCAACCAGACTCCTTGGTATTCTATAGGGAGGATTTAGAACTGGGGGCATATGTATCAACCGATTTTGTATTCGCAAACGCTGCGAATCGCAAAAAAAACAGCGTTTGCGAATACAAAATCGCAAAAGGAGATGTATGAGGCATTTCAGCCTCGCAATCTTAAGAAATCGCTAAATTTGCGATTTCTTTAACTTTGCGTAAGCATTTAAGAAATCGCAAAGTGCGATTTCTTAAATGCAATGTAACACGCACCCAAGTTGTGCGATTTCTCCTTAAGAAATCGCAAATTACCACCAACCTCAAGTTGGTGGTAAATTGCGATTTCTTTGAAATATGCACTGTTTTGCATATTTCAAAGTGCCATGTGGTGCACATACATGCCCTTAGGGCATGTATGTGTGCCATATGTGCACAGATGCTGATTTCAGGGGTGCATCAGGGTGTCATCATGACACCCTTGCACCTTTGAAATTATTCTCAATTTGCGATTAGCAAATAGCGAATCGCAAATTGAGAAGGACATCCCATTCATTGCTATGGGCCTCCTGGCCCATAGGAATGAATGGGAAGGTATTCCTTAATTGCGATTTCGCACTTTGCTAATCGCAATTAAGGAATTTTAAGAAATCGCAAAAGTTTTGCAATATTTTAAATACATCCCGTTTTGCAATTCTCAAATAGCGATTCTCAAAAAATCGCTATTTGAGAATCGCAAATGGAGATGTTGATACATATGCCCCCTAGTTCAGTATCATCCCGAAGACTGAAATATTATGAAGGCACCCCTAGATATGTGCTGGATGTCTGTTGGGGGTCATTTAGAGTCATGTGCTAAATCTGAAGGTAATGCTACACCAGTGATAAACATATTGTTCATTGGTACCTCCAGTTTAATGCGCTCATCTGTGGCTGAGCAATAGTTCAGAAACGAGAATGACAATTACTAGGTCTTTTTTGCACTAGCTCCAATGAAGGTGTGAGAGCTGTTTGTGCTATGCCGGTTTTTCAAGTTTGTTCCTGCAATCGGCTTTGAGCGGATGCTAACAGTGAACACAAAACTCTGAGAACCTGCTGATAGTAGGTGAAAAATAGGCCCAAAATTCATTTTCATGTTATTCCCCATTTGAGTAAATCAGGCTGAAAATCACTACTGGTACCAGGGCCAGGTGTGGTTGTTGCACCAAATATCGCCACAGTGTCAAAAATAATTGCTTAAGTGTTTAGGGTGAATATATGATGAATTAACCTCTTTAAATACACTTATTTTATCAACTCAAAAAGTTGAAAGTCTGAGGCAGCTGTTGTAGTCTTCATACTGTTTTATCGCTTAGATGTATGATAACTTCCTTTACCAAGTCTGTCCCTTCCTTACACTCCTTGTTACTCCCCTCCCCTTCTCCACCCCACCTGGTACCATTTACCAAAGCCCTCATTAAGAACAGCCCGGTTAATTGCAGTATGTGCAGTAATTACTTTTACCGTACATATCCCAAGTATATGTTTTGAAATAAATGTCGGCTGGTCAAACCGGTCAATAATTATAGGGGGCAAAATATCCAGTATTTACCGGAATATGCAGATTTTTGCTGCAAAGAGCTACAAAATTCAAGTAATTCCACCAAAAACTCGTAATTGGTTGTATTTATTGCACCTGAAATATTCTGAGCAAAGTCACATTTTATCAGGTGCAATCAGATGTGATAAATGTTACACCGATTACTGGGGTCACTCGTAATGAGAACCACAGTATTCCATTGTTTACAAACTTTTGTCAGCTGGAAGCAGCCTTTACAACAGTGCCTTTATCATGTAATGCCTTTACTATGCAGCCTTTACCTCGTATGCCACTAAAACACATGCCTTTACTACACATGTTAAGTATATTATGCATATGATATATCACACATTTTTCCTATGCAATCTTCCATAGGAAAATAAGGCACAGTTATAGACAAAACGGAATTACACAACATTTGGCAGAAAGCTAGATCTTGGTCCAGGAAGCCTGCTTTCAGGGATTTGGTGTAAATTCATTCAGGAGTTTTTGAGAAATTAATGTTCAAAATTAATGTATATATATCACACTGCGGAGGATACGCAGAACCAAGGGGCATATTATCAAGCCAGGCGATAAACTTATCGCCGCTTTAGCGGCAGAAAACAGCCGCTAAAACGGCGATAATGAGCTTGATAATATGCTCTATGGAATTCCAATTGAAGCCCATGTTAGATGTGAAGGACATCTAACCTGGGCTTCAATTGGAATTCCACAGAGCATATTATCAAGCCCATTATCGCCATTTTAGCGGCCGTTTTCTGCCGCTAAAGCGGCGATAAGTTTATCGCCTGGCTTGATAATATGCCCCTAACAGATCTAAAGGTGAGATGTGATTGGCTGCCACTACATCAACAAAAATGTAGCAACAGACATTTTAGGACAAAGGGACTCAGTAAAGAAAACACATGGGGGGCAGGGTAGGGATATCCTGCCCCTCTAGGCCTGGTGGTGCAGTCCAAGACACCCCCCTCCCCTACGGGACAAACAACTTTTATTGTTTTATTTTATGGGTACCACAGATCCCTAGTGGATTTGCAGTGCCACTAAAACAAATGGCCTTTCAAAAGTAAGCCAGTGTTGTAGACGGCATTTTGATCCGCTGTCCCCGAGGAGCCTTCTAGAGGTCCTAGGGATCCTATCTCTCAGAGCTGATTTTTTACATTTAGAGGAGGAGCATGAGGCCCCCTTTACCATACCTTATAGTGTCTTGGGGACCCATCCCTCAGGGCTGATTTTTAAATTTAAGGGAAATGGCTTTGGGTCGCCAGGCGGGAGCAAACATTAGCTTGTTAACCTGCCCATGAGCACGGGTAGAGAAAAATGTTTGCTTGTGCTGCAGGAGCCGTGTAAAAATCTGCTGCTGCAGGGACGGAGTGTAATTGTTGCAGGCTCCCGCCAGCACCTAAGATGAGTGTTGGTCAGGGAGTCAGCAAGAGCCAGTGGAGCATTGGCGCTCCCCCCACCCAGCCCCAAACATACTTGGTACATATGAATGCCCTGGGTGAGCACCAGGGCATCCACCTAAGAACAAAGTGACCACCTTCCATCAGCACATACAATGGGTGCTGGCCAGGGAGCGTCAGGGGCTGCAGAAGCCCTGCGGATCCCCCTGTAGCCCCCAAAAAGCAGTGGGTGTCCCATGTAATACTGGGACCCCACAAAAAAATAGCTAAAAATTAATAAATTAAGAGTAAAAAAATAATAAATGAATGGTCATTACTGCTCATTTATTATTTACAGCTCCATAATGCCCTTCATGGGCTAATTTAAATATGTTTTTATGCATGTGGTCCCCTAAATCTGGGCAGGTAGGGGATTTTAGTGAGTACAGCAGCCCCCAGAAAACCGTAAAAAAATAATCCTGTTTCCTTAGGTCTACATAACATGAACCCAGGAAAAGTTGCTAATTTTTAAAGCATTTTTAAAGTAACATGACCCCAGGAAAAGTTGATCATTTTTCAAGCATTCACAAAGTAACATGACCCCAGGAAAAGTTGATCATTTTTTATGCATTCACAAAGTTGGAGTTTTTTCTCTTCAGCTTTGGAATGTAGGGACCCCTTTTGGTTTGTCTTATGCCTACATGATGTGGCTTGAGGAGTGTAAAAGAAACAGTTACATGCTTGTTTAATATCGTTTTGACTACAAATGCTTTATTTAAATGTTTTTTGACTGACATTGTAATGATCGATTGGCAAAACTAATGGGCCTACCTTTTATGTTTTGACAGTGACTGACATTTAAAAAAAACCTTAGAGATTCACAGAAAAAGCAAAGGTTAAAGTTACACTTATACTTAGTATTCACAAACACCATAAACATTCACTGAAATAAGGTTAAAGTGATGAGATAGTTAGGTGATAATGCTAGTGACAACATTATATTTTAAACTGCAAAAAGCACTAAAATTCACCAGTTATAGTGAACTACAACTGGGAACACAAGCAATCCCAGACCAATTACGACCTTATTCAGCCTTCCTCTTGAGTCCTGTGGCACAGTGAGCTTGAGACCCACATCTGGACATACCCATTGCACTTAGGCCATCACACTGAAAAAAACAGAAAGGTTGAATATGTGAATTATGCTCCACCATTGCTAATTAGATTATGTGTAACAACTCAGTCAAGCCAGACATCATGATAGGAGACGACAGGGGTGGTGAAAGAAAAGAGAATTGCCTCTTTCAACTCACCTTAATATGCAGAAATAGATGCAGCAAATCCATACTCAGCATGAAATAGGAAAGCCATTGAGGCGTATTGGCTGAGCAAAGATTTCATGTTCTCTTCTCTCCTGCATCTGAGGTTGCCAGATCATGTTCTCTGCCTGACAGGTAAATTCTCCTCCAGGCCTAAAGGGCAAAACAAAAGCACGTCACTCAAACAAATCTTACATGTATCTGAGCTAATGTGAAAAAGAACATGACAGCCATAGTGCATCTTTACAGAACAGATCAAGCAGATTCCAAATGCAAAAACAAAGGCCCTCATTCAGAGAACATCAGTAACAAGTGAAATGTGTGGTAATCTTGTTGGCACACAATTAAGCTACTTGACAGGATTCTAATTGAAACACTAATACTGCAGCACAAATGTGATGTCCTAGAAGAGACTTGAACAATTTTTAAAGTCCTCAGTCGTTTAACCCCAAAATTATACACAGAAAGTTCAAGACATGGACACAAAATCAAGAAGATTGTCAGAACAACAATATACGTAGTACATCCGCACACGCTGAATCAGATTTAGTGTTCAGTGGTGGAAAATTACAAACTTCCAAAATCCCCATGGAGTTATACCAGTGTCAGAATTTGTGCTATACATATTCCCATAACATTACATTGAATCTGTAATGTTGTGCTACCTTAGTTAAAAAGGTGTGTGATAGAACTGGGGAGGCAGTTTTACAAGAAACTGACGCATCTGTAGAGATGCGTCAGTTTCCCTGCGCCAGCCTGCGATACTCTTGCACCACCCTGGATGCGCCGTATTTACAATACAGCGCACCATGGCGCAATGATTGACAGACGCGTCAGAAATTCTGACGCATCTGTTGGCTCAAAAGTCACGCATTGCTGGAGTAGTGTCGCAAGCACGACGCAACTGCAGCAATGCATGGGGAGGCCTATATTCATCGTACTTTGTCACTCCTTACGCCTGCTTCAATCTGGCATAAGGTTTTAATGCAGTGGCATCCTAGAAGTGACGCAGTGAAATCTTGTAGATTTCACTGCGCCAATTCTATGATGCATTCCTGCGTGGAACACCCACCCTGCCTACATTATACCTGACGCAGGTATAATGTGATGCAGGGCTTTACAGCATGACGCATCTCCCTAGATGCATCACGTTGTAAATTGGCCACATTGTTTGAACCGCCGCTGGGTCATAAATGTGACGCAACGGCAGCACAAAAGTGTTGCAAGGGGCTTGTAAATCTGCCCCGGGTTTTCTATTTGGCAGCCACTACAGTTAGGTAAGATAACTGGTGCTCACCCCATGGTAGCTTGGCACAGAGCAGGCAGGCTTATCTAAAGAGGCCATGTGCAAAGTATTTGTTCAACAAACACGCAATGAAAGCACCAGAAATTGACTCAATACAGGTTTAGAAAAATAGAGAATATGTTTATGAGAAAATCAAGACCAAAATAACAAAGATACAATCAGTAGAACAGGGGTTATGAATTTTTAAAGAATAAACCAAAAATAGTGCTTAGAAGTCAATAAAGCTAAACGGTTACTTGAAGTCACGCTAGACCGAGGTAAATTCAAAGTTCGGACCAACCGCGATGGAGGGTAGGTGGGCTACAGAACACAAACCGGTCCCATTGACAAAGTACCGTGGATAGAGCAAAGCGTCTTCGTCAGGGGTCTGATGCGTCAATTCTGATTCACGCATTCTGGTTAAGTGAATATATTTCTGAGAAATAAATTCTTATAGAAATATTGCATACACATCATTGACATACACAATCACAAACAACATCAAATCCATGCATGACACTTAAATTGATTAATCCACTAACAATTAATGTCAGCCTAGAATTAAAAACCATATATATCATAAAATGTAAAGTTTCTTCACTTTAAAACTCAATCGAGGATCGCAACATCAATATATATCAATTAAGAATATTTTAAATATCCTTAATATCCGAAGACGTCTAGTTAATTTAAGCAGATGGAACAATGTAAAGTGCATGGTGCAGGGTCATACTTTCTTGGGAGGGGGAAATAAATTGCCCTAGGCAAGCAGCTCATTTCACCAACTAGATCAATGTAAAGTGCAGCATACAACTCAACCCCAATTTTGCACACCTGGTTGCAGTATTTAGAAAACTTGGCAATGGGCTGAAGCATACATCTCATTTTGCCATTATAAAGTGCAGTATGCAGAACAACTATTACAACCCCAGGTCTCCCCTTCGAGCAGCATCCTAACGTATTTGGGCTCAGTCCGTAAAATAATAAAAGTAGGCCCCTACCAAACCAGGAAATCCAAATCCTACCCTCAGTCTGAATTAACTGACAAGTGAAGGCCTTGCGTAGGCAGTTAGGTCAAAATGTGTTGAAACTGAGCCTCACAGTAGGAACTTCAGCTTGGCGCTGCGTCATCCTCAAAGCTCGCAGTCGTATCCTGTGTCAAAGTCGAGTCACACAGGGATATCTTCAGATCAGCTCTGGCTTGTGTGTGCTTGCCTCCTGTTAAGAAATCTCAGGGCCATTAAAGACTTTACCTGCAGCCCCTCAACTCCTCTACTGGGAGTTCTAACATGCCAAGTGGTGCCAATTCCAGTTTGGGCCCTTAGAAGTGACTTCTGCTGCACGAAAAGCTGAAAATTCACACTTTGCCCTTCAGCGCCGTTTTCCCACGGCAAGCTTGCTGTGTGGTTGAAAAACCAACACATTGCTGCTGTGCAGCAGAAAAGATTGATGCAACGCCTGTTCATGGCCAGAAGAACCACCATAGCCCAAGTCCAGAGCACCATGCCTCCGACATCCAAGACCCCTGCTCCCACTCCGACGCAGGCCCTGCTGTGCAGCTAAATCAATGCATCACCTTTTCTCAGCTGGAAGAATCGATACAGCCCCTGTTTCACCTCCAGCTCGTCTGAATTTTTCACATCTTGCACCTGTGAGCCAAGTCTACATTGACACTAGGCTTCAGTAGGTAAGCGATGGAGCGTGTCCGTAGAAAAGAGGCATCACCTTCTCTCACAGTAAGGAACTGATGCATCACGTCTCCTGGGAGCAAGGAACTGATGCATCACCTTCCCTGATTGAAGGGGAACCAATGCATCACTTTGTTTCCGGTGCCTTACCACCCCTGCGTCTGTTTTCGTCTTGTTATTTTGATGCATACCAGGTACTTTGCACACAAAATATGACACATCCATAGTTTTATATGGACTGAACGGTATTAAACCTTTTTAAAATTATATCTTGATTTATGTACGTTGGATTTGTGTCGTGTTGGTCTTGTTTGGCTTAGCTAAAGATTGGTTATTTTTCAAAACTGGTGTGGTGTCCATTTGTAGTGTTTTCACTGTGTTACTGTGTGTGTGTTATGTACAAATACTTTATACTTTGCCTCTGAGATAAGACTGACTTCTTGTGCCAAGCTACCAAGGGGGTCAGCAGTGGTTATTTTAGCTGTGTAATCCCCTTACCCAGAATAGAAGGAAGGGTCTCTACTTGGACAGGGTGCAAGCTACTGTCAACTAGAGACCACCATTTCTAACAGAAAGCAAATCGTATGCATTGACAATACAAAGACAAGAAAATACGTAACGTGGATAGAAGAGAAAAACAATCAGGGCAGCGTGCTTACTTCAGTAGATTTCATACATCAAATGTTCATACAGTGAAATATCTGGTTTAAATACAATGTAACTGGAGACCACAAATTATATCGAGAAACATCAAGAGATGCTGATGAAACATTATCAAGTTGATGATTATAGCAAATACTAAACCACCAAGCTGTAAATGAGGCATCTGAAGCATTTTTCCAGTTTTGAGTAATTTGTTGAAAGGCAAGAGCTGTTAACAGATCTACCAAATAGGAATCAAAGGAGCAGGAAGACCACATATCAGCTAGACTTCCTAAAACACTTGATTAGTGTGAAAAACAATATTGGTATGAAATATACAATCCAATTTATTCCAAAATGTATGCCAAAAAACATCAATGGCTGCACAAAGTAAAAGCATTTTCATAAGGTCAGCTTTATGATGACTACATGACCAACATTTCTCTTCACATTGAACATCAAACTTGGAAAGAGTATTAGGAGTGAGTAGCATTCTATCATAAACAAAATATAAAGTTTGACTAGTGCTGGCATTATGTAAGGATTCCTAAATGTACACTGACCATGATAAATTCAAATCCACTTTCCAAGCTTATTCAACTTTTGATTTCAAAAGTGTAGGGGTTTTTGCACCGAGTAACTTGTATATACGGGAGGCCTCAGGACCAGAAGCAAAAGTGTGGCAGTCGTGCTAACAGGTTTGGGTTGATGTGAGATATCTGGCAGGTGAGAAAGAACATTCATTATAACATTACATAACAGTTGATATTGCTTACTAAAGAAAGTGGGTAGGGGAACTGCAGTTTGTAATTCTGCATAACAGGATTACATTATTATCAAATAATTGATGAACCTAAATGATACCTTTTGACCTCCAAGTAGACCAGTAGATTTCCCTTCCTTAATTTTAATAGTTTTATTATGCCAAATTGTGGAGTTTAGCAAATCTTTCTTGGTAAAAAAAAGCAGGACTGTACCTTGATTGTAAAAGACTACATGTAGTTTTAACAATCGCAGATGCTAGTGAGGAAGGTTTCTGTGAAAAATTCACAAGTATTTTAGATGAAAATGGGATGAACATTGTATTTCTCAAAATTGATTCAGAGAGGAAAAAAGGGAGAGATACTATCTGTTAATCAAAAAGCTGATTGGTTAAACACAAAAGCATTGGCATATTTCCGAGATTCTGGAAAATTAATTCCTCCCTTAGACTTGAGTAATTTTAATCTTGCTAGTCAAATTCTACTCTTTTTCTAGTTCCATCAAAAACTGAATGAAAGGGAGTCTAATTTTGTTTTAAAAGTAACAGGAAAATGAATGGGTATGATAAATAGTAAAAAGAAGACCATGGAGCAAACATTATTTTGTTGTGTCCAGCGGACCCAAACTAGATAAAAACTAGATGATTCCATTTAGCTTTAATCTGTTCCAGTAAATTGGAAGCATTCAGTTTCATAGTATCTTTGGTAGAGGCAGAAAACCATAAAGCTAAGAGGCCCATTAGTATGTCGGGCGGATCGCCACCGCCCGCATGGCGGTGGCGATCCGCCCGACATTTCTTCCCGCCCGCATGCCAATTCCCCGCCATATTACTATTGCCGGTAGGCAAACAGTTAATATGGTGGCAAAGTCTGGTAGACACCGTCAATGCCAGCGGGGTGTTGCCTTTCGGAAAGGCAGGCGGTCTTCCACATTGGGGGCCCGTAGCGGGCCTCCAGGGATTCTGGGGGGTGGGGTGTGCACATGGGGGTACCTATAGTACCCCCCTGCATTTCAATGTACAACATGGCAGGCACCGCGTGGTGCCTGTCACGTTGTGCATTGAAAGGCACCACTTGCTTTTGTGGCATTGCAGCACCGCCCGCCACAATGTCATGAATGCCGGATGCGCCCGCCAGTGTGGCGGATGCATCCTAATTGTAGATGCGGGACCGCCACATGCATTGCGGGCGGTCCAGTCTCCCGGGGGTATGACGGGCGGACATAGTCCGCCCACCATACTACTGACCCCCCTAGGTGTTTAGAATATCTGAATCTTTATATACTAAAGTATTGGAGTCTGTAAGTATAGATGGAATTCCAGTTGATTTTTTTAGTTTTTAAATAGTTGGCTAATAACTTTTCAAAATTTATTTTGACTACTATAGTATTTGGCACTGGTTTTTAACAGAAAAGAAGAGGTTAGTTCCATAGCGTGCTTATTGAATTCAAATTCTGCACTAATCCAATAATCTAATATTTCTGAAGAGTTGGTAGTGTAATATGATTTAAATAGGAATGCTCTAACTGTTCAATTTCATTTGTGATTTGAAGTACATATTTTAGGAAAGACAGTTTATTGTTTGCTGCATTAGAAATAATAATTTATCTTGCAGATGTTTAAAAGCATTCCAAATCATTGTAAATGAGAGATCATCAGAGGTATTATGGTAATACTATTTATCAAATAAAAAGATTCAAAGGAGGATACAAAATGTGAGTCCGATAATAGAGCAGTGTTAAATCTCCATCTCCCACTCTTTTTGCCAAACAAATTGAGATCTAAATATATAACAACAGAGGTTTGAGCAGAGATAACAAAAGCTCTAATTTCAGCTGCCATAAGGGATTGGGATAGAGTAGAACTCAAACTGGGGAGTAAAAAGTATATTCTTTAGCCAGTGGATTGCATAATCTTCAAGCGTCTACTAGTAATCGTTGTTTGACCCTACTGTAGAATTGTTTCTGCATGTTGTTGGGAATAAATTTAGAGGTTGAATTTCAGTCAATGAATGAGTCATGGATTTGATTACAATCTCACTGATAATTAAATAATCATCTGATTATGTGAAATTGTGCCAAAAGACTATGGGCCCGATTCACAGAACTAACTTAAGGCAAAATCCTAAACTTACTACTTATGGTATTCACAGAAGTTAGGATTTTGTCTTAAGTTTGTCTTAAGACAAACTTAAGACAGACTTAAGTTAGGATTTTGTCTTAAGTTTGTCTTAAGTTTGTCTTAAGTCTGTCTTAAGTCTGTTCTGTGAATACCAAAAGTAGTAAGTTTAGGATTGGGTCTTAAGTTAGTTCTGTGAATCGGGCCCATTATCTGCTCTAGTAGGAACCTAAACGTTAACAATGGCAATAGGTATCTGACTGACAATTAAGTTTTCAATTATCCATCTACCTAAATTATCCAATTCTTGGGACATAACAGAAATATCTAAAGGTTTATTACAAAGAAGTAGTACCATTCTTTTTGATGACAGCAGGGGAGGTGAAACATGACCAACCCAATGTTTTTTGAGATTAGCAGATTCTTCTAAGGATAAATGTGTTTCTTGTAAGAGAACAACTTGAGGGTGAAATCATGCCAACTGTGAGAGTACATGTTGCTGCTTACTTGGGGGTACTAATCCCTTTAGCATTCCAAGTAATTACATTAAACATAAAAACAAGAGAATATATATGCAAAATCTCAAAGCCAAATATGTACGTAAAATGACAACAACATTAATTGTAACATACTGTTGAAACAAGTGAAGATGAGTGCAGAAAAAGATACAAAAGAAAAAAGAAAAAGGAAAGCGAGCCAAATTAAACAAGATAAAGCAACAAAATAAGGCTTACGATATATTAAGAAAAGATGAAGAACTCATGCCCATGTTGAACACAAGGAAAATGGAGATGGTGAGGCCACAAGCAAATGAAGATGACACTGCTTCGCTCCACAAGAAGCCAGGGCACCGGCACTCAGTAAAAAAGGTATACATGACACAGCTGGAAGATGAATCTTAAAACAAATAAGAAACAATATATAACAAAAGTATAACACATTGGTATCATCTCAAATCTAAACAATTACATCAAATAGCTAAAAGAAAACTAAGAGAATTGAGATTTAGCTACATCCCTTGCTTCTCCTTTACAATCGTCAAATAACTTCTGCAGTTTAGCTGGATCTTCATAGGTAGTAGTCTTATTTTTGTAAGTAACTTTGAACAAGGAAAGATCAAACCAAAGTGCGCATCTAATGCTCTAAGTTCTGCTCTCATATCTAAAAATCTCCACCGTAGGTCCGCTGTGATCTTGAGATATCTGTCAAAAGAAAAGAGTGTTACCAGACCACACAACCTTTTTCTTAGACTTAAAAATGAAAAGTGATTTAAGCAGGTCAGTAAACTGAAAATAATAGGAGTATCACAAATCTAGGTTTCATAGTAGTACATTTAGATACAGGGCCCAGTCTAGGTGTTGTTTGTATAATGAAGGATACTCCCTCTAGACCAAGCATTTTGAGTAACAAGAATTGAAAGAATGACACAGGATTGTGACCTTCAATACCTTTTGGCAAACCGTAAATTTTTAAGTTAACCCTTCTGTTCCTATTTTCCAAGTTTCAGACTGTAGAAGATCAATTTCCTTTTGATTTAAATCAATTTTGACTGTAGAATCTTGAATGTCACTAAATAATTTCTCAGTCTCTGTGAATCTTTAGTCTATAAATGACTATTTATCATCCAGGGACTGGAGAAGCTAATTTGTTTCTTCGATTTATGATTTGAGTGCCCTAATCTCCTTCAAAAGTAAGTCCATAGAGAATATAGTTAAAGATTTAGGGGCTCATTACGATGATGGATGGAAACCCATCTGCACTGGTGGCGGTGGCGGAAAACATTCATTTCCCCGCTCCGGATGCGGTTATTGCGACCACCGAATTACAATGGTCCAACAGAGGCCATTTTCCGCCCGCCGTGGTCTTTCAGGCTCCGCACGTTTTTTGCGTAGCCAACAGAGCAAGACCAGCTTGTGGAAACACGTTCTGTCCGCCACCCAGATTACAATGTTGCAAACAGCCCTTCCCACCGCCCCGTAAAAACCACCACGTTGCGGATGGTGAAAACACAACAACGGAGACGAAGAGCCGATACACAACCCATCTAAACCACCGGAGCCTCCATGGTCCTGCGCCACAGGCCTTCCCGCTGCTCTTCCTGCTGCACCTCCGGCAGACAAGACGCTGCCGCGCCCAATAGCGGAGGTACATGCTAAACATCTCCACGCATGCAACCCCTGAACAACTACAACTCCCAGCAAGCGTGGCGGCACCACGATGAATGTGCCAACCTGCCAAATGCAAAGTGCGAGGCCCACCCAATCCTCATGAGTGACCCTCGGTGCCCCAGAAGGCAATTGGGGCCAATGACGAGCCCCACAGTTGCCAAGCCCGCACACCGCAATGTCAAGAAATGTACGCCGAAGGCTGCCATGACTCATTCGCATAGTGGTTGCCACACCGCGGTGGCCTGGAAGCTGTGACCGCAACTCTGCATCATTCAATTGGGGCCAATGCGTGCCATCGCTACAGATGCCAGCTACCGCGCACGCGAACACATTCTGCATGTGCATTGGCGCCATGCGAATTACATCACACATCACAACTCATTTGCCTAAAGTGATTGGTGCACCCCATGTGTAATGTTGTGGAGCACAAGGCCCCCATGCATAGAAAGTAACCACACAGACACCGTACATGTATAGGAGAACTGGCCCAGGGCACGTGTGTCCTGCCCCGTTTGTTGGCACGGTCACATTTCCAGTGACGCCTGTGCTGGGTGGCTGCGGGGTGGGGGGTAAGCCAGGCCTCTGGGAGTGGCTGGTACATCAGAACAACTCAAACAGTGACCCGCTGGTCACTACACTGTGAAGGTATGAGAGAGTGTGCTCTTTGAGTCAAGTCTTCGCACACATGGTATGTCCAAGAAAAGAAGAGTGAAATTACATACATTTTCATGCCTCGGTGCCAGCATGGACCGAAATGAGGGAAGGAGTCAAAAAGTACAAAGGTCTCTCACACTGTACCAATGTACCAATGTTATGAAATGAAACATCCAACCTGTGAACGTCGATTGTATATCCCTTGACATCTGACTGGCGTGCCTTGGCCAGGGGTCATCTTGTGAAGGGCCAGTGAGGTAGGCAGACAATGTCCATTGTCTGCAAATCAGACATAGATGTAATCCCTAGCACTCCCAACACACATACTGGTGTGACGTGCAGTGTGCAAAGAGGCCATTGCTTGCAAATGTTCTCACACACGTCATAGGAGTGCACATGTGGAACAAACAAACGTAGCTCTGACCGACATCATCGGTCATCGGTCATTGTCAGCTATGTGGGCATGTATACACAATCCATGTGCATTTGAGCCTCATTCAGGTGAACATTGCAATGTCTGTTACGCAAATTCCTCACACACTCACACAGAACTGACCCCATAATGTCCACATGTGTCTGTCCACCGTGCTGTATATCCATGTTGCGTTGTCCAGATGACACTCACGCCCTCATCCCATAATGTTGTTGTGTATTGTGGGACTAAAGCTTGCGGTCGTGCAGTGACAGCAGCTACATGCAACTCAGCACTGATGCTGGGAAACACTAGTGCTGTGCCACCTAACTACAGGCCAGCTCATCCTTGATGTAGCAGTGTACTATATGCCATACACAGAGTCTTCTTTGGATGTCATAGTGTCAGTATGTCAAGTGAGAGAAGAAAAAGAACATCTGAATGCAGGTCACTCGTGCAGTTCACGTGACCATGAGTCCTGTCAATGTTGGGGTTGTGTGAGTCTCTGGGTAAGCTGTTCACCACATCTCATCTATATCTCAGCCCATGCTTGTGTACCCTGACATACGTAGGAGGGGACCACCCGTCTTCCGACCTGTCCCCGACCTTGGGAAGATGGAGGACATCGAAATCATCAGGAAATTCCGTTTGGATCGCCACACACTACGAAACCTATGTGCCCAGTTGGAGGCCCATTTAAAGCCCAAAAGAATATATCCGGCTGCATTGTCTGCTACAGTGAAGGCTATGGCTGCACTGCATTTCTTCGCTACTGGGTCTTTCCAGTACACTGTGGCCAGCGCCGGTGGGATGTCATAGCCCATGTTCAGCATGGAGTTGCGTGACGTCCTGTCAGCATTGATGCTTTACAAGGACAGACATGTCCACTTCCCGAGGAGGGATGAATTGGCAGCTATGAAGGGGGAGTTCTTTGACCTGGGAGGCATTCCAAATGTTGTGGGAGCCAATTTTGCCCTTGTTCCACCACAGGCAAGTGAACACATCTATATGAACCACAAACACTACCACTCCATCAACATGCAAGTGGTATGCCAGGCAGATCAGATCATCCCACAAATGTGTGTAAAGTATCCTGGGTCAGCACATGACTCCCAAATCTTGTGGAACTGCACCGTACCCCAATTGATGGGCAATCTCGTCCCCGAGCGGGCCTGGCTTGTTGGTGAGTGGGCTATGTCCATGACTGTGATGTATGTGTGGCATGCTGCTCTCCTCACATATTCAGATCACACTGTTTGTCTGTTTGTCGCACAACTACGTTACTCTGGGTATCCCAATAGTCCATGGTTGCTGTCCCCACTGCAGAATCCAACAACGTCGGGGGAAGTCCTATACAATGATGCACATGGGAGGACACGTTGTGTGGTGGAGCGCACTTTTGGACTGCTGAACTCAAGATTTAGGTGCCTGGACAAGACTGGTGGTGCACTTATGTACTCACCACAGATGGTATGCCAGATAGATGATAGTCGCCTGCTGCATGCTAGACAACATGGCCTTGCGCAGAAGGATCCCCCTGATTCTGGATGCTGATGAATAGCAGCAACCCCCTGCTCCCAACCCACACATGCCCGGTGACGATGACAGTGGTGAGGAAGAAAGCCTTGACCAGCGTCAACAGCTCATCGTCAACTACTTCCGTTGAGTGTAAGTTAATAATGAGCGACTATGACTGTGTCTATGTGCCTTGCTGTTGTCTCACAAACTATGAGACTTGTCGCTGGCCTTTTGTACACATACAGGACTATGCGCAGGATTAGAGAACTTGGGCAGGCAGGGACTGAGCACCCAGAGGCACCCATTAGCACAGGACCCAATTGCTATAGTGCCTCACTAGCTCTCCTACTCACTCAGAGGTATTCAATCGTGTGTACTCAGGTAGATAAGTTGAAGACAAGAAACGCTTTGAAATTTGCATTTTTACTACAGTGTCAAAACATTCAACATACAATGCCACACCAAGTTGAGAATGCATGAGTACAAAAACAGTTACCATAGTGACACATCCATATCACATGAAGCAAGATGTCATTTCAATAATCCCTCTGTATGAAGACCCACAAGCATATCCCCCCACCCCTTGCTGGGAGGAATTGAATGAGATGTCCTAGGTCTATAGGCTTTGTCAGCAGACCCCATTACTCAGCCAATACATGGTGAAATGTTCATCCCATGTGCTGTGTCGCTCCCATCACTGGATGGATCACTCTCCAAGTGTGGGGCAACTAGCCCGCCTCCTCATGACATCTAAACGGCATCCGTGACCTCTAGCAGCTGTGACACTTTGTTGAGTCGGGGTGCTAGGGCCTGACCAGAACAGAATGACAACGGACAATGTCCTCCGACCACAGACAGAATGGGCAGGCAGTACTTCTGGACCGCGCAGAGAACAAGCTCTGGGGACACTTCTCATGTGACAGACAAATACTAATGTACTTGCAAAACGACTACGCCATGTAAATTTCTTGCGCTACAGCTGCATGATGGAAACCAGGCTCATGGCAGTCAACAATGTCCATGACGGTCAGATGACAGCCTCCCCTTGCTCAGGTCTGTGGTACCAAGCGAAACAGACCGCAGAGGTCAGCAGACAGGGCAAAAGTCAGAGAGCTGAATGACAATTCCTGTCAGTAGGCGTGAAAAAGGTAAAAGGATATTGAATTAGCCACCAACAGTTCCTGTTGCTGCTAAGTATTTACGAATCCAACAAGGCACAGGCAGCTTCGAAGGCAATCAGTTCCAAAAGAAGATCCAAATCATCTTCAGCAAAAAGGACCGCCTTCCAATCTAGCAGTATGAAGGAACAGATGTGCTCCTCGCACCACGTGGATGAAAGGAGCATCCCATGGCAACCTGGGAGAGGTTCGATGTAGGCATGACACAGGAGCCATTGGGCAAACGCACAGGAGCAGCTGATAGCCTGTCTGACACATTGAAAGGCATCCCACAAACGTGTATCACCGAAGCAGTCCTGGTCGTGGACCAACAAAGGACCCACCCACAGCTCATGATCCAGGGAAGCAAGGGATGTGTGGAAAAGCCAGACATTCATTGCTCAGTGGAAGGGGCATCGTCGACAGTAGAACACAAGTTGCATGCAGGTGAAATAGGCATAGCAGAATGTTAGCTTATAAATGATGCGTAGCACAGCTAATGGGACACATCCAAAGAGAAGCTGCATGCGGTCAGGGTACAGTTGCAAATGACAGGGGTTCGCCTGGACCACAGGACGGGCAGACATGGCGTGAGAGCACTCTTAGAACCAGCGCTCAGCTGTACAGCCACAAGTAGTGATATCAAACAGCCAAATGCAGTCTGAAAATTGGAGGAATGACACCCGGTAGTACTCCAAAAATAGCATGAAACGAAGGGAAAAGGCCAGAGCCCACAAGTTTGAAAAAAGTGTGCAACAGCCTTCAGTATCAGAGTCTTACTATGATTTTTGTGTCATTCACCCCCAAAAAAATGTTAGTGCCGTGTTCAGCAGTGACTGAATCGTGCGGGACGGTCAAGTCACCTGGAATTCGAAGGTCTCAGGGCTGATGTGTGAATGACTACTTGTTGAAACAGAAGCCCATTGTGCCTACACACTTATTGAAGTATGCTTTCGCTGTGGGAATGTGAGGCCACAAATGACTATCCACAATCACATATGGGGGAGTAAGGAGAACATTGCTACAGCAAGGAACACGGCATGCAATAATAGTTCCTATATACACAATGTGTTGTGATGCTGGCTCTTGTGGGCACACTGCTAAGGATTTCCTTGTTCTGCACTGTGTGATCTGTGACAACTTCTGTCATGTCCATGATGATGTTATTAGGGGGTGGGAGCACACTGCTTCACCTCCCAGCACAGTTCACCCCTGAGCATTCTGGTAAATACAGTTCAGTAATGATGCTTACTTGTCATGTGACTGAGGTGTTTCATCTGAGTTGGGCAGGGAGAGGTACAGAGACCCGAGTAGATTGTGACAGCTTCCTCAGCAGACACCGATCACAATGTATCTTACCCCTACTGATGTAGGAGGGTAACGCGACACACATGTGTCTAGAGATTCACAGCACTGAACTGCACCAACCTTGATGACACACAACAACGGTAACAGGAGTAAGCTTTTCAACTGAACTGCAGTAGCCAGGATGCTAAGGGCTAAACTGTGTTGGGAGGTGCAGTTGTGTGCTCCAGTTCCCCTGCTGTCCACGTTGATGGTGTTGGCCGGTGTTATCTGTAATGCATATTGTACAGTGTTGCCTAGTGGTGTACTTTTATGGTTATTCCATATCATGTCAACGCACTGTTATTTCCTTGTGTCTTTCCAGGTTCCTTCACTCTCTCAATGGATTTTTCCTTTCAGACATATTCGATTACATTGCAATGGGAGTTAACATGCTACTTACTGTGATGAAAATGCTCTTGACACAAAGACATACTGTTGTGAGTTGTGTTTATTTTGCAATGACTGACAGGTGAGGGGCGATGTAGAATGTGATGATACACAGATAGTTAGGTTAAAACACACAATAGTAGAGTTCCAAAGTCCAACCAAACACTCCCATCCTTGTGGCAATGTGGCTTGGTATTTACAACCAAGTCAATGCTCGGTGTTACAGTAGTGACATCAGGGGTTGCTCCGATAACTGGTACGGCACGGTGCTGTGCCACGTGATCCTCCCGGGGTCTTTTTCGGACGCCCCCTCTGCCGTTTGGCCGGGGGGGACCTGCGGCATGCTCAGAGGTATCTGAGGATTCGCCGTGGTGTGACTCACCCCTCCCTGTGGCCGCTGCTGATGTGGTGTGACTATAATCCGGCTGGCCACGGGGGTGGTTTGCAGTGATTTGAGCTGCATGCATGTCCCTCAGGACACCCACAAGCTGGCCCATGTACTCCACATGTTGTCCCAAGCTAGTGTCCATAGAGCTCTGCAGCCGGCGGAGTTCCCGCAGTTCTTCAAGGACCTGGCCTATCTGCCCCTGGTTCTGCTGGTATGCACCAAGGATAGTTAGCACGGTGTCCAGGGCCTCAGTCTCATTGTCCTCCTGTGGCTGTCCCCCAGTTGGCCTCCCACCTGCTTTGCTGCCAAGGCCCTGTGGCAGGGTGCCAGGTGCTGCCGCCGCACACTGTCCTCAGCATCACTGGTCTGCCTAGTGGTATTCACAACTGCTGGCACAAGGACAATGTTGGAGGCAGTGGTGGTGATGGTGGAGGTGGCTGCCACACAGGTCGTTGCTGCAGGGGTCTACGTTGGCGGTGCAGCTGTTGTAGAGGTCGTGGTGGTGCGGGTGGGGATAGTGAGGGCCAGAGACTGAGCTGTCCTGGGCACGCCAGAGAAAGTGATTGGTTCCGTCTGCCATTCATTTGGCCTATGTGCGTGCACGGCGGTCAGACGCAGTGCTCGGTCTGCCAGTCCGCATTCGTATCGTAATTAGCCATGCGGTCATGCTGCGGCAGGAGCGGTCTTTCCAAGCCGGTGATCAGCTTTCCCCGTTCACCTTGGTCAGATTTGCAGCTTTTCTGGCTGTGGTGGATGGTCTTTTGTGACATCCGTCCACCGTGGTCTGATTTTGCGAACATTGCATCGTAATATCACCAACGGAAATGCCGCGGGTCATGCAGGGGGATTTTTTCCGAAACCATGGCAATTGGAAGGCTTTTCCGTACGCCATCATAATTGGGCCCTTATTAAGTGATGGTGGATCCTTCCTCGGTCTCTTGTTGTCATTAGTTGGTGGTTAAGTGGCATGTCCTGATTTAGGAATGACCATCAGAATTGCGTCTAAAGAAGCTTGAGCAAGAGTATCCATTGTTTGTAATTCTGCAAAAGATTCTGATGGTTCCTCAAAGGAGACTTGTGACTTACACTTGGTAAAGCTACCAGCCAACATTAGCTTTCTCAATTTACCCATACAGGAATGAAGCACGGGCCATGAAGAACACACAGTCAACCATAATGTACGAGTAAGCAAAAAGTTAATAAAAATATCCAATCTGTATTGCAGAATATGCAACACACAAAGCTAGCGGTATCCCACTAGGACAGCACCGGATTCAAGAGTGACTCAATATATCTACTGGTGGGCGGTTTCATCCACCATGAGTGTGCAATTTTGGTTAGCACCCGCTAGCACAATGCCGTTCCAATTACCGGAATATACATATACGCAAACAGCACCAAATGCACCACTCAGCTTATATCAAAAAGTTCAAATTCTTAAGGTTGTTCTTTTTCAAAAAACTTATTCTTTATTGTGCAGTTTGTCATGCAATCTTTAAAAACTTCCAAAAACAGCCAGAGCAGCCGACGCGTTTCGTCCACCTTTGGACTTCTTCAGGGCAAAGAGAGTGGGATGAATGTCATCGTCTTTAGGCTCTCTCTTGTGTTCTTCAAATCCCTCACTACTTCAATTAGTAGTATAACTCAGGATGGTAATCCAAGTAATGGAAGGCACCGACCCTGTCTGGTAGCAACAGACAGGGTCGGTGCCTTCCATTATCTGGAACGAGATACGGAATCGGGTATCTCAGTACAGAATATACTTGTCCTTATCATTGGATGAGTTATCATATAGATCCACCGTCAAATTAATATACAACACTGATGTCTCTTGATACCGAACCTTCCTACATTGAAACATATGCTTTAAAGAAATAAGGACTTGGATTACCATCCTGAGTTATACTACTAATTGAAGTAGTGAGGGATTTGAAGAACACAAAAGAGAGCCTAAAGACGATGACATTCATCCCACTTTCTTTGCCCTGAAGAAGTCCAAAGGTGGACGAAACGCGTCGGCTGCTCTGGCTGTTTTTGGAAGTTTTTAAAGATTGCATGACAAACTGCACAATAAAGAAGAAGTTTTTTGAAAAAGAACAACCTTAAGAATTTGAACTTATTTGATATAAGCTGAGTGGTGCATTTGGTGCTGTATTGCAGAATAGTAGATGGACAAGAAATCCATTCAAAAATAATAACAGCACAAAGTGTTGCCCAGCATATTAGAAGAAGCAACAAAGACGCACATTTGTCAAAAATGAAGACATATTGTTAAAAAGATAATATTTCTGAGCCTCATGACAGTGTATTAATCTTCCTTGTGTATGCTCACTGTAAAACAAAATATTACCATTACCAGCAGCATTATTGACAAAGGAATGTGTTCATTTAGATCCAAGATGAAGCACACTCATAAATGATGAGGTTGGTACCACTGATGAGAGCAATGAAGAGAAGTCTCATGGCAGGGCATCATGCTCCCTTGCATTTATTCACTAAAAAAATGCCGACTAATTGCGAAAAAGTCAGGATTGTTGACAAAGAACCAAGTTCCCTCAAATCCAAAATGTCAAATGCTAGTAAGGAGAATAAACGCATGAGGGAAATATTGTAGCCGTTCATTATTCCACCATAAGAAAAACAGTCAGTGAAAGCAGCCTACCATTTACAAACAGTTTCTGCAACCTGCCTCTGCTGAATGAGTCTTCCTTTCCATTATTTGAACAAAATTTGAGCTGCCCCTCCTCCAGAGCTTCGCAAACCCATGGTCATCTTGTTTCGGTGCCAAGCCACTCCCCCCATACTCCCTATTTAAGGTTTTGAATTTAGGTGTCAGCCAGCCCTCCTCACCATTGGTCTGCTATTGTGTTATTTGTATTTGTATTCCACATATTGCAGCATGTGGCAATGGGCCAGCCCACTTGAGCCACTGGTTAGCTTCACTCTGAGTGACAGCATTCTGTCCTTTCACAAGCTGCACATCTACACATAAACAAGTTCCCTCCATTGCCACGGACTGCTATGGCAATTTGTGTTTTTTCAGTCCAGAAAATATATATTTTTGCTTTTAGTAACATTTCTTTTGAGATTGAGCATGGCAGCTTCCACAACAAACAAAGTTTTGCAACAACTAAGACAAAACAAGCATTGACGAATCCTACATTTAGAAGCCTATGTCATACTGATTGGCTTTGCCAATGCTTTCATCCAAATGCGATTTGTTATTCCTCATTTAAGATAAAACAGCACACCTGTATGATATCATAACATTACCCGAAGTTCTACAGATTAGAAACATTTTAAACACTGAAACATACTTTCAAGAATTCAAGTTAACACATCTTAACCCAAAAATAGTTAACCCACATCTTCATTTTATTTTAATATAATAATCCAATATTTGTAAAGCGCAAACTAATCACCCCTAAGGGTCTCAAGGCACTGGGGACCATCGGAGAGATTAAGTGAGCTATTTCCAGAGTCACATGATGCTGAGCTGATCTGCCCCCGGTGCTGGGGAACGAACCGTGAACCCCGCACTCCAGACTCAGCCGCCCTGGCCTTTATATTCAACAATGCAATGCAAGTCTAAAGTAAGGGAATAATAAGATTAAGCTGCCATATGACCCAATCTATAAGAATAGTTGAAAGAGCATGCAATATCGTATTTTTAGTAAGAAGTATAAGTGATTGACTAAAGTTGTACTTCTCATTGGCGTCTTCACTTCACTTTATATATCAATGCTGTTGCGAATGAATTCCCAACCATTTTTGTTTTGTCCCAGCCACTTGGTATTTTGATTTCTCTTTTCAGTCTGCGAATGTTACATGTGCCAATCCACCTTTTTCTTTAAATAACACCCACATCAACATATCTCCAGTAATCAGAAGATCCTGGAACATTAATGTGCTGGAATTTCTTGAATATTCAGGGCCTGATTCCGATGTCAGATGGACGAGAGTCCGTCCGACATCGGTCAGGAACTCAAACCGAACGACCTCCTGTCGTTGGTTCCAGCCCTGGAAGAAGGATGCGACTGAAGCCAGTTGGTAAACCGAAATGGATTCCCTTCTGACCGAGCGCATCAGAATGGCTAGGTCGGAAGGTAATCCGAACAGCAGAGTATAATGCGGGCAGTTGGTCTGAGCCCTTCCTGCCCGCATCGGAATCGGGCCCTCAGTTATTAAGCGTGCGTGCCCAAAATTGACTTAGACATGGTTAAAAGTAAATTAATATACAGAATAATATTTATTTATTTTCCGTACATCATCCCATAAACTTAACGTGCCATAACTTAGGAACCTATGTCAAACTTCTAGTGCCTCTGTAACGCAAGTGGATTTCAGGCTGACCCTAGCTACTGAGCCGACAATGTGTATAATTCACAAGATACAATTTGGACACTCCAAATACACATTTGGAGCACATCCCTTTTGCTTTAAATCTCTTGAGGCCTAGCAAACATTGGCCTCTCTCATTGATTCTTTGATTTGCACTGACAAGAACTGCCTCGCAAGCTAATTACAGTGACATGACACAACTGATCTCCTCAATATATATATGTGTGTTTACCTTTTTTTATTAATTGTATTTGTTTTATTTTTTAAATTTATATTAAATCTAATTGATTTATTTTTATTAATTTTGTTCTTTAATATATTTAATATTTATTAATTTATTTTATATATATATATATATATATATAAACTATATTTTGAGCAACTATATTTATGACATCGATATTTCTTAACTCAATATTTTTGTACTTATCATTATAAGTATAAGATGTAGATTTTTTTGACATCGATATTTTGGTCATGATATTTTTGTATGGGGATATTTTGAGTGTAGATATTTTGTCAGTGTACCGGTTTGTTACACACTATAAAGGGTGGTGAGGTGACCTCCCCCCTTCATTGAGATCGGAAAATACTCACATAGCCAGAGTGGGTGGCCTAGAGTACTAAACTCTGAAATATTGACAATGGTGCACTTTTCCAAGATAAGAAAGAACTTCTGGTTATGGCCGGCAAGATGCTGGAACTATCATTGATATGGAGAAGAAGAGAGTTCAAGGAGATAACAGACTTTCCATGTGCACACCAGACACCATATCAAAGGATGCTCTTTTAGCACGATATCCGAGTAGCAACAGAAAAAAGAAGTAGTCGAAACCATGAAAGCAATTAGATAAATCCTAGGCCTGATGGAGGAGACAGGAAATCCCACAATGGACAATAAACTGATGACAGGTGACTTGAGATGGAATATAGCATGACTTACAATGAACCATAAAAACCTCCACCCACTGACATAGCTGCCTCTTGTGCTAGTGTGATCTAACAACTAGCGCTGTGCCAATTAGGATGCGACCGCTGCCATGACGGTCGCATCCTGTATATTTAACATTGTGGCGGGCGGTGCTGTATTCATCACCCGCCACAATGTTAAAAGGGCATGCTGTGCATTTGCATGCACAACATGACAGGAACCGCGTGGTGCCTGCCACCTTGTGCATGCAAATGTCGGGGGTACCATGGGGACGCCCCAAGTGCAGTCACCCACCCCCCAACCCCCTGGGTACCGCAACGGGCCCCCAAAGGCATTCTCCGCATGCCTTTCCATGGCGGAGTCTCCGCCATGGAAAGGCATGAGAACGCCATCATCGTGATATTGCACCGCCACCATATGGCAGGTTTTTTCTGCCCGGTAGGCAATCGGGCGGATTGCCTACCGGCGGAACACTGGCGGACGGTCTTTCCGTCCGCCTGGGTCCAAATCCGCCATCGTAATATGGCGGGGGAGAAATGTTAGGCGGGCGGACTGAAATGACGAGCGGATCGCCACCGCCATACAGGCGGTGGCGATCCGCCCGCCATCCAAATAGAACCCAAAGAGCCTGAAACACTTCACAGAAAAAGAATGATGAAGACCAACAACCTTGAACATGACTGTTGCGAGAAATTGTCTTTCATTCCATACTTGTGGACTGGAGAGGTTAGTGGCTGCGAGGTTAGATTGCTGAGCATTTATGCGGAAAAGTTTAACTCAGAGAAGAAGAGGGGATTCCTGCAACATTTCATTAAGGAGAACCATTAGTTCAGATTTTGAAATAGATTTTGCTCATAGGGGATTATTGGTCTTTCAAGAACTGCATCTTGTGCTTAAACTTTGGCGAGTGATGGTCTAAGCTTAGGATTGTTTTTTCACTATTCCAAAGATGATTGGCTTTATTAGCAAAGGCTTTCACTCTTTGGTGAAGTGGCTGGCAATCCTAAGCATGCAAAGGAGTAAATGTGTAGTGGTCTGTCTTAGCCAAGAAACTCACCTTCTTAAAAAAGTCTGGTTCTGTCTTAGATTAAGGTGGTTTCAAATTGTCCCCGCACCCATCTAAAAAGAGAGAGTGACTGTACTTATAGCTTCCATCAACACTTGCAAAGTACTTGATGTAATTTCAGATAAGGCAGGCCACTTGTTGACACTGAATTTGCAATTTACACAATCTGCAGTCTATACATGGTCAACTGTAACCAAGAGAAAACCATTAAAACATCCATTGAGGATATATTAGAGAAAGTGAAGGACTTTAATCTGGTCATTGATTCAAGGATGGATAGATCCCAATTGAGGCTGAGCCCTCTTGGTGAGATACCAAATGGAGGAAGGGAATGCCTGCACAAATTTGAACGGATAGATGTCCGGCAATCACAGCTCCCCATTTCCCTTGCTTTCTTTTTCTACTTAGGCGTATATAAGCCCTACGTCTGGCTTGACCATCCCTTAGTCTGAGCATCGCTGCCCCCAGGAGTGAAATGTTTTGGCATTGATAATATTGCTTTCTCAGACCACGTACCGGTCTGAAGAAATATAGCTTAGCAAGTTGCATCTCTAAAGCATAGACACTGGAAGCCAAATTAAGACCTATTGAGGGAACCACCACTACCCGGGGAGCTGGGCAGCACAATACAGAATATCTTAACAGAGAATGGTATTGGGGCAGTGGGGATTGGAACTGTTTAGAACTGTTTGGGATGCCTCGAGAACTGTGACTAAGCACCAATTGGTCTTGAAATTGATATGCTCTATTAAGCATAGAGCTGAGTCTTATAAAAGTCTTAAATAACAAGTTAGTGAATTCTTCTAAAATATGGAGAAAGTTAGTAGCACTCAGGACACAGCATAGAGCCCAAGACATAGACAAAGTCAGCACATGCCTTGCTTGGATAGTAACAGTTTTGGTAATAAACTGAAATGCTTCTGACATATAAATTACAGGCAAAAATAACAAGAGGCAGAATTAGCGAAGGGAGAGGCTCATTTATCACACTACATTATGAGGAAAGGGAAATAAGCTAAATCATTAGCAAGAATTCTATGCAATTGAACCAATCACTCCAACAAGGATTAAACATGTAGACCATCTTGACTGGTCAATTTTAGTAGATGAAGTAATCTGTAGCAGTGCCAACCTAAAAATTGATTCTCTGCTAAATTCTACAAGACCTATTGTAATCAGTTGGCTCTGGTTCTGATCTGATTGTTCAATTTTTGTGCAGAAACCAATACAGCTACCACCTAAATGAGAGAATTAATGGTTTCAGTAAACTTGAAGCAAGGGAACCACCACACCCAATGTAGCTTCTACAGACCGACTTCTATTGAACACAGATATAAAGATTTACACAAGTATTCTGGCAAAGTGAATTAACCGAACCGAATAGAGCCAGATTAAGCAGGTTTAATATCTGCTCACAAATAGTACAAAAAAAGCTTGGTATTTTAGGGATAATGCTCATACTTCACAGAAACAAATTCTTCCACCCTTGGTCCAAGCTGAAAAAGCATTCAACCGAGTTGGCTGCTCGTTCTTACTTCAAACCATGAAGTAATTCAGATTTGGCCAAATATTTTGCAAATGGGTGCAAACCTTCATTACAACAATGGCTGCTCTTCCCAATCCTTCCCATTGAAAGAAAAACTATGTAGGCATGCCCTGTTTCACAGCTATTATGCACTCAAGCAATTGAATTCTAGACGGAGAAAGAATAGTGAGGAATGACAAAATAGCAGGAATAGAAAAAGAGAAAGCTGTATAGGCTGGTTGAGGTCAAAAACTACTGCCTAAAATGTTATTCCTGTTTCAGACTATTCCTCTGCCTGTACACCTGTCCATACTTAAAAGATTCCAGAGGTCAACTGATTCCTTTATTTGAACGGGGAATAGCACTAGGATAGCCAAACTAGCCAACCAGTTTTTTTTCCTAGCGGTCCTGAAAAGAAAAGAAAAAAACATCTGCTCTGAATACAACGGGAGATCTGATATTTTTATGCTGAGGGCTCGTACTCTGTCGCACTTTTGATGTAAGTTTTCTGATGGTGCCAGGAGAGGCACCATCATTAAAAACTGTATAGCCACAAAACTGAAATAGAGCTGGTGTGTCCATGGTTTGATGGACAGGGAACTCACCCAATTTGTGGTGATACATTTGCTGTATCTTCCAGAACACCTCAGAAAATAGCCTTTGTAGACCCCCTGGTTGTAAGGACTTTATCAGTCTGCGATCATGAGATAGAAAGCCAGTTGGACTGCAACCACCCCATAACCAGCCGCGGCCCGTGGAGGGAGTTCCGTGGGGCGGTAAGGCGGGGCGGGCGAGGGGCAGGGTGGGGGGTTCTAAAAACCGGAATATGGATAATTGCAGGTAAGTAAACAATTAAATAAATAAAATGAATTTCGTAGCGCGTGCTGCATCGCATTTGCCCAGAATCACAGGATGTTCAGCGTCATTGCCGAGACTCGAACCCAGTGCCCCAGATTCGAGGTCGACCGCCCTAGCCTTTAGGCCAACTACTCTCCCCTAATGTTAAGCTGGGCAGACAAATTCAACGTGGTTAAAATCTTACCCACATGTCCCTCCGTTACATAGTTCACTTAACTATTATTATTATTTTTTTATAAATATTTTTATTTGGGTAGATCCAGAATAAATATGCATAGATAACATAGATCAAAGGTAATATTCCCATTATATACAGTTACGTGCAATAGAGCACTCAAATGGATTTTTAAGATTCCCTAGCAATTTGCATGTATGTTCACAATGACAAATTTCATTTCATTTCTATTAAAAAGTAGAATTCCAACTACGCATTAGAGAAACATCCTAATAAAGTGCAGAAAATTAGATAAAATATTTCATTTGATTTCTAATATATAAAAAAATCGATAAATACTAAAGCATATGGTTATAATACAATGTCAAGCCAACATACATCATTATAAGGTGCAAAGATTTCTAAACATTATTATAGTGCGGAGTGGACGGATCCTAGTACATAGAGTTCTATTCCTAGATCAAGCATACATCTTTATAGTGTGCAAAGAACTGCATACAAAAATACAAAGTGCTGCTGTGCATTACAGGGTAGTGGGCCAAAAAATAAAGTTTGTTACAATGCCCTCGGGATTCCTAATGGAACAGAGCAGTCTCGGTCCAAGGATTATAAGGCCCATAATGATCTAAAGCTACACTGGACCATAGTAGGCCACATTGTCTTGATTTATAATTGAAATCAAATATTGCCAAGAGGCATTGAATCACTTTAGATCCCAACCCTTTCGGCATATGCTTCCTCGACTGCTTTGCTCTGATCATTTTGCTAAGCCATTCTTGATAACTTGGAGATTGGTCACCTTTGAAAAATCAGAGAGAAGTTAAAATTGGGGTTTCTGGTTGGCCAGGGTATGCACCTAAGCCAGACAGAACCCACCACTCTAGTCAGGGTAAAGGAGTTACACGCACAAGATAACCCCTGCTCACCCCCTTGGTAGCTTAGCAGAGCAGTCAGGCTTATCCCAGAGGGAATGCGTAAAGCGATTGAGCAACACACACACACACACCCCAGTGACACACTAGGCACACCACAAAAGAGAATACACACAAGGTTATATAAAACCAATATCCTTTGTATTGTACATAAAACACATTAGGCCACAGTCACATAAATCACTTTCCCATTAGGTAATTGTCATGAACATAACATATAGTGCACTGAAGTGATTACTCATAAGTAGCACAGGTCACAATTCCCTTTGCCAAAAGGCAATTGTCATAAACATAACATTGGTCATAATCACTTTGCCACTATAGATTGTCATAACATATGTATTGCACTGAAACCATACTGATAAGTTGCACAAGAAATTTCACGCTCATAAACACACCTCTTTAAACCCTCCCTGTGTATACATCACAGGTAACAACCAGTATCATCAGAAATGGACAGAGCGCAGTGCTTGGTACTTTTAATACACGTAGTATGGTAACTTCCAACTCGTAGGTGGCAGGCCCCCCTGCCCACCTACCCTAGTAGCTATGGTAATTGCTTTGGTGCTGCAACCACACTCCTCTAGTTTCAGATATCAGGGAGGCAATTACGACCCTCCAATACCCCCACCTGGGATGTCGCGAGGGTAGGGGGAGGGCACACATACTGCGGGAGGGCGGGATGGTGGGAGACCTTGCTTGTCCTGCCGGAAATGTAAACTTTATGAAAGGCAGCTGTCCGCGAACGAGCCGTGCAGCTGCTGCCAGCTCAAGGGAGGCGGTGACATCCAAGAAATGCCCCCCAAGGTATTTGTCAGGACGGGGGCAGACACGCCCTTCCAGTGCTGGTGGGGAGACCTCACTCGGTCCCCCGGGGCAGAAATCACACCTTCAGCTGCCCGCGAGTGTGGTGCAGATGTGACATGTCCCTGGGCCACAGGGGAACGACCCCTCTCTCAGACAGCCTCCGCCGGTCTCCGCAGCGAGACTCACCTCCTTCACTCGGGTGAAGCAACGTGGGGCAACGGCGGAGTATCTCCATTTTCCTCTTCGCGGACGGACCATCAGCAGGTTGGAGCCCACACGGCTCCGACTCCCCCCATGGAGTGGCTCTTGTTGCCAGGCAATGCCAGGTGTTCCGAAGAGTGCTGGCTCAGCTGAGTGGTTGACCATTCACAAAGGACCTTCTCTCCCCCAGAGCCACACGCTACGGCCCGGTGTGGCGTCTTGCTCGGAGCCCTCCCTCCGTCGAGCAGAGCTCCTTCATCTGGCCGCCTTGCTGACTCCGCCCTCCTTCCTTGCGTTCTTATTTGAGGCTGTGCCAGACTCTCTTTGCTGCTGCACTGCCTAAGGGAGAACTCCACGGAGTGGTGTTTTCTGCTGTTATAGCAGCGATCCTTAACAGCACGGGCCAATTAGTCAGAGCCTCGTCTGTAAGTCTTAAGGGAGAGTGGGAAGAGGGCAAAAGGTGGTGCACCACCCACTTGGTTGCAAAAGATATTGCTCCACACGCTCGGTTGAGAGCACATACTTGTACCTCACCATAAAGCACTCAAAAGACGCTTACTTCTTGGTGTAAATGTATAAGATAAGGACAGTCCAGTCCTTCTCTTGATCCAGACAGGAGCAACCACTGCAGGCCATCCTACTGCACACAAGCAGGGGCAGCGCTCCTCACACAGCTTCTCCGGCTCTCCTCCCAGGCAGAACACTTTAAGATCCAGCAAGGGTCTTTCTTGAAATCTTTTATGTCCCTGAGATTTCCGACAGGAGGCCAGCACATGCAAGCCCTTGGAGATTTGTCTTCACAAGCAGAATACCACAGCAGGGCAAAGAGAGTCAGTCCTTTCCCTCCACCACGGACAGAGGCAGCAACTGCAGGCCAACCCACCCCTCACACAGAAAAGGCAGGTCTCCTCACACAGTCCTTCCGCTCTCCTTCTAGGCAGGGTCCTCTTGTTTCTTGAAGTAATCTAAAGTCCTGGGGTTTTAGGTGCAATACCTATACCCCATTTTGTAATTGTTCTCTTTAATGTAAGAGTCTCTCAACCCAGTCTGAAACCAGTCCTGTCCTCCCAGGTGCAGCATGACCACAAGGGGCGGAGACAGCATTGTGAAAATGGAGACACAGCCTATTCAGGTGCAAGTGAAACTCCTGCCACCACTCTAAAGGCAGACCAGGTCTATTCAGCCCAGTGATGAGCCACCCAGGCAAGGCAGGGCACAACTCAAAGCAAAACCAAAGGAAATGATGGACGGAGTGTTGAACATTGCAAGCACTCACCCCCAGTCAACTGATCTGGGTTTAATCCACCACCGTTCTTTAGCCCACTCTGCCACCCCAGTTTAGACATGGCCATATGCAAATCAGTCTGACCCTGTGCCTCATGGGAACAGTCCAGCCCGAACTGCCAAGCCATGTCTTCCCTGGACCGGAAACAAGCTTCCTAGGACCGGTTTCTGGCATTTCAGCCGTCTTCAGCCAGGCTTGCTTGAATCCAGTGGCAAAGTGAGCAAGGGACTCACGTCTGAGCATACCCTGCCAACTTATGGCTTTCAGCCGTCTTCAGCCAGGCTTGCTTGAATCCAGTGGCAAAGTGAGCAAGGGACTCATGTCTGAGCATACCCTGCCAACTTATGGCGAACATAGCAAAACCAAAGGAAATGATGGACGGAGTGTTGAACATTGCAAGCACTCACCCCCAGTCAACTGATCTGCGTTTAATCCACCACCGTTCTTTAGCCCACTCTGCCACCCCAGTTTAGACATGGCCATATGCAAATCAGTCTGACCCTGTGCCTCATGGGAACAGTCCAGCCCGAACTGCCAAGCCATGTCTTCCCTGGACCGGAAACAAGCTTCCTAGGACCGGTTTCTGGCATTTCAGCCGTCTTCAGCCAGGCTTGCTTGAATCCAGTGGCAAAGTGAGCAAGGGACTCACGTCTGAGCATACCCTGCCAACTTATGGCGAACAAAGCAAAACCAAAGGAAATGATGGACGGAGTGTTGAACATTGCAAGCACTCACCCCCAGTCAACTGATCTGGGTTTAATCCACCACCGTTCTTTAGCCCACTCTGCCACCCCAGTTTAGACATGGCCATATGCAAATCAGTCTGACCCTGTGCCTCATGGGAACAGTCCAGCCCGAACTGCCAAGCCATGTCTTCCCTGGACCGGAAACAAGCTTCCTAGGACCGGTTTCTGGCATTTCAGCCGTCTTCAGCCAGGCTTGCTTGAATCCAGTGGCAAAGTGAGCAAGGGACTCACGTCTGAGCATACCCTGCCAACTTATGGCGAACAAAGCAAAACCAAAGGAAATGATGGACGGAGTGTTGAACATTGCAAGCACTCACCCCCAGTCAACTGATCTGGGTTTAATCCACCACCGTTCTTTAGCCCACTCTGCCACCCCAGTTTAGACATGGCCATATGCAAATCAGTCTGACCCTGTGCCTCATGGGAACAGTCCAGCCCGAACTGCCAAGCCATGTCTTCCCTGGACCGGAAACAAGCTTCCTAGGACCGGTTTCTGGCATTTCAGCCGTCTTCAGCCAGGCTTGCTTGAATCCAGTGGCAAAGTGAGCAAGGGACTCACGTCTGAGCATACCCTGCCAACTTATGGCGAACAAAGCAAAACCAAAGGAAATGATGGACGGAGTGTTGAACATTGCAAGCACTCACCCCCAGTCAACTGATCTGGGTTTAATCCACCACCGTTCTTTAGCCCACTCTGCCACCCCAGTTTAGACATGGCCATATGCAAATCAGTCTGACCCTGTGCCTCATGGGAACAGTCCAGCCCGAACTGCCAAGCCATGTCTTCCCTGGACCGGAAACAAGCTTCCTAGGACCGGTTTCTGGCATTTCAGCCGTCTTCAGCCAGGCTTGCTTGAATCCAGTGGCAAAGTGAGCAAGGGACTCACGTCTGAGCATACCCTGCCAACTTATGGCGCACAAAGCAAAACCAAAGGAAATGATGGACGGAGTGTTGAACATTGCAAGCACTCACCCCCAGTCAACTGATCTGGGTTTAATCCACCACCGTTCTTTAGCCCACTCTGCCACCCCAGTTTAGACATGGCCATATGCAAATCAGTCTGACCCTGTGCCTCATGGGAACAGTCCAGCCCGAACTGCCAAGCCATGTCTTCCCTGGACCGGAAACAAGCTTCCTAGGACCGGTTTCTGGCATTTCAGCCGTCTTCAGCCAGGCTTGCTTGAATCCAGTGGCAAAGTGAGCAAGGGACTCACGTCTGAGCATACCCTGCCAACTTATGGCGAACAAAGCAAAACCAAAGGAAATGATGGACGGAGTGTTGAACATTGCAAGCACTCACCCCCAGTCAACTGATCTGGGTTTAATCCACCACCGTTCTTTAGCCCACTCTGCCACCCCAGTTTAGACATGGCCATATGCAAATCAGTCTGACCCTGTGCCTCATGGGAACAGTCCAGCCCGAACTGCCAAGCCATGTCTTCCCTGGACCGGAAACAAGCTTCCTAGGACCGGTTTCTGGCATTTCAGCCGTCTTCAGCCAGGCTTGCTTGAATCCAGTGGCAAAGTGAGCAAGGGACTCACGTCTGAGCATACCCTGCCAACTTATGGCGAACAAAGCAAAACCAAAGGAAATGATGGACGGAGTGTTGAACATTGCAAGCACTCACCCCCAGTCAACTGATCTGGGTTTAATCCACCACCGTTCTTTAGCCCACTCTGCCACCCCAGTTTAGACATGGCCATATGCAAATCAGTCTGACCCTGTGCCTCATGGGAACAGTCCAGCCCGAACTGCCAAGCCATGTCTTCCCTGGACCGGAAACAAGCTTCCTAGGACCGGTTTCTGGCATTTCAGCCGTCTTCAGCCAGGCTTGCTTGAATCCAGGGGCAAAGTGAGCAAGGGACTCACGTCTGAGCATACCCTGCCAACTTATGGCGAACAAAGCAAAACCAAAGGAAATGATGGACGGAGTGTTGAACATTGCAAGCACTCACCCCCAGTCAACTGATCTGGGTTTAATCCACCACCGTTCTTTAGCCCACTCTGCCACCCCAGTTTAGACATGGCCATATGCAAATCAGTCTGACCCTGTGCCTCATGGGAACAGTCCAGCCCGAACTGCCAAGCCATGTCTTCCCTGGACCGGAAACAAGCTTCCTAGGACCGGTTTCTGGCATTTCAGCCGTCTTCAGCCAGGCTTGCTTGAATCCAGTGGCAAAGTGAGCAAGGGACTCACGTCTGAGCATACCCTGCCAACTTATGGCGAACAAAGCAAAACCAAAGGAAATGATGGACGGAGGGCACAACTCAACCCACTAGAGACTGTCTAGAGTGAATGCACATCCCCAGCTCCTGTCACTCAAACACCAGACGCTGAATACACAACCAGCCAGAGGCACACAGGATGGTAAGGTAAGAAAATGCTCACTTTCTAAAAGTGGCATTTTCAAACACAGAATTTAAAAACTACCTTTACCAAAAGGTGTGCTAATATATTTGAAGTTCAGTGAGCCTCTATCTTGTCCCTATGGAAAACTACACATGTAAAATGTTACAGCGCAGAACCAATGATAAGCCTATGGGACAGACTGTCTTTCAATAGTGAAACACGAAATACACAGTATTTTCCCATCAGGACATGTCACACATACCAGTACATGGCCTACCTTTCACAAACACTGCACCCTGCCCATGCGGCTACCTTGGGCCTTGCCTTAGGGGTGCCTCACATGTAAGGAAAGAAAGGGTTGGGCTGGCAAGTGGATGCACTTACCAAGACAACATGCCAGTTAACAACTGCGCGTGGAGACACTGCTCTGGCAGGTCTGAGTTATGTTTACAGAGCTACTCATGTGGGTAGCACAGCCAGTGCTGAAAGCTCACTAATAGCATTTGATTTACAGGCCCTGGCACACACCATGCTCCTTACTAGGGACTTACCAGTAAATCAAATATGCCAATAATGACTAACCAATCATTGTCACAATTTATAGAGAGAGCATATGCACTTCAGCACTGATCAGCAGTGGTAAAGTGCCCAGAATCCTATAGCTAACAAAAACAGGGTCAGAAAAATAGGAGGCAAAAAGCAAAAAATTTGGGGGTAAAACTGTCTAAAGGGGCTGGTCTAACAGCTTTGTTCTGATCATTTTGCTAAGGAATTCTTGATAACTTGGAATCCTAGAGATTCATCACCTTTGCAAAATCAGAGAGCAAGCAACAGTGAAAACTATTACCAAGAACATCTGCACTGATTTAAATACATTCGGAGATTGCCTGTTATGTAAAAAAAATAATAAGTACCAAAGCTTGCTCGACCTCATTTGTTTCCCTGATAACCGAATTTAACTGCTGGATTAGACCAGCAGGCACTTAATCCAGGACAAGATTAAAAGATATGTAGCCAGCCCCCTTAACCCCAAAGCTTACAGCGGAAACAACAATTGTCGAAAGTCGGGTAAATTTTATTTACTACCTGCGGGGTGTAATAGGCCATCCAGCGAGAGATAAAAGACATCCTTTTAAAATATGCCACACTGAATGATTTATGGCCTAGAAGCTATATAGTTTCCCAACCCCTCACTGAGAAATCACATTGAGTTGTTAACCGTATTTTATCCAACATGTTGTTAATACCGTTTGGATTTACCTCAAATGTATGTATTAGCTGGTACCAATTCCCTATTCCGGACAATCTTTACCTGAACAGGACTTGAAATATAGTATTGCTGTCATGGCTAATAGCGGAATTATAATCTTTAAGAAACTATAGGATCTGGTGATAACCAAGAAAAAGCTGTGAGCCTGATTCACTACCCGGGCCGCATTTTTTAGCCCAATCATCCTTCTACCCTGAAGGAAGAAGTGGCCCACCTCTGTGAACCAGTCTTGTTCCCAAAGAGAAACTGTGACCAATGGTATTTTCAAGCCCATATAGCCTAACTCACTGAGCGTAAGGAGCAGCCAACCTGAGGAAATTTTGTAGAGACGATATAGACTCAAAAGCCTAGCACTGATATCTGCTACAATCTTATATATGATTCTCTTCGTAAATTTGGGAACCCTAATAAAAACTGGTAAATGCGTGCCAGCCTCCTGCAACATTCTGTCTTAAAGAAGGAGTCGCTTATTCCGCTACCTTCCAAAGCTCTGTCACAGAGATCTAAAACGCTGCTTGATAATACCCTTGAAAATGGGAAACAGCCACCCTCCCCGAAGGATGTCCAGCTGATGGGCGGATTATGTAACCCTAAGTGCTTTATTACTCCAAATAAAATGCCTTAAAAGCACATCTAAATTTGTAAGATGACTATTCTTCACTTTAATGGGGACGTTTGGAAAAAGAAATAAAAAGAGCAGAAGAACAGACATCTTAATCAGGGCTGCTCTGCCTGCCAAAGTCAAGGGGAGGAGAGTCCATTTTTCAAGCATCCTCCTAATCTCATAAAACATTGGGAGATAATTTAGCTGGAAGAGGTTTGAATAATCCTGAGTAACATATACCCCCAAATACCGAATAACTGTCTGATGTCTTGCCTGGGAGTGCAGTAGTGTTGGATGAACCTCATGAGCAGGACTTCTGTTCTTATTGGGTTGATCTATAGCCCCCAATATTCTTAAACTGATCAAATTCATCAAGTGCCTGCTGAATATTTCCCCTTTCTGGTTTCAAGTACAAGATAATATCGTCTGCAAAGATGTTTTACTTCGTCATACCTGAGAGAAGTGTCTCTAAAGCCTGGGAAACCCAAGCCCTTATTGCTAAAGACTGAGAAAAAATCAATTGCCTGGAGCAAGAAATTCGTGTTGGCATCAGCTGCCCAGCAACAAAGCCTGTTTGGTCCCTTTGGATCACACAATGGGCCAGTGGACTAATACGAATGACCCAAACCTTCATGAAAAGCTTATAGTCATCGTTAAGGATGCTAATGGGCCTATAGGAGTGGACATCCTCAGGGTTTTTACCTTTTTTCAAGAGGCTGACTATTTTTGATTCCCTAAACTGAGATGATAATTCACTCCCATCCTTAACGATGTAAAAAGCTCAGTTAGAAAGAGGATTAATTCGCCGGCAAAGGTTTTGTAAAATTCGTCTGGAAAGCCATTGTTGCCTGCCGCTTTACGGCAAGGCATTGAGGCTAAGACATCATTTAATTCCTTGGGTGTAATAGTTGACATAAGTTGATGAGCCTGGATGTCTTCTATAGTCGGTATTATAATAGTCTGAAAATACTGGGTTATTCCTAGCTGTTGAGTAGGATAGCCAGTTGCATAGATGGACTCATAGTGCTCAAAAAAAGCCCTAGATACTGTATCCTTGTCTGCAACCAAATTGCCCATAGCCGGGTTCTCCGGTTTCCTTACAAATGCAAGACTCTTGCTTTACACGGGTAGATCAAGCCAAATACCTCCCAATCTGCTGACTCTCTTCCTATAGTTTCTGTTGATATGCCCTGAAGCTAGTGATTCCTTGTAATGTCAAAAAATCTCTTAAATTCTGTATGCCTTTGTATAGGCAGAAGAATGTCTACCAAGTTGTGCTGCCTGAACTACAGCTGCAGCTAAGCAATCTTTTGATGATGTTCTCTATGTTGGAATGCCTTGAAGGCAATAATCCGTCCCCTAAAAGTGGCTTTGAACGCCTCCCAAACAGAACAAGCATTGGCATAGCCAATACGTCTCGCCTTTGGGACCTTATAAGTGTTTAGTTATGCAGCACAATATCATTGGTGCAACAACATCAACTGTTGCATGCCTAAACACTTATAAGGTCCCAAAGGCGAGACCTATTTACTATGCCAATGCTTGTTTTAAATCCCATCAATTGCTGTCTCGAGATTGGACACACAGAGTTTTCAAAATGTGGTCAGTTACCAATACATGGCTGAATTGTTCCAATATGTCTTCTTCTGCCGTTGCTTGGTCTTTGTTGCAGAAATAAAACTGCTAGTCCCCAGGTTTGGCTTGCTGGTTTGCTGTTAGGAGTGGGACTAATGAGGCCACTTACTGAGACACATCTCTGAGCATTTACAGAGTGTCAGTAAAAACCAGCCAGAATAAACACTGGAAGGGCCTCAGTGATGAAAATAAAAAACACTGCTGACCCCTTCAGCCACAGTCTGCACCCTACACATGAAACTAAGCATACTTCAACCAGCAAAGTAGAGATTTAAGTAACCAGACCTCACTGGGGTAGACCAGGGACACAGCCAACCAGACAGTAACAAGAAAAGGACCCGAAGGACCCATTTTTCATTTCAAATTAATTTCATTGCAATTTAGCATGAAAATGGATTAATTTTATAAACACTTTCGTTTCCATTGAGACCATGGTGCATTCTGGCACTTATAGTCCGTCGTGTTACAATCTTTTATGTGCTCTCCTTGATTCAAAGCCAATATCAGAATACACTTAAGCAATCTTTTTATACATTACCAGATACCAGAGCTGCTCAATTTTTCAACAGTGTCATAAGACTTTAAACAAATATGATGAAATGCGGACCCTTCTAAAGCCTTTAGTATGTAGCTGTTGGCGTCCAATGAGTCCTCAGAGTGTTTACTTAACAGCAGTTTTTATACCACAAAAAAGTATCGATCAGGGTGTTGTGTGCGGTCTCACAAACTATACTTGGAGAAAAGCAGCACCCCACCTCCTCCACGCGAAGCAAGCGCCTTCATGATCACTGTCAGAAAACCCAAGCCCTGTTGTCTCCCCAAGCATCGGCAGTGTGCTGAGTGTTGCAGTTCATAGCTCATTACTGAAGAATTCAGAGTATGTGGAGGAGGGAGCGCCGGGCGGATTACTTCCAGCAACCCTGCTCTTGGGAGGTCAGCAGGACTGGCTTTGAGGTGTGAGTCCTGTCATGAAGTATAGTCAATCTGAGCTGCACAGCACTAAACGCATATTTTTTTCTCTTAATACACCCGCAGCTCATTGTAAGGTAAATAAGATGTAAGGCCGGAGCAAACAATGTATATCGTCCTTGACAGGTTGATTTCACCAGGCCACCCGCTCTGCCATATGTAAAGAACAAGCCCGGGAGTGGTGCGTGCGTGCACATGCAGTCTTCACATTTCAAGCACTTCACTCGTGCTTGTGGCGCGCCGCTGTGCGCTCCCGCAAGGTGGATGCCGCCACAAGCACGAGTGCAGTGCTTGAAAAAGAGAAGAACGTTGGCTAAAGGCCCTCCTACGCAACGCATGCGCGCTGCGTAGGCGAGACCTAAAAACGGGAGCCTTAAGCTGGTTCAATTGAAAAAACTCCTCTATGAATTCCCTCATTTCACTAACCCGTTGTTGTTGTACTAATAATGAGCGGTCCAGGTGGCACCTGGGCCTGTCTTTCCGTGAAACCCTGAGCTCAATAGTAATCGAAATCATTTAACTATTGTTGAGAACAGAGCATTACATTCAGATTTAGTGTGAGAATATTTGAGCAAACTTGATTATCACATTGCAATGATAAACAACATTAATAAAACGTACATTCTATATTTGCCATTTATATCTAATCAATTTATGTAATTAAAAAAGGTGAATGCTTGGAAGAGAAAAAGCATAATTATTATAGTGTTGGAGAACCCTGTCCTCCAAACTCATGATCAGGCCCTAGGGATATTCTAATGTAATTTCTTTGTGTGTCCATGCATGTCAGTTTCTAATCAGGCAGAAATCATTAATAATACATTTTCAGCCACAGAGTTTAACAACAGGTTTTTTTTCCAATTATTGGTTTAACTACACCACGAACATCAGTGTCATGAATACTGTTAAGACACACTTAAGCATGCTTCTGCGAAAAGTGAGCGAGACACACATCCTGCTCAAAATATCAAACCTGGCTTCGCACCTCTATCCTGGGTCTTCAGTTTTACAAAATGGAGGCGCGGGCTGCCGCCATCGCGAGAGCTCGTCCCCTTGAGGCAGCATTCACCCGCTGGAATGCTGGTAATTGAGCTGTTGCATAAAGCAGGCCGTCTGCTCTCTGATGCTGGCAGTAAGCTCGCATGTTAAATAGGGAGGTGCGCCTATTTCCTTCTAATTCATTAAAAATTTAAAACGTCATTTCGCTTCACTTTAAAATGGAATTATTTTTAGCTCCTCGCTTGCAGTGCACAGCCGAGGCACTGTAACAGTCCTGGGCACGCCACCGCGGCCCCCACCCAGCCGCCCACTCCCCCTCACTCCATTGTTTATGATTTCCAAGGCCGGGCCTGCTGTTATGAAACAATCCCTCTGCCGCTAGACTCGCGTACCAACCTTTAAACAGTGCCCACAACATGTTTTGGCATAGGAAAGTGAACCTAGCTGCCAATTGCCACTTAATAGTTCCATGGCGCTTCTCAAGCGGTGCTATTTTATTTATAGGCCGCCTTGTAATTGTATATGTTCAGTTTGCAGGCTTTTACGGCTAATTGTGTGGCTTCCGCAGACCTTTCTCGCCCCGCAGCTAACAAGCTTTTTCTCTACAGGATTCGGCCCTCTACTCAGCAAACAGTTACAAAAAATTAATGAATTACTCATCGCGGGGGTGAAATTTCACCTTCTCTTGATGGAAAAGCACAAACATTAGCACCTCGTAGCAACCAACATTAAAAGGGCGAGGGCTCACACTGAAGATAATCACTGTGGCCCTCTATAGAAAAATACAATTCTTCCCGGTGCGATAAGTAACAACAAAGGAGCACCCTTTTCTCTCTTCACTTGCAAGAAGAGCCACCGGTCATGTGAGCCCGGTGTTTAATTTGTGTAGGTGGGCACCGACATTTGTTTTTGGGAAAACATATGATTGCACACATATGATTTGTTTTCAATGTATAATGTGTACCTGTGATGTAAAGCGCTCTGACACACTGAAATAGGCTGAGTAGCACTATAGCGCTATAAAAGAAATAAAACAAAAGAGTGGAATTTAAATGTCTCAGGTACTTGTGAAGTGATGCGCTGTATGCCTTTGTTGCCCCTCAATTGCGTTTGTTGTTAAGCCCCCTTGCTGCCTGCACGTTGCTGCTCCTGAACCAAAGCACACAACGTGCAGGCGCCATTGAATGTGTGTCGCGGTGTCTGGAAATTACACAGGACAAGTTCAGCATATTTCTGTGGGGCCCGACCTCTTGGTAGGGTGGACGACGTCCAGCCTGTGAAAAGAGTGGGCAGACACTGTCTACCTGCGCGTACCCTGGACTGCTGCCCTGTACATGAGCACTTTCATGAGCCCTTCATGTATACAATAAATGTTATGAACATAGAAAATAACCTAAACCTTGTTCAGAAAGAGTTTTCTGTGTTTATTTTGTGTTTGTTTACTCCTAAATGACCCAACACTAGATGTATCTTCTCTGCATTGATGGTGTTAAGCACATCAATGCAGCAGAGAAGCTAGAACCATATTCAAAGCTGCCCTCATAGCACAGAATGCCATGCGCTGTGGTTGACCTAGACACTTGGCACACAACTCCATCAGGGGCAGTGGCATCCTGTGTTGGGTGGAATCCATGCCCCGGAAACTTCCAAGATTTGAAAAAAAGTGCTCTCTCTCCTTACCAGGCAATGCCCTAAAAATAGGGAACTTGATTTCCCCCTCAATGCTCACTACCCCATTGTTTGAGTCATTGAAAAAGGCCCTGAAACAACGTCTGCTCCAGCGTTCCCTACAATGTGAACCCCTCAATTAATCCAATTCTTAGCCGCGACATTGAACTCTGGACAACATAGGTTTCCTTTTCTTCTAAGCCGAATGCTGACTGGTCTGTTGTTTTGTGTTTCTTACAGATAGAGGTTTCAATGTAAACAAGCATTGGCAGAGCCACTAGGTTTCGCCTATGCGCGATCTATTGCCTTTGTCAATGTCTTTTTGTGCTATGTTGTGCTGCAGGGCAGCTGCAGTGCAGCATGGCTGGGTGAGATGTTCATGTTTTTTAGCCAGGTTGGACAGCAGCCTACCTGCTGTGCAGCATGGCTAAAAGTAAAAAAAGAAAAGTGCTATGAGGTGGTCAACTCTGGCCGCTTTACAGCATTCTGCATTTTTTTTTACTTTAAGCCATGCAGCTGTACAACATGGCCTAGAAAACATTGACAAAGCTAAATAGCTCTGCTGTTTGGCTTATCAATATATTTCAACCCATGGTGTACAGCTGCGTGGCTGCTGTGCAGCACGGCTGAAAGTAAATAAAAAGTGCAAGAACACTAATTAAGAAATCAATCTGGACTTGGTTCATGCTCCACATAAACAAAAGGAAGTGACACAGGAAGTGACGCCTCGCTCGCACTGCAGAATTAAAAGGTGCCAAAGAAGAGTTGAAATGATGCCAACAAATGCGAAGTGATGTGTTGGGTAATAGCCCATTTTTAGAGTCTTTTTTTTTTTAGATAGAAGAGATTGTCACCAAATGACTGCACGTGTGCAATGCCTGCAGGCGAGACCTAAGAATAACTGGTTACTATCCCACAAGTGTAAGCAGTGCTCCTGAGCCAGTGGTTGCTGGTGGGGCCATCAGTACATTATTTTTGGTGACCGGCACTTATTGTTCCTCATCAGACATTTCCTGAGAGCAAGAGAGGGAAAAAAAACAAGTGGAAATGACGGAGGAACAGAAAATGGAATAACTCACCAAGGGAGAAATTAGTACCTGCAAGAGTGAGAGAAAGGGGAAGGAAGTGTCTAACAGTGACTTAAAGAGGCCTGGGGTGGATTCAGGACTATGCAGCCTTGGTATTTGGCGAGCTGACATGTAATAATGACAGCCGGGCACTGTCATTCATTATTTTACAAATGAAGTACTTTGTGTTGGTATAATGTGCAACTATTCTGTAAAGAGTTCAGACACCCTTGAGTCTGGTACATGTTAGATATAACTGCATGAATATATATAAATATATAAACAAATAAATGCATAATGTGGTTACACTGTTGCACCTTGCAGTTTGCAAATGCATAGGATGTATATGATTAAAGAGGCCCTGTGTTACAGTCTTGGAGTAATACAGTCATTTGAAAATGTATTTAAAGGACTGAACTGCATAGCACTTTTTCCTAGTACCTACTTCTAACCAAGGGCCATTCATATCAGAATTTGTTGGGGTAAATGCAGATGTCTTAGTCTTCGACTTTAAAGAACAGAGCGCTCATCCATATTATAAAAGTCCTACAGATATATGCGGTGGACGAAAGGCAATCTGTCAGGTTCACAGATCTTTATACAGTCTCAAGTGTCACATATGAAACTTTCCATATTACACATTTGCATAAGGACTGTCAGCAACCCCCCAGGTTATGAAGCTCTTACAGACTCAGCCCACTTGATTCATAACATATATTTAAGGTGATAGAGGTCTTTCTGGCCTTAAACTGGTTGTTTCTCGATTCCTGCACAGTTTGCTGCTTTCCCGAATCCTTTAAATCTTCAGCCTAGCAAATATTGACTCAGGACACCAGGCACCTGAATATTTAGCACATGTAGAGTGCCTGGCTGCCTGACCCGAACATGAAGATTGTCTCATTTTTGCTCAGCCTTACAGACACTCTTCCTGTGCTGGGAAAGGGTGGAGAATCTTCGCTCTTCCACCCTTTATGATGGGCTATGGCTGCAGCTCTTACAACTGGGGGAACCTGACCACTCAGCCATCCTTAGGATCCTCTCGTATGGGGTGGTTTTCCATCAAGGTCTGGATTCAGCTTATGGTAAAGAGCCGAACATAGGTCTTTCTTTCATCTCAATCCTCATTCTGAGGAGAAGATAGCTTTCCAAACACTGGAAGATTGGTAAATCCTCATGATTTAGGGTTAATTACACCAGACTACGGATATGCTTCCTAATCTCTTTAAAGCGCTAAAGGAACTTTGGGGCTTATTTACAAGCCTCTAACGCCACTGGAGCATCACTTTTTCTGACATTCTGGTAGCGTTGCTCTCTACCCCATATTTACAAGGTGGCGTTACACCACTTAACGTGGTTTAACCCCACATTGTAAATATGCCCCTTACCGCTACAGTCTGCTGAGGCAAAGCGGTGGGCAATGGGTGTTGCTGTGGGCGCTCCCCAGCAACACCCATTGCTTTTTGACGCTGCCCCTTATTTACAAGGATGGGGCAGTGCCAACATCTAAGACCTGGTAAAACCTGGTCTTGGGATGGTGATACAAGGAGGCATTGTTCATTTCTCCACACATTATGGTCTTTCTATGTGTGCTGCACTCTGCAACACACATAGAAACAGCAAATCCCCTTTAAAGATTGTTTACGTGCAGGAAGGTGTCCCATCAGCGCAGGCACCCTTAGAGAATGGCGCAAGGGTGCATGCGCTAGCGCTAGGCTGCCTTTTTAGCACCAGAGATAAGGGAAACACAGGGGTGCATCGTATTTTTGCAAATATGGTGCATTCCTGCGTTTAACAAATGTTGGAGCGGTGTTACAAATTTTGGAGTAACACCGCGCTCTGACATTTTATTGTAAATATCCCCTGTTGTGTCTTCAAGGTAAGGATTCACTCTTGTATGGCACAGGTGGTGGCTAACAGTTGAATATGAAGTAGCTTAGACTTATGAATATTACTGATAAGTAACTGGCACATTTTTATAATGTATTTATTTATTTATGCTACGCGCTTATTTGTATGTTTGTTTATTTATTTAGGAGTTTCAAAACATGCCGTATATATCCTATATGTGCAGACAGTGGCAGTGTCCTGTCTCAAAAATGTGGTGTAGAGCAACACCATCTCCAGTCGGGTATCTTTGGTGCTCATACCTGATGTTCTTCAATTTAGACCCCTTTAATCTGGAGAGTGTGTTTAGAAAGTTTGTCTGCATAGTTCAGCTTTCAGGAGTTTGCTGAAGCTCATGTCATTGGGCTTGGATATATGGGAAAGGCTGAGGGTATTTAACCCACTTGAATAGTCATTGCTGGATGAGGTTAGCCACCAATCAGCAGAGGGTTCCTGGCTGGGGTGTAGTATTGTGTTCGGTCTTTCAAGTCTGTTGGGCTTCTTTCAGTAGGCTTTGTGGGTGGTACAGAGAATCTTGAATTTGATCCTGCCTTCGATAGGAGGCCAGCGGGCTGCTTTAATTTCAGGGAATATGTGGTCTCAAATACATAGGCTAAGGAACATTCTGGCTGGTTCAATAGTCTTTGCAGCATGGCAATGAGCATTTTTTGACACACAAGCAGATACTTTTAAAATAACCGGGGTGGGATCTGTCAAATGTCTTGGTTAATTCCAGCCCATGGTCAGTTTGGAGTAAAGGGAGCATTTAGTGAAGTGAGGAAGTCTAGAGATTGAACCTTTTTAGTCCTGCCTCAACTCCTGGAACAAACAGTTCTGGCACAGATTGTGTGCCCAGCTTCTTGGATTGTGTGGCGGTGGAAGGGCAGGTCCTGAGACCTAGAAGCCAGCGAATCACTCCATCAGAACCATTGATTGTATGGCCATAAGTGCTTTCAGATCAGCATTCTAGGGCTCTGTTGTATATGTGCTTACTTCATTATGGCTACTTGGTGTCAATAGTCCCTTCTTTGTGTTTCTATCTTCTCAACCTGTGATGATGCTCTGTTATCTGCAGGGCAGTGTAGGCACAGCAGTAGAGGGTTTAACTGTGTGAGCCATTCTCATTATCTCGCTGCTGTACAGCCCTAATGAGATCTGGCTTTATGTGCAGTTTGCTAACTTGTGTGTAATGACACAAATAGTAAGGCGACCATATTTAATCTGCAGAGCAGAACTGCATTGCCATTTCTGGTAATAGTGCACAGTGTTCTGCGGATGGATGTAAAAAAAAATCTTTCGCCTGAGGTTCATTCGCAAATGAATTCCCAGAGCTTGTGACCCAGTACAGAGAGTGAAATAACACTGACTGCATCGTGTCTCACAGCATCATCAAGCTTTGATGACCTTGCTTTCTAGTACTTGAATCACGGCTTATTAGGTGTGCTGAGAAGGAACAAAAAGTTTCTGATACATGTTTTAAGTAATACCAAATCATTTACTTTGTACATTGAGTAATGATGCCGAATACAATACTTCTTCTGCTACCGTGATGTCCTTGTTACAAATTCTCATCAGTGTGCTGCCCATCAGTGAATTCCCTGCAGAGAACTCTCCAATTTTATTGCAAGACCAGAGGCTACTGGTGATGCAGAGTCACCATCATTTATTTGTGCTTAATGAAGTGTTAATCTGTAACCCACATAACCATAGTCTACATTATTTATACATGATTTATTAATCATTTACACATCATCTCATACATTATTCTACCAGTGTGTTATAGGTTCCCACTTCCATGTTTAGAATGAATGTTGTATTTCTGCTTGCTGTGCATAATGTTCTTTTCTGTTTCAGGCATTAGTCATGGTGTCCTCATTCAGACAGGGCATTCTTTGCTAGCTTACTATTTGAAGGATGTAGCGTAGCAATTAGTTAGGGCAGTGATTTTCAGCACCTGCATGAGATGAGAAACTGAGGTGATGAATACTCCTTTGTGAGATATCCTGAAGGTCATTATGAGAGAAGAAGTTGGCAATGTATTATCCGTGCGAAGGAGGCCAACACCAAGTACAGAGAGGACACTGTGTTTTGATTGCTTCTTGCATGGTGTGAACCTGAAGGCTGTGTGTACACAAAATAAAGCTAATACAACTTTTTTGGTTAAATCTGGCGAGGGCCCCTGTCCCCTCTGGAGTCAACTTGATATTGAGGTCTGCCTGAGCCTATTAATCACCATCGGAGGGTGAGCTGGGCACCTCTGTAGCCGTCGACTTCGTGGGCCGCTGACCTGAACTCTGCTGGGCGGGCTGGTAGGCTGACTCAGGCCTGAGGCTCTCTCTGCCAAGAACCACTGCCCCCCACCAGACCTCACTGGTGGTGTGGGCTGGCTTGTGCCTTCGTCAAGGGCCACTGCCCCCCCACCTCAGATCTGGTTTGGCTATCCTGTGGCCTGCGGAGCTCAAACGCTGCTCGCTGCCGCCATGGGAACTCTCCCGCTGCATTTGTTTATCTAATATGATGCTGCTCCCCTGGTGTTCTAATGACGGAGCCTTCACCATTTTCAAGATCTGCCTACCTCAGACTCACAGAGCCCTCTCTACTCTCCGTTTTCAGCTATGCCCAATTTACACATTCCTAATTCAGTTGCTCTCATGGTGTTCAGATCTTGATGGTTGTAGTGGTGGCCGTGCTGGGATTGGCTAGGCTTCCATTTTTGGGGTCCACCTATCTCTCTTTTTCCCTGCAAGGAGCTCCCATCCCTAAAATGGTGGCCCCCTCACAGGCAACACAATCAACATAGGACTTAAGGCACTCCAACACATTGAAAGAAAAGAAGGACTTCGATACACACAACAGTAGCCCTAATGTGGCAGCCATCTTGTAAAGGTATGGTGATTTCCATTAATCTATCTGAAGGGATCTGCATGCCCTAATAAGACAGCCTTATCACAGCTACTCATGACACTGCCTTATTGGAAGAGCTGTTTCTGAGTCTCCATTGTTGCGTTAGAACAATTTTCTGTATTAGGAGATCTCTCAGGGTCCTACGCTTCTTCCTATACACCCTATATACCGTCTCTGACAGCCTCACACTTATGCTTCTACTCACTATAAATTAACCATTTATTCTGCAGCAGGTTTTGTTCCCAGTACATCTATTTAAACACTCAGACCACTATTTTATTCCACTAACCCTCTGTACCTTTAGCCACCATGGAGCAATACACTTGAAGTACTAGCAATAGCTTACTGGCACAGGTGGACTGCAATGCTTTAAAGATCATCTACCCTCCTAAACTATCTAAAAACGCAACCAAGAACTTCAAACACAAACTACTCAAACGGAACTCTGAAATGCACTTCTCTGATTCCTACCTTTGTCCCAAAAAAGTTTTTTTGGTTAATGACCTAATCTTCTTCACCAACAGAAGAGCTCAATGGAGGAGAGCTATAACATCCATACTCCGAATTCACTCTTCCAAGAAAACACCTCATGGTCTACGTATGTCCATTATACCCTCACTGATCCTCAAGGCTGAAGCAACAATGTCACTCTACAACAACGGAAACATTCTCATCTGATCATCTGACAGGAATCTAGAGCTGTTCGACAAAATCCTCTTGAGGATCAAAAACATAGTGTTGATCAATGCCCCCTCTGTGCCCAGAAGTCTTTGCTCCCGCCCTCCAAATGAAAAACTGGCATCACCTAGTCCCACCTCTACCTTATCATCTATACCTTCTCTTGACCACTCTCTCTCTTGCAACAATAGAACTGATGCTGTTAACTCAAGATTGTCTATTACTAGTGTTGATTCCTACCCCTCCCCCACAACCCACTAATCTGTCCTGCCCCCTCACTTAACTCATAGTGGGGTTGAAATTAATGCATCATGCTCTGAATCTGTCAACAGCCTCAACCTGGAGCTATTCATGACCGCTATTCGCCCTCCCTTGTTCAAGTGCTCTCTCTCCCCCACTCCTTCTGCAACCTAATGGTCAATTTACCTGACCACTTAACCTAAACTGATCGCAAGGATCTCCCAGCAACACATGAGATCCACCACCGGTGAGCCTAGGAAACCTCTTCCTATCCCACTACCTATCATCACTCCTAGGTTCCCACCCACTTATCCTCATCCTCCCTTCAGGTCCCCAATTTCTTCCTTCATCAACCACAGCCCTTCTAGTTTGCACCCCACCCTGGAGAGACCTCTCACGTCTTCCATCCCTCGACCAAGCTACTCTCACACTTATATGACCGATCCTCCTACCCTGGAGGACAAACCCAATGCCCTCAATAGAGACCTCCGGATAGTCAAAAAGGACTTTCAGAACCTTATACTCACCACCTCAAAGCTTGCGAAGCTCTGGAACCCCAACCTGGCCACTAAGATTAACAGAACCCCACATTCTAATCAATACAACCACCCACTGTGGGAAGGCCACTCGACTCCTGGCACGTGACATTAATCATTGAGAACCCTGCTATCATACACTGGAGATCTAGACCTCATCCCAATCCCTCTACTAGACCTCAGAGGGTTACTGAACATCTATCAGAGGCTGACATTGACACCCTTCTATTATCTCACAACATTACTCTTGATGATTCGTCTCCCTCACAGATTACTATCCAGACCATCCCCTCCAACACTCTCAGAGAACCTAGTCTCAAACTTAGAACTATGAAAAAGTGCAAATGATGACAGGTCCCCACAATACACCAATAGTGACCAAATCTCATAAACACATCTATGCTTCTCAACTGCACGGAAATCACTGATCTCATCCTTGCACAAGACCTTAACCTCTTAATCTTAACGGAAACTTGGCTCAATCATACCTCCTCTCCCATTGTGGAGATTCTAGTTGCACCCAACTATGACATCATCAGATTGGATAGATATTGAAAAGTTGGGGACTGCATAGCACGCATTTTACCACTCCTTGATCACCCTGAAACATGCACAAACTGCTCCAATGCCTTCTTGTGAATACCTAGGAAACGATGTATGGAACAATGATAAGATTGCGTGCACTCTCCACACTCTCTACCACCCCCTGGCAAAAATCTACTTTTCAATGAACAACTAATGGAGACCATCTCATCAAACGCTGAACAACACACCAACCAGGTCTTCCTTGGTGATTTCAACATTCACTGGAACAATTCTAATGATCACATCCTGAACACCTCCAAGGATTTCCTTTCGGACTTCAACCTCACCCAATCATGTAATGGCTCAACACATAATAAAAGATGCACCCTCAACCATATCATCGCCAAAGACAATGTCATACAATTGGAATCCATATCCCTTGCAACTGGTCAGATCAATAACTAATCTCCTTCCTCATCTTGGAAAAGACGCTGATTAGACAGGGCCAACCACTTGAAACCAGACAATGAACAATGATAGAAATATCAACCTTAACAAGCTATCTCCTATTAGCAGCAACCTCCCACAACCCCCTATAAACATGAAGAATGTTAATGATCTTACAGATCACTACTTCCAATCCATGTCAGACATACTCAATATAATTGCTCCGAAACAGCTAAAAAGAATACCAAATAGATACTCCAAACCCTGGTTCAACTGTAACCTTAATGAGGAAAGGTGCAACTTAAGGCTTGCTGAGACATCTTGGAGCATCTCTCCCTCCTTCACACATCTCAAGCATTTAAGGTTGACTAAAAGCACCTACAATAAACACATCCGAAGATCTAAAACTGAATACTTTAGGACACAACTGGACAAAGCCAGAAAAAAGACCCCAAAAACATTTCGTACTCATTAAACAACAAGCAACGTACAACTCTAATTCCCATTTAGAAGGTAAGGGATCATTACCTCTGTGGAAACAACGTATTCACCCATTTCATGGAAAAGACTAGGAAGCTCGAATCAGAACAGCAGCTTGCCTCCCAGCATTTACTAAACTATTCCCATCTCAGTCTCCTCCCAGTACAACATCTGGTGAGAACCCCCAATCCAGCTTTACTACATAAAACAATGGTACTTGGAATGCCTTCAAAATTCCAGACAAAGCCAACATACTCAAGATAATAACATCACTAAAACCGTCCAACCATTTCAATGATCCTCTGCCTGCCAAATGCATCAAAGAGCTTAAATCCTCCATTCTCTCGCTCTGGACTATGATTGTTAATGCATCCCTCTCTAAGGGCCTAATTCCTGATTGTCTATAGATAGGACAGGTCATCCTAATTCTAAAAAAGCCAAATTCTGACCAGTCTAACCTCAAAAAGTTCTGTTCTATTAGCAACCTCCCAACACTAGCAAAGCTCCTTAAAAATCCTTACACCTGCAAAACTGTGACCACATTGAAAAGTTTAATCTCCTGGACCACTACCAATCTAGCTTCAGAACAGGACATAGTACTGAAACAGCTCAAACCCGCATTGTAGATGATGCCCTGAGTTTGCTTGATGAGAACAACTTGTGCCTGCTGATATTCTTGATCTCTCTTCTACATTTGACACGGTCAAACATGACAGCATGGTTGCTCTTCTGGAGTCAAGGATGGGGCTAACTGGTCCCATTTCCAACTGGTCTGCTTCGTTCCTACATAGCAGAACTCAAAGAATAAAAGTCAATCAATCCCCCTCTGACATTACTCCGGTCTCGATTGGAGAGCCTCAAAGATCCACACTTTCACCTACGCTATTCAATCTGATCCATGGAACTCCTCACTGAAATTCTAAAGCAATCAAATATTTATTACCACAAGTATGCTGATGATTCACAATTATACTTGAAAATGTAATCACTCGAGGATATTAATACTCTCAACGGCACCTTGCTGAAAACCCAACAATCCTTAACCTGCAACCTTAAGCTCAACACACTCAAAGCAAAATTCCTCTTGATCGCCCACCACAATCACTCAGCCCCCATAGAAGAATGGCTCAAACAACTTATAGCTCTCAATTGTGCCCCTAACACCATTGACTCTACTAGATCACTTGGTATAACATTGGACAAATACTTGAATATGCAAGATCATATCAGAGCTACCAACCGAGGAGCCAACTACCAACTCAACATTCTAAGGAAAATCTATCCTTTCCTTCCCCCTGATGACTTTCAATTCGCAGTCCAATCCCTAGTCATTTCCTAATTAGATTACGGGAGTGCTACTCTTGCAGGTCTACCCAAAACAACGCTAGCACTGCGAAGGGCCGTTCTGAACTCAGAGGTTAGGCTTATCACGGGATCCAGAAAATATGATCACATCACTCCAGGCCTTAAACTTGTAAATTGGCTCCCGTTTAAAGCAAGGATCCAGCTGAAAATTGCCTACATGACACACAAGGCCCTTCACCACAATACTCCTGTCTACCTAGCCAATAAACTAGAACTTTCAGGGGTAGTCGTTCCTTAAGAAGCGATAACTCCCTATTACTGAAACCGCAGAAGTTCAACAAAAAGAAAACTTATAACTGCTTCTTCCCCGGCTTAGCCCCAAGAATATGGAAGGCACTGCTACCCATAATCACGTCTAACCCCTAGACGACCTCCTTCAAATAAGAAGTGAATAGGCTTCTGATGAACAAATAACTCCAATAACAATCCTGCGGAACTCAGTTGGACTATTCTCATGTAGACACCTCCGGATCATGAATCTAACTAACCAATTGTTACTTTGCAGTTGTTTTGTAGCTTACTTATAACTGATTGCTTTCTTACTCTACATGTATCACTTGTCTGCTCTTTATACAGTGCTCTGATACCCTGACAGGTCATGTTTGCGCTATATAAAACTCCTCAAATAAATAAACAAATAGTCTCAGTTCAAGAAAAAGGTTCATTCTAGTAGACATGGCAGAGTTCTGAGCTTGAGCCAAGTTAACATAGTGCAAATACCATCCTAATATAATTCGCTATCACTAATGTCACTGTCGGACTTGGACAGAAAATAGGGCTGGGCACCAAATTAGAAGCGCCCCCATTAGCCAACAGCTAAAAATCAGGCCCACATTTTCAAATCAGGGCATATTTGAACTTGTAAATTCATGCTGTATCAGTGTTTTGCAAGGTTATGGAAGACTGCATGCATTTATGCTTGCGAAAGGCAATGTTTGTAGTAATAGCAGGGAAATGACAGTGAAACCTGGCACACAAGATCATAAAACAGACCCATAAACAGCCAAAACAAAAATAAATGGCCCATACACTGCCCTGTCAGATTAGCCCTTTGGATACGGCCAGATTGCTCTAGAGGTTAATAGGAACCTGGCTACTGTAAGGCATTAAACACTCTTTAAACACTCCAAAAAGAATATAGAATTCCACCAGTCCACTACATACACTCCTACCATTCCAGAACCTTCTTGTTTGATGCAGAATTGAACTCCTGTAAACTACCAAATGAATAAAGGGTGCTTTCTGGGTTTTTGCTCTTATATAACAGATACACTGTAACCTTGCGGTTGCTACAGCAGATAACATTAGTCAAGGTGTGTGGGCAATCTTGCAGTATTTAGTATCTGCCAACTTCTGACTGTGGTGAGCTGTTCTGGTTCATCCACTGCAAAATAGGTGGCTTGAACTCTTTGTTTTGGGAGAAGCCTGAATCAAAGTACCCACACAAGACAATAGTAGTAGAGCAGGTGATAAATTGTGGGTTCTCCTCTTTCTAAAAGGCTCATGCACGAACCTCGAATGGAGGAAAATGAATGTTCTTACAGGTTGAAGTATGAGCTGACACTTGATGACCCAGCTAGATTTCTTGACTGGATTGGCACCTTCTGTAGAAGAGCACATTTTGGTGGCCAATCTCTAGGGAAACAGAATCTCACGCAAGACTCTCTAAGCCTGTAGAAACAAGCGTCAAAGTCCAGTGGCAGGCTAGACTCTTAGTATTCTTATATGAGAAGAGAAACTTGAAAGAAGGTAGTGGATACTGTTGAAGTTCTGATGGCCGGGACACCCTTTCTCGATAAATACCTTTTTTCCTATATGTACCCTGACTGAATCGCAATTCTTAGCAATAAATGTTTCATGGGAGCCACTTACATCTAGAGCACTCGCCTGTGCCTTCTACTCAAAAGCTGATGAATGACACATGCATTCTGGCTGTGTACCCTTGGTTTACAGAGGTGTTGCAAACCCGTAGATAGCTTTGCAGGATATATTCTAAGTAGTAATGGAAAACCTGCTGCTGTCCGGGCTCACACAGGCTCAGCCTAATAAAATGCAGGAATGCCTAGAAGTGTATGTTTTTAGAAAGTAAGAGCAGGGGTGCAGGAGTTTAGGATAAAAGTCTCTCACTTGACTTTTGACTGGATAGTTTAGATGATTGTGTATTTACATTTTTTTGCAAATGGAGCTAAAAAGATCATACTTTTCTCTAGCAAATATATTTTTCTGGATCATCATCATAGGTTTACCATGGATCACAGACACAATACCGCCTTCATTGTAAGGCTTAATGCCCAATCGCTGCCCTCATGTCGGAGGCGGCAGTCTTTCCCCCCGCCTTCTGCACTCAGACCACCGTTATTGTAATTCGGCGGTCGGACCACTGCCCTAGATGTCAGACGAATCGCCACCGACAGCCTGTCGGTGGCAGTCCGCCCAACATTGTACTGAGGGCCGTACTGTTGCAAAGCTCTCTGATACCTTCTGGTTGAGCTAGTGCTATATAAAACTCTTAAATAATTAATAATAATAAAATATAATATAATTAATACAATTATTTATTTTGTACTATATAATGCATTTTAATATTTAAAATGGATTATTATTAATATATATGTGTGTATATATATATATATATTTGCAGCAATAAATGTAGGTCAATTTTTTTACTTTTTGAAAATATTTACATAAAATATGAATAAAATGTATATAATGTCAAATGTGTATATATATATATATATCAAACACCAATCCCGCCTTTCATTAAAAAACGGGTCCGACACATGCTTGGGATATCCTCAGGGGAAATTTATTCGCCACCATCCGGACAAAAACAGGAAACACCTGGCAGACGCGTTTCGGCGAATGCCTTAATCATTGCCAGCTATGTGTTTAGTTTTTGTTGTTTTGCACGGGGCTTTAACAAACTGCTAGATGTGTTCCCATTGGAGCATAGATAATCCAATCAGAGGCTCGATGTTTCTACCTCTGTATGCAGCATGCGCTAAGGTTGCTGGTAGATGTAGTCCCCACAATGCTTTGCAGTCCGAGAAGTTTACACTCACAGAGAGCATGTAGGCAGTCCCACGTCGCGAGCTCAGGTTCAGTAACCGGAAGCCAAGATGGTGGACGCACTTTAAGAGTGCTCCGGGACCCCTCCGCCATCCGCCCGATATCCGTACCTGAACCGAGCCATCCAGCGGTGTAGTTTGCTGTGCACGCTACAGACCAGCCCTGCCTGCATCCCTGGGACTCCCGAGACTTTGCTGAGCCGTCCCGCTGCCGACGTTCGGGGCATCGCGCCTCGCTCGCAAAATGGCGGCGCCCCTGCGGTGACTGTGGCACTGGATGCCCCTGAGGTGCCCTCCCTGGATCCGATAGTGCTGCTGTGGTGGGGGGTGCACCCTGACCGCGTGTCCTGCGGTGCAGCGGCTGCCGGCCCGACGGACCCTTTCCACCGCCGCCTGGTGTTTCTTGGTCGCTGCTGGCGGGGACGGACCTGCGGGGGAGGAGCCTCGGCGGCCCGGCTCTGGCTTGCGGCTGGAGGCCCTCCCGGCTGCGCTGTGGCGGCATCGGCTGCCATATCGGGCGGCGTGGGGGCGAGTAAGAGGCCGCGCTCCGACTCTGGCAGGAAGATTAGCGAAGGACTCCGGGGCTGCAGTTCCGGTGCCTGAGGAGCGGATTGCTCGCTCGCGAAATGGCGGGCCTTTGCGGCGCTGGGTGCTCCTGAGCGTACTGCTGCGGTGAGGGGCTCGCACTGACTGCGTATTCGGCAGAGAGGTGGCGGCTGGCCCGACGAGCTTTCTCCCTCGCCGCCTGGTGCCCTGTGGTCCTTGATGGTGGGACTGGCCCTGTGAAGGTGCAGCCTCGGCGGCCTGGCTCTGAACCGCGGCCGGAGGCCCTCCCGGCGGCGCTGCGGCGGACTCGGCTGTCATACCGGACAGCGTGGCCGCGGGAGAGAGAGGTCGCACTCCCACTTTGGCGGGGAGAACAGAGGAAGATTCCGGGGCCGCAGCTCCGGTGCTTATTGAGTGGGTGAGCCCTGACGGAGGTTTGGGACGGCTCTTGGCGGCTGCATGCTGTGCCCGCGGGACTCCTGAGGCCCCGAGACAGCGCCGATCCGAGGAGGGAGGCGCGCACCTGACTGAGCGGCCCCGTGGGGCCGGGCTTGGATTCCTTCCCTGTGGTGGCCGAGAACTGATGCGGACAACGTGTAGCACCCACAACAGGTACTGGCGTCGGCGGTGGGCGGCGGGGGCTCATCACCACACGAGGGTCCGTGTGCTCCCCTTCCCCGTCGCCGCCCGGGCAGAGAAGGGACCCATATTTCCTCCCCCCTCCTAGGGGGGGGCTCAGTTGCAGACCGCGGCGGGGAGCGCCGCTGTGGGGGCTTAATTGGACACGGGCCCGGTGCCTGAGATACCGGTGGGACTAAACCACGCTGGGTCACCTTTACGCGGGGCTGCGGCACCACCGGTGGTCTCTTGGCCCGTCGCAGCGGGAGGAGGGCACCGCTCCCGCCCCTCGAATCCGCACCAGCTGGCTGTTGGGACACTGGGACGGCGAGCTACACAGCGCCTGGGCACCGGCGCACGTGCCCCGAGGGCAGTCATGGGCAAGGAGAGGGGTGCTAAGTCGGCGGCTGCGCCCCACCAGACCAAGATTGATCGCTTCACGACCTCCGACCCCCCGGGTGTTGGGGGGGAGGCGGCGCCGACCCCCGGCATGGACCTTGCCGCCATTCTGCAGGCCATCACCGCCTCCCGCACGTCCTTGGAGGGGATGGTCGGGGAGGTGAAGGTGGACGTGGCGCTCCTTCGACAAGATCTCCGCAACGCCACGGCCCGCATCACCGAGACGGAGTCCCGCATTTCGACCGCAGAGGACGACATCCGGCAGCTCCAAGATCAGGTCCGGGAGCTCACGACCCATTCCAAGGAACTGCACCGGCGGGCAGAGGATGCCGAAAACCGGGCCCGCCGCAACAACCTCCGCCTGGTGGGCTTTCCGGAGGGGGTCGAATCTGGCCGCACCGACGACTTTCTAGAGAAGTGGTTTAAATCCTGGATGCCGGCGGCCAGCCTGTCCACCTGGTTTGTGGTGGAAAGAGCGCACCGGTCGTTGGCCGCCAAGCCTCCGGTGGGGGCCCCACCGCGCCCCTTCATCCTGCGGATCCTCAACTTCAGAGACAGAGACGCTATTCTGAAGGAGGCGCGAGTGCAGTCTCCCCTGTCCTTCAATAACCACACCATCATGGTTTTCCCCGACTACACCCGGGAGGTTCAGGAACAACGCCGCTCATACCTGGAGGTGAAACATAAGATGCGCTCCTTGGGTCTTCGATACCAACTTCAATTCCCGGCCCGCCTCCGCGTGGTCTTTCAGGATAAGACCCTGTTTTTCGACACTCCCCGGGTGGCCTGGACTTGGCTCACTGAGGAGCGACCCCTGCGCCAGTCTGGGCGGGCGTCCCCGGCTCTGAGGCCTTCGGACCTGGATACAACCAGACCTCCTCGCCCACGCCGCAGGAGACGCACACAGTCCCGGCGGCCCCGGGGGGGTTGGCAGCTGGACCTCGCTCCACGAGCGTGTCGGGCAGGAGGCCAAGGGACTCGTCGGCCTCATCCGGGACATCCTCTCGGGCGGCCGGGGGCCTCCGGAGCCGGTCGCCGCGCCCGCCGGACCCGTCCCTGACCCCCCTCATCGCGCCTGTGGACCTTTCTGATCTCTCCCGCAGCCCGACCATTTGACTCTGGGTGGTCTTCTGTCTTGGCAGCAGCTCTGGTGGCCCGGCCCCGCGGCTGAGGCCTCCATCACGGTCCTGGACTCAGCGGATCTCCGCTCATGGGTGGTAGTTTAGGCCGGAACTCTTGCATCCGTACTTCTGGAGGGGTCCACCACGCTCTTGACACCCGAGCGTTTCGCTTGGGGCTTTTGTAATAGTTGTTGGAGTTAGGGCGACAGATGCTTCAGTTCTCGAAGTGTAGGGTGGGGGGTTGGGGGGTGGGTTTTGTTGGATGTTTTGTTGGATGTTCCTCCTAGGGAGGGTGGTCCTCTTCGTTTGTGTCTGGTTTTTCCTGGGTGCGCCACATTGCTGCTTCCCGCGAACGTTACTGCAGGGCTCCGCGCTTGCTCACACACACGGCCGGCTGCTGCCCGCTCCCGTCTTGGGGCCCCTTGGCTTCCTCCCGCAGGCGTCATTGCTGCGCTCAGCGCTGACTCACACACACGGTCCGCTGTCGCCCGCTCCTGGCCTGGCACCCCTGGCCCCCCATTGCCTGTCCCCTGCTTTCCCCATGGGTCCTGGTCCCTGCGCGCCGGTGCGGCATGATGTCCTCCTGGCTCCCCTGGGGTGGCTCCGACTCTGCGGCGTCCCAGTGCGCCCGTTGTATCTATGGCTGACGTAGCCCCCAGGGCGCAGCTGCGTATCCTGTCCTGGAATGTGAACGGCCTGCTGGATAGGCTTAAGCGCACGGCGGTCCTTAAGTATGCTCAGCGCGTTGGGGCCGACGTCCTCCTCCTTCAGGAGACCCATCTCCTTGGGGAAAAATGCCCTTTCTTGGCGCGTTACGGGTACGACCGGGTGTGGCACTCGGGGTTTTCCCGCGGTTCCCGCGGGGTGGCGGTCCTGCTGCGTCGTTCCTTCCCCTTCATCCTTCAGAGGGTGGCCCGTGCGCCCCAGGGAATCGGGATTGCTATTTGTGGTACAATGGAGGGTCGCCCGGTCAGCTTCCTTTCGCTCTATGTGCCCTCCTCGGGATTGTCGCAGGCCTTATCCCACGCTGCCTCGTTGCTGGACTCTCTCCCCGTGGGCGCTACCGTCCTTGGGGGCGACTTTAACGCGGTCCTGGCCCCACAGCTGGATTCGTCGGGACCGATTTCGGACTCCCGCGCCGCGCGGGCGAGACAACTGGCGGGATGGGCGGAGGCCCAGGGCCTCTGCGATGCCTGGAGGCTCTGGCATCCTCAAGATCGTCAATACACCCACACTTCAGCCGCTCACCACTCTCACGCCCGTATTGACATGATTTTTGTCCCTCCCGCCGAGTGCGGAAGCGTCCAGGATGCCCGCATCCTCCCCAGGGGCATTTCAGATCACTCACCAGTCCTCCTGGGTCTGGGCCCCCCGCCCCACGCGGCTCGGCCGGTGTGGAGGTTCAGCGCCTGGTTCCTCCAGGACAAGACATTGCGCGAGGCGGTTGGCACTGAGCTTACTCATTATTACGGTGCCAATGAGGGCTCCGTTTCGTCGGCGGGCACCCTCTGGGAGGCTTGCAAGGTAACCATCAGGGGGGCGGCCAAGGCACATGTGGTGCGGCATCGCCAGACACAGCTGCGGCAGCTCACTGCTTGCGAAGCCCGGGCGCTGCGGCTGGAACAGTCGCTCTCCGAGCACGACGACCCGGCAGTGGACCGTCAGTTGCGGCTCCTTCGTCAGGAGATTTGTCAGCGGTCCCTCGAGGCGGCCAAGCTTCTTTGGCAGTCCTCGGTAGCGAGGGTGTATGGCTGGGGGGACAAGAACGGCGCACTGTTACACCGCCTGGCCACTTACCCCAGGGCGTCGCGCATCATTCCGGCGATCACCGACTCATCGGGGGTGCTCCAGTCTTCCTCCGTGGCGATGGCAACGGCATTTGCCCAGTTCTATTCTCAGCTCTACCGAGCGCGTGCGCCGGACCTTTCTCTGGACGCCCTGCTCGCGCCCGGGACCGCCTGCCTGGCCCGGCTTCGGCCGGACGAAATGGAGAGCCTGGAGGTCCCCATCTCCGTCGAAGAAATCGGGGAAGCAATCGGGCGTATGTCAGCGGGGAAGACACCGGGCCCGGACGGCTTTCCTCAAGAATTCTTAGCGGCCTATAGGGACACCCTGGTCCCGCGGCTGAGAGCTCACTATGCGGAGGCGCTGGAGAGGGGTTCCTTCCCCCCGGAGTCTGACCTGGCCACGATTGTGGTTTTGCCTAAATCTACGCCGCCGTCCACCGATAGAGCTGCATACCGCCCAATTTCGCTCATCAACACCGATGTGAAGCTCTATGCGGCGGTCTTGGCCCAGGGGCTTAGGCCCCTGTTGTCTACCTTGGTCCACCCAGATCAATGTGGCTTCATGCCCGCTCGGGGTACGCGCCACTGTCTGCGCCGTCTCCACGTGGCCTTGGCTCACCGCCATCGTCTGACCCCGTACCTCGCTTTACTCCTCGTCGACTTCGAAAAGGCTTTCGATTCGGTGGGGTGGGCCTACCTCTTCGACGTCCTGTCCCGCATGGGCTTTGGCCCTCGGTTCGTGGGGATGGTGCGGGTCCTCTATGCCCGTCCCCGTGCCAGAGTATTGGTTAATGGTGCGTTGTCACGGCCTTTTCGGATCGGCCGGGGGACGAGGCAGGGTTGCCCACTGTCGCCCCTTCTCTTCGCTCTGGCGATGGAACCTTTGGCCGCCCTGATTAGATCTGACCCCCTCCTTCGGGGGTGGGATTGGCCTGGCTTGGAACCCGACAAAATTGCCCTCTATGCGGATGATGTCCTACTGTACCTTGGGGACCCAGCGCGCTCCGGACCGCGCGCACTATCCATTCTGAGCCGTTTCGGCCGGGCATCGGGTCTCTCCCTCAACCCGCGGAAGTCGATCCTGGTTCCGTTGCACCCCTCCAGGGAATGCTTTGACTGGCAGGAGACCATCCCTCTGCGCCGCCTATCATTTCAGTACCTGGGCATCTGGGTCTCCCTCCTCCCGGAGCTGAGCTGGGCGCTCAATGTCGCCCCCCTGGTCAAGAGAGCCAAGGTCGACCTGGCGCGATGGCAACAGCTGCCCCTTAACCCGCTAGGGAGGATCGCCCTCTACAAAATGATGATCCTTCCCCGGTTTCTGTACGTATTGCAAAACGCCCCCCTCTCCTTTCCGCGACCGTGGTTCCGCGAATTAGACGGGATGGCGACGAGATTTCTCTGGGGCGAGGGGAGGCGGCGGCTGGCTCTGTCGACGTGCCGCATACCCACCTTTGACGGGGGCCTGGGCATGTCTGATCTTTACCTCTACTACATGGCCACCCGCCTCCTGGTCATTCACGACTGGTTTGGAGGGGGTTGGTCCGACCCGGCCTACAGGGTGGAACTTAACGGCTTGGGCTTCGCCGCCATCCAAGATCGCCTGTACGGCGCCCCCATCCCTGCTTCTTGCCCGGACATCACCAAGGCTGTATTCCTGTCCTGGCGCGCAGCGCTCCGCCTCACCCGATGGACGGGACGGTTGACCCGGGTCACCCCCTTGTGGCACGGGGCGTGGTTGCGGGAGGTCACGAAGCTGGAAGGCTTCAAATCATGGGACCTCATCGGCATTTCCCAACTGGGGGACATCTGGCGGGGAGGGCGGATGTGTTCCTTTTCAGAGCTGCAGGCGCGTTTTTCCCTTCACTCCTCTCAATTTTATAGATACCTCCAGCTGCGCCACGCCATACGCACCTACACCCCACTGGACATCCGGCTGCCAGACCACAGCCCCCCGGAGGCTCAGGTCCTGCTGGGAAACCTGGGGAGGGAGGGCATTTCCAGGATTTACCGTTCCCTCGTCAATTGCACCCCTACATCCCTTGCGGGTCTTAAGGAGCGCTGGGAGGGGTGGGTGGGTCCCCTGGATGAGGCCGACTGGCGGGACGCCCTTATGGCCCCCCGCTTGGTGACGGCCTCCGCTAAGCTACGACTCATCCAAATTTACTATCTCCATGCGGCATACCTCACACCGGCTCGCCTTCACCGTGCGGGCCTCTCCGGGGACGCGGCCTGCCCCCGCTGTGGTTCCGAGCCGGCGGACTTCCTGCACATGGTGTGGTCCTGCCCGGCCCTGGAGGGGTTCTGGAGAGGCATTGAAACCGAGCTTACGGAGGTCCTGGGGTGGGAGGTGCCACATGACCCCCGACACTCGCTGCTGGGCATCACAGATGGCTTAGATGGCACACGTTCAGAACAGCTGTTTCTCATGACGGCCTTGATGGTGGCCAAGCGCGACATTGCAGCGGCATGGAAGCAGCCGTTGCCGCCGAGTGTGGCTAAGTGGGGAGCTGGGGTGGACTGGTGTGCGGCGCAGGAGCGGACTCTCTATCGGGCACGAGGATGCCCCAAGAAATACCGGAAAGTTTGGGGGAAATGGCTAGGCAACATACTTTAGTAGGGTGGTTCGGGGGGTGGGGGGGGCTTCTGGGGGCGGGGGGGAAAAGGGGGTGCTTCCTAATGTATTGCTGTGTGGTACTGCTTCGGAATACCAGACTGTTTCTGTTGTTGTACCGTTTAAAACAATAAAAACTTGTTTATCACAGGTTCAGTAACCGGTTCGTGCATTAAGTAATGCTCTGACAATGTCAGCTTGCGAGTCCACCCACTCTCTGCCGCGTGAACATATGGCGGTAATCGTCCTCTGAAGATGTCCCAATCAGCAGGAATCTGCTGCTCTCTCCCCGATACCATGAGCATTGTCTTGGGCAGGGGGGCGCCGCTGTGTGCCTTCAGCACGTCACACCAGAAGAGATGCCGGCTTTCAGCGGAGCTCCAGAACGAGAGGCGCATCGGAAATGCAGCGCCGACTGCTGCCATTTTAACATCAAACACCAATCCCGCCTTTCATTAAAAAACGGGTCCGACACATGCTTGGGATATCCTCAGGGGAAATTTATTCGCCACCATCCGGACAAAAACAGGAAACACCTGGCAGACGCGTTTCGGCGAATGCCTTAATCATTGCCAGCTATGTGTTTAGTTTTTGTTGTTTTGCACGGGGCTTTAACAAACTGCTAGATGTGTTCCCATTGGAGCATAGATAATCCAATCAGAGGCTCGATGTTTCTACCTCTGTATGCAGCATGCGCTAAGGTTGCTGGTAGATGTAGTCCCCACAATGCTTTGCAGTCCGAGAAGTTTACACTCACAGAGAGCATGTAGGCAGTCCCACGTCGCGAGCTCAGGTTCAGTAACCGGTTCGTACATTAAGTAATGCCCTGACAATGTCAGCTTGCGAGTCCACCCACTCTCTGCCGCGTGAACATATGGCGGTAATCGTCCTCTGAAGATGTCCCAATCAGCAGGAATCTGCTGCTCTCTCCCCGATACCATGAGCATTGTCTTGGGCAGGGGGGCGCCGCTGTGTGCCTTCAGCACGTCACACCAGAAGAGATGCCGGCTTTCAGCGGAGCTCCAGAACGAGAGGCGCATCGGAAATGCAGCGCCGACTGCTGCCATTTTAACATCAAACACCAATCCCGCCTTTCATTTAAAAACGGGTCCGACACATGCTTGGGATATCCTCAGGGGAAATTTATTCGCCACCATCCGGACAAAAACAGGAAACACCTGGCAGACGCGTTTCGGCGAATGCCTTAATCATTGCCAGCTATGTGTTTAGTATATATATATGTTCGGTTTGCAGGCCAAGTTACGACGCTGGCGCTCAAATTCTGGGGGCGGTGTGTTTCTTTTCCGGCAGAGCCACGCCGGTATCAATGCAGAAGATCTCGCTTTTCAGCGAAGTTAAGACGCACTCACTCGTTTTCAGGGTAATTCAGGCGGATTTATTAAACAATTGCCATGCCCAATTGTTTAATAAATCCGCCTGAATTACCCTGAAAACGAGTGAGTGCGTCTTAACTTCGCTGAAAAGAGAGATCTTCTGCATATATATATATATATATATATATATATATATATATATATATATATATATATATATATATATATATATATATATATATATATATATATTTATATATATGTCCAAACACTCCGCTTGCATTGCGTGATTCTTCTGGCAAACAACGGATACGGACCACCGATAAGTGCAAATATTTATGCAAGAGGTCGCCATGACGCGTTTCAGCCCTTCCCACAGGCCTTGATCACATGACACAGTGCAAGAGCATACATTGGATTAAATAACGTGGATATCCGGATGTAGTCACTGGTGCATTAGGCATACAAAGGCAATTGGAATAAAAGACAGACCTATAAAGAACTACAAGTCTATTTTATTCTATTTCCTATTTTTCATCATGATTATAAATAGATTTTAAACAAGCATAATTTATATACAAGCCTAAAATATCAAGGTTAATCTTATTATCGGTTAAGGCAAGGAATATAACATTGCTCTAATTAATGCATCATGGATAATAACATTTGTTGTAAGCCCATTTCCACCGTTAGTACCAAGCAAGATACATATAATTTGTGCAAGAGACGTGCAAAATGAGTGCAAATGTGAATTAAAATGTTGAAGAATTTTTTGTTTGTTTTTCTAGACAAATCATAACAACAACAGTCAGGGAGAAATCCTTAAGGTGGTATAATACCATTTCCAATCGTATAGATGTGTAAATACATTGAATCTATTACTGGAATAAAAGTTTCATGAATATTAGAAAAGGTTAATGGATTGCTAGAGCCCTTGCAATCCTCCTTCTCAAATCAGTTGACTCATGATTTGTTTAAAGTGCAAATGCATAACGTTAAACAGTAATATTACTGATGGTCAATCAAATGGGGTTTTTTTGAGCATGATCTAAGTCGATTTTAAGAGTAGATATGTGGGACATGAACATTTGTGAATTAACAATGATGTTGATAGATATATTTAGAAAAGTATAAGGACAAAATATCCAATTATTGATCGTGAGAAGACCAGAGACCCTACACACATAGATGAATGACTGCATAAATAATAAATATTAAATAAGCAAATATAATAAAATCTATAATAGATAAAATATGCTTAAATATTTATATAGCGTTACAACAAACAAATGATTGACGGAATGCTGACAATGCAGACATTCTCCCCCAGTCAAGAGATCTGGGTTAAATCCATCGTTCTTTTGCCCGCTACGCCACCCCAGTTCAGACATGGCCATATGCAAATCAGTCTTGACCCTGTGCCTCATGGGAACAGTCCAGCCCGAACTGCCAAGCCATGTCTTCCCTGGACCGGAATCAAGCATCCTAGGACCGGTTTCTGGCTATCAGCCGTCATCAGCCAGGATAGCTTGACTCCAGTGGCGTAGTGAGCACGGGTCCCACGTCTGGGAATACCCATCCCACTTAGGGCGAAAAGCGTTACAACAAACAAATGATGGACGGAATGCTGACAATGCAGACATTCTCCCCCAGTCAAGAGATCTGGATTAAATCCATCGTTCTTTTGCCCACTACGCCACCCCAGTTCAGACATGGCCATATGCAAATCAGTCTTGACCCTGTGCCTCATGGGAACAGTCCAGCCCGAACTGCCAAGCCATGTCTTCCCTGGACCGGAATCAAGCATCCTAGGACCGGTTTCTGGCTATCAGCCGTCATCAGCCAGGATAGCTTGACTCCAGTGGCGTAGTGAGCACGGGTCCCACGTCTGGGAATACCCATCCCACTTAGGGCGAAAAGCGTTACAACAAACAAATGATGGACGGAATGCTGACAATGCAGACATTCTCCCCCAGTCAAGAGATCTGGGTTAAATCCATCGTTCTTTTGCCCACTACGCCACCCCAGTTCAGACATGGCCATATGCAAATCAGTCTTGACCCTGTGCCTCATGGGAACAGTCCAGCCCGAACTGCCAAGCCATGTCTTCCCTGGACCGGAATCAAGCATCCTAGGACCGGTTTCTGGCTATGAGCCGTCATCAGCCAGGATAGCTTGACTCCAGTGGCGTAGTGAGCACGGGTCCCACGTCTGGGAATACCCATCCCACTTAGGGCGAAAAGCGTTACAACAAACAAATGATGGACGGAATGCTGACAATGCAGACATTCTCCCCCAGTCAAGAGATCTGGGTTAAATCCATCGTTCTTTTGCCCACTACGCCACCCCAGTTCAGACATGGCCATATGCAAATCAGTCTTGACCCTGTGCCTCAAGGGAACAGTCCAGCCCGAACTGCCAAGCCATGTCTTCCCTGGACCGGAATCAAGCATCCTAGGACCGGTTTCTGGCTATCAGCCGTCATCAGCCAGGATAGCTTGACTCCAGTGGCGTAGTGAGCACGGGTCCCACGTCTGGGAATACCCATCCCACTTAGGGCGAAAATCGTTACAACAAACAAATGATGGACGGAATGCTGACAATGCAGACATTCTCCCCCAGTCAAGAGATCTGGGTTAAATCCATCGTTCTTTTGCCCACTACGCCACCCCAGTTCAGACATGGCCATATGCAAATCAGTCTTGACCCTGTGCCTCATGGGAACAGTCCAGCCCGAACTGCCAAGCCATGTCTTCCCTGGACCGGAATCAAGCATCCTAGGACCGGTTTCTGGCTATCAGCCGTCATCAGCCAGGATAGCTTGACTCCAGTGGCGTAGTGAGCACGGGTCCCACGTCTGGGAATACCCATCCCACTTAGGGCGAAAAGCATTACAACAAACAAATGATGGACGGAATGCTGACAATGCAGACATTCTCCCCCAGTCAAGAGATCTGGGTTAAATCCATCGTTCTTTTGCCCACTACGCCACCCCAGTTCAGACATGGCCATATGCAAATCAGTCTTGACCCTGTGCCTCATGGGAACAGTCCAGCCCGAACTGCCAAGCCATGTCTTCCCTGCACCGGAATCAAGCATCCTAGGACCGGTTTCTGGCTATCAGCCGTCATCAGCCAGGATAGCTTGGCTCCAGTGGCGTAGTGAGCACGGGTCCCACGTCTGGGAATACCCATCCCACTTAGGGCGAAAAGCGTTACAACAAACAAATGATGGACGGAATTGTGGTAAATAATTTTCCTTTACCGGGACTTAATTTGATACGGAAACATAATAAAACAGCTCAGTAAAATGAGAGGCAGAATCCGTGGTATTAGAGGTTCGGAATGGGCTTTATTCCAATGAACGATTATAATCGGTTGCTCCAAGTTCCATCACCACGGGGGTTCAGGAAGTGAAGTACATACATTATTGACATGAAATGACTTTTATAGATCATACATTACAATGAAGCGAATGCAATAGGCGTAACAATTGATAAGGAAAATGACGATTTATCTGCGTAACCAGAAATGGGTGTAATAAGGAGTAAAAAGGAACATAATTGGTTATGATGTCACATATAGGTGGATCCATAAGATAATACTTGGCATAGATGCGCGCGCAGCAGTATGACGTGTGATTGACGTGCAACTAGGGGGTGAAGGGGACTTGACATTTAGCTCTACATGTGGAGACAAGAAGTCTGGGGGGTCAAGTCAACCTAATCCCAAATCATATCTAACATCCTATGTTTAAAGAACTATGTTATCCACGAAAGAAGGACTCTCGGACAGAATCTATTCTATACTGACTGTGCGAGCGTGTACAAGCGTCTAAGTGTCTACACTAAATGCGAGGGGGTAGGAATATTCCATGGTAACAGGGCTATGAGTTACTTGCATGAGGACAGAGAAGCCGGGCCTTTTACTCGGTAACTGGAAGAATGTTTACTTAAACTACTAGGCAGGAATGCATCGGCTGAGGGGGAAGCAGATAATTCGAAGGTGAAATACAGTTCTTGGCAGAGAATAGGCTGATGTCAGGCTTCGCGAGCCGCGCAGAGAATGAGACAAAGTTCATGGTCACAGATGCAGGCTCGGACTGGAGCTTCAGAGACAGAAAGCAAGAAAAGCTTGATGACAGAATCAGGGCCTACTTGCCTGGACTGTAAAATGGCATAAGTGAACCATATAAAGGCGGTGGCCTTTCGTACTTAGGAATGGAATATCCGGCCCATTCATGGCGGATCAACAGAGGACATGTTAACGGTGGACGCACATGTATTTGCGTCTTCATAACTGGAACTGGAGGGAACATACATGTACTTGTAACATGCACATAGAACCGTTGGGGTCCAAGATAGGGGACATAACTGACCAGAAAAATCCATATTTCCACATTCCCTCCTTGTCCCCTACTTGCCCGTCAAGAGATATCAATCTTCATTAATCCATTGATCTGTTCATATAGCATCATTTGTTCTTCTTTCTTCTTCCGTGACAAATGAGATCTTGGTGGTGGAATACACGATGTGGCACACAGACCACAGATCGCTGGTCCACATTGTAGACATAGACAGCAACTGAATAGTATGAGAAGGCCAATACCTAGGAAGGATAGAACTCTCCATCCCCAGGCTGATATCACACTCCAAAACCAACTGGACCAAGTCCAAGTGCCTGGGTTCTGGTGTATCTGGTTTACAATCTTATGAAGGCGAGTTATGGCTTTATATACTGATGGCGAATTTTCTGGTATGAATACGCAACAGCTTGATCCGATGACCCTACAAGCTCCGCCCCTATCAGCCAGGATGACGTCAAGGACAAGACGATTTTGAAGCACAACAATCCGCATAGCAGACTGCTCTTCTGTTAAATTGCCTAAGGCGGAAATAGTTTCATTCACTACTGCTTCAAGGGTTCTAGTTAATCTACGTATCAGCTTACTATTAGTAACAGTACCTATATAGGGAAAGATGCCTTTATTGAAATCTGTATATTTTTCCCATGCTGTTTCAGTGTAATCGACAATTGGGAGATCTCTCCGCTCTCTGTTGTGTACTAAATGAATATTTCTGTAATAATCAGGAGGAGCTAGGAAAACAGGTGGCAAAAGGAATGCAATGTAGCAGGTACCATCCCAATCTAGAGGTAGACGCATATATGCAGTCTGACCACATATAAAGTAGGAGTGGCGATAAGCTCTAAATGAAGATTTGCCTTGATCACTGAATTCTACTATAGTAGTGCATTTACTATGGCCCATATGTATGGAACCAACTTTTCTTACACACAATTCACCTTTCGCTGGGAATACTGACATGGTTGGTAAAACTAGTTCAACTTCGGATACGACATTTAGAATCATGAGATTAGGTGTAAAATTACCTAATCCATATACTTCATTTTCTAGATCAGTTCCTGTTCTTTTGGGGCGACCCTCCTTGTCAGGGTAGCAGATTTTGAATAAAACTAGGTTCAGATTTCCCCATACCCACTGGTCTTGGTAAACGGCTGTATCTGAGTCTATGGAATTTATTAAACTAAACCATGCTCCACAGGAGCCATTATGTGTAAATGGGTGTGGAAAGAATGGCAGGACTCCTTCATAATTCTGATAGGGAGGGAGCCGACCACACACCCAACAATTAGTAGCATTACTAGTCTGATGGGAATGATGTAACATACTAATGAAAGTGTTATTGCGCAGCGCAAGTCTATAAGACAATTCATGCGGAGTTAAGTCACTAAAAGAATGTTCTGCGGTAACATTGTAAACGTTTCTGGCAATAGGGTAATATATGTGCAACAATATACTTGCAGTAATTATTAAAAGACTTAAGGAAAACAAGATTATTAATGTCACTATGCAATGGCTACGCAGTGATTTACAATACGCCTGTCGTTTCATCATTTTTCGCGACTGTCCATGATTCAGGTTTAGAGGATACATGTCAGAGACAAATTCAACCGCTTCACCTTGGAGAGGACTTAAACAATCAAATTGTCTGACGTTCTAGGCCTCAATTTTACTTTATAGAGTTCCGTTTTAGTCTCTTCAACCAAAGGAAGTTTTGAATCAGTCTGTGAGGGAGTGCAGGGCACAATGTCTATATCCGAGGATAGTCCATGAAATTTCTTGATATGACTTGAATGAATCCAGCCCTTGCGGCCCTCGATCTTCACGGCTGTCCTTGTAGTGAGCAGAACCAACTTGGGTGTCTTCCACCTGGGCTCCAGCTGAGTCTTTCGGTCGAAATTTCTCACAAATACGAGATCACCCGGAACTACGTCATGGGGTTTCACCTCAGTGTTGTCGGGAAAGGCTGCAGCTACCTGTGAACGACAAGATTGTAGTGCAGACATCAAGGAAGCCAAGTAATCTGTCAGCATATTACAGTCAACATCAGTTATTTTGCGTGGTATAGGCGTCCCCCACATATTTGGTGGTCTACCAAAGATCACCTCATACGGGGATAGCCCTGTTCGAGAGTGTGCTACCATTCTCATGTAGAAGAGTGCAACTGGTAACGCTACTACCCAGTCGACACCTTTCTCTCTGCATATTTTGGACAATCTGATTTTCAGTATCTGATTATGTCTTTCTACGAGACCTGCTGCCTCGGGGTGTCGGACACAGTGGAATTTCCACTGATATCCTAACAGAAGTGAAACATGTTTCATTAATTCGGATGAGAACGGCTGGCCGTTATCTGAGTAGACAACACGTGGTAAACCGTATCGTGGGAAGAATTCTCGAACCAACTGTTTGGCAGTAGTCGGGGCAGTGTAATCTGAAACCGGGTATGCCTCCGTCCAACGGGACAGAGCGCAGACAACTACGAGAACATATTTGAATCCTCGACATCGTTCCATCTGGATATAATCCATCTGGAGTACTTCAAAAGGGTGATCAGGAGGATGAAATCCACCCTGTTCTACGGGAACGCTTTTTCCTGGGTTAAACTGACAACAGATCATACAGGTACGGACCTTTTGTTTGGCTGCTGCTCGTAAATGTTTATTGAACCAAATGTGTTGAATGCTGTCTAGCATAGCTTTTTCTCCGAGATGTGCTGGACTATGTGTAGTGTTAATTATAACTTGGACCATTGAATCAGGAAGGAACCACACAGACTTTTCCTTCATCATCCATCCTTGGTCCGTTTGGATCCCTCCTAATTCAGTCCATTTCTTTATTTCGTCTGGTGTAGCATGTGTCTGTATGTCAATTACGTCAAGAGTAGGATCTTTAACTGTCATACAATGTGTCGGCATCGGGACTATTGTCTTTGTCATGTCGGGGGTTTGAGTTTGAGCAGTCTGTTTAGCTGTTCTGTCGGCTAGATCATTGCCTTGGGAAATGATAAGAGTAACCTTCGTATGAGCCTTACATTTCATAATTGATATTGCAGTGGGTCGATGTATTGCATCTAATAAGGCATGAATGAGGGGTCCGTGCTGAATGTGGGCACCGTGGGAAGTTAAATAACCTCTCTCTCGCCACAGCACGCCGAAGTCATGTACAACTCCGAATGCATAACGTGAATCAGTGTATATGTTGACTTTTTTATTCGTGGCTTGAATACAGGCTTGTGTCAGAGCGATGAGCTCTGCGGCTTGAGCTGACAAAGTATTTATACGATTAGTTTCAATGACTTCAGTATCTGTTGTGACTGCGTAAGCGGCCACTAACTCTCCTGTACTTGTTCTCATACATGAACCATCTACATACAATGTCAGGTCTGGATCTGTCAATGGGACATCGGTTAAGTCTTGTCTGGGTTTCGTCGTTATAGTAATAACTTCAATACAGTCATGGGCTAGTGGGTCTGTTCCGGTTACTGGCAAAAGTGTGGCAGGATTCAATGTGTTACAGCGTCTGATTTCTATATGTGGCTGAAACAATGTAAGTTCATACCCTGTAAGTCGTGCTATAGTCAAGTGTTGTGTTTGCGTTCTATTTACAAGAACCTCTACTGCATGTGGTACTTGAACTGTCAATGGATGTCCTAACACTATGGCATCGCTTTGTCTGATTGCTAAAGCTGTCGCTGCCACTGATTTTAGGCATGCAGGCAAAGCCTGAGCTACGGGATCTAATGTACTAGAAAAATAAGCACATGGTTTGTGTGCTCCTGCTTGTTCCTGTGTGAGTACTGACAAGGCAGTACCTTCGCGTTCTGTAACAAAGAGTGTAAACTGTTTTCTGTAACATGGTGTTGCTAAAACAGGTGCTTGACATAAAGCTTTCTTTAGGCTTTCAAAAGCTTGTGTATGTTCCTGAGTCCAAGGGAGAACAGTCGATGTGGCTGCCTCCTGTGTTGTTAACTGAATGAGTGGTTTTGCTAGAAATGCATACTGAGGGATCCACTGCCTACAATATGAAGTGAGGCCTATGAAAGCCCGCACCTCCTTTTGCGTCTTGGGTATTGGCATGTTAGCTATTAACTGAATGCGGTCGGGTGTAAGCTGCCTTCCCTCCTTGGACAGCGAGTGTCCAAGATAAATAACTCGCTGGACACAGAATTGCAGCTTAGAAGGGGACACCTTATGCCCCTTTTCGGCTAGAAATTGTAAAACTGTCAGTGATGCTTTTTCACATTCTGGTTCACTTCTCGCGGTGATCAACAGATCATCGACGTATTGAAGCAAGGCAGTGTTAACTGGCATGTGGATACTGTCAAGTTCTCGTTTCAGTGCTTGGCTATAGATGCTGGGGCTTTCTGTAAATCCTTGAGGTGCGCGTGAGAATTTAAAGCTACGTCCATTTAAACTAAATCCGAATAAATATTGGCTCTCCGGATCTATTGGGACGCTGAAGAAAGCATTCTTGAGATCAATTACAGTAAAGAATGTTGCTTCGGAATCAATGGCTGTCAGTAATGACGAGATATCTGGGACCACAGGGAATTGTGGCACAATGCATTTGTTTAACTCGCGCAGATCAATAACCAATCGATATACTGGCGGGGCCTTTGGATCTGTTCGTTTAAGAATCGGAATTATCGGTGAATTACATACATTGGAGTCTGTTTCCACAACTACTCCTTGGGCAATGAGCTCGTCAATGATTTGTAGTAAAGCCACTACAGCATCTGGTGGTAACTTGTATTGTCGCATTCGTGGTAGCACCACTCCTGCCTTTAATGTGACTCGATATGGTGTAATATTCATGCGTCCAACATCAGTAGGGCCTTGTGCCCATAGATGTGTAGGTAATGTCTGTAGTCGGGGATCCATGTCTCTAGACACATAATGGCCTTTAAAATCACGTAAAAACAACCTTACTCCTTCCGGAGAACAACATATTATGGCTCCTAGAGCTTTCAACGTTTTTATTCCTAGCAAGTTTTCTGGACATGATTTAGTAAGCAATAAATCTGTAGTTCGGGTCAGAGGTCCTATCGTAAGTGGAAGTGGCTGTGACACTTCATTAACAATAGGTTTTCCTGAAAAACCAAGGGAAATATTCTGTGAGCCTGAGAGGGGTGCCCCTGGAACTTCACTACGTTTTATGGTCGTTCGACTTGCCCCTGTATCGAGTAGAAATTTTCTATCTTGGCCTAATAATTCACTATGTATATAAGGTCCTTCTTGATCTACAGGGATCTCGATAAGGGGTAAGTCAACTTCCCTCTCTAGGCTAGTTCATGCGTATCTCTGATACTCAGGATATTCATACTGTGCGGTCTGATACATTTGTCGTGTTGTTGTCTGTGTGGCAGCAACAGGCAGCGCTGGTGCAGCTGGCACAAACTGTATTGGCTGTTGTGCGGCTGGCATGGCCTGTGCATGCTGCTGAGCTCCTTGTTCATTCTGATCTTGTCTAAGTGGCCGTGGTCTTTCTTGTGTTTTACCTATGGCGATATTATGTTTTAAAACTGGACAATCGTGTACGTAATGACCTGGCTTTTTACAATAATTACATGTCCCTTTTACAGGTCCTGCTGAATCGGAATGTGTCATACCCTTTTTATGTCCTTCAGCTGGAACTGTCTGGGAAACTAGCATTTTCATTTTCGTGTCTTTCATGCGTCTGTGTTCATGTTCTTGTTCCTCTCTAATTCTATTGTGATGGTACTGTAACATTTGTAACATTTGTGATGGAGTGTTACCTTGCCAGGTACTCTCGAATTTTAATACTCTATTCTTTACTGGGGGCAGGGCATTTTCTACTAATTTTGTTACAAACAGATGTGGGTATGATTCGCTACTTGCTTTTATGCCACTATTTATACCAAAACATTTTTCAAATCGGGCATAGTAATCACTAGTGTCTTCATCTTGCTTCTGTTTACAGGCTGAAATTGTACCCCAATCTTCCTTTTTCGTAGTTAATAAACGTGGCAGTACCTGTACTAGTAAACCTGGTAATGCCTTAGTTTTATCCCCAAGTCCTGCTCCTGCAGTTCGGGCCTTTTCTTCTGCTTCTAACACTGACCATTCTATCTTTTGGTCTCCTACCTCCCACTCTTTTTCCTTGAGTTTCTCATAAATACCAGCAGGCATCAATACTTTTAATATTGTCATAATGTCCGGATAGGTATACTCTCCCATGAGTAACATGTCTTTAATTTCTCGGTGAAAACCCGCTGGATCTTTGTCATGACTGGGTACCACTTTCTTCATTTGTAACAATTCTATTTTTGATATGGGCGTATATACAAATACGCGCTTAAACTCGTTGTCCTCGCCTTTTATTGGGTGCACTTCTCGTAAGGGATTCTGTCTATCCATGTGATACGTGGTTCTTTCCTTGACGGGCAATGAGACATGCTCTGCGCATACAAAAAGAATATACTGCTTTCTTGATTCTAGAATTTCTTTAATTAATTTAGTACCTGAACCTCTCCATCTATTCATAAGTAATTCAGTCAATATGTCAGGTAAGGGACCAGGATCTGAATGTTGACTCCGATATAGTATAATGAGTTGTTGAATCATATAAATCCCAGCTAACCTCTGTTCATCTGGGGTGAGATTCAAAAATGTGCGTGCTACTGTATCATCACTATATTTTCCGGGACTGTCAACCCAATGGACAGCTGACCTGGCTAATTCTTGTTCATCCATAGAATCGAGGAAATGATAACCCCTTCGTTCTCGGAGTAGTTTGTCGGCGGTTTGGAACGAATGCTCGTTAGACCTGATGTTAATTATAGGTATTTGGAAATTCCTGTTATTATCTGGACATATCGGACGTATCGGGTCAATAAGACATCTATTACTATTACAAGATCTTCCTCTTCCTACATAGGCTATGGTGTCTGACTGTCCTGTGGGCAGTCCTGACCCTTCTTCCTCGCTTTGTTCGAACTGATCTACCGCTAATCTTTCTTCGTGTAAGCGTTCTATTTCTTTACGGATCTTTCGGCACATGGCTATTATACAATTTTGTTTATCATGTCTACCTTCTGATATATTCTGGCTCCATCGGGTAAGAATTTGCATTGCTTCCGGGTCTACCCCCGGTCGGTCTTCATTTCTGATCACACAATTTATGAGGAAACGTAGCAGTTCCCCCTGTATCTCCACTTTCTGGTGTTCCATAGCTCTGTTAATACATTCTGGATCTCGCCCTGTTTGGACAAAATGGTATATTTTATCCAGCTGTGCAGTCATTCCTGGTAACTTCCCTAAATACACTGCGGCTCGTCTGATACGCAATGATGCTAGCGTCATTTCGTCCTCTTTTCCGGGCACAGGGTCATATCTGCAATCTATAAGAAGTTCCTTAAGCGTACGGGCATTAATGAGTTTGGGTGTACGTGAATGTCCTGACTCTTGAAAAGTAAGTTTATTTATTCTGGGTGGCGTAGAAAAGATATTGGTAGCACCTCCCGTAGCCCCATCTGGGGTGTCGGGTGTGAAAGGATTCGTTGAACGTGATACAGCAACTATAGGTGTGGACACAGCTATAGAAGCAGCTGTAGGAACAGATGTAGAGACAGATGTGCTTGCCGGAACTTGTTGCTGTAGAGATACGGGTACCGGATCTTGGCGTTGAACCTCCCTGATAGGTGGTCTATGTGGGGCGGAATTAGCATACTCGGGAGCTGCGTCATCTAAATATGAGGAAAGAAAAACATCTTCTGCGGTTCTAGGATGCCCCTTAGGATGTACCTTTATTGGAAATAATGGGGGCGGCAAGTCTTTCGGTATTTCTGGAGTAGCTTTAGGTAATCCTTCGGCCAGAAGGGGATACATACCATTCATAAGGGCATTCCTTTGTCTATCTACTTGTTCTGATTTCACTCGGATACCCTCCTCAATTAATAGATTTTCTCGGACTTTATTAGAATTCTCTTTACTCTTCTCTTCCTGTCTACGTGCTTTTTCTGTTCGTCTATGTGATTCCTTACGCCATAATTCAATGGCATCTTTCTGTGACTGTCTGACTTTCCTTTTCCATAACTCTTCTTCTACTTTCATGATGCACTCTGCATCCCAGGTTCCCGCTGTGGGCCACCTCTGACTTTCTGGTAATTCCTTGGTGTAGTCTACCCATAAATCAAGAAATAATATAGCGTCTAAGCCATGTTTATGATACATGAAGTACCCTGGAGTGTCCCTAGGAGGAATAGGAACGGCTTCTTCGAGTACCCCTTTTCTTGTAGTGATCTGTCTTAGTTTCGAAAAGAGCGGCATATTGAGAACTGATCTGATACTTGAGTTTGAACACACTTAGTACAAAAGCACAATAATGAACAACCATTCATACCACAATATGCAGGACGTTTAACACATTAAACATTAAACATTAAACATTTTTTTTTTTTAACCTTTAAAATAACCGACAATGATGATCGTCTGCATAACTAATCACCAAGCATAATTCTTGACAATAACTAGATACTTCGGAATACTTGATATACTGCTAAACAGTACAGATACACTGCTAAAACAGTGCAGACCGGATTTGTGTACCCAAACCCGTCTTGACCGGCACAACCTATGTGCACGTCAGAAATGCCTCCCGAGCAATGGTACTCACCGGGTAGCTTCGGAAACGGAAGGCCTCGGAAACTGGACTTGGACCGGACTGGACTCGACTCGACTCGTCGGAAACTGGACTCGACTTGGGACTTCGGAAACTGGTGGGCCTCTGTATACCTCGGATCTTGCTCTCTCAGCTAGGCTCTGGTCGGGATACTTCGCACTTCTCACCGCCTCGTCTGGGTGTTGATCGCAGCCTCAGTCGCCCCCGCTTGACCGGAGGGAGATACAGGAAATCCTGCTGGTACGCGTTATTGTCCGTCCAGCTGTGGCAGGAGACCGGGCCTGCAACTCACCGCCGGCGCGTGAGATGAGAAAGTGTCCCTGTTCGGGCGCCATTCATGTGGTAAATAATTTTCCTTTACCGGGACTTAATTTGATACGGAAACATAATAAAACAGCTCAGTAAAATGAGAGGCAGAATCCGTGGTATTAGAGGTTCGGAATGGGCTTTATTCCAATGAACGATTATAATCGGTTGCTCCAAGTTCCATCACCACGGGGGTTCAGGAAGTGAAGTACATACATTATTGACATGAAATGACTTTTATAGATCATACATTACAATGAAGCGAATGCAATAGGCGTAACAATTGATAAGGAAAATGACGATTTATCTGCGTAACCAGAAATGGGTGTAATAAGGAGTAAAAAGGAACATAATTGGTTATGATGTCACATATAGGTGGATCCATAAGATAATACTTGGCATAGATGCGCGCGCAGCAGTATGACGTGTGATTGACGTGCAACTAGGGGGTGAAGGGGACTTGACATTTAGCTCTACATGTGGAGACAAGAAGTCTGGGGGGTCAAGTCAACCTAATCCCAAATCATATCTAACATCCTATGTTTAAAGAACTATGTTATCCACGAAAGAAGGACTCTCGGACAGAATCTATTCTATACTGACTGTGCGTGCGTGTACAAGCGTCTAAGTGTCTACACTAAATGCGAGGGGGTAGGAATATTCCATGGTAACAGGGCTATGAGTTACTTGCATGAGGACAGAGAAGCCGGGCCTTTTACTCGGTAACTGGAAGAATGTTTACTTAAACTACTAGGCAGGAATGCATCGGCTGAGGGGGAAGCAGATAATTCGAAGGTGAAATACAGTTCTTGGCAGAGAATAGGCTGATGTCAGGCTTCGCGAGCCGCGCAGAGAATGAGACAAAGTTCATGGTCACAGATGCAGGCTCGGACTGGAGCTTCAGAGACAGAAAGCAAGAAAAGCTTGATGACAGAATCAGGGCCTACTTGCCTGGACTGTAAAATGGCATAAGTGAACCATATAAAGGCGGTGGCCTTTCGTACTTAGGAATGGAATATCCGGCCCATTCATGGCGGATCAACAGAGGACATGTTAACGGTGGACGCACATGTATTTGCGTCTTCATAACTGGAACTGGAGGGAACATACATGTACTTGTAACATGCACATAGAACCGTTGGGGTCCAAGATAGGGGACATAACTGACCAGAAAAATCCATATTTCCACAGAATGCTGACAATGCAGACATTCTCCCCCAGTCAAGAGATCTGGGTTAAATCCATCGTTCTTTTGCCCACTACGCCACCCCAGTTCAGACATGGCCATATGCAAATCAGTCTTGACCCTGTGCCTCATGAGAACAGTCCAGCCCGAACTGCCAAGCCATGTCTTCCCTGGACCGGAATCAAGCATCCTAGGACCGGTTTCTGGCTATCAGCCGTCATCAGCCAGGATAGCTTGACTCCAGTGGCGTAGTGAGCACGGGTCCCACGTCTGGGAATACCCATCCCACTTAGGGCGAAAAGCGTTACAACAAACAAATGATGGACGGAATGCTGACAATGCAGACATTCTCCCCCAGTCAAGAGATCTGGGTTAAATCCATCGTTCTTTTGCCCACTACGCCACCCCAGTTCAGACATGGCCATGTGCAAATCAGTCTTGACCCTGTGCCTCATGGGAACAGTCCAGCCCGAACTGCCAAGCCATGTCTTCCCTGGACCGGAATCAAGCATCCTAGGACCGGTTTCTGGCTATCAGCCGTCATCAGCCAAAATAGCTTGACTCCAGTGGCATAGTGAGCACGGGTCCCACGTCTGGGAATACCCATCCCACTTAGGGCGAAAAGCGTTACAACAAACAAATGATGGACGGAATGCTGACAATGCAGACATTCTCCCCCAGTCAAGAGATCTGGGTTAAATCCATCGTTCTTTTGCCCACTACGCCACCCCAGTTCAGACATGGCCATATGCAAATCAGTCTTGACCCTGTGCCTCATGGGAACAGTCCAGCCCGAACTGCCAAGCCATGTCTTCCCTGGACCGGAATCAAGCATCCTAGGACCGGTTTCTGGCTATCAGCCGTCATCAGCCAAGATAGCTTGACTCCAGTGGCGTAGTGAGCACGGGTCCCACGTCTGGGAATACCCATCCCACTTAGGGCGAAAAGCGTTACAACAAACAAATGATGGACGGAATGCTGACAATGCAGACATTCTCCCCCAGTCAAGAGATCTGGGTTAAATCCATCGTTCTTTTGCCCACTACGCCACCCCAGTTCAGACATGGCCATATGCAAATCAGTCTTGACCCTGTGCCTCATGGGAACAGTCCAGCCCGAACTGTCAAGCCATGTCTTCCCTGGACCGGAATCAAGCATCCTAGGACCGGTTTCTGGCTATCAGCCGTCATCAGCCAGGATAGCTTGGCTCCAGTGGCGTAGTGAGCACGGGTCCCACGTCTGGGAATACCCATCCCACTTAGGGCGAAAAGCGTTACAACAAACAAATGATGGACGGAATGCTGACAATGCAGACATTGGGTGCCTGCCACCGGGTGCAGGGAGCTACACAGGGGCACCATAGGTGCCCCCAGGCCGCCATTCGGCGGCTTCGCACCCATGGGAGCCCTACTGGGGGCCCCCAAAGACAGTTTCTGACTGCCTTTTCGTGCCGGAAAGACCGGCACAAAAATGCAGTGAGAAACTGCCATCGTACTCCCTCGGTCGTAAAGAGGCTGCCGGGGAGTACTGAAGGATTTCCGGACGGCGGACGGGCTCTCCGAGCCTGTCGTCAGCCGTCCGGAAATCCGAGTTGGATTCCTTTCCCTCCGAGCCCATCGGAATGGCACAGTCGGAATGGAATCCGGCCGGCACATTCTGATGCGAGCGGAAGGGCTCCGAATGTCGTTCGGAGCCCTTCCGACCGGAATCGGATTCGGCCCCTATGTGTCCAATTCATAGCAACTGTATTTTCATGAGTTATAGATGGTAGTGTAACTCTTTGTCCTGATTAAGTCCATGCGGGGACAGAGTACAGAAATGTATGATATATCGAGACTCCTTTTGTCTCAAGATCTTTTCTCTGTCACCACCTCATGAATTCCGTTCAACCGCTTCTACTGCGTAGAATTTAAGATCTTTCCAATTCCCTGCATGTTCACTCTCCATATGCTTGGCCACCGCATTACTTCTCTCATTGTTAATAGTGGCACGTACATTTTCTAAAATCCTTTTCTTGAGTTCACAAATTGTACTGCCTACATACTTTAAGTGACATGGGCATTCAATAATGTATATAGTAAATTGGCTTTTACACGTGATTAGTTGTTGTATCTTCCATTTCTTTTTATTCGCCATCTCAATTTCATGTTTTTTGCAATTATACAAACTTTGCAATTTGTACACTTGTAGAATCCCTTAGGTTTGATCCATGTTCTTGCACTCTTTTTATTATTGAAGTGGCTATGAACTAGCTGATCTTTAAGGTTGCTTACTCTGTTGAATGTTAGGCTTGGGTGATCCCCTACTATTTTTGCAACTGTTGCATCCAGATGCAAGATATGCCCGTTTTTTCGTAGTATTCACATAATATGTTTGTTTTCAGTAGAGTAGGGTGTGATCAAGCGTATCTTCTGATTATTTTCATTCTTGTCACCCATTTGATTTTTCTATTTAATAAATTCAGATCTTTGTAATTTTTCAGTTTTTAGACGACAATTCATTACCACTTTCTTGTTGTAGTCCCGTTGTCTAAATCTGGCTGCTGCCCAGATGCTGTTTTTATGCCATTCATTCTCTTGCGAGCAAATCGTCCTTATCCTTAGGAATTCCCCATAAGGAATATTATTGATCAAACTAGGTTAGTGGAAACTGTCAGCGTGTAATGTGGCATTCGTTGCAATGGTTATTATGGTACAAAAAGGACTATCCTGTAGATTGCCACAAACAGGGTCATAATCCTCGGCGTGAAGATCCTACTGTGAAGGGGGGACCTGGAGAAAGGGATTCATTTCAGAATCTGCTTGGAAGAACAAGAAAGGGGAAAGTATGCACCCCAATTCCTTCATCACTGCCACCTTGAAGCAGGTGGTCAAACTGCGGCGGTCCACTCGTGGAACAGGCAACTTGTAATACGGATGGTGGTGCAGCTGCTCTGTACTGCCCTATGGCGGCTGCTTTTCCCCAATCGCAAACTCGGAGGTCGGCGGTCTGCTGGTGGTCTTGGCGGTCCAGCGGCAGTCTTCACAAAGGCAATCAGCCAAACACATAATACGGCGGACAGACCGCAGAGCTCCCCATGCTCAGACCGCCAACACCAATACAATACAAGAGTCCTAGACCTTCTTTGAAGAGACATAAATCAATTCCCTGTTTACGTATATTTAGTAACAATTTACATGAGCATTCTCAGGCACAATGTACCTGCTTATAGTATTGAATACCTTATTCAAAAACTGAAACAAAGAAGTGCAACAACCCATGGTGCAATTCCGCCGGTATTTGCGTATCAAATGTTTTTTCAGTCGTACCGAAAATGGAGACGACCGCACACACGCGCAAGTAATGAACTTGTTCCTGCATTCACTGCTCAATCTACGGTCGACTTTCCACGGGGACCGTATGCCTTCCAACTCCTGATTTCACGTACGATTAAGGCTATTGTTTTGATACGCAATTACTGGCGGGATTGCACCTTGGGCCACAGAATTTTCATGGACCTCTATTTACTAGGAACCTGCATCCCGCATTTTTTGGCGGGTATGTGACTAGGCCCTATACCTATCAAGGTTGCCCCATCCTGTCCTGAGGAAGACCCGCAAGGCCGAGGCTCGAACTACCCTTGTGGCCACAAGACGGGTCAAAACGTCGACGCCCCTATATTTAGCCTGGACCCCACACTCATTCCTAAAACGTGCCACGCAAGAATGTATTTCTATGTAAATTTAAATTGTAATTAAATTGAGATTTTTTACTGTAAACGTCGCCAGGCCCGATAGGATGGTGAATTACAACCAGTCCAGCTGTTCAAAAATACTAATGTTTTCTTCCCTTATGTCACTACTTTGAAGTCCTTTTCACACCTCTTTACACTTGAGCACTTTCCCTTTACGCACGTTCCATCTGGAGCAACCGCCTATGCTTGATGATAAACGTACATCATTTTGAAAATGTCCTTGAGTTGTACACCATTGGCATAAGAATAAAATGCATGGGGAAGTAGGCTATGCGAAGTTGCACTTCTTTCTTTCAGTTTTTGAATAAGGTATTCAATACTATGAGCAGGTACATTGTGCCTGAGAATGCTCATGTAAATTGTTACTAAATATACCTAAACAGGGAATTGATTAATGTCTCTTCAAAGAAGGTCTAGGACCACTGTTTTTAGGTCTCGCCTGACCCAGCGCATGCGCTGGTCTGGCGAGACTTATTGAGAGGGCTCCAAAAAGTGCTACCAGGCCAGCCTAGAACTACAGTGCATGTGCGCGGGCGCGCGCGCCGCGCTTGACCGCGATTACTTTCACGGCGGCTTGTTCTTCTTTCGTCAGTCTTGCCTGCGTCCTGCCACCGGCCGCTTGTTCTTCTTTCGTCTGTCTTGCCTGCGTCCTGCCACCCATCACCAATTGTCTGCAGCCATAAATGAATACCCCAATAACTAGGCATTCGCCTACCTCCTGTGGTCTCTTCCTGAGCTCTATTTATTTATGAGTACTACGCCAAGCGAAAGCTCGTGACTTCAGTGGAAATACTTGCTCTAACAACGGCCTTAAGTGTTGCAGCTGACCCCACCCTCCCATGCCTTCTTCCTTATGCGTGGTAACCTTACAGAATGTTCATGCCCTATATAGGTGTTCTGTGTGTGCCTATGTGGTTTCGTGGGTGCCCAGCTGTGTTTTGTCACTGTATGTCTTTAGTCCTTGTTGTAGATGCGTTTATATAATGGTTCTTGCTTTAATGTGCTGATGCGGGAAGACACAGGCATACACAAATGAGGTATCCTTTCTTAGCACATTAAACCCAGACTTATTAGCTTTGCCCATACGGTTATTCATAGTAGCTTTCATTCGCCACTTTTGATTGATTCAGCTCTTCCGTGTCCTCTCTAATCTCTACACACAGATCCTGCATTCATAACAAGACTACTTTTGTGGGTCCTTTTGATGTAACTACATGCCCCCCCCACCGCTTTTGTGTGATTGATGCTACTTCACACAAAGGCAGTGGCCAAATTGAGTTCTTGGTGTGTTGGCTGTAAGCTGGCTAGAATGTGTAACTCGGTCATTATTTGCTAAACTTGAATGTGGAGGCACCCACATGGACTATGGCACTTTAGAATGTAATTTATTCAGGTTGGTTTTGCAGCACGTGGCTTGACAAATTTGTATAGCTGGGGGTTAGTTATACAGTGTTAACGTTTAGAAGGTATTCAGTAGAATGTCACGGACTTCTTAGTCACCAAAAAGCGTGTGTTAGTGCTTGTTGTTGAAGTTGGTTTCATCCAGCTGTTATATCGCGCTCTGACTAGGGACTCCCACTCCTTGTCGTTGGTAAACCCTTGCATAAATCGCTACCTCTCACAAGCCACAACAGAATTAAAGTAGAGTCAGTAGATCTGACTTGTGAAGAAGATGCCATGCACATGTATCCATAGGCTAACCTGCACACAACTTTGTATTTGTACAGGCTTAATGCACGCTCCATGCACTGAATTAGATTGTAAAACTATCAATGGTGAAAGGGTGGGAATAAATGTTTTGAACGTAATGTCTTTAAATATGTTCATGTTGCAGTGCATTGGTGTGTGGTAGGGTTAGTATGCATAGGTTAGTGCAAATGTCACAAGCAGTGTAAAGGCTGGAGAAAACGTTACTACACGTACTGGTAGCATAATATCTTGTAATATTTTCCATAGTATGACTTAGGAATTGTTTTATTGTTATTATATGCATAGTCTTGTATGGGTGCAGGCATCACCGTTATTCCTCTGATCAGTTTTCTTTCTAGTTGGGGAGAAAGTGGGGGTGGAGGGAGAGTTTCCCCAAAGTTCTGCATGAGCTAATACCCAGTTGTGGTTGTAATGGTGCCTCTTCAATCTCCCTGCTAAGAATATCGGAGCAGATTTTCTACAGCCAACCTTCAGACCAGAAGCCTCTTCATTTGGGACATTATCTGTGAGACATGGGGACTCACTAAGTAAATTGCTTAATGAAAAGGAGCAGGTTATCCGCTTAAAGAACTACTCATTCTTCCCCAAAACATTGCATCCTTGCCTATCCATTCGGCCATTGTCTCCATAGCCTGAACAACAAGCATTGGCATAGCCAATAGGTCTCGCCTTTGGGACCTCATAAGTGTTCATCCATGCAACAGTTGATTTTGTTGCATCAAGGATATTGTGCTGGATAACTATACACTTATAAGGTCCCAAAGGCGAGACCTATTGGCTATGCCAATGCTTGTTTGTATTGTATTGTACCCAGGTCCACGACCAATTTAGGGTTACCCCATTTTTGTAATGGCCAACACCAATACGGCAGGCCACGGGACTGCCAAACTCGTAATAAGGCCCTAAGTCTCCTAAAATTGACAATCAAATGATATATTAGTACATTTTCCAGCTGGAGCAATGTTAGATCAACCACTTTTTGCTGATTCAACATTCTGTTTTGTAGATAAGGAGTCCGGCATTTTAAGTTGCAAAGGCACAATGCTGGAGAACTATCTCCTATTTACAGCACTGACAGAAGTTTGGTATGGAGCGTTATGTAAAAAGTTTGGAATTTTTATTATTCCTTTTGTCTTTTTCTCGTTTCAGTCTAATACATTTTCAAAAACCTTACCTTTAGGGAATGTCTTAAGTTGTGTGATAATATAGAAGGCATAAGTGGTTTGTTTAGTGGAAAGTGAGTTTGAACTGTTTTACCATAGAACACAGGTCTTCAAACTTCTTTGCTCTGAGTTCCCCTGAGCAAAATGTTTTGAAGTCAGGCTTCCCCTTCAAAGACTTATGGCAATAATTCCTGGTGCAGGAGGAGCAGGACTAAGCACACAAGACTTTTTCTGTAGCTCATAACCCACACTAAGAGCCTTATTATAACTTTGGCAGTCTTCGGCTTGGACTGCCACGGCAACGGTCCCAGGAAAACTACCAAGGCCGTGGTGAGACCGCCTGTCGAATTATGACTTTAATCCCAGGTGGGTGGTCCTGCTGCGGACTCATGGCGTTGGTATGTTCGGCTCATAGGAGAGCCTAACAAACATACCACTGCTGCGAGAGAGCCTGCAGCATGTTCCTGTATGATGTGGCGAGCACCATGCCACACCGTGTGGAACAAGGGTGCAATTCCAGGGGGGCACAACATATGACCCCCACATGCACCCCCAGGCCCAGAATTGACCAGGGGCCCAGTTAGGGTCCCCTTACCTGCATGTCTGCCACACTTTTCATGACAGGGTCCCCGCCATCAAAAAAGGGCAGTGGATATGCAGGGTGGAATATGCTCGTTGGTGCCAGCATCGGCACCGCCAGCATATTCAGGCCATTGTCAGACCACCGCCGCGGTCCTTGATCCCAGTGGACGCAGCGGTCTTTTGTGGTAGACCCACCACCACACAAGTACCAGGGCGGACGGGTGGTGGCGGTCGAACCACCACCACAAGTTTGCCGGTTCCACGTAATAAGGCCCTAAATGTGTGACATATAAAAGAGCAAATATATCAAACAAAAACAGAAATTGACCAAAACACTAATCCCCATAATCAGGGGGTTGAGAGCTTCTCAGTCTCCTGGGCCCTGATACAACAGCACTAACAGCAACAATTATAGCTGCGGCACTGAGTACCACGCTATCTCCTCTGCCTCTTTCACTCCTTCCTCGTCATACCAGCTATCCCTCCAGTCTTGAAACAGACTCTATCCCTTTGAGAAAAAAATGAGCTCCTACGTGTTGCCCCATTTCTGCAGCAAGGATGCCCTCAGCCCTAAGTCTGAGCCCTCAAGCCCCTTTTGTAAAGGCAGACAGTCATGATTGTGATGCAGTGGGCCCCTCACACTGCTGGACCCCAGTGCCACTGCTCCTGCTCTTCTAATAATAGCTACTGCCTTGTGAAGATGGCAGTTTCCTTAGCCTTCATTAAAACTAAGGGCCCCCATCCTGCCCCATCTGCCTCCCGCCATCTCTCTGACGCCCCCTCCCTTTGGCACTAATGCAGACAAGGAAGGATAGTAAAACTTCCATACCTGGGGAATAATGGCCTTTCACAACCTGGCTGTCTCCTCTGTTCATTCCATTTGGCTATATCTTATAGGCCTGAGGCCCAAAGCGGGCATCTGCTGCCTTGTGTATAGATAAAAATAAGGGGAAAAAATACCCCCATCTTCCTATCTGTTGCTTGAGCCCGTTTCCCAGTGCACAAAGGTGACCTCAGCCCTAATGCTAGCAAGGAAAAGGGTCCCTGGGCTTTTTGTCTTATAAAACAGCCATAATTAGGATGCAGTGCCCCCTCACCTGTTACCTATTACTAAAATATATTTGTTGAATCACTTGTTTTATCTTAAACACACAGGGGCAGATTTACTAAGAAGGCATGCAGTGCAGCGCAGCAACTAAAGTTTCTATAAAATAAAGTAGCTATCTGCGTTGCCTGAAAGGGAGATAGTAGAACAGAGCAACATCTGCTAAGATGTGGTGCCTCCGCTGACACCCTTGTGGCATATTACAAGGGTATCTGTGCTCTCGAAGGCATAGTTTTTGTCCTGAAAGGGGCACCTTCCAGTACAAAAACCACTTTGTATGTGTGCCGTACATTGCAGCACACATGGAAAGTAGGACAAACGGGAAGTAGGATTTTGATGTGAATCCCAGTCTATGATATATTTTTGACCCCCCACCAGGCACTCGGAATCACAGTTCCCATAGTTTTCGTAAGCACTTCAATGGCTGCATGTAAATGAACACAGCCTGGATAAGTGTCAAATGAAAAAGTTGTTCTACCAGGCCATCTTCATTTACAAGTACTTGTTGAGGCATTAGCACCCCCTTGAGAATACTGTCACACCCCCCCACCCCCCCCCCCCCCCAGGGAGGAGCACCCCACAGTTTGAAGACCTCTGCCCTGGAGGTTACAAAAACATGTAGGGACGTGCCCACGGGTGACCTGTAGTTTAACTCCATTTTGTGAAATACACCTACTTTTTTTTCATATGTTAATTAGAATAACACATAATAAACTCCTGGAAACTGGCAATCTAAAAGTGCGCAAGGAAAATATGCTATAATTAAGAGGCAGATGTTTTTAGCAGAGGAAAAAAGACAAAAAAAGGCATCTGCAGTCATTCAATTATCAAGGTTAATCAAATTCATATGGCTGCTAATTACAGCGACGTCAAGAGGGTTAAATGACAATTAGTGACTGAAACGACTGAGAAAACATTAATTTTCAGTAGGAGCACACAAAAACAAAAAGTATCTGTCATGCACACAATCACTGGTAACAGTTTCCAACTTTTGGGTACTTTTTACGGGAATGTCTGCGTTGCTGCTAAAATATTGTGGAATGGCCTATAAATAATAAATTAATAATGTGGGTGCACCAAACAGATGCAACTTAGGGGCCTATTAGGATGGCGGGCGGACTAAAGTCCGCCCGCCACTCTAGCGGTGCTGGGACTGCCCGCCAGTGGTGCCGCGGTCTCGCACCTGCAATTAGGATGCCACCGCCACCGTGGCGGTGGCATCCTCTATTTCCAGCATTGTGATGGGTGGTGCTCACAGCACCGCCTGCCACAATGCTGGGAATGCACGTTGTGCATTGTCATGCACAAGGTGACAGGCACCGTGTGGTGCCTGCCACCTTGTCCCTAACAATGTAGGGGGGTACTATAGGTAACCCCCCTGTGCACCCCCCACACCCTCAATACCCTGGGGGCCCGCAACGGGCCCCCGAAAGCAAAATCCGCATGCCTTTCTGCCGCCACGGAGAGGCTGCTTCCAGCACCCATGCTAATATGGATGGCGGTGTCTAGCAGACACCGCCACCATATCCAGACCCTTTTCCGCCCGGACGACTGGTCGACCGGCGGAAAACCAGAGGACGGTCTTTCCGTCCGCCGGGGTCCCCCCGCCATACTAATATGGCGGGGAAAATGGGTGGCGGGCGGGGTATGATGTAGGGCGAATCACCACCGCCATGCGGGCGGTGGTGATTCGTCCTACATCATAATAGACCCTTTAATGTTTAGATTTTGATTTGATGTGATTTCTAATACAGTACAGCGGATACCAGGCTTCTTTTTGTTGACATACAGACCTTAAATTAGGGATGAATCAGCAGCATACATAAAGCTGCTAACTCAACTCTGACGCAACCAGAGGGCCTTGCATTAAGTTTTGGCCACAAGCCTCGCAAGAACCTCTGACAAGTTTGATACAAAGGCAGCGTGTATGACCCAGCAGGCTGAGCTATCTCCCTGAAATAATCTTGTTTTATCATTGAAGCCTTGAATAATAACATTGGGGCTTATTTACAAGCCCATTGCGCCGCCGGTGGGTCACTGTTATTGACGCATTAGCATCGGATTGGGTTTCCCCATATTTACAAGGCCATGTAAAGTCACCCTGCGTGACTTATCATGACCTTGTAAATAGGTTTTCCTTTCACGCATAGCTCTGCGTGAAAGGGGTGTTCCATGGGTGTTGCTGTGGGTGTTCCCACGCAACTTCCATGGAACTTGGCGCATTCCCAGATTTACAACATTTTGTAAATCTGGGAATGGGTCTGAATTCCCAGAGGGAGGCGTGAGGAGGCGCAACGAGGACAAATACTTTTATTTCTTCTCGTTTTTTGTTCTTTCTATTGGTGCTGCAGAAACGTACTGCTTTCTGCAGCAAGCATAGAAAGAGGAAAATGCCTTCAATCCCCTCAGCGCAGGCAACCATGCAAAATGGCGCAAGGGTGTCCACGCTGGTGCACAGCTGCTGGGGAGAAGGACAGGAATGCAGCATATCTTGTAGATACGCTGCATTCCTACACTTTCATTTTGACGCAGGGTAGCGCAGCAGGAAGACTTGCTGCTCTGCCTGCGTCAAAATATTGTAAATGAGGCTCCTAGACTCCACCCAAAGATCATGCTGGAACATAAGAGCAGAAGCGGGACGCCAAAGCAAAGTCTGCACGCTTTATGCACCAGACTGTGACATGTATAGTGAACGCTCTGCTCCACAGCTAGCCATTGCATATCTGATTGTACATGGGGCACAACACATGATCATATGAATCCAAGTGGTAGATCAGCTGAACTGCTGAGTCTTGTACTCGTTACCATGTTGCCAAGGCACAGGCTGGCATCTCCACATAGATGCTGTTGAAGTAATCTAGCCTAGACAAGGCCGAGGCAGCCATCAGAGAAACATGGAGCTCTTCTAGAAGACACAAAGGTAACGGTCTGAAAAGGTATAAAGTGGTAAAGACTAAAGAAAGCACATTTGATGTGGGTGCTGCTAACTTTGATTCTAGCCTCCAGAGGAAGCCCTTGGGTGGGTGTCAGGTGTAGTGTAACATCTGCTATTCTCACACAACAACCAAACCTCTGAACTTGACCTCCTTAAAATAGGTGATTGGAAGGAAGAAATAATACAGAACTCTAAAAATGTTCAAGCGCAAGAATCAGTAGTTCATGCAGTAATGTTTTTAGTTTTCATTTTGATACTTGTAGCCCTACATTTATAATAGAATAGTGTGGACTTTAAGTACGAGAATGAAAAGCCCGGGCTAAATGAGCTACTATCACTGCTACCGGCCTGAAAGTCTATGGTCCATTCTGTAGGTGACCAAAGATTGCATTTCGAACAATCCCATCTTTAGCTGAGTACACATCGGAGCTGTATCAGTATAAACAGACTCAATGAGTAAGCTTTCAGTTGAGTTTTTACCCATCCATACGCAGGCCACCATCCAGGATAGTACGGGTATATTTAGTCCCCACAGAAAGTAACATATTTTGGGTCGCGTTTACAGTTTGATGGACAGGGTACACCACCACAAATGTGGTGAAGTGGCTGTAGGCCAAACTGACAGCTCACCCATTCTATCCTGAACACTAGTTGCCACTTAGTGGAACTTCACTAGGTCACTTAGCAAAGTCTGAAGATAAATTTGCTCTAAGAAACCACTTTCTTCTGCTAACCCACCAGGCCCATTGTCCCCTAGTTTATACCAATAAAGCCTATGAAAACAATCACATTTAAGACTTTTCTCCATTGTCGTAAACTTTATCAGCTGCCACAAACTTTTATCACAAGTTATTCATACTTCATGTCTGATAGTTGGTTGGATTTATTTTTAATCTGTTCCGATATGGCCTTGATCACAAGCATTAAGAAAGACTTCCAGCTGCAAACCCATAACTTCTCTGATCCCAACACCTCAGCAGCACTAGTAAGAAAACAATGTTCAAGTCGAACGGTCCCAGACACAGGGGGAACAAAATAAGGATACGTATGGATACAAGAGATCCACCCACAATTGAACACACTACTCCTCCAGCAGAAACTGGGGGTTTCTGGTCCTAGAGGCGGCATGGAGATTGGTTTAGTGAATGTGTTGAAATAAAATAACAAAGAAGGAATACAGGTAAGCGATCCAACACTGCACATGCACAATGCAGTGGAACTGAAACAAGAGCCAAGAAATCAACAAAGGTGCTGCAAGGTGGATGTGAACTAACACCAGTGTCGAAGAACACAGCAACATGAAAGTTTATCAGGCAACTGAGTTTTGCTTCTTGCTACATTTTATAGTGCTGCTTCCTAAAATCATCCAGAAGAGGAAGTGATTGCATGACCTGTAGTGATGGGTTACATCTTGGATTGATCAGTGGGGCACTATCAGTCAGTGATGCTATAAATAAGCTCCGCCATCTTGGAATGGGAACGAACTTGACCATGAGTTTCAATTCTTCATATATGTGCTGAATGCCATAGCCTCCAATTCTCCTGGTGTCTTACTCTTAATGGTAATCACTGATCCCTGTCTATGAACTGTCTGTAAGTCCTATCATTATTTCTTGGTTTTCCCAACCTAATGATATCTGGAAAATATGCTATATTTAGCTGCTAGGCTCAACAGTGTTGATCTTGTAGCTCCCTCTGCTCATTCATGTCCTACAGGCTTCAAGCATTGAGTTCAGCCGAGCTACCAAACAGCTTTGTCGTGGAACCACTGGGAGACATGGATCATCACTAGATGCGACTAGTCAAGACAAGGTGCAAGAGGAGCTCAACTGTGCCATGTAAGCTTTATTCTCTCAATCATCCCTACTCAGCCAAATAAGCTATTTTCTTCTACCTAGTACATTTGAAGATTATGATCTCTTTGTAAAGAGCTACGTTCCAACTCCCTGTGGCAGTGACCAGTCAGTAAAAGCATGCAAATAAGAAATTTAACAATACTAAGGAAAGATTTGATTAGAGATTATTTGATGATGTTTATATTATATTGCTCTTAAGACATTGCCTTCTTATCTGGTTTTATTCTTACAGATAGGCTTGCATGTGTAGATCTCTTCACATGTGGATCTTCACCTTCACCTTGGTGTAAATCTTCTTATGGATGGAATTCATCATTTCCATGTGTAGATTTGCACTTAGATGAAACTTAACATATTATGCATTTTAAAATAATTACATAAGCATTTATGTACAATATATTTAATTAAAATGTTATTAGATATAGTTCTAAATTTAAATTTAAACATTTAATAATCAACTTAAAAATAACATAAGTAAAGTTTAATTGAATATGTTAGTTCATTTATGTCTTTTATTGTTTTGCTATGTGTTAGTATTATTTCCTCCCTCCATTGATTTCTATGGGAGGGTGTTGCAGAGGCATTGGTTAGCCAAGTGTGGTGCTTTACTTGCTCCAAAGCTGAGTTGGACTACATTTAAGCCTGTTTCGTTAATAGCAGTATTTTAGTAGATTATATGAGAATCTTGATATTTGGAATTGTCTTACCCTTATGTGGGTGTTTATTTTGAATGCCCATCCATAAATGCCACATTCAATTTCCTTTAACCTCATACATAATGTAGTAATTAATTTGATTCCCATTTTCTAGCTACTCCTCCTTGTCCTGCTCACATTTACTACTAAATCCGATACTTACGTGTGCAGTGATCTCCATTACTCCACAACAGGGTTGGCACTCTTCATACAAGAAATCTAGGCGAGTCAGAGACAGCGGTCTACTGCTGGAGGTTTGTGAATTCCATTTTGGAGTGTGTTAAGTAGTACTACTTTACGCACTCCAAAGTAGATATTTGAATAGGCTCCCATATGCGCAAACCTCCTGTATGAAGCTGTTACAATACATAATAATTCATTGAAAGCGTTTCATTTCTAAATAATTTTAGTTATGCTCTAGGTTTTTTATTTTGGTGTTACTTGTTCATTCCGTTCATTGGCTTTTTATATAATTACTATAATCAAAGAGCGGAAATTATACATATGTAATTGCTGTTATGTCGTTTTCATATCATAGATTTGTTCTGGTGCAATTATCAACGATTTGTGAATCAGTGATACCTGAATGAACAATTATTGCTCTCTACTTAAAAGGGTTTCATCAGACTGCCTCGTCCGCCTATACTTCATAGAATTATTATGCAGCTGTGAATCAGCATGATGCCACGTGGAATGGGGGTGGCAGGGCATGCCAGCTCATGCATCCCTCTCTCTACTTGCTCCTTTCTCCCTGGGAAGTGCTGCCAGCCGGTTGCTGCAGCATGCAGCGGTGCCGCACTGGTACTCTCTCTCACTCACGGGCTCTCTCTGCTTTCCTGTGGTGCCAGCCTGATCTTCCTTTATTTCGCTCCACTTTCCCCTACAGTCAGCTCTTCTGCAGCAGGATCTTCTTAATGAACAGCTTCCTCTCTCTCTCTCACTTTCCTGTAAGTCTCTCCAGCTCAAATCTCCTTCCCCGTCAGACGGTGGCTCCCCTCACTATGCTCAGTGTCTGGTGCCTCCTCTGCCTCCCATCTTCCCGCCGCCTGCTCTTGTAGTGCCAGTGCGGGCATCAGCTGTCCCGCTGGGCTCGGCGCCAGCAGCAGCAGGCTACTGTGCTCTGGCTGGTCAAATGTCGAGTGAAATGGAGCTACTAGCCTTGAAGTGCAGTGGTCAGGTACTCTAGAACTGCAGGCGTCATCCTCGGATGCTGATCTACTAAAGGGCATGGGTTTCTGCTCCAATGCATATGTCATGTCTGTTTGTGTACGGTGCACTGCTCCAGATGGTTCCCCAGAACCTCCGAAGCGTATGAAGCAGTGACACACCCCATGCTGCATACAGCACTTTTAGGATTATCCGAAGTACTGAAAAGTCATCGCCAAAAATGATTTGGAGGAGGCCGTCATCTTTTAGTTGTACGCCCTCTGATTGTTGCAAAAATGTGCTATTGATTTATGATAGCACAATATTAACACCATAACTCTCGAATGCCACAAAATGATATTGAGCTATGAAATACATCGCAGGTTAAATAATGGATTTCTGCACCTGTAATGCATTGCACTGGTTTCAGCATGAGAGAAGCGCCCTGATTGGTTTGAGCAGGCTACCCCAGCGCTCAGTTTGAGCTTAGGTGCCTGTGCCTGCAATCCCTGGCAGGTTAACACTGCTGTGCGTTTTGCGGTCATAAGTGTGCATATCGGGCTGGCTATCACTAGACGGCCAGCCAATCTGACATGTGCACTGGCTCACAAATCATCCCGATCATGCTGGGGCCTTAAGCCCTGCCCCCATCCTCACACTCCCACACTCACCACTAGAACAGTGTGGTTCTGCCTGTAAGAATGATAAAATAGTAATAATGGTCCATTATATGTACTTGCTGCGCTCTCAGCAGGCAGGGCGACACTCCTCCGCCCGTTAGAAGGAACCGCCACTGATTGTAGGGTACCTACTTATTAGGTAAGTTATCTCATCTAACAAGCATTTGGTCCTTATTTTCAGGTTCTTTTCCACAAACCTTTCATGTACTATGCCCAGTTAGGTGAGTGAAGGTTTAAAAACTTCTCTTCAGACATCTCTAAGATGTGGTGCCATTATGCAAGGAGGAATGACTACCTGTATACGTAACCGAAGCCATTCAAGTAAAGAGCCCAGACTGAAAGGGAAACAATGAGAGGGAATGCATGATATTTGTGCATCCCCTGCCATGTCTAAATGAGGGCAACAGACCACTGTGTGACTGTGCTCCCTCACTTACGTCAGCCATAAGGATCACATAATTCGATCAAGTGGGGTATTCGGAATTACAACTCAGGCCTCCTACTATCACAGACGACAGATTATTAGACCATAATTTCAAAAATATCTTTCGACAAGCTAGCTCTCACCCACATCTCACCTCGCAGATTTGAGGCCGCATTCCTGGCAAGCTACAGAAATTCAAACACAAGGAGGTGATGGACGGAGCGCAGGCAGAAATTCAACAGCAGTCTTTTGACAAGGGTATTCCTTGAAAAGGTTTACAATATGGCTATTAATGCATTAATGCATTGTAAATCTTTAGAGTATAAACTTTAGAATACATTACAGGGGGTTAATCAAAATCATGAATAATGGTTACAGTGTTAGCAATTGGAATCTGTCCTCAACCCAACACTGAGGCCCCAAAACATACCTACAGACACATCTGCCAACATCAATTGCTAAACAGCATGGAAAAGAGCCACTGGAGGGCCAAAGAAAAGCAATGCCAATGAATATCTGAGTAACCTGTTGTGACCCTCACTTTACAATGAAGAAAGACTCTGAGCTATGAAATATAAATCCCCTGGCATTATGTCCCTGCCATTTCACTGCACCCTGTGGAGCTGCAATAACCACCAGCATCCCCGAATGCAAAGATGGAGGATAGAGAGGCATGCTCAGTCATTGGTGGAGGCAACATATATAGGTGATTGATGTATAGACATAGTCTGCCAGGAGAAGCATGGGCCATATGGTCATGATGGAGGAGGCTGAGGGTGATGATGCAGGGAATGTTGGGGTCTGTGTGCTGGGTAAATCCAGGCAGGTTGGATGTGTTGGGGGAGTTTGGAGCCCTTGACAGGAGCTATGATGCAACACTGCCCCAGTAGGTACCTCCAACATCCTATTGTACCAACACATCCTCTTAGCAACCACACGCAACATCCCAGTGTATGATCCACACCCTGTGAGCATACAGACCCATTGCACCCTTGTATCATCCCTTTATCTTTCCAGAGTACAGCACAGTCACAACAAGTGACCTCACCATGCAAGGACACAAGAGAAATGGGAGCAGGGGATACATCAAGTCTTCATGACTCTGCACTTAAAGATTCAAAAATCGTAATGGGAGAATAGAGAGTACGTGTGTGACCTTCCGGAACCCTATCCGCCTGGGTGGGTGGCTCATTGGAATAATTCAACTGCTTATCCTGGATGTCCAGAAGCGTAACATTGATTCAGGTGTCATTAACCATCTTTTCTCTGTCAGCAGTGTCAAAGAGGCCACTTTGCGGTGGGACGTGTGCTCTACAAATATGCCTGTTATGTTGGCCCAGTTGCGGCGGGGGCACGGACCTGGGGGGCAACATAAGTCTAAACTAGAAGGAACAGCCCGACGCTATCAGAAATGAGTGCTAAAGGACTTTAGCTCCCGAAATCAGCTCCCAACTGCAAATGGTGCTGTGAATGTTTTCCTCCCAGTGTGCACCGAGGGACCAGTTCATCTCAGGCAACCGGAAAGCACCGAGTTTAGCACCGAGAGTTCTGTATTATTTACGCGGATGGAATCTGACCCCTGATGCTGTCTGAAGCCTCGGAGGAGGGGCGGCGGCCCGGTGCATTTGAGCCGAATGTCCCTTCTGGAGCGCAGATGCAGAGGTGAGCGAGGACTCTAGGAGACATCCGTGCGCCGCCGCAGCATACACTGCGCCTCCCTCCAATGGCGGCGCGGGCTCGTAAATCTTAAATGTGCAAACCTGGCAGCGAGAGCAGGCACGGGCTCGCTGCGTGAGAGGCAAGACTTCCCTCTATTACACTGAGTTATGGCAAGTCGCGGCCCAGTCAATTGTTGGTTCAGTTCAGCCGTGCCTCTCGTTTACGTCTGTGTAATGAAATGCAATCTGCGAGAAACATTGCAGCGCGCGCCCGCCGGCCCCTGGGTCAGCTGTTAGCCTGTGGGCTGGTGGAAACGTTCTGTGTAGGTATAAGAAAAATGTGTCGAACTGCGGCATCTGTTGTCGTTGCACCTTGAAATTCTGAGAAGACATTCCATGAACTGGACTTGCGCTGATGGAATCGTGACGTGTGCTGCCGTTTCAGTATTACATAGACTGCGCCTGTGCGCCAGGTTTGCTGCGCCTCACAAGTGCAGAAACATTTGCTTGTCTGATTAGCGGAAAAAATCTTTCCAGTATTCGGATAGTCTGAATGTTGTTGCAAATGAAAGTGCAAAATGTCACTAGTGCTGTGTATCCTAATGGTGGAAAATTGCAAAGCCACAGTGCGATGCGTGTAATCTGAGCCCTAGGGAGATTGTTACTATAACGTGTGCGCTATATTGCATGACAATAATATTGTATCCACAACAATGGTCTAACAACTAAGTCACAGGGTGAGTCTAGTTAATTGATTGTTAAGATCCATTAAATATACAGTTACTTAGCAATACTTAGCAATAAAGTGGTTAGACTGGGCTAGAGGATGTACTAACATTGTAGGCCAACACTATTGACCACGCTATTGACCACGCTATGGACCACGCTATAGTGGAACACAAGCCGTCGCTGACAGGTTTCTTTGTGGGGGTGAAGTCAGAGGCCTCCATTGATGATGCTCGTCCTATGATAAAGAGCGAAGAAACCTCTGAATACTGCATGTTGCAGATCAACAACATTCACACAAAAGGTGATGAGAGGAATGCCTGCAAATAGTCTATCTACCACTGGTAATCACTCAGGGCAGCCACTGTTCTTCACCCACCGCGCCTCTCTAGATAAAGTCCCACCTTATGCAAATCAGCACTGACCCTACTCCACATGGGAACAGTCCATCTGGACCTGCCAGGTGAGGCCCCCTCCTGAAGGGAACACAAGCAACCCCAGACTGGTTTCAGCCTAGTTAGGCCTCATCAGTGAGGTGTAGCTTGGATACTATGGCACACATAAAAGGTAATGAGAAAATGATTGGACATTTAAAGCATGATGGAGTGGAAGACAGAGATGAAAAACATTGACAACATGTGAACTCCTGAACTATAGTTGCTCTAGAACTGCACATAATTAGAGAAATAGATGAAAAAACGAAGTGGAACCAAGGGAAAGTCCATATGCTTTTGCATGTTGCCACCTGTATCTTTTTTTCGGTTTGGAAGTCTAAATATTTTAAATCTACTGCAGACTGACATCTGGTAAACATATCCAATCCCATGTGCTCTGCTAAGAAAGCGTGCCCTGGTCGTGCTGAGCAGCAAGTAGAGCTGTAGGCTTCCCCTGTCTCAATGTCTTGTCACCAAGCTGTCACTGGGAGCCGAGAAACTATTAATAACTGACACAAGAAGACAGTGGTAGTGCAGAACAACCTGTCCTGACCGTCAACGATCACGCGTGTCAACTGGGATCAGGCTGAAGCTGCCCCGCCGTTTGCAGCAAGCCAATCAGCCTAGTCAACGCACTGACTACTGAGACCTTGTGTTAATTTGTTTCTGCGGGTTCGATATAAGTGATCAACACTGCATTTATTCTTCTTTTTATAGTTGGATGATAAAAGATCAAATCCACAATCAGATTTAATTTACCTATATTTTAGTTTGTTACTTTGATTCACATGATATTGTTCAACTGTGGCCTAAGCCTTTTCAGATCCATCGTTGAAATTATGTACTTGACACATTTTCACATTTCGTAATAAGCACTCTGAAGCCATTTTTTTTTCTTTATTACAAGTTAAAGTCCCCGAAATGGCAAATAACCTGCTGTCCCCAGAGTTCTCCGATCCACAGGTTTACCCCAATTCCAGAGACTTTAACGCAGATATTTACCACTTTGAGCTAGTAGAGGTGGGGGGATGTGAAGTGGGTGGCGGGAATGGTTTTCGGTGGGTTGGCAGGCTGCTGATTCTATCGGAGGGGGTCACTGTCACTTTTCTATATAATACCTGATGGGGCAAGCAGGGTCGGGCTGTGCCTATGGCCTCCAGCTCCTGGCCAGGCGTTTCCAGGTGCCGATGCGCATCCAGTTAAACTGGCCTGTGTTTCCAGATCAGGACATTTAGGGCCCGGAAACACCAGCGCGATTAGAGTTGCCTGGAGCAGTATTCCCTAGGTCAGGAGTACTAGCAAACATTTGCCCTGGGCCCTCAAAGTACCGTCTGTGATGTGACCGAGGGCCACACTCATGCCAGCAGATCGTGGTAGGGGGTCTGGGTAGATCAGGGAATCTGTAAAGAGGTCTAAACAACTGTTAAATAAACAGACAAGCATTTATTTGCAGGTTAATAAATGTTTGCTCTTTTATTTGACTTTTTTTTCGGAATATTAGTATCACTGCCCTAGGTGATGATGCTCTGGAAACTCATATTGGCGGAAAATGAGAAGGAGAACAGAAAGGGCAGCAGATAGTTGGCAAGACCTGAGAAGAGGAAGGAAGGGAACACGTAGGAACATACAGGGAAACAAGAAAAGAGAGGCACAGGGGAGCAAGGCCCCAGATGCATGTGTAGTCAATAGTGAGAGAAGTCAACAAGATAAGCTTCTGGAGAGAAAGCCAGTGGACAGAGGCAACAGCAGTGAAGTAGAGAAAGTAGGGAAGTGGACTTTAATGGAGATCCTGCAGGTCGACAAGAAAGTAAGAGAAAGCTGGAAGCACAAGAATGAAAGAGGGCCTGTCCACACTGGAAAGGATTGGAGTAGAGCCAGGATCTTAGTACTGAGGGCAGTCAGGAGAGGCCAGAATTCACAACGTTTGCAGAGTTGGAAGCGACAAGATTGGGTGATTGAGAAAATGTTTATGTAGAAGGGCACAGATGAATCAAAAATGGCACCAAGATTGCTATAGTAGATGAACGATGAGGGACAGTAATGGGGGCACAGGAAGACAGGAGGAAGGGGTGGGTTCAGAAAAGAATTTCAGTTTTGGAGAAGTTTAAATGGAGGGCAGGGTCCGACTGGCCTATTGGGTAACCGGCTGCACCTGAGGGGATGGTCTTAAAAGTCATTTTGTCAGCCTTTATTTTTAGGTTTGTGGGCTTTTTTGTGATGTGCTGCGCCGGTATTTACTGTTGATTTCCCAGATATTACAACAAAGATTGTCTGCATCAAGCTCAAATCCATGCTGTTTTCCTTACCATGAAAACACTTATACAGTGGGTCTAATTCACAAAGGGCCTCCTCACTCAGGGCAGAGGCTCCACAGTCGTGGGGGAGTCTCCGCACTCAGGGCAGAATCTCCATAATGAGAGTTTTAATAGCGGTAATTCCACCGAGTGTGGAGACTCTCCCACCACTGCGAGGCCTCCACCAGTGCGGAGGCCATTTGTGAATCAGGCCCTCTGTATTTACAAGTTCAAAACTGTCACGATTTGCAAATATGGACGGTTCTTTTAGCTATATGATCTACTAATGGAGGGCCCCTTTTTATGGCCCCAAGCCGGGACACATCGGATACATCGCGGTCTTCACACCGCAATACCTTTACAACGAGGGCATTACAACGTAAGTCATTACAATGCCTTGCGATGGATGGCGCTCTAACCTAAGGAATAGTATGATTTACTATTCCAACACCTTCCCTACTGTAACGTAGGCTAGAGTTGGAATAGTAAATCATACTATTCCTAAGTCCAGCACCCTCCAGCGTTGTAACGACTTGCGTTGTAATGCCTGCGTTGTAAAGGTATCGCGGTGTGAAGACCGCGATGTAACAGCGTATATTCTCCCAAGCCTATTTTCTGTCCAAATCTGACCCTGATGGAGGGAATTAGAACATGTCCAAAGGTGGACTGCAGCGAGAACAGAGACGGAAGACATGTTTAAAGCATCTGCCTGGCTGAGGCTTCAAAGGGCCACGCTCACTAGGAGCATGTTGACTATATTTTAGCCTTGGATCCTGAACAGTGCTCCACTGCCTTTAGGCTCACGCTATATAAATAACATATACATACATACACCTAAATTAATGGCCTGAATATTTTCCAGTGCATAGCCCTGCAAATACTAAGTGCCCTTCAAAACAAGGAACGGAGCCTTGCATTATTCATACTATGCGGACTCCAGCAGAGCACTGGAATATCTCTGATGTGGACTGGGCGAGGCTGGTCTCTGGTGAGCGGAGTTGGGAAGAAACATAGAGACTTTTTTCACACAAGCCTATCCTCTGCTATGTACGATTTATTCTTGCAAGTGGTGGTTGGAGAACTTTGCTGCCACTAAACACAGGAACTGACAGTTTTGGACAACTGGGCGTGGCTTTGGTTGGGAGCAAACATTGCAAGAAGTAGATTATTATCACCTCCCAAATGTTATTCTAGATTCCCTTTATGAAAACTCTTGCTTGACACTAACACTTCAGAATCAGCTTGGATTCAGAGGAAGAGGGGAGAGAGACTCTGTGTGTTGCCACAGGACTTTTTGCTACTTCTTAGAGGAACTTTCTAAAGCATATAACTCAGTCTCATAGATTTATTTAAAAAAAATAATTCCTGCTAGTTAACCTTTAGAAAAAGCAAAGCCAAATTTGGAGATTAGCAAACGTGGTTTTGCACGAGTAAGAAAAGGCAGCTTGTGCCTGTAAGCCAATTTATGCTCTGATTGCTAGAATCTAGGGATGTGCCAAGATGTATATTTTTTTGTATGTGCAAAGTACATGCAAGGAGTACAGGTAGCGAACATACTACATGAAATTGGGCTTCTGAAATGAAATTCGAGAATATTGCGATGCTTTCCTTGCCAGCTCGTGATTTTCACTGTATAACTTCAGAGCAAGATGTTCGATAAATTACTGAATTCGAGGTGAGGGAAAACAAAAGTCCACCCATCTGTTTTCTCTAAGCTGCGAGGTGGATCTTGTTAGCACACTGCAGCTGATGCAAAAAGCATGTGGTTTTACTGAGCTGGCAAGACATTTCTGCCCTAACCGATTCTCGCATCCAAATCCTTCCATTTTCCATAAGTCACATGGAGAAGCTGGCCAGCACAATGCAGCTCACATGACAACCATCCGATTTCAGTTTATCCAAAAGTCAGTTCTGTTCCAATCAAGTCTCAGGGTAGCAAACCAACGTGGCTGCATAATCTTAAAAAAACAGAAAGTTATGCAAAATACTGGTAGCTCAGTATTCGGGATGTTTGTGAGAATGTGCCTCCTTACAATCAGTTACTCACAGTCCTGCTATCAATGCGACCCAGGACAAATTTTGCCCATCCCAAATCATAATTTGGGCTTGGCCGCCGCCAGACTCATCCTGAACTTCCTACGAAATAACCACATCTCTATACACATCAACAACTGCCCCGGCTCCCAGTCCAGGAAAGATGTAAGTTCAAGCTACTCATCCATGTCTACAAATCAATCAATCAAAGTTTTATAGAGTGCGGCAACTCACCCATGAGGTTCTCAAGTTCTTGAGGTCTTGAGTTTCTTCCTGAAATGCTGGAGTGAAGGTGCGGTCCTGAGGAGCAGAGGAAGGTTGTTCCATGCCTTGGCCACCAGGTGCAAGAAGGAGCATCCTCCACTGTTGGTTCAGCGAATTCATGTGGTGTCTGCGAGGGAAGCAGATTGGAGGTGTCTAGCCGGTTGGTGGAGGGCAGCCATTTGTTGATGTATTCTGGCCCTTCATTTTGCAAGGCCTTTTAAGTGTGGGTAAACATCATGAACTGTAATCTCTTCTGGATCAGGAGCCATAGTAGTTTCTTAAGCTGGGGTGTGATGTGGGTTCTTGTTGCGAGGTAGAGGATGAGTCTTGCTGCTGAGTTTTGTAAAGTCTGGAGTCTTTTCAGGAGGCGTTCAGCTTCATCTATGTAGAGTGTATTCCCATAGTCCAGTCTGCTGGTGATGAGGGCCTGCGTGACAGTCCTTCTGGTGTTGACTGGGAGCCATCTGAAGATCTAGTGGAGCATACGGAGGGTTGGAAAGCAGGCAGATGAGACTGCGTTGAGTTGTTTCTTCATAGAAAGCTTGCAGTCCAGGATGATGCAGTGGCTGCTGGTGTGGTCTGTTGGGGCGGGGGATGAGAGAAGAGTTCTGGGGTCCATCATGCGTCATTCCATGGCGAGGTGGAGGTATTTTTTTCTGTCTTGTCTGTGTTGAGTTTGGGACAGTTGTCTTTCATCCACTCAGCGACGTCCCTCATGCAACGGTGTAAGTTGGCTCTGGTGGTGGAGGGGATTTCAGGCAGTGAAGGATGCAGCCGCGGCCTTTGGAGGGAGTTCCGTGGGGCGGAAAGGTGGGGCGGGGGACGGGCAGGGTGGGGGGTACTAAAAACCGGAATATGGATAATTGGAGGTAAGTAAACAATTAAATAAATAAACGAATTTCGTAGCGCGCGCTGCATCGCATTTTGCGATGCAGGTCGCGCAACGAAATTTGTTTTATTTATTTAATTGTTTACTTACCTCCAATTATCCATATTCCGGTTTTTAGTACCCCCCACCCTGCCCCTCCCCGCCCCGCCTGTCCACGCCACGGAACTCCCTCCACGGGCCGCGGCTGGAGGGATGAGCTGGGTGTCATCCACGTAGGAGATGATGTTCAGTCCGTATGATCTATCAGGGGGGACATGTAGGTATTGAAGAGGGTGGAGCTGAGGGATGATCCTTGGGGATTTTCTTGGGCTCCGAGTTGAGCGGTACCAGTGAGGTATGAGGCAATCCATTTGAAGAAGTTTCCTTGGATCCCATTGCGGTGGAGTCTGTTGATCAGGATGTGATGGTGATGGTAAACAGTGTCAAACATGGCTAACAAGTCCAGGAGGATGAGGACTGCCGTTTCTCTGTGGTCCACGATGGCCCTGATGTCGTCAATGGATGCGATCTGGGCTTTCTTTGTGCTGTGGTTAGCCGAAATCCAGATTGGGAGGGGTCCAGGAGGATGTGGTGTTCTGGGTATTGAGTGAGCCACTGGCTGATTACTTTCTCGAGGACCTTTGCTGGATAGGGGAGCAGAGAGATGGGCCAGTAGTTCTTAAGTACGGCTGGGTCGGCGGATGGTTTCTTCAGGAAGGGATTCACTTCATCGTGTTTCCACTCCTCAGGGAAGGGAACCAAGATGATGTAGGTGCTCAGGAGTTTCCTGAGATTGTCACCAATTTTCTTGCTTCTAAGGTTGAAGACATGGTGGGAGCAGGGGTCCATGGGTGCTCCTGAATGCATGGAGTTCTTGATGGATATAGTGTCTTGCGTGGTGAGGAGGTTCTAGAGGTGAGCTGGTGTTCAGGATTTGTGTTCCTGGGTGTCAGCTGGTTGATGTTGTTGGAGGCAGAGGGTTGGCATTCAAAGTATTTGTAGCTGACTGAAATCTTGTCATGGAAGAAGTCAGTAAGGTGGTCGCACAGTTTCTGGGAGGGTGTACTGTTGTTCTCAGTGGCTGCTGGGTTGGAGAGCTCCTTTACGATGGTGAAGAGTTCTTTTCTGTGGTTCATGCAGGATTCAATGTGGTGTGCTAGGGTGTTCTTTTTGGTTTCTTTCAGGAAGCGGTGGTACTGGTTCAGTGCTGTCCTGAAGGCAATGTGGGCTTCCGATTTTTTGCTGAGGCATCGCTTTCTTTCTAGTTGTCGACAGTTGAACTTGGTAGATTGCTGTTCTTCAGTGAACCAGCTGGCTCTTTGGGTTAGTCCTCTGATCATGACAGTCTTGGCGGGGATGATTCTGTCGGCGCATTCTGGGATCCACTGGGAGAGGTTTTTGTTTGCGTGTTCTGGGTCGGGTGTGGAGTATGGGATGTGGGAGCAGATAGTGTTGTTCCCCTGGTCTTCTGATATCTTTTTCCAGTCTCTGTGCATGGATTTGGGGGGCACGGTGCCAGCATTGGTGGGTCCTGCAATGGTCAAGTGGACGCTGTAGTGTTTGGACCAGGTGAGTTGTGTGGCGTGGGTGTACTTGGCTCTGTTGCTGGAGGTGATGCTGGGGTCGAGCGTGTGTCCTTCAATGTGGGTACGATTGGTGAGAAGTTGCGCATGCTTTCCAGGAGGTTGGTGGTGTTGGCATAGTTGGGGCCATCAAGGTGACAGTTGAGGACACCTAGGAAGATGTAGTGCTCTGAGTCGGTTGCAATCGGGGTGGATGAGGTCCGGGATAGCATTGCAGAAGCTGGGGCGTAGTGCTGGTGGTCTGTAAGCCAGGGTGTCTCTGTGGAGTTGGAAGTTGAGGTGTTCCATTAACGGGGTTGGGTTGTTTGTGGATGTTGTGCAGTGGATGGTTCCCTGGTAGATGATGGCGATTCCACCGCCGTGTTTGTTGGTTCAGTCTCGGTGAGTTATCTTGTAGCCTCTGGGGATGGCGATTGTGATGTCTGGAGCGGAAGCGAAGTTCAACCAGGTCTCTGTGAGGAAGATGACATCCAGGGTGAGGGATGAGATTGTGTCCCAGATGTCTGTGGTGTGTTGGTTGAGTGATCATGCATTGAGTAGAATGCACTGGAGTTTTGCCGTTGTGATATTGGTCGGCATGGTGTTTCCGTTGGCATTGTCTCTAGTGTCGTCGGTTGCTTTGGTGCTGAAGGTGAGGCAGCAGCGTCAGCAGGAGAACGGTCCTTTGGTGGTGTGTGGTACATGCTGCAGCAGTGGTTCTTGGTGAGTCTGGGGTCCAGGGGTTGGAGATCTGGGGCTGTGTAGCTTTGTGGGGAGGAAGAGGCAGGGGTCCTAGTGCTGGGTGTGGTCCAGGCACGGACAGGTACAGACGGACTTGCCTTTGGCACGCATTCAGTGTGCCAGTGGCGCAGCCGCGCAGCGGCCTGCATTAGTAGTCCTGGAATGTGGGAGGAGCTGTCAGGGAGGTGGGAGGAGCTGTCAGGGAGGTGGGAGGAAAAATAGGCAATATGCACTATGTAGATGAGATTTTGGAGGTCAGCAGACTGAGCACGAATCAACACGCAGACTTCAGGAAAAATAAAGGCAAAATAAAGTGAGAGGAATTAAGCAATCAGGCAACAACAAAAACTGGCAAAACAAGAGGTAATGAACCAGCAAGGTCACCACAGCGGGACGGAACTGGAGGGCTCTGGGATTGCGGCGCGGTCACCTGACCTGGGGAGTCAGGGGTAGCTGAACAACGGCAGCGGGGGATGGTGAACTAGACCAAGGAGGTCATGGACTGGACCCAAGATGTTAAGGACAAAGCTCTCCACAACACTACCAGTTCAGCTTACCTCAACCACGGCCTCAACTTCTACTAACACACCAGATGCCTTCGATCCGCATCCCAGGCAAGAGTACACCTCCCTCATATCAAGAAAACCAGAAGCGGAGGACACTCCTTATGATACCTTGCAGCAAGACCTGGATCGACCTCCTGAAATACCTCAGAATCCCCCTTCCCTCATGGACTTATGAAGGAACCTTAACACATGGCTTTTCCAAACGAATCAGGCATGATCCCCTCCTCCCCCCTCAGGCCTGCCCTTCCCAACTTCTGGATACCTTCACGGGTGATTAGCCGCTCTCTACAAATCTACATAACGTAACATAATGACATTTCTACAACCCTTCCCTGTTGGTTGAGCTTTTAGAAATACACTATGCCAATGTCAACAGGACACTGTCAAGAACAGGAAGTGATAGGTAAAACGCAAAAGAAAGCACCCAATGGGAAAAAACTAATGAATTTAATAGAAGCGTACTCCTACACCAGCAACCCCTACTGCAGTACAACTCTTTCTTTTATGGCGCGTTAATAAATTCAAGCAATCTGATACACTGTGGAGATGGAACAGAGTAGATTGGAGTCATGCTGTGATGTGATTTCTTCTTAAACATTAAGCCACGTTTTTTTATTTCTTTGCCTATTATGTTGTACTGGTTATAAGGAAATGGCTCATCAATTTGCTCTTACAACACAGCTCTGCTAGAAAGTAACACGTTTTTATGTATTTTCCACCTCGACAATATTTGGCGATGCGACGCTATATCCCAGGTAGACGACCCAATTTATGTTGTTAATGGTCCTTCGCTAAATAAAATGCTTTCATTTTAAAAATGTGTTTATTTCTTGTTTCCTTAAATTCTGTACCCTGAAACGAATGCCCACTTCGCAACAGTTCGCCGGCAAACAGTTTCTCTGCAATCGTGACTGGGCGTAAAGGTTAAATTGGAAGCCAGCTCATTCATTTCTGGACTACAACTCAGAAGAATTCAAAGCCGACCTTTGGGGTTTGGAAAACGCACTGCAGTCTTTGCCAAAAGCACAATTTCGTAACTAAAAACAAATTAAGACGGGAGCTAGTTTTAAGATGGCCTAAGGCAACAAATTCCTATCAAAGTTATAGCAAGGACTGAAGCAAAAATCGTCCGCGCAGCACAATAGCCCAGCCAAGTGTCACACTTCTCCTATTAGACTAACGCAAAGTGATACATTTTGCCTAAGTGAGGCCATACATAGGGGCATATCAACAAGGGCTTTATCTCTGCTTTTTTGGCTTTAAAAGCCAAAAAAGCAGAGATAAAACTAGCGCCCTATAAACAACAGGGTGCTAACACGCAAATTTGCATGTTAGCACCCTTTTACTCTTCGCTTCCCCTTGCATCTCTAATGAGATGCAAAGGGGGCGTTCCAGAGTAAAATAATAGGAGAAATGTCGCTAAGCGACATTTCTCCTATTATCAAGAATGTCACTAACCCTGTTAGAGACAAAAAAAGCAGCGCTAACCGAGGTTAACGCTGCTTTTTTACGTCTGCTAATTTTCAGACTTAGCCATGATATCCTATGGAAGGAGGATATCATGGCTAAGTTTGCCTGTCCCTATCAACAAGGTAACGTGTGATTATCGCAGGGTTTCCAGCGATAATCTCACGTTAGCCTGTTAGCGTGTAGATTTTTATCGCTATTGAGATAAGCGTTGCTAATAGCATGCTATCTCAGCGATAAAAATTCACGCTAGCCGGCGATAATTATCCTCACGCTAAGAGCGCTGAGCGATAATTATCGCCGGTTGTAGTTGATATGCCCCTTAGAATGCTTATGTAAAGTAGCAAACTCCTCCCCTTCTCATCCATTTTAGCCCCGCCTCTCTGGCATGGTCACCTGGTGCAGCTGTCCAATGACAGAGACCAGCCTTTGTGAAGCTGGAACCGAGGCCGCAAAGCATTGTGGAGCTATCGAACCATGTGTGCGCAGACCTGGCCCCTGCGTTGTGGTTCTGCCGAGTCATGCTCATGCGTTTTGAGAACCCCAAAATACTGTGACCTGGGGTAGTAGTATGGTTTACAAAAAACTATGGTCTTGGTTAGGCATGAAGGGGCCTCGAGTAGCACAGCTACAAATTATTTGACTAAGTTTAACTCAAATGAGGTTACCAAATACTGGAACCAAATTGGCTTCAGTGGGCAATATATGTGTGGACACAGGATTTTTTTTGGAAGACATCACATTTTATTAAACATCATAAAAAGGAATATCATCCATTTTTAAAAAAAGGAAAAAGGAATTTCGGTGCTCACACATAAATAAGTGACAGTGCATGAAGTGAAGTGAAGTGCTTAGTGACAACAAAACTTTACATCACATTGAAAAACAATTTGCGCGCTTTCCCCTGAGCTTTACACAACCTATGATGTGAACTCTCTGTATTACTGTTCTAGGCACGTTCATTTCCACCCTCTAGGTGTCTAACTCTAGCGCCTTCATTATTCGTTTTTCACTCTCTCACACTTTTTCTCTTACGCTAGTCCTTTGCTGACCACTCGAACGCCAAGTTTAATTATTCACGCTTCTGCGCAACGCATTAAGTAGAGAGTTGCGCTAATGCTCTAACGGACACAGGTTTTAATTTATGTTACCCCTCATTTTAGATTCTACGTGCTCTTACTCTAATATCCTGATGATGATCTTTAATTGAATACATCGAAACGCCGTCGACCACATAATCAAAGCTCCCTGACTGTAACGAATTAACTGGGAGTCTTTGAATTGTTTTTCAATGCAATGTAAAGTTTTATTGTCACTAAGCGCTTCACTTCACGCACTGTCACTTATTTATGTGTGAGCACCGGAATTCCTTTTTCCTTTTTAAAAAAAATGGATGATATTACTTTTTATGATGTTTAATAAAATGTGATGTCTTCCAAAAAAATCCTGTGTCCACACATATATTGCCCACTGAATCCAAATGGTTCCAGTATTTGGTAACCTCATTTGAGTTAAACTTAGTCAAATAATTAGTAGCCATGCTGCTCGAGGACCCTTCAGGCCTCACCAAGACCACTGTTTTTGTAAACCATGCTCATACGGCAGACTGACACAGGTCAGGAGTCAATCAGAGGGCTCAAGACACCACTAATAGAGTAGTACCGCCGATATGGGCAGGAAAGACTGTGGACTGACGACTGTCAGTCTACTGCCCCTTCTCAACTACGTTGTGCATAGTTCCAAGCAACTACTACCACAGCGGGGTGAGTCATGCTGCTCCAGTGAAAACTAGGCTGTGTATTCAGTACCTTAGGCATCTACCTACCACACTCAGGGCCTCATTTACGAGGCCCCTAATGAGACTTTTGCGTCGCCTGTGCGGCACTTTTTTGACCCTTTGGTGGCACAATGTGCCGAAACATATTTACAAGGCCCCTCAAAGCCACTTCAGGTGGCTTTTCATGGCCTTTTAAATATGTGTCCCTTTCACCCAGAACACTGCGTTAAAGGGGTGTTCCATGTGTGTTGCTGTAGGTGTTCCCATGCAACACCCATAGAATCTGTATTCCCAGATTTAGAAGGAATAGTAAACCTGGGAATGCGTCAGATTCATTTTAATGCCAGTCCAGAGGTGGTGTTAGGGAGGCAAAATGAGGAGAAATATGCGTGCTTTCCTCTTTATATGTGTGCTGCAGAAGCAGAACATATAGAAAGAGGAATACACATCTCAGGATTGTTTTTGTGCAGGAAGGTGCCCCTTCCTGCACAAAATCACCATTACAATTCCGACACGCTTGCACCGGGGCACCAGGGTGCCTGCGTTGGCGCATGGCAGCCCATTGTGTGCCAGTGCAGTGGAAAAGAACAGGAATGCTCCATATCTCGACGCATTCCTGCCCTTTTCTTTTGACGCAGGGCAGCGCAGAAAGATTCCTTGCAGTGCTGCCCATCTGCAAAACCTTGTAAATGAGGCCTTGACTTCTCCATTTTCCTACAGCAGATTAACAGTGGTGACAAAATGCTTAACAGAGTTAACAGGACATTTTTAGCTTTAGTTTTCAGCTTCACAGCTGTGCTCTGTACACACTAAGCCGCCATGCTTGGCACGTGCTTAGCTGCACTCTGCCCCCCACTTGTCAGGCTATGCACATGGTCAGTCAGGTTCTGCCCACCATCAGCAGGTTTTTTGTTTTGCAATTGACTGACAGAAGGAGGCGATTTATGCAAGGAATGTAAATGAGCATCAAGTCTGGTGAGGCAGGCGAGACTTCAAAGGGATAGGAAAGTGATCTGAGGAGAGCTGTGCAGGGACGCTGCAGGCAGAAAACAATCTGCTACTGCTCAGTGTCTGTGAGCCACTGGGATTTGCAGGATGCTTAAAACGGTGCACATCTCTTCCTGACCACAAAAAACAGCAAGGGGAACTGCAAGGATTGGTGACCAGTACAGAAGCACAGAAACGTGGACCATCGGTGGCCGGCTCAGGTAAGTGCGGTGGGCAGCGGGGCAGGGTGGGGGGGGGGAGTCGATAGACGACGGAATAGGTACGATTAAATAAATAAATAATACCTATTACCTATTCCGTCGTATGTCGGCTTCCCCCCTGCCATGCCCAGCCCTACCACGCTTACCTGAGCCAGCTGCCACTGACCTTGATCCTGTCTGATAATGCAGCATTTTCAGCTCAGTCAGCCATAGAACATGGGAACTGCAAACAGCTTGCACAGACAGCATAGGGTCAGAGAGCCAGTCCTCATCAAGGGGCCTGGAGCACCTTGGCTGCTGCTAAAAATGAACCCCTCACAAGATGTATAGGGTGAGAAATATGATCACTGGGTCACCACACTCAATGCCCCTTGATCCACTCAGTTGCTCCCTTATCCTGCACATGTCCTCTCTGGTGTGTGTACCTTCACACCCTCTGTTCTATGCTGCCCACACTCTGTGCCCTTGCCCATTATGTGCCACCTCATCCATTAAGTCCCCCTAATCTATTGTGCCTCCTTCTTCACTAGGCATCACACAAGCTTTCTTAACATTCTTACCCGTTGCCCTCTGTGCCCCCTCGCCTACTCTCCCCTTATCTACCATATGCTTCTATGCCCGCTCATCCACTTTATGGCCCCTCTTACACTCTCATAAATCGCAACTGTAAGAACTGTAACAATACTACAATGAATTGTATTGAAATGGAAGAATATTGTAGATGCAACAGAAATAAAATTGTTGTAACTGAGAAACAATTGAAGATTGCATCTGCCAGATGAGGATCATATTATATCTGTGCCGACTCCCCTATAATCCTTAAGACCCTCACAGGTGAGTGTCTCACTTTACAAACTCCTGATTGATTGATTGATCCTTCCTGTCTATTCTCTCCAACACGCCTATTGTACAGAGAGAGAGAGACATCTTATAAATGTTGGTGATCTTGGGCCAGACATATGTTGAGGCCTTCTGTTTGGTACAATTTCGTATTTAGTACCCATTTTCGCCTCTGGTGATGACAATCAATGGTGAAGTAAATGTTAAAATTTCAGAAATACGGTCACGCAAAAACAGCTGAAAGCTCACTCGCCCAGGGGCTAGCAGACAAATAATAGCAAACCAACGTGTTTGGGTCTACTTTTTGTTTTCGCTTGCAACAGTATTTTATCTGTATTTCAGTGCTAAACCAGCCTGTTCCTCCCGTTGTATAAAAGATAGTGTAAAGTCGACTTGATGGACATGTTGCATAATATTAATAGAAGTTGTACTCATGTACTGCTTGAAATTGTTGATTTTATTACCAGATTTTCATAAACACAAACAAAGCCTCTTCCACAACTGGAATTCTCCCAGCTACAGTAAAAATCAAAGCACTGCTCTGAGGGTTTTAACCATGCTAATGGGTGAAATCTGATATTTTTGTCCATAATTCTCTTTCCCTGCTTTATCCCTCATCTCCTCTTTGGTATGTACACTTCTTTGGATAGACAATGACCTCTGACTCTGTTGATTAAGAGACATGATGTTGCTTGAGAGGGACTAGAAGGACAAAGGGGAAGAGAGAATAATAGAGTGAGGTAGGGGATGTAAAAGGAGAAGGCAAGTAGTGAAGAAGATGAAGCAGTACGATAAGTGAGATGGGAGAAAGAGAGATAAAATAAAGTGAGAAAGGCAAGGTAGCCATAAAGAAAGACACAGAGGATTTAGAAAGGGAAAGTGGAAGATAAAGAGTTATATAGAGACAGGTAAGGTTTTAAAGTGGTACAGAGGGTTAAAGAGAGCTAGAGATTGTGAAAAGGAAATGGAGAGAGCGGGGAGTGGGGTACATCGAGGGGTGAATAAGATCGATGGCAAAGGGTAAAGGTGAGTTACTGAACCACAGACGTAAAGAAAAATAGATGAAGACAGGTAGAGAGGTGAGGTAGCGATACAAGTATAGAGAGATGCAGCAAAGAGAGAGTAGCGATGTAGAAAGGGGGCAAAATGAGACGAGGTATAAAAAGACAGGTCAGATGAAGACAGTAATGAGGCAGATAGAAAGCTAGAGACAGAGGGGGTGAAGGGTAGCAACATAGATGAAGGGTGGAAGAAAGTCAGAGGTGAGTTAGAGAGAGATGAGATTGATTCAAAGATAAACAGAGAGGGTGAGGTTGAGAGAGAGAGAGAGGTAGAGACCAAGAGGGGAGGTAGACAGATGTTCATGGAGCCACAGGTAGAGTGAGGGGTGAGGTGGAGATGTTGAGTTCAAATAGAGAAGGAGATGCAGAGATGGAAGAAAGATGGAGAGAACGCGATGCTAGATTGAGATCAATAGGTAGATGTGAAGAAAAAGAGGTAGAAAGAAAGAAGTAAGGTAGTGAGAGAGGTAAAGTGGAGTGAAGAGAGGCAGACAGAGAGAGGAAGTCTGTGGAATGGTGAGGTAAAGAATGATTGGCAGGTTAAATTAAGATGTTAAACTATAAGAGTGAGAGGTTCGGAAGAGATAGTTGAGGTGGTGGGAGAAATATGAACTAGACATGGAAATGAGGGAGAGAGAGGGAGCGGTGAGGTAGAGAATGATGAGGTAGGGAGCGGATGTAGCAGGAAGGCTGAGAAATTTAAAATGTGAGGTATAGGGCAATAGAGAAAGAGAGGTGAGGTATTTAGAGAGGCAAAGTAGAAGTAGGAAAGATGCAGGGAGGTGAGATTGAAGCAGAGCAGTGAGAATCAGAGAAATGTGTGAGATAGAGATTTGAGGTAGGCAGAGAGGGTAAGACATAATGATGTAAAGGTGGGCACAGAGAGAAAGCTGTGACCTCATGAAAGACACAGGTAGAGAGAGGTTTATTGAGAGACGTGAGGTAGACAGTTCGATAGAGAGAGTTGAGCTACATAGGGATGGTAGGCATTTAGAAATGTAGAGATGCGAGATGGTGGTTGAGGTAGAAGAGGAGGGGTGAAGTATGGAGAGAGAGAGGCAGAAAGGTTACATTTAAATGCAAAGGCCACCACTTGCCAAAATGAAAAAATAATTCTGTTTTTTAGGTGGGAGCCCTGGTCAGTTGCCAACTATGTCCGAACCGAAGTTTGCATAAAATTGACACTGAGCCATTTGTAATTTCTTTTCTGGGCTCTGCTGCCAATTTGCTCAATGGACTACAGTAGCAGCCAATGTTTGCTACGAGTGGCAGGGTGGGCAGGCAGGCAGGGGGGGTGAGGGGGCATAGGGGTCACAAAGGGAGGGGGGCAAAATAAAAAAAATCTTTTTTTTTTTTTAAACGTAACTTCAGTTGGCTGTGTCGCGCTCCTCTTCTTCAGGCACAGGCCCCCAGCCTGCCCTGCGGCCAATCCTGAACCTGCTCTCAAGTGAGATCCGCTTCAGGATTGGCCTGAGCACCCTCGATTAGCGCTCCAGGACAGACTGAAAATCTGTGCCTGCTCTCTCCAACCCCAGCAATGCAGTTTTATTTTATTATTTTTACTTTATATGTTTATATAGCCCACTACTACCCTAGGGCATCTAGGCGCTTGGCAACTAAACAGAAGAACGCACCAAGGTTTGGCTGAGGGCTCTAGGACTGGAAGTAGGCTATAAGGTATATAGCCAAGTCTTTAGGCCCTTTCTGAAGGAGAGCAGGTCTGGTGAATGTTTTTGTTTTGTTGGTAGCTCATTCCACCATCTAGTTGTGGTGGTTATACAGCTCTTTCTAGTTGGGTTGGAAAGAGCTTGGAGGGGGATAACGCTCAGCCGCCGCTGTTGGGCTACCTTTCAGCTGCACAATGTTAAGAGTGAGTACTATGTACTCTATGTACTCTTACAGTTAACCAGAGTGCTAGGGACAAGGCAAGTTGAAGGATTACCTGGTGATGTTATTTAGGAAGACGATACATTGCCATGGTTTAAGGACTGCCTGCCATATGCTAATGTTATTCCACCAATATTGGCAACAGTTCTCAGTGGGGCTGCACCGAGAGCAGTGCGCACAGAGTAATGCCTGCCTCTTTACTGTGTGCATGATAATACCCGCAGTTGTAATGGCCTTCAACAGAGCCTCTCTCAGAGATTGGCACGTTTTAAGTGACACTATGAGAGTTTCCAAGGAGAGTAGATGTACCAGTGAAGGAGAGTACCAGCAATTCAGAGCAAGGCTGCTATTTGCAAAGGACATTGCAGGCACTTCCCACCAGGCCTCCTGCAGGTGTAATCTGCAGCACCTGCAGTTTCAGGAGGGTAAATCCAGGCCTTCTCAGCAGGCCTGCAATACAATCGGTACAGCACGCCCCTGTAGCACAGCCTATATTTAAATCAGAGTCTACCTCACAAACCTACTATGTTAGTAAATAATACTTGAGGTGGCCAACACCTCTCAGCAGGGGCTAGTGCTTTTAATGGGCAATAAAAGCCTTTGTCACCAGAGTTGCTCTGTTTGTGAGGGGCAGTAATAGCAGTTATCAGTACTGCTGCTGTGCCTGTGCAAGCACAGTGCCTCTATCTACTAACAGACAATTTTTATTTTTAGTGGGGACAGGACCAGCACACATTTTAATGGACAGTGGCAGTTATTCTTTGTCCAAATACTGTACCTTTAATCGGACAGTGCCATCACCTTTCTACAGGAAGCAAAAAAATATGTCACATCTCGAAATAATGCATGTTATTGATCAAAGTATTAGAGAAAAAGACAAGCATTGAACGCAGCTTATTTTTACCGGTCAAGCAGCATTCATTATTACTCAATAGCCCTTTCAGGGAGCTTGACAATATAAAAACTGAACTCCGCTCCTTCAGAGAAACTTTCACACAAGTGGCCTTAAAAACTACCCCATTTGTGTCATTATGGCTTTGTACTTGTCAGTGTATTCTAAGGTACCTTGTTAGAAAAGGTTATCTTGTGTTTTGAAGTCACAACCAGGTTTTAAAGGAGAAGATGTGTATTTCTGCACGTCAGAGGCTCAGAGAGTTTGGCACTGCCTCAGGTCAATGGGACATTCCCAATTTAATTTATGCCCTGAGACACAATGTCAGCACTGCTGATGGAGTATCTCTCCAACATGTCACCTGTCTTCAACATGTGCAGCTTGTGTTACACTGGCTCCACTGTGAATGCCACCCTTGGTGTGAACTTTACAAAAGCTAACTTGACCAGATTTTGAATGCTGGGACTCTCCACAAACAAAGAAGAAGGACTACAATTTTGCGTTGACAAAGGGCCACAAAAAGACTTAATTGACAGTGTCCACATACATAAAAAACACACACAATGAAGGACTTAAGGGAATTAAATGTAACAGTTGCACACAGCATCATTTGATAGTGCCTGCTAACTAATCCCGCACTAGATAGAGTACATGAAAACTTGCCTTTCTCTGTGTTTAGTCGACCCAACAAGGACATGTGATAAATATGCTGAAATTTGTCGGAAAGATGGTGAAAAACGGTGACTGTCTGGTAAATCCAAAATGCCTGGTCACCCTGCGGCATATTTACAAAGAAATGACACAGCGCAGCACTACAAGCAATTTAGCAGCGCTGCATTGCATCATTAAAAAAATACGGCAACAACCCTGTGTTTTCCCTTGAGCCGGTGCTAAAAAAGCTGCCTAGCACCTATAACGCAGGCACGCTTGCACCATGGTGCAAGTGTGTCTGCATTGCGGGGATTATTGTTTATGTGCAGGAAGGTGTCCCGTCCTGCACATAAACAATCATTAAAGTTGATTTGCTCCTTCTATGTGTGCTGCAGAATGAGCAAAAAAGAAGATAAATACAAGTATTCCTCCTCATCGTGGCACTCTAAAGCCTGCTTTTCAATGGCGTTAGTTTTTGGGGCTGCCTCAGATTTACAGATCATTGTCAATCTGGGGTAGCGTCAAAAAGCAATGGGTGTTGTGGTGAAACGCCCTCAGCAACACCCATTGCATGCCCCTTTCACGCAAAGTGATGCAGGAAAAGGGGCCGTATTTACAAGGCCACGAAAAGCCATGCAGGGTGGCTTTGTGTGGCCTTGTAAATATGGGTCAGCACACAGCATCACTGGAGTATCGAAAAAGTGACACTCCAGTGGCACTGGGGGCTTGTAAATGTGCACCCCTGCTCGTTGTCTATATAGTACTGCATTTCCTAGCCCCTGAGCACTTCTTCAGTGTATTCAAATGCTGCCAGCCAATCAGACGCCTATGATCAGCTTTCGATGACAAAGTGCATCTCTGCTCAGCAAAGTGTGACCCATGTGTGGGCAGGTCTGTGCGCTGCCAAGTAGCCATGGCCCGTGCAGGTAAGATCGGTGCGGCGATGGGGCCGGGTGAGGGGGGATTTCAACAGACGATGACGAGGGAAAATTAAATAAATAATTAATTTGCCCTCGTCATCGTCCATCGAAATCCCCCCCCCCCCCCCCCCCACACCCAGCCCACTGCTCATACCTGCACGGGCGGGCTCCCAGATGTCCCGCTCCTTCCCCTTGCATTTCCATCTATGAGACATCTTCATAAACCCCAAGCAAGGGTTAAACACTCTCCTGCTTTGATCCATCGACAAATTAGAAAACCCCATCACGTCTGTGAAAAACATCACCTCCTCCCTATTCTGTATGGATTTCCACCTCCCTCCCTTCTCATTAATTAATACTTTTGGGACTCATTTAGCAAACGAGTGGCGTACAAAATCATCCTACAAAAATTAGTAGCTATATTTCATCTTGGTCCTCAAGTTTTGTGGGTTTTTTTTTTTAGTGCACTATGTTAAAAAAGCTCCCCCACAGCAACAAATGTCAAGGTAACCTGCACTGGCCTGGCACAGTCTCACTAGAGTCTATGAAGGAGTTGTATCTGACAATGCACTGTGCATCTTGTTTCATGTAAAAAGACGTGTTTTACTGTAATGGGGTTTTCACTAAAGTCATTTGGAACTGGGATTGAGACTTGGGGCATGGGGGATGGCGAGTCCAGACGTGCAGTATCCAAGGCTGAGCGTCACTTCTTCATGAATTAAGTGGAATTCGTGGGTTGTGAATGAGTTCCCCAACACTGCATATTGCACGAGCCGAGGATGTAGATTACGTTTTTTTTTATTTATATCAGTGTTTTTAGCAGCTGGTTTTAAAGCATATTGTTCTCGAAGTGGACATGAATGGAATGTGGCCGCAGCTTCTTACATTTTCTTCTTTTAGGGGACCGCCTTTGGGATGCCCTCTGCAGCAAACCAACAGGCAGGCACCTGACAAAAGCTAATATCCTGTGAAGTGAGATCTCCCGCCCCCGGGCCCTGATTACTCACCTTCCACGCCAACACAGTACATTCCCACAGCAGCACATTTTAAACGCTCATGTTTTACTGTGGACCTCAAGCCTGTGCCCGCCGACCTTCAAACCACTCTGTATCATCTCAACATGCCCATGTTCTAGGTCGACTTCCTGTTTACTGTAAGTTCAGCTATACACAACAACTTTTTATGAAGCGCTTCTTCTTTTTTCAAGGGATACAAAGAGGTGAAATATGATTAAATGCACAGAGTACACAGAAAAATAGCTGGCTTCGACGGGCAGTTGGTATTTAAGGTAACTCAATAATTCAGCATTTAGAGTGTGGGATACTTATTAGGAGAACACCTACCAGGCCATCATTCATTCATTCATTCTCTCTGCCCCCCTCTATCTTCGCCCATAAGGGAGGAATGTTAAGGCCTACCCTTCCCAAGAGCCCCTCTTAGGAAAGAAACTTTAACCATCATGGTTGGTTCGACTTTCGAACTGCAGTGTGGCACTGCCATTGAAGGACAATGATTAGAAGCAGGCTGTCCAGGCAAGCTTATGTCAGATGTACACAGTGACACAGGGGCTTATTTACAAGCTCCTTTCACACATAACTCTGCGTGAAAAAGATCTCCGCTAAAAGTGCCCCTACTATAGGGAGCCCGTCGGGTATTGTACTGCCGAGTCGACGAGGAGCAGCCCAATGATGAAACATGACACCCTACTGGGTGTGTGAGGGCATTATAACCCAATAAATGGATTCCCAACTTTGAACCACTCTGGTCGGGTTGGTTTAGATTCCCTTCCTTCTGACTCACATTCCTCAGGAACAGCATAACCTTTTCTTTATACTTGCTCCGGGGCATTTATGTTGGCCCTTCCCAAAAAGCCTCCCGTCCCTTCCTTGTGTATTGGTGGATATGTTAGTCAGTTATTTGGATTGAAAGCATAGTTAAGGGATAGATGAGGGAAAAGGTTTGCATTTATATGGTGCATGTTACCCTTAGAAGGTGTTGAAGCACTTATTCGGCGAGTAGCACGCTACTCCGGAACCTATAAAGGATTAGTGGTGAATTAGTGTAGTAAAATATAAAAGTAATTTGAGTGGCGGATATGTTAGTCAGCTGTTTGGATTGAGAAGGATAGTGGAGGGATAGAAGGAAGGGAAAGGTTTGCATTTATATAGCGCTTGCTACCTCTGATGTGGTGATGAAGTGCTTTTTCTGCGAGTAGCACCCTACTCCGGAACCCATAAAGGATTAGTGGTGAATTAGTATGGTGAAATCTGAAAGTAATTTGAGCGGTGAATATGTTAGTCTCTTATTTGGATTGAGAAGGATAGTGGAGGGAAAAGGTTTGCATTTATATAGCGCTTGCTAGCCCTGATGAGGTGTTGGAGCACATTTTTGAGGAGTAGCACGCTACTCCGGAACCCATAAAGGATTAGTGGTGAATTAGTATAGTGAAATATGAAGTAATTTGAGAGGTGGATATGTTAGTCTGTTATTTGGATTAAGAAGGATAGTGGAGGGATGGAAGAGGGAAAAAAGTTTGCATTTATATATGCTTCCTACCCTTGATTGGGTGTTGACATGCTTTTCGGTGAGTAGCACGCTACTCTGAAATCCAAACAGGATTAGTGGGAATTAGTATAGGAAAATATGTAATTAATTTGAGTGGTGGGCATGTTAGTCTGTTATTTGGATTGAAAAGGAATAGTGGAGGGATAAAAGAGGGAAGGGTCTAGAAAATAGTTTTTTTTGTATTTTATAGCCGTAGGAGGGGCTTGGGATGAGTAAACGGGAGGTGGAGGGGGAATGGTTTAGAAAGGCTTGTTTGGGAGATCTAAATAGTAAAAGAGGTATGAGATGATGCAAGGAGGGCTAGAGGAGGGAAGAGTCTAGAAACAGTTATTTTGGGGATCATAGTAGTGGTAGGGGTTTGGGATGAATGAGAGAGTGGAGGTAGAGGATCTATTGCTAGAGGTAGAGTGTGAGAAATAGGGTAGTGTATTGAAAGAGTAGTAGAATGAGGTTTGAGATGAGTCAGAGAGTTAAGGTAGAGGACATATCTGAGGGGTATAGGGTGAGAAATAGGGTAGTGCATTGGATATGCTGAATTAGAAGAAAAGTTATAAATATATAGAAACATAAGTACAGGCAAGGTATATGTATGCATACGGAAGTTAATATATGTAGATTAAAGATGCATTTAATAAACTCTGGCTTTCAATTGTTGCAGTACTTTAAATTCATTTATTTGTATTCGTTTTTTGTAATTCAATAGTGAAGCAATTGTAGATAAATAGTTATGATAAATTATTTATTTATTTATGCAGTCACTTAAATACGTGTTAAAAATATAGAATATTGTAACTATGTTACTGGTTTCAAGCTTGCCTGGCTGAAGAAGGGTGTTACCCAGAAACCAGTCCCAGGATGCTTGTTTCCGGTTCAGGGAAGACCTGGCTTGGCAGTTCAGGCTGGACTGTTCCCATGAGGCACAGGGTCAAGAGTGATTTGCATATAGCGGGTTCTGAACTGAGGTGGTGAAGTGAACTAAAGAATGATGATGGATACAACCCAGATCTGTGACTGGGGGTGAGTGTCTGAAAAGTTTCAGCACTCCGTCCATCACCTCATTGTGTTTGCTTTGTTTGCCCTAACTTGGCAGGGTATGCCCAGACGTGGGTCCCTTGCTCACTTTTCCACTGGATTCAAGCTAGCCTGGCTGAAGAAGGGTGTTACCCAGAAACCGGTCCCAGTATGCTTGTTGCCGGTTCAGGGAAGACCTGGCTTGGCAGTTCGGGGTGGACTGTTCCCATGAGGCACAGGGTCAAGACTGATTTGCATATAGCTGGGTCTGAAGTGAGGTGGTGAAGTGAGCTAAAGAATGATGGTGGATTCAACACAGATCTGTGACTGGGGGTGAGTGTCTGAAAAGTTTCAGCACTCCGTCCATCATCTCATTGTGTTTGCTATTGTAACTATAAGTAATATGTACATTTGTAAAGCAAAACTAATGAATATCTATATTTTTAAAATATAATTATTATACACGTTTATACAAAGAAATACACAAATGCAGGTACATAGCTATAGTCCAAATAAACGCTTATATACAGAAGGATACACTATATATTTATGAATATGTGTGATGGTTATGTGGGGAAGAGCCAATTCTTGAGTAGTTTTCTGAAGATAAGGTGGTTATCCATGGATCTTATGTAGAGAGTCAAGAGTTCCATAGTTTGGCTACTTGAACAGAGAAGGATGTGCCCCCCCATTGTTTTCTTTTTCTTGTATGTTGTAAGTTTTTCTTGTACATTAGGATGTTGAGGAGATGTACCACTCTAGAGGGGAGGTTCCTTTGTTGAATGTATTTTGTGATTTTATTCATAATGAAGAGCAGTCCTGCTCCATGTATCGCTTTGTGGGTGATACAAAGCAGCTTGAACATGGATCCTCTGGTAACCGGTCACCAATGCAGGGTTTTCAAGGCAGGGTAGATGTGGGCTTGTGGCTTTATATGTAAGAGTAGTCTGGCAGCCAAGTTTTGAATCTATTGTAGACTTTTCATAGTTGTTAAAGGTGATCAATGGTAGAGGCAATTGGCGTAATCAAACTTGGACAGAACAAGAGAGATTGTAGTCTGGGCCTTGTGTGGAAATCACAGATGGAGGAAGATTCGTCACAGAGTTTTTATAGTAAGAAAGCTTGATCTTGCTAGTTTATCCACTTGGGCATTCATTGATAGCTTGGAGTCCATGGTCATTCCGAGGTTTCTTGCTTCCTTTGATACTTTAGGTGGCATTCCCAGATCATCAGTAATGGAAAAAAACTCCCTAGACAATTAACAGTCTACAATTTCAACAGACCATTGTATCAGAAACAGATTGATATATTAAACTCAGTGTGACCAAGCAATTATTGTTTAAAAATTAATGATTATAATTCATAATAATATAAAACATAGTGGAACATGAAATGCAAATGTATCTGTTTCTTCAAATATGACAATGCAAAAAACCACATCAAATTACAAAGTATACAACCTCATTAGAGATTCAGAAACACATAAACATTCCTAAACACAATGTAAGAAACACAATACACAATACAAATAATGCATAGACAGTGGCAATGAGATGGATCTTCTTCTACGCGTGTTTCGGTGCACTCTGCGCCTTCATTAGGAATGCCACACAAATACCTAAAACGATGGTTAAAATGTGACCAAATACACTGAGATTTATAATGTCTATATGGTTGATCTACACAATGCCTTCATCATAGACATAAAAGTAGCGATATTAGAGGGTTATCAGGTATTATGCCTTGTTGATAATTATTATATAGTTCACGCACTGACCTAAGGCCATATTTCTCAATGAAAGGATCCATTTTTTTTCAGAAAACTTCGAGGAAATATCTAGAAACAAGCTCATAAACCAAGTTCTCATGAAACATATACTCGGCACACAGCTTGAAAAGGGTAACTATTCCACTACAGAAATTTTAGAATAAGGGAAATCTTGAATTGAGGGCAGGCATTTATAATCTGTCTTAATTCTCTCATAGGCTGAAGTCCCTTCTCCTTTGAGTCAAAGTATCGTTTTTGATCAAACAGTAGTTGGAATTTACTCAAGATTTACACTCTATATTGCAGTAAGCGTTATAACTGAATTCATACCTGTATGCACACATTGATTTGGCCTATTCTCTTTAAGCACACTCTGAATACAATTACTTTCGTCTTTCTATTTTGAAAAAATATCCATCACTTTCCTTCAGTTTTCACACCTGGCTCTGGTGTAGATATAGGGAACATATCCTTGCTTGTCTTGTCATCCTCTAATATCGCTATCTTTATGTCTATGGTGAAGGCAATGTGTGGATCAACCATAAAGTCATTATAAATCTCAGTCTATTTTATCACATTTTAACTATCGTTTAGGTATTTGTGTGGCATTCCTGATGAAGGCGCAAAGTGCGCTGAAATGAGCGTAGAAGGAGATCCATCTCATTGCCACTGTCTATGCATTATATGTATTGTGTTTTTTACATAGTGTTTAGGAAAGTTTATGTGTTTCTGAACCTCTAATGAGGTTGTATACTTTGTAATTTTATGTGGTTTTTTTGTATTGTCGTATTTTAAGAAACAGATACATGTGCATTTCATGTTCTTCCACTATGTTTTATATTATTATGAATTAAAATAATTAATTTTTAAACAATAATTGCTTGGTCACACTGAGTTTAATATATCAATCTGTTTCTGATACAATGGTCTGTTGAAATTGTAGACTGTTAATTGCCTAGGGAGTTTTTTTTCCATTATACTTTTGCCCTGCCCTAGGAATTGTTATATTACTCTTACAGGGGGTTCCAGTTATTTTCACTTGATTCCCAGATTATCAGGCTAGGCGAGTGGGCCATACATTTTTCCAGTCACCACACATGAGTATTTCCGCTTTAGAAGCATTCAATTTGAAATGGCTCAATGTCATTCATTGATCCATAGCTCTGAGACAACTGAAAATTGGTGAGTTTTCCAATGTCTTTGGGCCAGTCCAGTTGAAGGAGTATTTGCGTGTCATCAGCATAGTCATAGCACATGAGGTGAAATTGATTGATCAGTGCCAGTAATGACTTCATGTAGATTTTGAAAAGCATGGGTGAGATGATGGAGCCTTGACGGACCCCTGCTTTTGTGAAGTACGGTTTGGACGAGAAAGGGGGGTATGGATGACATTTGTTCTGTTGTGAAGGTAGGATCTGATCCAGTCTAGAGTAGTCCCCTCTATGCGGGCTTCATAGAGTCTTTGTATCAGAGTGTCATGGGAAACTGCGTCAAAGGCAGCTGAGAGGTCCAAGAGAAGTAGTGCAGCAACCCTGTTCCAGTCAACTATGTTCTTAAGGTCATCCCAGATGTCAATGAGGGTAGATTATGTGCCTCCTCTTGGACGGAATCCCGTTTGGAAGTCTGAAAGTATGGCGTTATCTTCCATGAAATGTGCCATCTAGTCAAAGGATGCTATTTTTGTCAGTTTGCCCAAGAAAGGCCCATTTGTAATCGGGCTGTAGTTGTCGGTTCAGCGGGTCCAGGTTTGTTTTCTTCAGTAATGGGCATATGTATGAGTTTTTTATTCTTCTGGAAATATTTCTGTAGTTAAGGAATTGTTGATGATTCTACTTACTAATGTGGCAGCAGAGGTTGTTAGATGAATTGTCTTGAAGGTTTGTGATGGACAGGGGTCAGAAGGGCTGCCGGCAGCCCTGCTTGCTTTGGCCAGGTCCATAAATTCATTGTGTGAAATTTGTTGGAAGGAACAGAGAGGCTGGGTTACAGTATTCTTGAATTGTCGTTTTGAAAAAGGGTTGGGGTTCGTTCTTTGTCTTTGGATTAAATATGAGCCACACACGTCTACTTTGGCCGTGAAATGATTTGCCAGTTTGTCTGTGAAATTTTGAGTAATGAGATGAGCTACTTGTAGGCAATTTGGTTTACGATATTCAGTGAGAATTTTATAGAAGTCATTTAGCATTTTCAATTCTGTCTGAATAGTACATTTTCTTCGCTGACTTGTTCCGTTTTTGTAGGGGAAGTTTGTCTTGATTGGTGTTTGTTTTTGAGTCGGGCATTTTGCAGCTTTCTAATTTGTTGTTTTATCTCTTTTATCTCTGTATTTCTCCAAGGTGCCTGTTTTCTTTTGTTCTGTTGTTTTGTCGTTAGTGGTATCAGGATAAAAAAAGCTTCATGTAGCCACTCATATAGTTTATGAACAGAATTTATTGTGTCTAGATCTGTACTGGATGTTAGTTGTGATTTTAGGTGCGTCACTTTGTGTTGTTTTATGTTGGAAAGCAAGCAAATGGTAGTATGACCCTGTGACTGGAGTCATTGTTTGAAAGGTAACTAGTTCTGTATTTTCAAAAATGGCTTCTAGGATGTGTCCAGTGATGTGTGTGGGTTTGTGGACGATCTGATGCAGGTTCAGTGCTCCTAGGCCAGCGATGATTGTTTTGGATTCGGCTTATTGGGTTTGTCAAACCAAATTTTGAGGTCTCCCAGAATGCAAAGGTTGGATTGTAGTGTTATCAGGTTTGAAACCATGTCTAGATGTGTGTCTGGAAATGTTGCATTGCTAGGTGTACGTCTGTAAAGGAGCAGGAAGTTACAGGAGGAAGATGGTGAAGGATTGCATCTGGTAAAATGGGCCTCACAACCTTGTATGGAGACGTCGTCAGATTTAGTGATATGTAATGTTTGCCTGAACAGAACAGCTAGGCCATCCCCTCTTTTGCCTGTACAATTTTGCATGATAGTTTGAAAGCCTAGAGGAATGCCTTCTTCAGGACTGGAGTCAAAGCATCCCCCAATCATGAATCAGTTATGAAGAGCATGTCAGGTTTTGTGTCAGTGAGAGGGTCGTCGATGTGATGTTTGTTTCTAGAGAGCGATCAAGCATTTATTAGTAGACAGCTTAGAGAATGTGCCGTAGTGCAAAGTAAGCAGTATATTATAGGATTGTACCAGGTGTGTCCTTAGTGCTGGTATTATCTGTATGAGGTTAGCAATTGTGTAGCTGTTCTGTTTCGTGTTCAACGCCCAGCAGGCTAAGAAGGCATTTTGATGGGTCTGTGTGTGTTGGTGATGGAGATGGTGTTTGAGATTGAGTTTGTGAGCTGTGTTGTTTTTGTAGTGTAACCTTGTCATGCAGTAGACATGGAGAAGTGAAGTTGTGACGAGTGGCATGTTGTTTATTTTGTTTGTGTCTGTTTAGGGCGGAAGGTTATGAGTTAGGGGTGGTGGTGCAGCATGTGGGTCATGTAGTAAGGTTTTAAATTGTCCAATAAATGAGAGGCGGTTAAATGAGAGTTGCTTTGTTGCTGTATATGTGTTAGGTGTTGAGGAAGGTAGAAAGCTTGGCATTGGAGTTTGTTCATGGTGTCTATCATTTGTGTAGCCTGGAAGGTGGGTGTATGTTTGTAGTTTGAGACAGAAAGTATTATGAGGTGTTGTATGTGAGAGATTTTGTTGTACTTGTGTGTGTGTAATGTTTTGTTTGAGAAGGATTTGTATGTAAAGTATTGCTGGCGAATGGAAGTTGTAAGGTAAAGGGGTGGTGATGTGTTTGTGAGTAGAGTGTATGTTGTGTGCAAGAGGGGATGAACTAGAGTTAAGAGTGTTTGTGCTAGATTTGATTGCTGCAAGCGGTAATATGTGTGGTGCAGCAGAGCGTAAGTGTTGTGTGGTTGTGTTATTGTGGTAGGAAGAAGAGGAGGGTGTTGGTGGGACAAAAGATGGAAGGCTGAGTATAGGTTTGTTAGTGACAAAAAGGTGTCTGATAGAAGTAATTAGAGCAGGTAGTATGTGTCTGGATGGCATATAGTTAAGTATGGTGTGGAATTGGATTGCGTTAGTGATGAGTGGATTAGTTAGTGTATAGAAAAGAGTGGTGTATTGTTTGTAAGTGATAGTGGAAATGTGTGATAGCTGGGATCGAAGGATGTATAGGTTTGATTTCTGGGATTTTGTAGTGGGTACTGAGACATTGAGCTTTGTCTTGGGTTTGTAGTAAATGAGTAGAGTGTATGTGTTGTGAGTGTGTTATTCTTGTTGTGGATGGGGTAGGGTGGGTGTTGGTGCATGTAAAATTGAACAGCATATCTGGGCCCAGTCCAGACCAGTCTCGAACAGGCTCAAACAGACAGCTGCCCTTGTCCTCTCTGCCCTTAGCCTCGATGCCCGGGCTGAGACTCCCTGAACCCTGGACTTATACAGCCCTAGTAATCAGGTGACCCCTTTAGCCAATGGGAACCCTAACCCTAACACTAACCAATCACATCACTAGCCTTAAGCCCTAGAACCAATAGGACACCAGCCTCTTACAGCCAATCAGAGCCCTAGTCCTAGCAGTCAATCAGGCGCGAAACCCTAAGCCATATGGCCAAATTAAACCCTAGCACATGCCCAAGTCCTAGCCCTACTCCCAACAGCCAGTCAGGCACAAAACCCTAAGCCCTATGCTGAATACACACTCTAACCCTAGTCCAAACCCTAACTCCAACCCTAGTCCCAGCAGCCAATCATGCAGGAAACCCTAAGCCCTATGTCCAATAGAAACCCTCACCCCAGGAACCAATCAGAAATCCTACACCTATCCACCAATCAGATCACTAACCCTACATCCAATAGAATCACTGACCCTTGAACCAATCAGCAACCTCAGATACTCAGCCAATGAGAACATTAACCCTATTCCAATAGAAACACCAGTTCAGCCACCGATCAGTGCACATATGTAGCATCCAATAGCAGCATAAATAAGGTGCCTGTGACCTCAGGCAATGTTTGCTGGGCAGGGGGCTGGAAGCTGCAGCATCTGTCTGTGCATGAATCAGTATGACTGCCTGCCATTAAACTAGAGCGTTGTCTATGTCTCGCTTTTCCTACTATCTTTTCTTTTTATTCTTGTGGCGGGAGAAAGCGTGGCCTTTTTTTCAAAGATCGGTCTTGTACGGACCTCTAGAAGGGTCTTAGTGGGAGATGTAGCACCCTTTGTTAGTGGTGTTGCTGTGTCTAATTATTTCTTCTTCTGCATAGGCTTGATTAGATTTGTGACAATCTCCTGCTGTGCAGTAGAACCCGGCATTATAAGGTAGATCCCCCATCCACGTGCGATGAGCTGGGAGACTAGGCAATCTCTCTCAAAACTGGAACTTCGGAAGACCCTGGGTGACATGAAGCAGAGACTCAAGAAGGGACATTGCAACCAGGGTAATCTGAAGCACCTTATTTTACACAAGAGATCTCATTTCTACTGAATAGCGTTGAATGAGTGGTGTATGAGGGTGGTGCCCCAGAGATAGACAGCTGCAAAAAAAAGCATCTGCAAAAGAAAGAGCGCACCCAAACAAAATACGTTGGTCCTAAAAAAAGAAAAAGACCATGAGGTTCACGCCCAATCCCTTCAATAGAAGAGAAGAATTGAGTGATGCAGCAGCTAGGAGATGTAGGGTGGCTGGGACAGTATTTATTTGAGGAGTTTTATGAAGCATGAACTTGACCCATCAGGGTATCAGAGCGCTTTACAAATAGTAGTACATGCGAGGCGCGCAGTGTATATTCCCTGTGTGATGGAAGACCGGCGGGGCGGGGGTATATTGTAAGACAGAAAGGAAGAGAAAAATGCAAAGGTGCGGAGGAGATGGGAAAAGTGATAAGAAACTCACTAGTGAGTCACAAGGAAGTTTGCTGGAAACAAAATCAACCTCTGCATCGTAATGTAGATAACGTGAGAATACCATGGCTGACATTCATTAAGAAAACCTTCACCGAGCTGGAGTCCCCTGAGTTGTGTTCAAACCCTGGAGTTCCCCACACTTAGCCCTTGGTCAGATAAAAGTCTGTGTTTTTAAAAAGTGCTATAATGTGCGTAGGGCTGAACTTTAGGTGATGGACCCGGGCTCACCTCGCTGGAGCGCTATTGTGAGCCCTGCTCCTGAAGTGTAGCTCCAAATTATTTCCTATGAATGGAATAGATTTCTTCTCACGAGGCTACCTTTTAACCTTGCTCACTTTTTAATGGCGTTCCCGTTTTAAAGTTCGTAGTTTTTATCCCTCCCCACATGTCCATGTGATGGTAGATCTAAGCAGAGCATGGTGAACTTTATCTTATTTTGTATACTCTCCTCAACCTATAGGAAACGCTTTTTACACTCTTATTACTTAGGCTCAACACCAGGTCCTAGAAGGTTGCTTTTTCACTTTTTCAGCAACTAAGAACCCTGAGTTGGGAGGGGCGTGGCTTGGCACCGGCCAAGATGGTGGAATAGTTTGTGAGCTCCGCCCGGGCCTCGTACAAAACCCCTAATATCCGCACATTATTTGGCGACTGGAGGACGGAAACTACCTGCGGTGCCCCCGTGACGATCTCCTGCAGCCGGAGTGCGACTCTCTCCCCTGATAAGGTGGTGAAGTCGGAGTTATGGAGAGAGGCCTGCTCTCCGATCAGAGCCGTGAGCGGACTGTCAACGACATGCTGCCTGGAGCCTGGGGAGGTCACTGCCTGAATAACGGGCCGATCTGGCGCACGGCCAGTGAACCGCTTTGGACCTGCTGAGGGCGGGGCAGGCCTGGGCATCGGGTAGCGGCATTTCCTGGTGCTCCCCTTAAATGAAGGCTGCCCTCCTGGGATTTTAAACTGTCTAGGGCTGGATGCCTCGACCACGTTGTCGCTACACTGCGGGGGTACACTTGGAGTAGAAATCCGCACGGAGCTGGTGGCAGGATTTCAGCGTTGGAGGAGCACTTAGCTGGAGCCACCGACTTGCCTGTCTGTGAGTGCTGAGCGCTGGGTTGCCTTTGCCCGCGGGGGAACGCGTCAGGTACAGGGAACCAAGCTGATACCTAGACCTTGGAGTGCTCGCTTAATAGACGACAAGGCGAGCGATATGCATGCTACACTGGAGCCGACGGAGAGGCAGTAAATCTTGGCCCTGGGAGGCAGCACTTTGCGTGCTCGGACAGCTGCGGCGGATGGAAGGGGCTTCAGGGAACCTGGGCTTTCCAGGGCTGGCTGCCTCCAATGCATTTCTATCTTCACTGAGTGGACACTTGCGATATAAGAACCCACACTGTGTTAACAGCAAAAACAAAGACAGGAGAGCGTATTTCCTTGGGGTTCCTCAACTTGTCTGCCTGGGCGCACAGAGCGAGGGACTGCCATTGTTCACCGCGGAGCAAATCTAGTGCCGGGAGCCAGGTGCCTGGAGCTGAGCTGTACGGCTGGGAACCATACACACAAGGGACACACCTCGCTATGATAAAACCAAAGGGGAGCACCGCCAACGTCCAGGCCAACAATATGCACAAGTATGCTGTCCCTCTACAGCTGCACGCTGAAGAAGGTGCGCAGGGTGAACAGGCGACCGGAGATGAGCCGTCCCTGAGCGCAATCATGGCGGTGATTTGAGCAGTTGGGACCAATCTAGAGACGAAAATTGATAAAATAACAATCGAGATGAACCTCATGAGGACTTACATGCGGAAATCGTCCGAACGGATCACAGTGACCGAAGAACATATCGGAGAGTTACAGACAACAGCTCGTAAGATGAAAGAACGTGTGCAAAGGTTGACGCACCAACATAAGCTACTGGCCTTACAGATGGATGACCAAGAAGGGAGGGCCCGTCAAAACAACCTACGGGTAGTGGGGGCGCCGGAAGGGGCAGAAGGCCCGAGCATGGACCTCTTCATTGAAGACCTCGTGCTGAACCACCTCAAACCTAAGAGACTGTCCCTTCTATTCTCGGTGGAGAGGGCACACAGAGCTCCGATCCCTAAGACGAAACTAGGGGCCCCTCTGCAGACCATTATTGCCTGGATCCTGAACTTTTGGGACCGCGATGCAATCCTTCAGGCGGCCAGAACCCACGGCCACCTCCACTATGAGAACGCAACGATAAGGTTCTACCCAGACTTCCCTCTGAGGGTCCAATGAGAACGACGCTCATTCGAAGGAGTGAAATGCGCCCTCAGAGATCGGGGACTCAAACACATGATGTTCTTCCCGGCCAGACTCAAGATCGTGGACGACAACAAACCTTGGTTCTTCACGATCCCGGCGGAGGTACAACAGTGGCTGGACAGGGGTCCTCTCCAAACACACCGGCAGCGAGAGGACTCCAACTGGCGGGAACACAGACACCATTCTCCTGTGCCCTCGGACAGCCACGGAGACAGGACGAGATCCGCATCCAGGTCCAGAAGTTCCCGGTCTGCAAGTCCCGTACGGGACATAAAACAGTCCAGGGAGTGAGGGAGTGACTTTGACGAGAGACCTGCTATGGGCCTGTTGGCGACTCTAAGGTATAGATCTTCCTTCATTGATGGGGATTGGCACCCTTGGAATACTGATGCAAAAGTCCGGGACACACACGAACGGACAATGCCCTCATGGGCCTCCGGAGTCCTCGCAGGTGTTAGGGTGGAGTTGTGGGCCCGGGGGGTGAGCACACTTGGGTGGTAGTGTTACAGATCAGGGCATATAAATTCTCCCTACTTCCACGGATAGAGTAAATTCACAGTTACACGCACATACACTCATCATACGCTTGGGCCCATTTCACTAACATACACTCAGATTACTCTACCAGCGCCAAACATGGGAGAAGAAACTCCTAAACACCCTGCATCTACAGTAAGGTCAATGAAACCAAATTGATTCTGTCCTGAGTCATGATATAAACAATAATAATCACATTTGTGTATTCAATAAACGACAAGAAATAACCACCAACACTGTAATTCATAAATGATTCTTTATCTAAAATTAGTTCAAAAGAAAGTCAATCAAAGCAAAATCATTATTCTCATAGTTACCTATTCTAGCTAAATGTCATAAACGGGTCAGGACAGGTCTCTCAGTAGAAGTCTCCCGAGTCGCCGTCCTCACAGCATCGATCCTCACCAACGGAAGTTTGGGAAGAAGTGGCCTTAGACCCTCTCTAGTCTAACAATATTTATAATAATTCTTACAAAATAAAGCAACATAAAATGTTCTGAATTTCCGTTGAGCCGCTGAGCAGAGCGAGCAGGAAAGGATGTAGCATTGCTACATTTGGAAAAATCTCCGCTCAGAAAAAATCACAAAAATAAAAAGACGGAAGAAGGAAACTCGAGTTTGCAAATGTTACTTTTAAAAAATGCTTTTCCTCGGAACCACAACGAAACCACCACTGTAATCACAAAGTTCATTGTGGCTTTCTTTTCCTCCAAGGTTATTTGGACGTTTGCCTGGAGTCGCTGTCATCACGGAAACTTTCAAAACTCCAGCAGAAGCCATAGTCAGGTGACTTTCAACAAGGCCTCTCGTCATCTCATATTCACTCGAGCACAGGCTGTAAATGTCAGCCATCTTTTCTTAGGCCAAAACGAACCATCTTAATTGAAAGAAACACAAACAACGTTACTACATCATCGCAATGATTAAACAGTGTTAATTCCCACTAATACCCTTATGTGTATGTAATTAACTAGCCATCTGCAACATATTTAAGCATTAGTACACATTATTATTTAAAAGCATCAACACAAAGCAAATAGCACACTTATTAAATAACCGCACATTATTATTAAGCAACATATATGCATTCCCACGTGTAGTTTCTCTTGTTAATCGTGTTGATTAGTCAGAATTTTCACACAAAACAAATAATTATTGATTATGGATTAGTATTTTAAGTCAAAACATATAGACAAAACTAGAGCTTAAAACCCAATAAATTTTCAACAGAAAACTCTGCTCCAGCAATCCCCCCTTTGGTGATATTATCACCAAATAAACAACCCAAAAAAAAATGTAGTCCCATTTTAGGAGAAATTGAAAATGTCTTTTTTCTTTCTCACAACACTACACACCAGACTCCCTTTCATCATCCCTCTTCGTTTCCAAGTACCTATTACTTCCCCAGCGATAAGCTTTAACGGCAAACCTTACGGATCCCTGGGACTTAAGACCAGAGTTTCACAGATAACCTTCGCTACCATTCACACTCCTTTTATACCGGAAATATATCCCTAATAGTAACACACGACGATGTCACTGATTCCGAACCCAGACAATGTGACGCGCAACTTCAATTGTCACACGTTTTCTCCTGCATACGTACAGGACCAACAATCCCGTCTTTCCCGAGAGCAGTATATACTTCCCTCTGCCCTACTACGGAACTGCTACCAGCTCCCAAATTCCAGAAGCACTACATAAAACTCAACACGACGACTTCAACATATAGTATTAATACATATACCAACATCAATCAATAATCAATAAATCAAAAAGCTAATGTACAAGCAATCTAATCAGATCAAGACAATAATCAAAACCATAGCTCTGCTACCAGGAAATTGTTACAGATCAGGGCATATAAATTCTCCCTACTTCCACGGATAGAGTAAATTCACAGTTACACGCACATACACTCATCATACGCTTGGGCCCATTTCACTAACATACACTCAGATTACTCTACCAGCGCCAAACATGGGAGAAGAAACTCCTAAACACCCTGCATCTACAGTAAGGTCAATGAAACCGAATTGGTTCTGTCCTGAGTCATGATATAAACAATAATAATCACATTTGTGTATTCAATAAACGACAAGAAATAACCACCAACACTGTAATTCATAAATGATTCTTTATCTAAAATTAGTTCAAAAGAAAGTCAATCAAAGCAAAATCATTATTCTCATTGTTACCTATTCTAGCTAAATGTCATAAACGGGTCAGGACAGGTCTCTCAGTAGAAGTCTCCCGAGTCGCCGTCCTCACAGCATCGATCCTCACCAACGCAAGTTTGGGAAGAAGTGGCCTTAGACCCTCTCTAGTCTAACAATATTTATAATAATTCTTACAAAATAAAGCAACATAAAATGTTCTGAATTTCCGTTGAGCCGCTGAGCAGAGCGAGCAGGAAAGGATGTAGCATCGCTACATTTGGAAAAATCTCCGCTCAGAAAAAATCACAAAAATAAAAGACGGAAGAAGGAAACTCGAGTTTGCAAATGTTACTTTTAAAAAATGCTTTTCCTCGGAACCACAACGAAACCACCACTGTAATCACAAAGTTCATTGTGGCTTTCTTTTCCTCCAAGGTTATTTGGATGTTTGCCTGGAGTCGCTGTCATCACGGAAACTTTCAAAACTCCAGCAGAAGCCATAGTCAGGTGACTTTCAACAAGGCCTCTCGTCATCTCATATTCACTTGAGCACATGCTGTAAATGTCAGCCATCTTTTCTTAGGCCAAAACGAACCATCTTAATTGAAAGAAACACAAACAACGTTACTACATCATCGCAATGATTAAACAGTGTTAATTCCCACTAATACCCTTATGTGTATGTAATTAACTAGCCATCTGCAACATATTTAAGCATTAGTACACATTATTATTTAAAAGCATCAACACAAAGCAAATAGCACACTTATTAAATAACCGCACATTATTATTAAGCAACATATATGCATTCCCACGTGTAGTTTCTCTTGTTAATCGTGTTGATTAGTCAGAATTTTCACACAAAACAAATAATTATTGATTATGGATTAGTATTTTAAGTCAAAACATATAGACAAATCTAGAGCTTAAAACCCAATAAATTTTCAACAGAAAACTCTGCTCCAGCAGTAGTGCCAGGCAGCCCTGCATTAGAAAGTTAGTTATTAGGGCGACAGACGCTCTGCTATTGGGGATGTGGGTAGTTCTAAACCTACAATGCAGGGTTGCAGGGTGCGGGGTGTTGTGGTGGGGATTGTTTGTTTCTCTTTTCTTGGTTGTTAGGTTAGGCAAGCTTCAGAACCATCACTTAGCCTCGAAGAATTATTTATCTCACCTCATTACCGAAATTTATGCTAGTTTAGATGGCGAGACACATGACACTGCACAGATGCTGGGGGAGAGGGGATATTCCTGGTCACGCACAAAAGAAACTTCTCTATTTTGGTTGTATTGCATGTTCAGAAAGTACGGCAGGAATCCCGTTTATAAAAATGAGTGCACAGTGGGATAAGAGTCTAAAGTTGGAACGTTAACGGGTTGGGGGACAAGGTGAAACAAAGTATTGTGCTCCAATACATAAAACATCAAACTCCAGATGTTGCTTTACTCCAAGAGACACACCTAATTGGTAACACCTGTAAGGCGTTAAATAGATGGGGATACAGAATGGTGGCACAAGCTGGCTTCACCTCTGGCTCACGAGGGGTGGGCATCCTACTTAAGCACACCTTTCTGCTCAGCATAAAGCATACCTGGACCGACCCACTGGGGCGTTATGCGGCGGTCTCGGGGCAATGAAAGGGGCGCATGCTCACACTAATAGCAGTCTATATTCCACCGGGTCTCCAGACCCAGTCCTACAAGGATCTAGGGGCCTTTATGCTCTCCCTGGGGACTTCAACGCAGTTGTATCGGGCCTACTTGACCGATGTCCACCACGAGATATCAGTGCAGGGAGCAACTGGCTCTCAAATTCCCTCGAGGCCTTTGGGCTCGTAGACCTCTGGCGGATGCGCCATCCTGGTCTCCAACAATACACTTTCTTCTCGGGATCGCATCGCACATTTTCCAGAATTGACTATATCCTTATGCCTGTGCAACAAAATACGACTATACAAGAAATTAGACATCTGGCAAGGGGCATTTCTGATCACTCCCCTTTGTGGATCCATTTAACAGTTGGAGACAAAAGGATCGGTTGTGTAGCGCCCATTAACCCGTGGTATCTCCACAACCCCGAAGTCAAAACTACGCTCATCCGAACTCTTGACCATTACTTCCAGGACAACGAAGGCACAGTCGATTCCCCCACCACCCTTTGGGAGGCGTTTAAAACGGTCCTTAGGGGACATACCCTCTCGGCCATAGCTGAGTTGCGCAAGGAAAAAGATAAAGAGATGACTTGTATTGAGCATGACCTACTCCGCCTCCAGGAGACGGCGAAAGACGGGGAGGATCTGGCTGCCCTTCATAACTTGCAACTTAAGGCTGCAGAATACAAAGTAGTTGCGACTGATGCTGCCAAAACCCTCGCAAGGGACAGAGATGGATGCTTATACGACCAAGGAGACAAAGCAGGCAAGCTAATCGCTTGGCTGGACAAGAAAGAGAGGGCGAAAAGGTTGGTGCCAGAGCTCAAGAGTAGCGCTGGTACTGTTTTGATGGAGCCTCACGACTTGAGCTTGTGCTTGAGTTTGCTAATCATTTCAGACAAGTGTATCAGAGCAGTTCGGAACTACGGTAGGAGGACTCCTCCGCACTTCTTGTAGACCTATAACTGCCTATCCTCACTGACTCCGATAGGGAAGCATTAGATAGTGCGCTGACAAATGATGAACTTGCTACAGCAATAAGAGGTCTCTGGCCTGGGAAAGCCCTGGGCCCCAGTGGACTGCCTATTGAACTTTACAAACTTAAACCCGACAAGCTAGCCCCGTATCTCAGGAAAATGTTTGAGGACAGTAAGGAGCTTGGCCTACCCGCACGTGACCAACGTATCGCCACGGTTACCATACATAAGGAAGGGAAGCCGAAGGATGAATGTTCCTCCTATAGACATATCTCCCTGCTAAATGCAGAGCCGAAAATCCTGGCCAAACTATTGGCAAACCGGATAAGATAGGTAATAGACAAACTGGTCCACCCCGACTAGTCGGGCTTCATGCCACACCATAATACCGCGCTCAATTTGCGAAGATTACACAGAGTACTGGGGCGTCAGGCCACCATTCAGGAAGACGCAATAGTGGTCTCGCTAGATGCTACTATGGCATTCAATACACTCGAATGGGCGTATCTAATGGCGGTTCTCAAGAAGTTGGGCTTCGGCCCCAATTTTATTGGGTGGGTACGGCTCCTCTACGCAGAACCATTGGCCCAAGTTGTAGTAAATAATATGGGATGGGAGGACCGAATCTCCCTATATGCAAATGACATCCTCCTATGTCTTGCCTCTCCCCAGAAGTCGCTGCTGGTTGTCCTAGATACCTTCACAAATTTCGGGAGAAACTCTGGCTATAGAATCAATTGGAGCAAGTTGCTGTTATATGTTCTGCACGGAGATCTCCCCACCCTGCAAAGGGACTGCCCTATCCCTGACAGCCACAGATGGATTTAAATACCTGGGTATTTTCATCACTACCGACGTTAACCTTCGCTATGAGCGTAATCTCCTCCCCCCTCTACAGAGGTTCAAAGGAGACACCATGACCTGGAAGACGCTACCACTGTCTCTATTGGGACGAGCAGCGCTTTTTAAAATAATGACATTGCCGCGTTTCCTCTATGCCCTCCAGAACTTCCCAGACCTAGTTCCACCCAGGTTCTTCAAAGATATCGAAAGCACCCAAAGAGATCTACTGTGGGATGGTAAACCGCGCATAGCGCTTCACAAGCTCACGCTCAGTTGGTATGACGGTGGCATAGGACTCCCCGACATTAAAAAGTATTATTGGGCGGCACATCTTGCAGCCGTAAACCATTGCACTTACTGTGGTGGGGTCGACCCCGGTTATAAGATGGACAAATGGGTACTCCCAGGTGGCGGCTTCACTAGGGCGCTCTACTCCAGGCCCAACAAATACTTACTAACAGGACCTACACCCCACTCACTCCAGATCTGGCACACGGTCAACCGTAGCTTAGGCTGGGCCAAAAAGCTCACGCGCGCCTCTCCACTGTGGGATTCCGAGTGCTTGGGTACACTTGGGCAGATGAAGGGCTTTGATAAATTGGACCAAATTGGGCTCTCCCGCATCGGGATCTATGGGGAGCGAACGGGGTGGTCTCCTTCACCTCACTTCAACAGACACACGAGCTAGCGGAATCGGTACAAATCAGACACTCCCTCCAGGCTAACATCCCCTCCGGGTCCCCCTCCCAGAGTCCTCTCCTTTCGTGGATAGATTGCTGGATGGGTACTTGCCGGACAAAGCCATCTCACTCATGTACAAAAAGCTCATTCATAACACTCCGGATCCCTTAATATCACTGATGGAAAAATGGGGGCGGGACGGCCTCAAGTTGGATGATGAAGAATGGCAGGAAGCACTGTCCTCTCCTAGGGAGGTCGCTATCTCATCCAAACTGAGGCTTGTCCAGTTAAAACTTTTACACCAAATCCTACCTTATGTACCTTCACATGCTATGTAACTGCTCGACTTAAAAATGTGTGATACTGCTGTGACCAATGATTAATTCTAAGCGGTGACCAAAACCGTTTTTGTTTAATAAAAACAGTAAAAAAATGTTTTTTTAAAAAGAACCCTGAGTTGTGTAACGCTGTGTCACATTTTACTAAAAGCTGTTTACGCTCTAGAAAGAGATATTGATTGTGGAGAAATGAATTGTTGCTGTTTTTACATTCAACATTTTAACTATTACGATATTGCTGCTGCTTCTGTATATAATATTTTAACTGTCTTTTTATTATTCATTGTTGTTTTTATGTATTGTATCTGCACTTCTAGGTTGTTAATGCAGCCGAACAAAGTATGATTTGACTCTGATTTGACTTTGACTTCCCCTTGATATAAAGTAATCATTTTCAAAGCAGGCAAAAAGCACTGGCACACTGACACCATTTCATTATAGCTACTGATTATGTAGACTGTTTCATTTAGATGCTGTGCATGTGTGTATCTCATGGGGAAACCCTTAAAATATGTTGTGTCTGTTCCTCATGCACCAACCTTAGACTCACTGGTCTAGAGCTGCATATCTTATAGAATAAATACGTCTGGTTTATTTAATTGTCTAATTGATTTCTCTCATCTCCTTTTCCTTTTTCCTGCTTCACAGAGTCAAGTTTTTGTGGCTCTCTCCTTGGTTGTCTGACCCACTTTTTCCTATTACTCAAGCTGCCTCCAGACCTTGATACAATGATGTTAGTGTGGATGAACAACAAATGTATACAGTGATAACATAACTTCCTTTTCTTCTGCGTATCCCTCACCCTATGCAGGTCAACATCACACTACCCATTCTCAATTCCTTGTCCCAAATTTTCAGGAAAGCATGAGGTTATTTTACAGAGTAATTTTGATGAGCCATTCCTTGTGTGATATCCTCTAATATGTTGTAGCCATCGTTTACTGCTTCGATGCACTTCCCGCTCAAAGCACGTGGCTCTTAACTGAATTGCCGCCACTTTGTCCAATAGTAAGGTTTTCACACCCCATCCTCTTATTTGATGATCTAATTCTGGGGTATGAACTCTCCTTCAGAGCTTAGTTTCATCTTCACAGTTGAATGCATCACTTTCCAGTCTTTCTGCTTTGTCTTGGATAGAGCACTGGAAGAGATTGGTCATGGAACTGAGGCTATGGCTCTCCACTGGGCAGTGGTCACTCAGCTCTACCCAGCATGAACTTTGTTTGCCCATATTATTCCTCTGACACTTGACCAATTCCAAGTCATCTTCATCACCCTGGAACTCACACTGAGGGGACTTCGCTTGATCTATCAGCGTGGATCCTTGGCGGAGGCTTCTCCGCATTCTTCAGATGCTCTGTCTTCCTTAATAAAAGATTCGAATCACATAAACATATTTTTCTTGTCTAGCAAGACGATTAGCCCTTAAGGGAAGCTCACAGCAGTTGAATATGTCTGGCTTCATTGTTTCATAGTTTTTTTTTTTAAACTTCCATGGCTTCAGATATACTTACAACTGTTCTTGCATAGGTTTTCCATAAGACTTATGCCATCTATGTACAGGTTTACAGTTTTCACAAAAATCCAGCTCTTATCTAATGCTCTTCCACACTGGTGTCTTCTTTCTGCCTTCAGCCTTGTAATTCAAACCTTCCATTTCCTCATAACATTAATATACCTAAGCGAGGTTTTATTTGTGTTTTTGAGAATCCATACCTACTCTTGGTCACTTCTATGTTGAATTCATTACATATTTTCCTCGGTATCCTCTTATGATTAGTCTGTAAGTGTCATAATGTATTCATAACTAGTTCAAAAAGTGGATTTAGTGCTTCAAGTTTGTAGATCTGTTCACCACAGTGTTAAAGTGTTACACAATGAAAGTAAGAACCAGATTATACCACGTGCCTCTGCACGGTGTTCAATGACCTGTTTAAAACATGGGCCTCCTCTGCAGAACTTCACACTCGCCTGTCATTGCCCCCAGAAAGTTTATTTTATGTGGGGTGATGTGAGCTGGTTCTGGGAGGCATAGAAGTAAACAATACATTGAATAGTACGTACAAGTCCACAACCAGATACAGTGTCTACAGAAAGAAAAGGAAGGTCTGTGTCTTCAGTTGTTTACAACAGAGTAAGATGTTAGGGCAGGTAGTGGGGTACTTGTGTTAGTGTTCGTGGAAGGCAAAGAGAGGTTGGGCTTTTGAATCTATAGACGGGTAAAGTCACTGATTGGAGAGATGTGTTGGCCACTCCTTGATGAAGTGTAGGAGGATGAGGGAAGGTCTAATTGGCAGGGGGTGTAATTTCACAGTACACAAGCACAGATCAGAAGGGTAGTGTCTGAGTCTTCTCTTTCTCATTGTTCTATTTTTACACAGCTGGCCTTTATGATGGGCATCTGCCAGACACTGATACTTTTGCAGCCAGGTAGAAGGATTTCTTGGTCACCAGTGACTTTTATATAATGCCACTGATTTTAGAGAGTGTGGAGGCTTGTATGGGAAGCCAGTCAAATGCAACAAGAGTGGGTGTGGGTGTGTTTGCAATTACACTTGCTTAAACCTGGTTCAGTTGAATAAACTCCTTTAAGATGATCAAGGAGTCAGTAGTGGATGTCCATTGTCAGGATGCGAGAGTATGAGAGCCTGTGTCCCACATGGACAAATGGAGTCGTAATACAGAAAAGGATCTCTCTCAAGTGGCATTGAGTTGAAAGAGGTTGCTTTCATCAACTACGCTGTAAGATGCATGAATGTGGCGTTGTCAGCAGCACCTTGTCAAAAAGTTGGCCTTTGTTGCAATGATGTCTGTGTGTAGCAAGAGGTTTTGGTAAGGCAGGCTAAGGACAAGGCAGGGGTGTTCAGGGTTGATGACTGGGGAAGATGGTGAATTTTCCAGTGAGTTCAACGTATTACTATGTTGGTACTGCGGTCAGTGAGATGACGTGAGATGGGATTCATGAGGGCTGTGTGTTTTTGTAGGTATTGAGGCATTGCTATCTTTGTGGCTTTTGCTGTTAGGTTCTTTACATGAGTGTTGCACTGTGCCTTTATTGGAAATTGTTAAAATGTATTGCAATATGTATAGGTATTAGGGCTGTCCGGGTGTATGAGAGTGTGGCACTGTTGCACATAGTTCATGCTCATGTGTGAGTTGTGTTTAATTTTTGTATTTAAGACATCATGTTTTGGTTGTGTTTTGTGCGAGCTGCTTTGATTGTTAATGTATGTTAGAGTGGCTTATGCTGAAAGTGTTACAGACCCCCCAGGATATAGCGGCATGGATTAGCAAATTTAGCGGCACAAATATGGAAATTTAGCGGCACAAATAGGGAAATTTAGCGGCAATTTTGCGGCATTTTAGTTTGCAGTTTTTCCTACAACAAACACAGATATCTTCGTTTTTTAAAGTATTTAACAATCTAAAGCTATGTATATTTGGTGTATTTACAATGTAGACACTTTTTTTGGCTTAAAGGCTACATATATGTGTTTAAAAACAAAATTATGCCCCTGAGGCCCCCGCCGCGTGCCCCGTGTGCGGCGGGCCCAAAAAGAATGCCACCTGGGCCCGCCGCACACCGGGCATGTTGCGGGCCCAACATTTGTTTAGAAAAAAATATATGCTCCTCAGGGCCCGCCGCATGCCACTCAACCGTGAGGGTCTCAAGGTGTTGGGGAAAGATGTGTAGTATCTTCATACAACTTCTTACTCATAATCTCTATTTTCAAGATTTTTCTCGTGCCCAGTTACAATCCACTTTTGAGTCTGTTCTCTGAACATGCAGAAGTGATTCTATAAGCATGACAAGCTTCATGTCCTGCTGTTGATGTTGATTGTGCTAATTGGAATTTCTAAATAAAGCACACAGTCTTCTTTTCTAACACTTGGACACAGCTTTGTTTTTTCAGAAATGTCCAAATATCACGTTCCACGTGCAGGTGACAATGTACACTTTGCTTCTCTCTAACCTCATATGCTATTTGCATTTACTAACCTTTCACTTAATCTAGTTGACTTTATTTACTTGGTAGCTCACTCTTTTGTCATTAAACTCTGGTCTAAGGTTCAGGAGTTGTACATTGCCGATTTCGCAGGAACTTTTGTAAAAATTGCGGCATTTTTACAAAAGTGCCGATTTCGCGGGCACTTTTGTAAAAATCGCGGCATTTTTACAAAAGTGCCGATTTCGCGGCAAGCCACGAAATCGCGAAATCGCGAAATCCTGGAGGGTCTGGTTAAGGCACACTGGATATGTGTGTGCTCTTGAAATCAACACATTGCCATCTGTAAGGCCTCTGATGTTGTGATGGTTGTGTGAGATTGCAGCTCACCATCATCATTATGGCTGTTGGTGTTATAGTATTAGCATGAGAATTTGGTGTTTGTGCATCAGTTGAATCTGGCATGTGCCTGTGGTCAGCAGCTCAACTCCATTTGTATGGCCATTTTTCTGTGTTTGTTGGCTTGACGGTGTGGCGTAAATGTGTCTAGTGCGTTCAGTTACACAGGCAGTTTTGGAAGGTGACTTAGTTGATTAAGGTGCCATAAAAACTTTGAAGGTTGCTAGTTGGTGGATTACATGAATTACAGTGTTTTATGATGAAGTGATAAGTTATATTGGGGTGCGTTATAGCCTTACTGTTGAGAACCTCAGTATGCTATTGCAGGTGCTTTAATATAGTCGGGTATCAGTTAGCTAACTGTTTAATCTGTAAATTATTCTTTGTGTCTGGTGGGCAGTGTATCTGAATCGTGGCCAAATAGGCTCAATGTGTATGGGACAGTTCTGTGGAAGGTGCACCAAACCAGCAGAACAAGAGCAGTGATGAAGGAAGGCAAGGTTTTCAAGACACTGCACCACCAGGTCAATGAAGAGTGACTTGAAATATGAACTAGTCCCTTCATAAGTGCATGAGATGCTTAGCGGGAATGTACAAACGGATTTTTGTTTAATGTTTGTAACTGGTGTAAGTAACACAAAACCGGTCGTAATCAGGTTATCTTCAGGTGGACAGCAGACATCCTGGTTTGGATGAGAAAGAGGTAGATCAAGTGGCTGGGCTCATTATGGGTCAATTATATTTTACAAGAAGATTAGGCATCTTCCGGTCGTGATACATGTGAAGCTTGTGACTGCCTAATATATTTTAGCAGGTGCATTTTGTCCATCTCATCTGGAAAAATTGGTGATGTTGACCAGGAAGGAAGTGTCATATTCAAGACTTTGTCTTTTATACCAATATGTGAGGATAAGGTGGAAAGAAGAACCAGTGATACACAATATCAAAGGCTAATGGTACATCTACCAGGATCATTAGGAAGTTGTTTAAGGTTTGTATGAATTCTAGGACCCCTTAGATGATGGTTACTTTGGTGATGCAGCAGTGTCTGGACCCTGACTAATGGGCCTGCAGTAAGTAGGCTGCGGCTGGTCTATGCAAGTGTGGGGTTGTGCAGCAGTGGCTCCCTGAAATATATGTATACGAAAATGTGTGATGGGGTCTAATTTAAGAGTTACTTTGAGATACCTGAATTTTGGAGAGGAAGAATGAGGTTTGTTGTGGAAGCTAATGTGAACAGGCTTTTGACAGAAAGCCATTTGCAATGTTAAAAATGGATGCTAGATCATGGCTGACAAGTGTTTTAATGATGGATGAGGAGAAGACGTTGGCCTCGTGACAAGCACTGCTGGGGGGCGTTGGTGGGCGCATGCTATCTGGGAGGTAAATGGGTCGAAACGAGGACCTGTTTGGAATGTTGCATTGTGACGTCAGAGTGAGTCTGGTAATAGGTTGTTTACTTCACTGTTGATTGAGCTGATTACATCAACAAGACATTTCTTTGAAGTGGTGCTTTTTTTCTATTGAGTGTTGAATGAGCGGTTCTGGAGAAGGTGAATGCAGAGGTATAGCAGTTCTGCCAACCAAAAAATAAAGAATTTAACCAAGTGAGATAGAAGAGGCAGAGGAGGGGCGGAGCCTTAGGGCCAGAACAGTCAAATAGCTGGGGAGTAGGTGAGGCAAGGAAGCAGGACAGGTCTTTGTGCTTGGTGCTACCTTAGTATCCACTGCTTACCACCCTCAAAACACAAACAATGGATTCCAATAGTCACTCATGTACGTGCAAACCCTAAGCAAGCACACACGGGCAAGAAACCCATTCCATGCAGGAGTTTCCATCTCACCCTGTGCTCACGTTGTGACATGGACTTTTCACCAGGTGACTGTGTGACGAGTTCTGATATCACGATATCATGTGACACATAGTGACAACGTGTGAGTTTGCAGGTCTGGCATGGCGTTCAGTAGAAGGCTGTGCTTTGATTGTTATCGTTGGAGAACATATTCATTGTAGTTTCAGTTGGGAGTGGTCAATGTTTCATACTACCTATGACTCACCATAAGTTGCTGTGACATCACATCTTTTGCTACTTTGTCTAACCACCAACAACTCCAATTCAATCCCATCCTTGTCCATTCAACCATTAGGATGAATTACTAAATCAAATATTTTTACAGAAATTGAGTTCTTAATGCAAATACAAAACCAGCCCTTTTTTCCCATGTTGTTGTTGATCTTGGGTGATCAGTTCACAGTGCAAACCACCAGGTTTACAAAGTTGTACATAAATAGTTGAACAGGTCGTCTGTCAGTTCTTTTTCAAAATAATGTTTTAGAAAAGTAGAAAGGTTTGACGTTGAAGGTCGCACAACTGGATCCTTCAATATGTGCTAGAATAAATTGTGGTACTTTTTCGCCCAACTTTGAGGTCATCTTGGCCATCATTCAAAGCTGGAGGAGATGAAGACTGACAGAACAAGTAAACAAGCATTTGAAATGCAATCGGTCTCTCATTTGCGAAAGTTGGAGCTCTTGGCGTTGAAAATGACAATTTTTTTACTTTTGGTTTTTTGTATGCAGTGGAGTGATTATATTTGCATTGTGCTATTGCCATTCATTTGACCTTGCGGGGCTGGAGGACCAGAAAATTGGAAATAGGTTATGAGGGAGAGGAGACAAGAGTAATATGCTGGCTGAAAAAAATGCACATTAAACCATTCTAATTTCCTGTATGAAGCAGTGATTTGACTTGCGCTTTGCATTTCATGAATTCTCTATAAAGCTTTCAAAATTAACTGTTGTACCATGGGTAAAACAGAAATAAAGTAAAGGTAAAAAGCAACACAGAAATTGCTATGAAAAATAGCTCTTCAATTAATACTTGGGTATTGTTTTATGAGTTGTGTGCACAGACAAGGAATATTATGTGGTGAAAAGACAAATTAGCCATAAATCCACAAGTTGTCAAATTGCGACCCATGACATACATGGTTGTAAGATTTAGATTCCTTTCTAAAGAAAAATAAGAACTGCCTCAAAGATGTTATTCTCAGGGATACAAATTAACCTTAAATAAAACCCCCCTCCCACCTGTGGAGCAAAAGCTCAAGTCATGAACAAATTCAAATTGCCTAAACAAATAAAAGCTGGGGAGATGATGATTTTGGGACCCGCCCCCACCCCCCCCCCCCCCCCTCCACCCGTTTGGTGGCAATCTCATCATTCTAGGGCCACCACAGGCGAAGATATGGGCAACATGATATTTTAAATAAAAGGCCCTGCAAAGCATTATGGGGCAACCAATGGTGCATGCCACGCTGTAACAATTACAAATAAAGATAAAGTATGGCTTGCCACATGTACACAATATCAGTCAGTCAAGTCAAAGTATGCTTTATTCGAATTTCATTCATAAAAGCAAAATACAGTTTTACAATAAAACAGATTCATACAGCATTTTTAAAATAGAATTAAATTCCAAACAGTAATATCAGAATACAAGACATACTTCTTAAAGTTTTCTGACTTGATTACTAATCCTGTTTTTAAATTGAACGTACCGTACTATTAGACAATAGGTAATTGTAAAAAATGATAAGAATGATTTGGATAAAAGGGTAGATTAAAAAAACATACAAGTTAAAAAAATGCAGACGAAATAACATAGCAGAGAATAGTCAAATGACTAGCAGTCTCTGTCTAATCAAGAGAATAGTCAGGTGACTAGCAGTCTCTGTCTAATCGTCCACGCCAACCCTAGATACTTTGCAGTGGCTACTGAAATCCAAGTCAAAGTGCTAGTGCATATAATACGCAGAGCGGCAATGCTACTGGTGGTCCCCAAGTTTTTGCACATCGGGGACAGCCAGGTACGCCTTGGGGACAGATAGACTTTACAGGAAAATAGAAAGTGACCGATCGTTTCTTTAGTAATACCACAAACAGGGCAGTTATCACAGGATCCACCTTCCCATTTAGCTGTCAAATATCTGAGGGGAAGTGCACCTGCTCTGAGTTGGAAGAGGAGCTTTCTTTCTCCTGGCCTGGTTATAATGTCCCAGTAGGGTTCAAGACAGGGATACATCTTGGCCTCTAAGAATTCTCCAGTCATAGATCCAGCACTGGAGCTACTCCAATACCGGGAGGCAACCATCTCCCAGTAAGTTTCTTTCAGAGTACTTTTAGATGGAAAAATCGCTCTCGCCGGATCTTCCCAGAGTGAAGACATACCAAGCTCAGTCAAGGATGTCTTAAGTGATTTTAACCACCCGATTTTGTGGTATACGTCAGATCTTATAATGTCTAAGAAGCCCTCGGCATAATGGGAGAGCACAGGAGGCGTCCATAACCTACGCCAATACAAGATCGGACGAAGCTTAACCAAATCTGAGACTGCTCTTCTACCCAAATCGTATTTGAGGGGCAACAAAGGGGTGCTTTTAGGGACACCAGTTATTGCCCTGAGAAATTTGTTCTCCGAGGATTGAAGTGCAACCACCTTCTCGAAGCCCCAAAGCTCAGCACCATAAAGCGCAGAGCCTAGGGCCTTCGCTTCATAAACCTGTAGGGCAGGTTTTACTGGTTTGGTTAAAGATTTTCTATGCTCTGTGCAAATAGCACCAGACAGTTGCCTGTGTCTAAGTGTGACAATATCAATATGATGCCGCCAACTCTTCTCACTAGATATATGTAGGCCTAAATATGTAAAAGTATTCACTACCTCTAGCGGGCGGTCATTCAAAGTAATTTTGGACTTAAAACTACGATGGGGATTAAAAATCATAAGTTTTGTTTTGGCTGTATTAACCTCTAAGCCATACTCCCCGCAAAATTGATCAAAAATAGACAGGGCACGCTGCAAGCCACTAGGGGTTTTAGATAAAATGAGCGTGTCGTCTGCAAACATTAAAATAGGGATTTTAATCCCAGCTAAAAAGGGAGCATCCACTTGAGCAGTAAGCATGCGGGCGACAACATCATTAATGTACAATGTGAAAAGGACGGGAGCCATTGAACATCCTTGTCGAACTCCCCGCTCGACTGGAAAGTCCGCAGTTACCGAGCCAAGTTCCCCCCCACTGAATTCTAGCAAAATTAGATTTGTGAAGCCTCATTATCAAGGATAGCAACTCACTTGGTAAACCCTGCTTCTTGAGGACCAACAATAACTTAGACCGGGGAACAAGGTCGAAGGCAGCCCGCAAATCGACAAAAGCCGCGTACAAGCTGCCTTCTCCCAGCACGACGGTCCTCCATTGCAACAGGGTAAAACGAAAGACCTGGTCCACCGTACTTGTGGACCGACGAAACCCTGCCTGAAAGGGTGAGAGGGCATTTGTCTCCTCTGCCCAATCCAGGAGCCTATTGACAATCACACGCCCCACAACCTTTTGTATAGTGTCAATAAGGCTTATTGGTCTATAGTTTCCCGGCTGGGACCGGTCGCCTTTCTTAAAGACAGGTATGATTACTGCACCCTGCCAGGATGTTGGTACCGCTGCACCCAGTGCAATAGCATTCATGAGAAGATGAATGTACTTACACCAGCGCTCTTTATCATTAATGAATACGTCAGCTGGGACACCATCGAGACCAGGGGCACGTCCACTAGCCACTGTGCTAAGGGCCATTATAATTTCATTGATACTAAATAAATTATCTTGGAATTGATTTACACTTATATCTGACCCTTGCACAACATTATTTGGCTCAGCATACTGGTTTTTAAAAATTTTTACCCATTCATCTTCTGGTACATTGTTATCTGGGGGATCGGGTAAACCCAAACTTCCCCACTTAACAATGCGCCAGAATAACCTGGAATCCTTCCTATCACTAGCTGCCTTTAGCTCGGACCAGTGGTGCTCGTCCCAGGCTTTCTTAGCCTTGGATATACTAGCTTTGTAATCCTTTCTAGCAGATTGGATTACAGTAGATTGCCCACCCTTAATCGCATTACCTAAAGCTAGTCGAGCGTCCCTACACTGGTCGTTAAAACACATTACGGGCTTAAAGGCTCTGGTTCCTTTGTTTTTCACAGGCTTAAGGAAGTGGTCTTTAATTGTACAGAAAAGTGCGTTATGTATTCCTACTACCTTATCCAAACCGGTGCTTAGTGAATTGGAGTGCTCTATGGCCAGTATTGCTTTATCAACCTGTCCGCTGATATTAGTAATAACCTGTTGATTAGTTGCTATGTTTTCCCACCTTAATCTACGCATGTCGTTAGTGGGGACAATCTGGGGAGGGACGATCTCAGTGGGGCCTGTGGGCCGGTTGATATGGAACCACCATTTATGGATTGCGCACAGGGGGTTGTGATCGCTCTCTATCCTCCAAACAACCTCCATGTCGCAAATCAAGGGCCATAATTTAAGACTACATAAAACGTAGTCAATCCGGCTATTGTGTCGCCCATTATCAAATGTACTGGTCCCATTTTTGTCACTACAAGTCCTTCCATTTAGAGCTCTTAAACCCTTTTCATAACAGAGGGCGTTTAGACTAATCACATCATCAGTCCAACGCACAACCGGGGTGAGCTCCAATTTAGGAACTCCCCATTGCCGGTCCTCTTCGTCCCCAAAGAGATCATCTTCATTGACTAGGGGTTCGAATGTTCTATTGAAGTCGCCCGCAATGACAATGTTGTTGTTTAGGGAGTGGGTATCAAGGAGACAACCAAAGGCTGCTAAAACCTCAGACCTTCCTCCCCTGTTACTCCTGACATAGACATTATAAATATCCAACGTTCCTAATTTATCTAAATTCATTTTAATTAGTTGAATATCTCTATGGCTGGTGTCAATAACTTTGATGACTATCTTTAAACTCTGTCGTACCCAGATAGTTAGTCCCCCCATAGGTCTCCCCTTTGGGCCCTTTAAAGCAGGCACAAAATAATTCAGATATCCCTGTGCAAAAGATGGTTCACATGACCAAGTCTCTTGGAATATGCATAGATCAAAGTTGTTGACAAAACATATCCAGTCCTCAGAACCCAGTTTAGAGGACAACCCTGCAATATTCCAGGAGAATAACTTCCCTGTGATAACCTCGATGCCAGCCAAAAGGTTGGCAGATAGCGGAGAATCAGGGACAATAAAATGATTAGTACAAGTGTCTACACTTGCTTCTGGTACTAGATTTCTTAGCTCATTGGGAGGTGAAGATAAATCAGAAGATTGCTCATTGGGGGCTAATAACGAACCCTTGAAGTGATTAAGTCAATCTACATCTTCCAGATTTGCTAGTGCCTCATAGCGGTTTCTAAGCGGAATGAGAGGATTGGACTGGTTACAAAGTAGGGCCCCTGGAATAAGAGTGGGAACTGGTTGAGGTCTTGGATAGAAATAAGTCAGTTCCCAGGTAGTGATAAAAGACCTCACATGATTTGTGTGCCAGTTAAGGATATGACTGACAGCTCTAGGATCTCTAAAGTTAATTATAATGATGTCCCTATTTATATTCTTTGGTGTGTTTCCCAGCCAGGATAGACGCCGGACATGTAAAATTTCCCCGTTTATATACGAGGGAAGAGGGCGATTCTGTCCAAGCCAGTGAATCACTTTGTTTTTTAACTGGAAATGGCCCTCAATTGCACCGTCCTTTAAAGTTGGAACCCCCGCAAGAACAACTACAAGAGGGACAGCTTCTGGTGGCAACTCGATAGAAAAAGGCCTGCGTATCTTTGCAATAGGAATTGAAATGTGACCTTTACTGTCGCATATTGTACCTTTTGTGTTAGGTTATTTTCTCCCAAGGAATCTCTGTCCTTGTTTAAAATGATGTGTTGCATTGGCTTGGGGAGAGTGATTCTCCCTGCATTAATTACGTTATTAATGCTTGGGTGATTTTGGGGAATGGACTTTGATGATAAAGGAATAGGGGGTAATACGACAGAAACTGGGACAACAGGGGACACTATAGTTGGCTTTGTAAGATTCATGATTGATTCCCTATTATTACCTATTAGCAATTCTACTTTATCAAGCCTTTTATCGATTGATTTTAAACTCTCAACAATAGGTGACATAAGAGATTTAAATAACTGTTCTATGTTGCCCAGTAACTCCGTAATAGTTGTATCATTTACAGACCCAGATACAGACGTGGCTGAGAAAGATGTATTGGCAGTGCAGAATATAGGACCTTTGTCAGTAGAAGCCAGATCAGGATTACGACTGTTTTTTTTTTACTCTTTAGTGACTCTGAATCTATCTTTCTCCTTTTTCTAGGTAATGGGCCTGAAGCTTTGGATTGCCTAGATGAGTTAACCTTTTGAGATAGAAGCTTGATAGCTTGTGGTGGTGACCCATTTAATACAACTGGTTCAGGAGTTAAATTAAGGGGTAGGGGTGAGGCAATTGGGGACAAATCATTAGTTGACTCGGTTAAAGAGATTAAGTTTCGAGATAGTGTTGAAGAGTCAACATTACTAGAGATATATGGAACTTCTTTATGAGAGGGTCCAGTCCTAATTGGGGAGGTGACTAAATGAGAGGGAGCCACAGAGAGTGGCGTATTTTTAATAAGCTCAATAGAGCTACGACGCTTCGCCCTTAATTCCGCAAGAGTGGCATCCCATTCTATTCCCGAATTAACTTTAAATAAATAACCATCAAGGGTCCCCTTATTTACACCTTCAGCCATATTAATGATGCTAATGCAGTAACCCGCTATAAGTGTTGCGTACAAACGGAGCAAAGGAAAACAAAACAAGTATATAAGTACAAGTACACTAAGTAATCAGTCCAGGAAAAGGAGCACAAACATTAGAACAGAACAATCAAACAATAAGAGGGTAAGCCCAGCACGGCCTCTTTCGGCTCCGGAGGGCTACAGAGGGCCCGCCCTTTGCCCAGGCTTAGCCCGGCGCCACCCGCGCGTGATCCCGCGACGCGGGTTGTAGAGGTTTTTTTGTAGCGCCTTCGGGCGCGAAATGCCGGGTGTCCGCTTCCGCTTCCGGTGGACTGCAACTAAGGAGACTGGGAGTTGTGGTTTACAGCTCCCTCCACACAGCGGTCGCCGATGTCACCAGTGCGACGGCGGGAGGGAGCGGCCAGCACAGCAACGAGAAGAAGACAACCTCCAAAAACAGCCAAACAGGTAGGCGCTGCACCAGCTGCAGTGCGGGAAGTGCGTTTCAGGCAAGCATTTCAGGCAACCCCCGCTCTGCCGGGGGTAGAGTTATTTTTGTAGCGCCTTCGGGCGCGAAATGCCGGGTGTCCGCTTCCGCTTCCGGTGGGCTGCAACTAAGGAGCCTGGGAGTTGTGGTTTACAGCTCCCTCCACACAGCGGTCGCCGATGTCACCAGTGCGACGGCGGGAGGGAGCGGCCAGCACAGCAACGAGAAGGAGACAACCCCCAAAAACAGCCAAACAGGTAGGCGCAGCACCAGCTGCAGTGCGGGAAGTGCGTTTCAGGCAAGCGTTTCAGGCAATATCATCATGAATTTTAAAAAAGAGTTCCGCAAATAAGCAAAAAAGCAATACAAGCGTAAGGAAAGTGTCCTTAGTCGGTGCTTCTGAATGAAAAAACAGAAGTGAGGTATAAGCTTCAGAACCAATTAGGAAGCAGCAAAGAAGACCGACACTGGACTCAGTCTATTGTAAGCAGCAGGCGGGATTACACTTGTAGAGTCAATACAAAACGTCTTGCAGGCAGCGCATACATCCTGCCAGGCTTGACCTAAAAATAAGCAGTGTTATGGGGGTGCAGTACCATAGGCTGTCACTAGGGACCTCTTTTGGGCACATATGGTACTGCATCCTGCAACATAGCTAGGGAAAGGATATGGCTCAGTGGTGAGAGCTGCTAACTGGGAAGATGGCGATCCGTGTTCGAGTCTGGTGCCGGCTCAAACGTGAGCGCATGGATAGGTGCGCTATATAAATAAAAGCAACTAATTTAAAATAACATAAGAATTCAAAGCAGCCTTCTCAGGGGCGGACAAGCAGTGTCGTGCAAGGGGTTGGGGATAGACTGCATAAATTAACCAAACGAGCACAAAGGCAGTGGCCTCAGAGGGGTGGTGGAGGCCTAAGAGCAGTATTTTAGAAGGGGTGAGGGGGAGCACAGGAGATATGATACCGAAGCAGTGTTGTGGGAGGGGTGAGGGGTGAGGGGAAGGCACATGGCAAGCAACTGAAATGACCGAAGTTTCATTGCACAAGTAAACAGAACAGTTAACGAACAAAGAGGCAGTCCAACTAGAAAAAGAGTTCTCTCTAAGTATAAACAACATGAACAGTAAGAACACATGTAAGAAGGCCAGTCGTCATGGGAGGATACAAACTTCCAAAAGGAGGGACTACTAAGTGTATCCATCAATGAAAAGCTAGCATTTCTAAAGGACAGCAAGAAGAACCAATAAAAAAGATGGGCGATTTTTTCAAGCCCATATCCTAGATACAGCATGTCTTGAAGAATGCGGTTACTAATCAAGACCTAAAAAGGAGTAGAGGGCATTGATGGCAAGGAACAGAAGTGTGCAGAATATAAACTGGCATATAGTCTGTGCCAGCCTTAAAAAAGTCTTTCAATGAGTTGAATCCCTTCTGTGAAAGTCCAATGCAGACTGTGTAGCACAGCTGAGAAGTCGTAAGTAATATGACTGAGTGAAGGAAGAGTCCAATGGAAAGCACAGGAGGAGTGTGTTCAAAACTTGCAGAGGAAATGTTTTCGCGCTGTTTACCAGTGGCAGCTGACCCAGGGCTGACTCACTGGTTTACTTGTGAGATTTTAGTTCCAGAAAGTGATCTATATTTGTGGCTTTGCAGCCTCTGCAGCGAGTAATAGGAAGAGTCAAGCAAACGGAGTCTCTTCACTGCCTGTAGTGTTTACTGCATGTCTTCATCGTCTAAACATGAAGAGTTCCATTGCACAGCCTTTCTTCCTGGCGGGGAACCAAGGAGCTTTTCCAGTATGGAACAAGTCAACATGAACAAAGCCAGGCTCTGAGCATCCAGGATATGTGTTTCTTTTCATGCTGTATGTTTGATCTATCCAGATGCATTACTCTTCAGCCATGGTATGGAAACCTTTTCTAGTGCCATGCCCCAGTCAAATATGTTAAAAACACAATTAAATAATGAATATCAATAAATAAACCACACCTATAAATGTTTATTTTTGTGGTTTTACATAGCTCAAACTCGACCCAAAGGTATTGAAGCGCTTTACATGAGCCCCAGTTACATTCATGTTTTTTTTGGGCAGTGGAAAGATTGCATATTTGCCCTTAATCACTGACTGTTGAGCAGATGCTGAGAATCGAACCTTGTTCCCCAGCTCCAAAGTCGGAGGCTCTGGCCCTTACACCACATCCTGTCCATTGTACATATACATAGACATAAGGGTAATTGCTATAAGCATATGTCACACAAATGTGTCCTTGAGGAAAACTGACCCTTCAGCAACATAAGAGGAGCTCATACCAAGGTAGTTCTTGGACCTTATACAGAGTTTACAGGCGGGATTCTTCTTCACACATCTGGCGCATCCCATTATTAAAGTGCCATAGGATCTAACGCACTTGTAATATGGTAGAAGAAACATCCGCCACGTTTGTAACGGAGCATCCCATTGGTCAAATGCTAAATAAGGCCCCTAGTTTGTGTGACCACAATGTCAATAACGCAAGTTAGCTTTATGTCATAGAAAACACAATGATCTCATGATCTTTATAAACCAGTGAGACATCTTTCACAAACATGTGAAACACGTTGTTAGACTTACTTGTTTCTGATAGGTGTGGGTAGCGCAGGAAGGGCGCCTGAGACCTGGAACGCCACCCCCTCCCTTTAAATAAGGTGTGTAAGATTAGATGTCCCAGCATCACCTCCCGCTCTGAGCGGCAATGTTATAGTGCATGGTAGAGAGGGTTGGTAAGGCAGTAAACGTACTTATGAATGTATTATGTTAACATTTACTCTTTTTGTAACAATGGATCTAGGTAAAGTATACTGGTAGCCATTGGATACGTCTTACCTATGGTTGCATCATTAAACGTGTCCTACCTTTTTAGCCGCTGCAGCAGAGAACCGCGTGTAATCTGCAGGTATCAATTTTCAAACCACACAGGACTGACTTGGCATTTCATCATTTTAGAGCTGGTAAATATTGAGTTGAATTATAGTGCCACAGAGGCAAGAGTTAGTTCAGGTAGCACTGTGTTCTATAAAAATGATGAGCAGTTGTTATTCATTTCCAGGGCTCTACCTTAACTTTGAGAGACCTACGAAGAGGCAACTCTGTAGGTATGTATGTGGAATTTGCATACCGAAAAAGGCCACAGTCTGGAGACTCTTTCTCTCTTAGCACTAACTGGTTGTTAGATAAGCCGCTTCCACAGTGTTGTTGTGCCAGGATCTGCCAAAACCTGAACTTCTAAATATAGAAGGGTTCACCAAGGTAGGTTTAAGAGGGTCGGATTAATTCCAGATGTTCAAAGAAATGTGTGTTTACATACATATCCCGATGGAACAACATTTTGACAGGTATTATTCTGACGTGCCTTGGTCCCACCTTGCTACACCAATCCAGAAAAGCTCTTTAATGGAAGAAAGAATAATTTTATAAAACTCTTCTCCTCATATTGAAACAACTAAATACTTGTGCCCATACTAAAGGGTTTCAGCCATGTTCCATCCTTACGAATTCGTCTGAGTGGACGCCACCCAGTATCCGTGGCAGAGCATAGAATAGGTTCATCGCCTCAGGACATTAATGGGAATGGCCCTGGAGACCCCTCTTTACCTCTGCAATGGACAGACACAGCGATACTAGCTCTCAAACATTTTTTGGGGGGGTGCGGGGATTTCCAATGCGTGCAAAATTTTGCAACCACGTAATTATCCCTGACCTGTTCAGTTGGACCAGAAAGAGGGGATTCCTATTCCAGGGCCAGCAAGTACTGGCACACAGCTACCTGTGCTTTCAGGTCCCTCTTTGAAGATCTCTACTGGAAGTCACAGCACTGCCCTTTTAAACAGTCCCACCAAATAGATAGTCTTCAAGGAAACTGGAATGCCTCCATCACAACTTCCATCCTCATGCAGGCCAGGATGGCCATGGAAGTGTGAGCACAGGTCTAGCTTTGTCTTGGTAGTGCAGGATTGATCCACTTGTGCCTTGGCAATTCAGGGATGGGTCTGTGTGCGCCACGGCATTGCAGACATAGGTCTGTTTGCCTTGGTAGTGCTGGCATAGGTCTACGCTTGTCTTGATAGTGCGGGCATTGACCCACTTGTGCCTTGGCAATGCAGGGAAGGGTCTGTGTGCGCCATGGCATTGCAGGCATAGGTCTGTTTGCCTTGGTAGTGCTGGCATAGGTCTACGCTTGTCTTTATAGTGCGGGCATTGATCCACTTGTGCCTTGGCAATGCAGGGTCAGGTCTGCTTGAGCCATGGCATTGCAGGCATAGGTCTATGTTTTTCTTGGCTGTACAGGCTTTGATCTATGTGTGGCCTTGCAGTGCAGATGTGGGTCTATGTATATCATGGAAGTGCAGGCACAGGTCTATGTCTGCCTTTGGAGTGTAAGCGTTGATGTACATGCGCTTTGGCAGTGCAGACATAGGACTGAGTATGTCTTGGCGGGGCAGACACAGGTCTAGGTTTTCCTCGGCAGTGAGGTCGATGATCTACATGTACTTTGGCAGTGCAAGTATAGATGCGGGCATTGACCTACGTGTGGCTTGGCAAAGAATGCATTGCTCTGTTTATGCCATGGTAGTGTGAGCAGAGGTTACGTTTGTCTTGGTAGTATGAGCATTGATCTGTGTGTGCCTTCGTAGTGCAAGCATGGTCTATGTCTGCCTTGGCAGTCAGGGGGTATAGCTCTATGTCTGCCTCCGCAGTGCTGGCATAGGTCTAGGTTTACCTTGGCAGTGAGGGCATTTATCAATGTGTGCCTTGGCAGTACAAGCATAGGTCTCTGTGTGATTAGCAGTTGTGGTCAATGATCTATGTGTGCCATGGCTATGTAGACATAGATCTGTGTTGTTATGTAGTCACATTGTAGGCCTGGGTAGAAACACCATTTTACATGCTCATTTTTAGGTCTCGCTGAGCCAAAGGCTCGAAGAGACATTTTGTATGTGGGATTTTCAAAGTGCTACCCACAGTCTTTTGGCTGGCCTAAACCTTGAGTGCACGATCACATGCACGTGCACAGCTGCTCCCACTCCCCCCTCCCTTCTCTATAGCTTTCTTTCACTTTAGCCGCTTTGACCCTTGCATTCCCCCCTCCCTTCTCACCCAGCCCTTTGATGCTCTGCTCGATTACTTTCACTTTCGCCGCTTTGATGTTTGATTTTTATTGCCTTTGTTTATGTGACGGAGATCCATTGCATTTGGCAGAACATTTCTGGGGCCGTATTGCATGAAATACACCAGGTGGCGCTAACGTGTTTTACAGAGCACCATACAGCATTTTGTTCTGCGTTAAAAAAAAGACGCTTTAGGAGCGGAAAGGAGCTATCCCTTTTTACTTGTATTAAAATGTATTTTTAAAGGTGTCTCAAAGGATCCTGAACATAGTTTATACTAGCATGCTCCAATACTGTCCGTATTTCACTCCTGATTGCACTGGCCTTCCAGGTCCTAAGACTCAGACTCATGATTTTACTGTTATTTCAAAACCAATCTAACATTTGTTTTGTTTTAGGTATTACCTTAGTAAAGCATACCTATGTGATCTTACTCTCCTTGGTCAGTGTTTTATTATGGATGACAAGATGTTTTCTCATTAGGACTCGCACCATAAGCCTCTTTCATTCCAAACATCTGGAAACGCATTCGTCTCTGTAACTATATAGTAATGGCTTTCAGTTACAGCTGGTGGAAATTATGCTACACACCTATTTACTGCCTTCACCAAACGATTCTGCTTTCACTGGTGTGACCATAACTTGCCAAAATATTTTACTGATGCTTTCGGCAGTGTCTCCACTTCTGTCTGATCACTCCTCAAATGACACCTTCCTTAATCCCACCCACAAGCAAGGTAAGCCACTCAATTTTATGCTAATTTCAAACACTTTATCCAAATCTAAACCCATCATCGCTCCATCTGACATCACACATTTCACATGCAAATCAGTTCGCCTCCTTGTAGATCGCTCTCTCATGTACCCATCTGCTGTAGAAAACAGGACCCCACTGCTCTCACTGCTTTCCACGTGATCTTCATAAAGACCTCACTTCAGTCTTGCACTACAGCTCATACAACTGCTTCATTATCCACCTTGTACCAAAGATAGGCCTCAGCCATGAATTACACTTGAAATAAGAGCGCATAACAGTAAATGAGGGCAGCAGTACATAAATGGCGAAAGCACATATTCACTGCTAACTTCTTGGTTAATAAGCAAGCCCTTCATACACTGCATAATGATCTAGGAGGTGTCAAATCTATCTATTTCCAGGACCTCATTACCTCACCATCCACAAGCGCTCTGTGCAAACCTTCAGCTCTTTACTCTCTCCATCATCTTCAATTATCAGTATTCTATTGTTCATCCTTACCTGCTCATGACTTCACCCTGCTACATCTGCTCCAAGATTAACACTATAATTAGTCCACAGTGCGCAAGTCCTCACTCGCCTCAACCCTGCGCAGTTATATTATTACAATTTAACACAACATCCTCCTAACAAACGTTTCCTCTTATGAAAGTAGCTAATCCACCCTGTGCCCCCCCCTGTAACCATTTTGTCCTCCCTTCATCAAATCTTTGCCTCTTTCATCCAACAGTTTCCCCTGCGTTTCCCTTCGCACTGACTGCCTGTCCGGTAACCGACTACTCAACCCTCTCCTGTGTTCGGGACCCTTCATTCCACTATCCTATCCTCTCCTCTGTTCTTGTCTATGCTCATACTCTTAGATCGCTCTGCCTCTCCTTTGATATTGCTGGTCACCCCACACTTTTCTCAATGAGCGCACGGGGCATTAGCTGGGTACCAGCCCTTATGCTCCTCAATAAGCAGCAGCAATCGTTGCAGTTTCACCAAGGTGAGTTTATTTTACTACTTTCGATAACTGGTGCCTTTCGCAAACAGAAAAGGTAATGACAATGTATGGCACATTACAAGATGGCATGTTTTAATACTAGGGCTTCTGATTATATGCATAACGTTTGATCTAGCAGACATGATTGAACATATGGTGAGACCCTTAAATGAAGGCTTAGGGCTCAAATCACAAAGGGACTAATATGCAATAAAGTTACGTGTCTCTTCACTCATGGCAGAATCTCCGCACTGCACTCACTGCAGACAGAGAGGCTGCCCAGAGTGCAGAGACTCCACACTTGTACCTTTACTACACGTAAGTCCCTTTGCAAATCAGACCTTTAACCTCTACTTCTTTGTGAATTTTAAAATAAAGAGAGGGAAGCATTTATAGTAAAAATGGAAAACTCGTGTCTCTATTTACAATGCAGTTATTGGTTGTTTTTAACTTTCAAGAAAATAACACATTTGTTCTTAAACGACATCCATATCTTAAATCACACATTTTATGATTTTGACATTTGGAATTTCATGTCATACCCTTCACTTGTGCCCATTCCCGACTTCTTATACCCTTGTTATCTAGCAGTGCTTTCAACACCACAGGCCATCAAATTCTGGACGGAACGGCCCTAAACGGTTTCGCCCATACCTCTATAATCACACTCAAATACTAACAAGCATTGGCATAGCCAATAGGTCTCGCCTTTGGGACCGTTTAAGTGTTTAGTTATCCATCACAATATCCTTGGTGCAGTAACATTAACTGTTGCATGGCTAAACACTTATAAGGTCCCAAAGGCGAGACCTATTGGCTATGCCAATGCTTGTTTTAAGTTGCCTTCTTTCCTTAAACACAATGACATTTGACACACATTCATTTGGATGCACATGCATGATAATATTCTCTGAACTAAGCTTTGCTTACATTCCCACTATTTAGACACATTATCAGATACCTTGAACATTCTCTACAAGGGCTAAGTTCACTTAGCAAACTGTTGTTCTTTGTTTTGGCCTTTTTGCGACAGAGCTATCACAATAGAATAAACAATAGCAGCCTGACTGTGGCTTCGGCATAACAACATAGATAATGTTCATTATATTTATGACATCAATCTTTTGTTTAGACAGAGGGGCATTTCGCTGCCACTGACAGGTGGCCCATATGCCGGAATTCCAGTCCAGGTGATTCCAGTTTACTTCTTGCGAGGGATGCTGCTCATTTCTCCACCAAGACAGGCAGTCTGATGACACCGATCCATAGGTAACATGGAGTTAGATCACCCTACAGGGATTTAGCAGATTCTCGCCATCCTAAGCACACTAGTTTAGGAAGTGCTAAGTAGGAGCACAGTATATTACAGTGCTTGTATGCTAGCATATATTTTCTGTAATCAGCAAAATGTTTGAATCATTTCTCTTTTTCACCATTCTCAAAATGCTAATCACTTTATTCTGTTTCCTTCAAGTGATTATTCCAGCAGAAGTATTTTCACAATGCTTCAATGCATATTGCAACACTTTACTGTGTATTTCTTGTGAATCTCTTTGGGTATGCATAAGTAACTAAGCGAAAGGGTTCTAGATCTGTTACCACAATTTCCATGGGAAGTCAGTTTTGTCATGTTCTGAGGTTGCACATCCATTTGATACCTTTTCAGGTTAGGGGTACACATGGTGCACTGTGAGCTAACAGGATTTAGACCAACATATCAGGATGGAATGCATGGAGTTAGTCTCGCACAGTTCTGATGTTTATGTTGTCCATCAAAAGCACAGTTTTCCTTGTGAAAGTATAAGCCGTACGACAGTGTGTGCCCTCAGCTATGCAAAGGCCCAACAGAGCCATGGATGGTCCTGGTTGATGGGTAAACAATAAATATTCAACTCAGTGACTTTCTGGGGGGCATCACTCCACACCCCAAGGCACTCAAATAAATAAGCTCTTCTTCCCTCACCACACACAGCATTCAATTTATTTCTGTGGTCTTCCAACACAAACATCAGTACACATAGCTAGGGGTTCACCTGATCCTAAATGGTACATTCTAATGTGTATGGCTGCCAAGTTTGGGTGTCCCATAATTTTTCACTTTCTTCTTACTCCTACTCTAAAAGGGATTAAATCCGAGGGAAGGGAGGGGACGAGGAGTTGTGTTGGGGTTTTTCGTTATGTGCTCTGCTGTACATGTATGATCTACCTGGCTCATTACTGGGTGCACTATTTGATGCATAAACTACATTTATCAATAAAAAGATTTAAACCTAAAAGGGATTAATTCCTAGTATCTCTCCTCTTACTTGTCACATGTGGGAGTGTCCTACAAGGCATCAGTGATTCAGGTTTTCCCTTCTTAGAGCCAACTGTGTGACTGTTCTGCGTGTAATTTGCACATTGTTTGCTGCAGAGGATAGGTTCGAGAAGAAAATGCCCTACTGAAACTGACTCAAGCAGTAAATGTGCACCAAGAGACATTTTCTCCATGAATACGTTGCCATGCAGTTATTTTGAGTGACTTTTGAATGCAAGATATGCCCTGGCTTTCAGTTTTGACTTGTGATACCCTAAAGAGTATTTTGCATAATTTCAGGTAATTTGTTCAATATTTCACTTAATTTGCGGTGAGAAATTATGCAATTTTGCACACCATTAGTTGTGTTGCACCTGTCAAAGATATAGTCCCAAGTTGTCTTTTGGAAAGTGCTCTGTGCTTTTCCTAAATGGCAGAGGCGAGTGAGGTATGACTTGACTTTATTGACCTGAATGAACACTTCATTTTTGCAGAAAGCCAGAATTATGGTTCCACATTTCTGCCTTGTAAGCTTCTTTTGCAAGAACTATATGTGTGAGATCATTCCCACTGGTGGAGCCAGAGGCGATGGTGGACGCCACTTGTGATGTCCAACTTGAATCAGGTGTTCTCTTTTGTTGCCTTCTGCTGTGTGCCATGGCATGCTCGGCAGAAGTGGTTAGTGAAGATGAAAGTCTAATTTGCCTTTATTCAAAATTTATATTTTGCTAACAGAAGTATTGAACATAATGTCACCGTGATATTTAAGAAAATATGCAGTTTAGGGGTTTCACAGAGAAGGAGGATGATGATCTGGGCAAAGGAACAAGAAGATACACAGTACTGTAACAAATGATTACTGCTTATTTTAGTAACCCATATGTTCACATATCGGATGTAGAGTGTGCAGGAAAGGCAAGCATAGATTTATCTTCAAAACAGGACTTGTGACACGATTTTCTGGGGCGCGAAATGTTAAGCTCAATATCTGTTTTGGTTCGGGAAGGCATTCGAGAGGAGAAGGCCAAGGTGTTCAAAGGATTGAAACTTAGAGGTGTTGCAAATGGCTTGGTTAAGGTGATGCAGGCATGGTTGTTGTTAATTAATTGCATTAATCAGGCAATGTAGAGGGGTCATGTAGTTCACTCTCAACTCTTTAAAAGGTGCTGCAGGTGCCAACAGGGACAGTGCGCCGTATTAGAAAGAATGTGCTGTTTCCCAGGGCAGCCATGAACTCTCACTGCCCTTGGGGCAATGCATTTAAGTGAAATACAGAACAACTGTTTCAAAGCTGCTCCATGTTTCACAGTGTAGGTGGCATACCACCTACACTTTCAAGAGGGGAGAGAGATCCCCTTGAAGCCGGGTACAGTGAGTGACTGCACCCGCCTGAAGGGGCACCTCGGGGGTCCATGGGACCCCTGTCTCCTCCCTCAGAGGGTTGCCTTTAGGAGGCGACTGAATGTGTGCAACATTTTTGTGGTACACTTTCAGTGTGCCACCTCGGGGCATGTTTCCCCCGACGACCACATCCACCAGAGACAAAGTAATTCCCTCATATGCATGGGGTAACACCCTGGTGCAAATGAGAAAATGCCCTGTAATGATGGCGCTGGTACTTTATGTGTGCCAGCGCTGTCATTATTACAGAAGGGGGCGCACAATTGTCTGTACTTGTCCCTTTAAAAAAGTGTTTCACTATTGGGAAAGTAAATGGAAGGACAGAGGTTTGCTGTTCCTTGCATGCCATATCCCCTGCATGTGCAGGCAATCACGGGATGTCACAAATAGACATATGCCTAATTAATATTCATTTAGCAGTAACATTTTGGGACCCTCTGTGAATGCACAAATTGCAATGCAACCTTTCTATACATAGGATGCATCACAAATCGAACCCCTTTATGCAAATGAGTCAGTTTGAAATTTACATATTCTTGGATTCTGTGTACACAGATTAGTACATTAAGGCCTTACACTTATTAAGAAGCAGAAAATGCTATATTGGAAAGTGCTGGGCGTTGCCTACACAGCACATACCTGCCAATTTACAAATACATTTCACAGTGCGATGTGGGGTGGGCCTTGGCGGAGAGGGGCCTTGTGCAGAGAGCTACCTAAGAGGCACTCTGCCATTCATTAAGCCCCCGCCCCTCTAAAAAACAAAAGAAACAAAGGGTCTTTGAGGCTGTCGCCAATGTCTTGGGGTGTTTTCACACTTCTTAATGGACATCAGCAACTACTGCCTCCAAAAACGAGCTATAAACCCACTATTTACAGTGGTTTAAAGCCCGTTTTCCCTTCCACTGTGTGATTTCAGCTCCTCACGGGATGACGTGTGAAGGGAGCTGAAATCGTGTGACACAGGGTGGCACTGTGTAAGTTGGCAGGTCTGACAGCAGATTAGGGAAGGAAAGAGACATTAGCAGAATTCTACGCTTGACTTCCACTGCTGATATTGTAAAAAGGATTGCAGAAGAACACTGTTCTCTGTGTGTGTCTTAGATGCAGTGTCAATAGCTGGCTCTCACTCTCAAAGGCAGGAATTTTGCTCTGACTGAAGTTTAGTGTAGTCCTTCAGCTACACCTCCTCCTTCTAATAGTGGATCTGTATAATATTTATAGCCCTACCAATGGCCCATGTGGCATGGTGCCAGCTGGCCCAATAGGCTGCTCACCTCCTGTAGAAACTGAAGAACTAAATGTGTAATAATAGATCAGTGGTGTAAATGATATCTCAACTGTGTGGCAAATTTTGGAAAAGACCGCATGTTTCTGTTATTTTCATGTTTGGCAAAAGGACATCCCATCTCCTTCAGAATTTTTCGGGGGGGTCCCATGATCATGTCTTTCATGGTTTCGTTAAATCTCTCAACTAAACTATTTGTGGATGATAGGGGGTAGTAAACCTATAATTCACACCACATTCATTCCACATTGCTTTTAGGTAGCCAGACATGAAGTTGCTATCTCTGCCTGACACCACCTCAATAGTGAAACCCATTTTTGTAAAAATACTTAAGAGGGCCCTGGCAACTGCAGAAGCAGTGACAGTCCTAAGGGATATAGCTTCAGGGTGCCTGGTAGCACGACCCACTACTACCAGTATGAAATCTGTTCGCTGATACTGTTAGAAGGGCCAACAAAATCAACCCCTATCCTTTCAAACGGAACCCCAACTACTGAAAGTGGATTTAAGGGGGCACTTGGGTGGTTACCTGCTTTGCCACTGGCTTGGTAGGTAACATAGGAGTTGTAAATCTCCTTCACCTTATGAGACATTTTAGACCAGTAGAAGTGGCTCACTAGCCTACTCCAATTCTTGCTCTGGACAGGATGGCCAGCTAGGGGCATTTAATAGCCCAATGAGAGTAAAAACTCTCTCTACTGCTGAGGCACTACCACTCTTCTATTGGCACCAGGTTTGGGATCTCTGGCCTCAGTGTACAGGAGTCCCTCCTCTCAATAGGTCTTGTGGGAACCACTGACATCCTTTTCCTGTGCATCAGCTTGCTGTCTCAGGCTTTCATGAGTAGGACAAGTTCTCTGTCCTTGGCATAGCTCTACCCCAGAGGGTCCCCCTGAACCTAGGAGCTCTGCCAGGTAAGGCCCAAATTCCCGAGGTTCAGTTCCCTCTGAAGCTGACAGGTCTTCTCCCTGAGGAGAGGGGATCTGAGGTTGTGGCTGATCAAAAGCTGGCTTTTAAGACTTCTTACCTTTTCTCTTAGAGCGTTGGGACACACTTTCATACTCAAAAACATCCTGTTTACCCTCATCTTTGCTCGGTGATGGGTTTTAATGCACACCCATTCAGGGATTCCCACCATGGCTGCAAGGGATCTTAGTTCTGCCTCATCCCATGCTGAGGACTCCAAATCTTTCCCTAGCAGACATTCAACAGGAATTGCTGAAGACAAAATCATCTGCTTTTGGCCAGTAACCCCCTCCTCTGCCCCACTCTAGGGACACCATAGTCATGAAATGAACCTTGGTCACATTATCAGCATTGATAATTGGTTAAGTCTGTCCAGTCAGATACTACCCTGGAAATACCAGATTGTCAGTCACCAGTGATTCTACTCCGATCCCATTCCTGAAAGCCTTCTGTGTGCATGTTTGCATGTTAGTGGGCAAAACAGCCAGAGCAGATACATCCACTCCACCCTCAGAGACTAGTGTAGCTCTGTGGGCTCTCTGACCCAGTCAGGGCACACCAAGGATCCCATCTGGAGACTTACAATTGCAGGATTACCTGCAGGTGCCCTAGGGGGATTCTTTTTGGAACAGATAGTGCCTCCAGTTCAGTGCCCATTGACTTTGCAATTAAAGCACCCAGCTTACTTAGGGTCCCAGTTCCTACCCTGGTACCCAATCTTTGTGTATTGTCTCGGGCCCAACCCTCCTGGACAGGTTTTTGGCGGCCTTTAGAAAACTCCTTGTTTTTGTCTTTAGATTGGTCTCCATCTTTCCCTGGGGGGGGGGGGGGAGGGCTTAGTAAGCCCTTTATTTTGGTCACCCCCACCATGAGTTGTCTTGGTTACCTTAGTCTTGACCCAGTGGTCATAGGTTCACTTTACAGATTCTCTGTTATAATAAGAATATGAAGCCCATCAAGCCTTGTACCTTGTTACCTTTTAACCAGCCACCTAGTGTTTTGACTGAGAAGTCAACTACATCTACCCAGGTCTGACTTGAAGTTTTACGAGTTTTCCTGAACCTGTTCCTCTACTTCTCAGTGGTGATTCCAAAGCCCTCAATCAAGGTATCTTTCATGAGGTCTTTCAGCATCTGCTTCATTCTGTGTCAGGGGTCTACCCCTACACTTTCCTAGAGTAGAGACCCCCAATACTGGTGGAAACAGTTTCCTCATTTTACAAGCCTTCTCAAAGGTTGTAATCCATTTGGTGTTATCATCACCTTCTGCATATTTGGAGACCATCCCTCTGTGGATTTTAGGGCCAAAAGTGTTCTCTTGTTTCCCTATTTATAATTCTGCTGCCACCAGAGATGGGTCCTAGGCCCATCTCAGCTATCTCTTTTTCAATGGCTAAGATTTTGGTTTCTAAAGCCAGTCTCTTAGCTAGCTTCTAAAGTTCAGGATCTTTACCCTCAACTTCATCCGGGGTACTATTACTAGTACTTCGAGTAGAGGTGTTGCCAGTGGGGTTGGGCAAGGACTCATCATCACTGGCACCTGCATCTTCTGGGTCATCTGAATTTCCTTCCATTGCCTGGCTCTATCATGCTTAGCTAGTATAGTCTGGAGATGAGCCTTTGTAGGTAGGCCTCATCCCCATGGCAAGGTTCCATGCTGTGCCGAGGGCCTTAGGTTGGGACAACTTTTATTTTTATTTTTATTTTATTTTTTTACAAAGTTTTATATAGCGCGAACTTGACCCGCATTGGGTATCAGAGTGCTTTATATAGCACCAGTTGCATTACATGCGGACACATTCATTTTTGTTAGGCTCTGGGAGATTAAGTGATTTGCCCAGAATCACAGGATGTTCAGCGTCATTGCCGATACTCAAACCCAGTTCCCCAGATTCGAGGTTGACCCCCCTAGCCGTTAGGCCAACTCCTCTCCCCAACTTAAGGTTCTGGGAATTACCCTCAGTCTCAGACAAAGTATTTAGATCAGGTGGGACCTTTTAAGGAAGTTAGAAAAATCAAGCATACTATACTGTTGAAACCATTGAGGATAGTGTTACAGCTCTAATATTAATGGACTGGGGACTTAACCAAGGCCCTAATCATTCAAGTTTTAGAAATTTAGAAAAATCAATAAAAACAATTAAAAAATATTTCAACTAATGTCAATTGTGGATTCTCCTTGTGGAGTCATTTACTGAGTAAGTGTTGTCAGCAAATGCAAAGTCTTGTATCCCTCCACTAAACCACCAAATTAGAACGCTGACTCTTTATATAGTGGACCAAAACGAGGTACACTGCCTAAAGAGGTCAGTCAAACCCCAATTGGTTTACAGAGGCACAAATGATATCCCAAAAGCTCTCTTTTATGGTAGTGTGTGTGATCAGTTAGGTGTATAAGAGGGTGGTGATAAGCATTTGTTGACACTCACAGAGGCAATAAATGAGACACGCACTCAAGAATAAATCCAAGACCAATTTAGAAAAATAAGTCATACTTTTATACAAATTTTGAGACCCAAAACTTTGATAGCAAATAAGTACTTTTCAAAATATTTAATTTTGTGGGTAAGTAAAACAGTTTTTTAAATGCACCTTAACACACAATGCTTTCCTATGGGAGAAAAAGCATAGATAGCATACAAGTATTTACAGTAGGCTTCTGGGGGTCTCCTTTGGGTGTTAGGGTCATAGGAGGCCAAGGTCTAAAGTACTTACTCGTTACCTGCCCTGGAGTGTCCAGATGCAGAGGTGCTGCTCCTGTTGGTAGCTGGGTGCTCTACGTCGGGAAAATGAAGGAGAACCACCTTCAAACAGGCTGCAGAGGGGGACTTGGGGACAGTCCGGGGGCTCCTAATGGGTGGTTTAGGTCTTAAGGGTCTGGGGGACAAGGGAGCACAGTCTGTGGTACCCGGGATGGGGGGCCCGGGTGCAGAGCAAATAGGTTGGCTGGCCTCTGTGCATCTTGGAGTCTTGCGGTTGTCGGTCTCACTGGTTGAGATTGCAAAATCAGGACAGCTGGGCTGCTCTCGAAATGTGGATGTCTCTGTGGTGCTGCCATCCATCGATGGTTGCTCGGCCTCTGTGTCATTGGAGTTCAGATTGGACTCTCATGGTCTTTGTTTGCTGCAAGGGGTCCAGTACCCCAGGTATTGGTCCTATGCTGCTCCAGTTAGTCCTGGTATTCTCTCACTTTGTGGGGGGACAGATCTTACCTCTGGGAAAACAGGTACCTCTTCCTGCGAGGCTGCAACATTGGGCTGACCGGTGAGCTGCAAATTGGTGAACCGGACTTTGCTTGTTGGTGCCTGTGGACTGCAGGGGAGTAGCTTCTCTACTCCAAGGGAGATTACTTGGCAATTTGCGAAGGCTGGCAGTCTCTTGGGGTTCTTGGAAGATGGTCTACTGCAGGACGAGTTGCTGGTCATGGTTGTCGAGACTTGGTGCGGGTAGGCAGTGTTTGACACCAAAAGTCCACAGTAGTCTTCAGTTCTCTCTCTTTCTTGAGATTCTTGGTGACCTCTTCCTCTTGATTCGCCGAATCTGAGTTCCTGGTGTCAGGGGTGCCCCCTAAATTCTCAATTATGGTGTATTACAGGGAGTGACGGGTTGTAGCCAATGGGCTACTTACCTTTAGAGCAGAGGTCTTCAAACATTTTTAGGCCCAGCCCCCCTGGCAATATTTTTTAGGACCCGGGTCCCCCCATCACTAAAATTTCTGGAAGTTGGAATTTGACATCTTTGACTACCGCTTTATCCCTGAGGTGTCAGCTGACAACTAATTTTCACAAGAGCAAAACAACATTAGCAGGGTTTTCTAAAGTTAAGATTTGTGAGTTGTAAATCTGGCCCACAATCACTGAACTCATTCAACGCCCTTTGATGGGAAACTTTCTTTTGGGAAAAACCACCACAAGGCCAGTGCATGCACCCCCACCTTTCAGGACCACATATAATACCATGCAGCCTGATCTAGCGAACAGGCAGAATGATGGCAGACCTGGCAACCACATCATTCTCGGGGCAAGGTCTTTGCTCTGAAAATACATCTCAATCAATTGAAATTATCACTGCCATATGTGTTTATTTTGTATTATCATTTGAAAGCAGTATAGATACCATGGGCCCTGGTGCAGGCAACGGAAACGGCCTCCTTGACTAGAGCTGGGATAGCAATACACAGCAACTATCAGGGTTTAATGGGCCGAATCTACATTAAGGCTGTGCAGAAGGCTTCTTGACAGCACTAATGCAAATGAACAGGAAGGGGTGAAAAACTGCAACAAATGGCCTGAAAATGCTGTATTATGGAAAATACTATGGCAAATGGTCAAATGTAATTTTGCCTCAAGCTCTGAAAATGCCTGCATCACAGCAGATTTGCAGAAGCCTCAAACTGCTGTTCGCTAAAATGCCAGGACTCACAGAGATAAGACTCTCAACTGAGACCACTGGACAACAAAGTGCAAGGTCGCTAGGTCATCAGCATTTGCACAGCGCAGTTATGCCCTGTGTAAGACCGCAAAGCGCTCTATTTATTTTTTCAGTTTATTTTTATTTAATGGTTCCTTTTTGTCTAGCTATCAGGGTGTTCCTCTGCTTTTTAGAAAGATTCTCAGCAAAGAAAGCATCACCCGGACCTTGAGAATGTCAACAGAAGTGACTCCAGAATTGTACCTTTTGGTGTGACCCATAATTTGTAGAATTGGAGAGACTCAGAGGCTGCAATCCGATAGCCAGCGCGTGGTAAAGTTTCTGGCTATTACATTCTGAGTCACTAATATTCCTTTCCCTTCTGGTGGTGTTTAAACCAACCCAAGTTTCGTGAACCTTTCCCTGTTTTCAGTACGTGTACAGTCCATGGAACAGTTGCATGCCCTACGTGTGTGTGTATTTATGTGTGAAAGAATATCAGATTGTCTGATAGTGTAAACACCTGTTGAGTGATAATGTTTGTACAAGTGCTGTGAGGCAAAACTCAATTTATGTTTGGCAGTGGTAAAAAAACAGAAGTAGAGAGAAGATGGGGGAATAAGGAAATTATACTGCAGGAAAATGTTTAAACTTGACCTACGAGTAGCTTCAAATGTCTAGACAGCTGTGCAATGAACCGATGTAAAAGACAGCAGCAAGGACGCCAAAAGGCACCAGCAAAAAAAGCTAAGGCCATGGAAAAAAGCACCACTCTGCCTGCAAAGCATTACGTTTAATTTTGTGTGAAACTGAAATTTGCTGCCATTTCCTGCCTTTATGCTGCTGTGTCTCGGATTAAAGGAATGTCAAAGTTGAAGCCTCCACATATTAATTATTTGCTCTGACTGCTGCCTCCAATCAGAGCGAGTCCTGTTTGTCATGGCCATGATTCTCGAGAATAAACAGCAGTAAACGTGCGTCACACGTCGGAATGAATGATGTAAAGGGGAAATCTTTCTGTGAAGCTCATGCCCCCCCTGAGATGTTTCCATGCCCCCCCTGGGGGGCGCGCCCCACAGTCTGAAGACCTCTGCTTTAGAGTGTCTACACCCTCTCTATGACCACTTCCTGGGAGAAGTGGACATAACCCTAACCCAGAGAGTCTAATTCCACCAAAACTAAGATGGGGCAATTCTAAGAGTCATGTCCACTTCAGGTAGCCTACCTTAGGGGTGGTACTTGCCTGAAATGGGAATACACCATCTGACTACCTAATTTGCCCACCTGTCCTGGTGCCAAAAGGGCTCGGGCAAGGGGTGGCATTTCCCCTGTCTGGGGAAGCCTTGGGTTAAATATCAAATATGGCAGAGGCCTTTGTAGTCTATTTGCCTCTTGGATCGACGTGGGACTTTTAATTTCAATGAGTTACACCTGGGCTGCTCTCCCTGGCCGCCACACCCCCTCGCCCACGGGAGTAAAAGAGGACTGCTATCTTTCAACTAGTGGGATTCTATTTGCCTCTTGGATCGACGTGGGACTGCCCTTTGCTCCTCTTCACTGCTTCCTGTGCTGGCAACTCGCCGGACCCGCTGCGCGGGTCCCGCAGCACGCCTGATCGTCGCGGGAGTTGTTTAAAACGGCTGCTTGTCAACTGGGGTGAGTGATTGTGGACCTGGGCTGCGAGCAGCGGGGACTCCATTGTCCAGGAGTCCCTGCGAGCCCAATTAGTTACACCTGGGCTGCTCTCCCTGGCCGCCACGCCCCCTCGCCCAAGCATCTCCCTAATTTATGAGTACAGCTCCCCGCTGGGCGGGAGCGCCCGGGGCTAAGCCCGGGCAAAGGGCGGGCCGTCTGTGGCCGTCCGGGGCCGGAGGAGGCCAGGCTGGGCCACGGATCTTGGTTCGCCGCCCTCGTTGCCTGCATTCCCTATGTCCAAGTGAGACTCTTATACAGTGCGGACTCTGTTTGATGATGTATTAGTGTGAATATTGTAGCCTCGTATCTCTGTATCCTGGTATTAAGTTGTTTTTACCTTGCTGCTGTTTTATCGCTTTAAAATCCTTGGCAAGGGGTTGTTACCTGGTATTAACTATGCCTAATGCAAACCATGATAAGTTTACTCCCGGGGCAGCCACAATTGATAATTACCTGGTCAAAATTGTTAATAAAATTAACAATGATCGGAGAGCCTCACTCGGCAGAGGGAGCCCATCTGCCTCATCCGAAACTACCCTTAATTTTTTGGTGGACAGCCCAGGAGATGACACACTTGGCCTGGGCAATCGGGTGGTTACAACGGCTGAAGCACAGGTCCACTCTGAGTCTCAAGAGGAACAACTCGACATATCTACTGTTGATATAGAGGAAGCTCCGCCTATTCCCAGACCAGTGAGAGCCTGTAGTAAACAACAAGTTAAACGTGGGTGCAAGCATAGTAAAAAAAGAGCGGAAGCTTCCCTTCCAAGTCAAGATAGCTGTGCTGCCGGAAATGCCCCCCAGGAAGGAAATAATGCAGCTTGTATAAATTTATCCCCGGAGCAATTTGCTTTATTAGTATGTACTCTAGAAGCCAAATTTGAGGCCAAGTTAGCTGAGTACACCCAATCCCTAGTGCTCCAACTAGATACTGTTAACTCGGAAGTTAAGAGACTAGGAGATTTGGTAGCGACTCACCTGGCCACGGCTGAAAAAGTTATGGCATCTGTAAAGGGTTCTGCTGGAGCTGTGCAGGGAACTATTCAAGGTATCCTGCAGCAACCCACCCAGCAAATTACTGCACCCGTAATTGTCCCCCCTGCCCCTACGCCATTAAATGGTCCTATAAAACATTCCTTTTCAGGCCCAGAGGATCCCCCAAGTTCTAGACAGGGAAGAAAAAATGGTTTTATAAATCTTCCCCCTGACTGTGCACCATACGTGGTTGTTCTAACAAACGTCCCCCCTCCAGATAGCCACTTTGCACAGTCCCATGAGGAATCGCACGAGTCACTAAAAAATAAAACAGTGTCATGGCTTAACAGAAGATGTGGCTTCCCGATTAATTTCTCAGATCAAATTCTATCAACCAGAAGGACCAATTGGATTGGCCCGTCACGAAAGAACTGTAGTGGGGATTGCATAATAGTAAACTTTAAATACCCCCAACATGTTGCTACAGTTCTGCTACGGGCAGCTTCACTGATCTATGACACAAACAGCGTTTGTGCGCGCCGTCTGGGTTATTTTTATACGCATTTAATTAAAGCGCCCCTGAATCATGTGAGACTTAGACCACTCACTTTCAGTGAGCCTCGGGCCCCTGTAGTCTCCCAGATCTATGATGTTGATAACCTTTGTAGGACTGATTCTAACATCATCACCCATAATAGATTTGAGGTACTCTCGGGCCAAGAGGCTTGTGACTGACGCGAGGACTTGGAGGGCCAAGGAAGGGATAGCTCGGGTGAATTGGGATATACGGAACCTGCACAAGCAACAATGAGTAGTGAAGACCCCCAACCCAATTCTGCTAGTATTGCCAATGACAGGGGGGAAAAGGTAAAGTTGTTAAGCTGGAACATTGCGGGTTTGCGGTCAAAAAGGGATGATAATGGCTGGTTAACTATTATTAAACAGTATGATATTGTTGCTTTCCAAGAGACATGGGATAAGGAATGTGACTTTTGGATTGACGGTTATACATCCTACTTTGTTCCTGCTCTGAGCTCGATAGCAGGGAGAGACAGAGGAGGTCTTATGTTCCTGGTTTCAGTAAACATTACAAGAAGTGTCAAAAAGGTTGTTTGTACCTCCCATAATTGTCTCATACTGGAAGCAAGCTTGGCAAATAATACTAAGTTAATTCTTATCAATTGCTATAATTCACAGCAAGGGGAGTTCCCTAATGAGCATATCCATTTTCTGTCAAACTTTTTAGAAACCTATAAGGTAAATCATACCACTTTTTGTCATTATATCCTGATGGGAGATTTTAATGTGCACTTATGTAATCTAAATTGCCATTATAGAGATAATGATGGCCCAGATTTCACATCCCCTCAGCATTTTGAACATAGCTCTAAGGGGGAAGCATTGGAGATTCTCTTGTCTAATAATGAGTTGTATGAGGCAGGGTTCTTCGATAAGAGTAACCGTGTTCCTACGTATAATGCTAGGGATTGTGAATCCATCATAGATTATATATTTTTATCCCCAGAACTTTTAAGATACGTGATTTTTTATAATGCCATTCGCTCTTCTTTTAGTGACCACAACCCGGTGGCAATTGTTCTGGTTAACGGTTTTTCCCTTATGGACAATACTGTCTTGCCACCTGTTACAGTTGATGTAAAAGCTAAAGATGAGGGGAGGAGGTTAAATTGGAGCAAGGTCACCCCCGAAGATTTTCTACACTCTATTATAACAAAGGTCGGCCCGGATTTAAATATATGTTCAGACCCGCTTCATTATGGTGGGGATGTAATAGCATCCTATGAAGCTATTTGCTCTCAAGTGGCCAAGGACCTTACAATTAATAGCCGAGTTGTTAAAAATAAACCTGCATTTGGTTGGTTCAACCATAATTGTACTAAAGCCCATAGTTTACTTAAAAAGGCTCTTAATGATAGTCCTAGGAATAAATGGCTAATTACTCAGCTTAGGAAAGAGTACGCAAAAGCAATACAGGCTCGGAAAAAGGAAATTAAACAAGATGCATGGGCAGCTCTAATGGACAATGCTATCTTGAAAGATAGTTCTAAGTTTTGGGCAATTATTAATACTTCTTTGTTATCTGGCACCCACAAATCTGTATTAGAACTTAACATCCCAGAGGAGGACTGGTTATGCCACTTTGAAAAAATTTATGGAAGTAACATAGAGCTGGAAGCCTTTGAGACACCAATTTCTAATACTCCCACGACATCGGTTAGCTTTAACATAGAGGAGGTGGAGAAAGCAATCGAGGGAACGGCTGGGCACAAGGCGCCAGGCCCTGATGGAGTGCCCTCTGATATGTTCAAGGCTAACCTTAAGTACTGGGCCAAAATATTGATGAACGTTTTTAACACTGCGGCTGCTACAGCTTTCCCGAAGTCATGGTCCCGTTCAATCATAATCCCCGTGTTTAAGAAGGGCCAAAGGGGAGATCCCAGATGCTATAGGCCTATATCCTTGCTGGACTCCTCAATTAAAATCTTAGGAAAGGTTATTTTAGCTAGGATAACGAACTGGGCCACAGAGAAAGGTATAATAACCAACGCCCAGTATGGCTTTAGATCTGGGAGGGGTACAGAGGACCAATGTCTTAACTTACATTTAATCGTATCCAAATACACGAAAGCTGTAGGGGGCTCGATCTTTCTAGGTTTCATGGACCTTCCACGGCTTTTGACCTGGTTAACAGGTCAAAGCTATGGTCTATGCTTTTGGAACTGGGACTTGACCGGCCCCTTGTGTATTTTTTGGCCGATCTACACAAAGACCTGAGAGCTTCAATAAGGATGACTCAGGAGGGGAAATGTACCGCTAGCTTTAAATCTGGAAGAGGGGTACGCCAAGACTGCATCCTTGCCCCGATGTTATTCACACTGTCTATAAACTCTTTGGAAGATAATCTGCTAACAGCTACTCCTGATATTCCGCGTATGGGAGGAACACCCATCCCTGTACTCCTCTACGTGGATGACGCAGTTTTATTGGCACGGACTCCTCTCGGTTTACAAAGATTACTAGATTCCTTTGGGGATTTTATTAAATCATTGGATCTTGTGGTCAATAATGGTAAATCGCACATTATGTCATTAGGTAAGGGAAAAAACCATGTTAAAACCTTTTACTGCGGCGGGGAAGTAACTTCCAGAGTGAAAGTGTTTACATACCTGGGAGTTGTTTTCGATGAAATAGGATCCTGGGTACTACAACTCTCGACAAAGGTAAATGCTGTGAGAAATTCCTCTGCTGCAATATTGGGTTTTGCAAAAAGACTGGGAGGAAAGCCCTGTGAGGCTATCTTAGCTATTTATCAAGCTAAAACTATTTCAATTGCTAGGTATGGGGCTGCAATATGGGGGTACATTAAAGCTGATCCCATACAAAGAGAAGAAAATAAATTTTTACGTGCCTTACTCGGCCTCCCACAATCTGCTGCGACCTATTCGGTCCATCTAGAGCTGGGGATTGGCTACATTTTGGACATAATAATAATTGCCCCAATCCTGTTATGGATCAGAATTTGGTCAAATCCGAATCTCACGTTAAATCATAAAATCTTGAAGGATTGTATTAAACTTAACAACACTAAGGAAATCCAGTGGCTGTCCTACATTAAAACGTCAACCAAGCAATTAGGGCGCCCAGAGATATTTACCAATCCTGAAGGCTTATGTAAAGCTGACTTAAAGTGGGTCAAATTAAATTATATTAAGCATAGTGAAGCTGAGCGAGAAGCCCAGGAGTTAAGTAAACCTTCAGTCAGGGCTCACTTCTTGCTTATTTTGTCCTTGGCCATACAACCTTATTTGTCTACAGTTATGAATTCCTTTCATAGATGGTTACTGACAAAATTTCGTTTTAATCAGATTCACCTAGTACTAAGTGATTCACAGGGTTGGTTTAGGCCGGAAGACATGACTCCTTGTAAATGTGATAACTTTTCTCCCCAAGATACCATGCACTTTATGATTTTTTGCCCCCTGTATCTTGAAGCAAGAAAAAGGTTTATTTTCCCAATACTGAAAGAGAAAGCCTTTATACAGACTAAACCTGCATTACTGTTTTTACAATTAATGGAATCCCCTGTAACCATGTTTGGTGTTGCTAGCTTTCTCGTTGCATCTATTAGGAGTAGGAGGAATAGACATGCAGCTTTACTGGAGGAAATTAATTAGTTTTTATAAGTTTATTGCCTGTGATTAACTGCTTTTTAACAATGAAAATGTTTTCAACTGTTTTTTAATGTACTGTATACTTTTATGATTTTAAATAATCGAATAAAGTGGTTTTGATTTGATTTGATTCTTGCCTTGATATACTGATTACTTAGCTATCCTGCTTGGAGGAGGTGATAAAACCTCTGGCCAGAGCAGTCATTGTTTCTATCCTCGGAGAGCCAGGCTCTCACCTGCAGGGGGTAAGAAACCTGTCTGTGGTTGCAGCAAACTTGCAGTCGGTAAGATTTCAGGGGGCACCGTTAAGGTGCCCTCTGGGTTCATTTATTAATAAATCATCACTGGAATCAGTGTGTTTTTTTTTATATGAGCTATTTTATTCCAAACATCTCTAGTTTCAGTAAATCCATCATGTAGCTGGGGAACTCATAAACACTAGTGTTCAGCACATGTTCTTAAACTGGCTTTCTCTGTTCACCTGTAATATCCAAGAATCAACTTAGATATCATAGGGGTATATCTGCTCATGCAGATATGGCCTCACATCTAGTATAGTGCACCCTGCCTTAGGGCTGTCAGGCCTGCTGTAGGGGTGACTTACCTGTAGGCATAGCACACAAGAGGTGTGCCATATCGTGTCTTCACTTTCTCAGCACCATAGCACATAGCCTGCAATGGCAGTCTGCATGTCGGTTCTGAGGGGTCCTTAGGGTGGCACAGTACATGCTTTGGCACTTAGGGATCCTATTTGGCCTCCTTGTCATAGATACCAGGGGCATCATTTACCAGGGACTTAAAAGGGGTGGTAAAGGTATGGCCATCTGGGGAAACAATTGTGCAGTTTTAGGGAACGAGATCTGGCACTGGGGAACAGGATAGCAGGAACCCAGTGCACTTCTGCCAAAATTGCATGAGATACTAGGCAAACATATGGGTGACCATGTCAAAAGGGGGACCTTTCCTTCACATAGAAACATTTGATTATCAAATCGTGATAAGAGACATTGTTTTATGACATTATCATCACTAGTTTGACATATGGAGCATGTTTATGACATTTGTGCAATCAAAATAATATGTCTGTTTAAATCTGCGGTCGAACATCTAGTGCCTGTGCCATGGGAAAGCTCTCTAAAATGAGGCATAGCTCTGTGACCTAGGGCGTTCTGTGGAGATCTGTATTATGTTTCATTTCCCCATTTCCTTCCTTCCAAGAAGATTCTCTTTTTTGTATTCTTTTTATTTAGGTTTTACATATTATGCAACATAAAAAGCATACCAATGTCAGCAGTAGAATACCACATTTCTATCAGGAAATGGACACTTTACATTTTTATATGACACTGCCTTTCTGGGAGGTAGTCATTAAGCTGATCAACGAGGATTGGTGTCACATGGTCATGAGAGGATGTTGGGTATCAATTCTTCTCTTCCTTCTCCTCCATCCCATCTTTGGAGTTCACAACATGTCCTGGTGTGTCGCACAATTTATAACAGTACATCCAACATCTCCAAATTTGGTGGAATTTGTAGGGCCAGCCCCAAGCTTCATAAATGACTCTCTCCGCCCCACATACAGGTCCATTCATCTATTTACAAACAGTAAGAGCATTTTTTTGAGTGGTGTTGGAGTTATATTTATTTACCCTAAATACACGTCCTTTCGGCTATGCCATTCATGTTTCATTGGTGACAGTTTTGCAAATAGATTGTAAATCATAATATACGACTGCGAATTTACTTTGGATGAGCATAATTAACAGAAGAAAGGAAGATGAAGGTTGGAGTTGAGTGGAGTCTGTACCTTAAATATTTGACGATAGTCGTTGTACAAGATACACATTGCATGTCCACAGCCAAATTCCAATTAGGGAAATAAATCTTAACAGCTCTCAACAATGAACAAAGACGTATTACCATTAACGAGCGCTTCTTGAGACTGCACCTGCAGAGGAGAGATAACATGAAACGTGCAATGAATGTATCTAGGAAATAATATGAGTGGTTGAAGCCTAAGCACAAGTCATGCCAACCTTAGGAAAACTAAATAGATGGCAACACATGGGTACAGTTAGCATGAGTGAAAACATTGATTATAAACATTGATTATAATATGATTATATATGTGTTGCTCTTATTACGATTACATGAAGCCACCTACTGTAATTTATTTCAAATGGTGCACACAGATTACCATTGTTATAGCATAATGAGTATACATGGCGCTTATGCGCATGAAACACTAAATGATGCTGCATCAACATGCATGGTATGTGCCTCTTAAAGAATGATATTGATGCCAAGTAAGACCGCTGACACAGACTCGTTGAACTGTCTCCGGAACCACTTACTTTAACTTGTGTTAAAAAATATATGGTGGTACCATGGTTTCAAAGGTTTCCTGAGGTGGAAAGGGCGGGGACCACGCCAACACCAACATGGAGGTGCTGACTTGCTTGGCACACAATGAAAATATTGAAATATTTCAGTTGCGACTGCCACTACCATATGGTTCCAGTTACAATATCAACAAATCAATCTTAATGAACAAAAGATTATTCTAAGGAAGGTGAAATGTGGATTGGGAGTTAAAAACCAAGGGCCTCATTTACAACATTTGGGCACAGGGCAGCGCCGCAAGGCTTCTTCTTGTGCTGCCCTGCGTCAAAAGAAAAGGGCAGGAATTATCTATGAGATACAGTGAATTCCTGTCCTCTTTCACAGCCCTGGCTTACAAATGGCTGCATTGCGCCAACGCAGGCACCCTTGCAACATGGTGCATGAGTGTCTGCGTTATAGGAATTATTGTTTCTGCGCAGGAAGGGATACCTAACTACACAAAAACAATCAGTGGAGTCGTTTTCCTCTTTCTGTGTGTGCTGCAGAATGCAGCACACACAAAAGAGGAAACAATGAGGAGAAATAAAGTTAGTCCTCATCGCTACACCACCCCTGTAAAAGTGCACCATTTGCATTCCCAGATATACGCTATGTTGTAAATCTGAGAATGTGTCAAAATCCATGGGCGTTGCCTGGGAACATTTGCAATGCCCATGGCATGCCTCTTTGATGCAGTATGAGGCAACACAGCGACTTGAACTACGTTGCCTTACACCATATCTACGAGGCCATGAAAAGGCACGCAGGGGGGCTTTGCGTCACCTCGTAGATATGGGTCTGCACGCTGCGCTGCCACAGTGTGAAAAAAAGTGACGTTCTGGCGGCGCACGAAGCTTATAAATAACCCCTCAATCTGACTATGATTATGGGCTATAAAATAGTTACATACACTTTATAAATTGGAGACCACTTGTCAAATAAGCATTTTTTGGATTCGCCTTTTAAAACATTCATCCATCAATCAATTCTCGAACAAAATTCACTTTGTAACTTTTGAAAGTAACTGTCGTAACTTGCAACTATTATCGTTGCCAACATTGCATGCATAGCCTCAATCATGTAAATTGTTTTAGGTTTATTGAAAGAAGAATTATCACGTTCATAGCCATGTCCCTGGCTTAATTAGACTGCAAGCTAGTTGCCTTTTATGTACCATTGCCAGCCCTTACGAGAATGATATCTCACAATCAGGCACTGCAATTGCACGGATGTTGATTCAACAAAATAGCAGAGGCTGCAACAGACATAATTTGCCCTTTGACCTACAGTGCTATATTTTGTCCCACCTTTCCCCCACCCCCCAACAACCCCAGATTTACTTATTAAAGGACAAGGGAGGGGAAACAATGGAAACACCATAAATCAATCAATCAATCAATCACTGCATTTCTAAAGCGCGCTACATACCCGTGAGGGTCTCAAGGCGCTGGGGGGGGGTGGGGCGCTACTGATCGAAGAGCCAGGTCTTGAGGAGTCTTCTGAAGGCCAGCAGGTCCTGGGTCTGTCGTAGGCTGGTAGGGAGAGTGTTCCAGGTCTTGGCGGCGAGGTAGGAGAAGGATCTGCCGCCGGCGGTGGTTTTCCGGATACGAGGGACTGTGGCGTGGGCGAGGTTGGCTGAGCGGAGGCTTCGGGTGGGGGTGTGGAAGCTGAGTCATTTGTTGAGGTAAGTAGGTCCGGTGTTGTGTAGTGCTTTGTGTGCGTGGATGAGGAGTTTGAAGGTGATCCTCTTGTTGACGGGGAGCCAGTGCAGGCCTCTCAGGTAGGGTGTGATGTGGCTGCGGCGGGGGACGTTGAGGATCAGTCGAGCCGAGGTGTTCTGGATTCGTTGTAGTCGTCTCAGGAGCTTGTTTGTTGTTCCTGAGTACAGGGCGTTCCCGTAGTCGAGTCTGCTGGTGATGAGGGTCTGGGTGACGGTTTTTCTCGTGTCGAGGGGGATCCATTTGAAGATCCTGCGGAGCATTCGGAGGGTGTTGAAGCAGGACGCGGAGACGGCGTTGACTTGCCTGGTCATGGGGAGAGTGGGGTCGAGGATGACCCCCAGGTTGCGTGCGTGGTCCGTGGGTTCCGGGGCTGTGCCTAGCGATGTGGGCCACCAAGAGTCGTCCCAGGCTGATGAACTGATAAACTAAACTCAATTTCTAAAGCAGGCTTAGATCAGGTCTCTGACAGTGTTTATTTTGAACGGGAACATTTTGGGGGGGGGGGGTAAAAAAAATTCTACATAATAAGTATTTCCTCTACAAATAACAGCTGAGAAATATTATCCAGCACTTACATTCTTTTCTTAATGAGCTGCATCATTACTTTACACGGGTTTCTGTTTCATTCCTGAAGTTGGATCGGATGGTTTCCTTTCAATGTAAGCATGCCCCACACCAACACTGGGTGTGGTATATGATCCACACTCTATATCGCGGTTCAATGGGTCATTCAGGCCCTTCATCAATGGGGTTGCTTGTTTGTGCCTCTAGAATCCTTTCTCTGTTGCACTGGCTGTATCTGCCATTGTGGTCCTTTAATGTTGCTTCTTTTATTAAATACTTACAGCATTCCTTGATGGTTACTTTGAAATGATTACAAAGGAAGAGGTTTGAGGCAAGACATACAGCACCTATCTCATTCGTGGGTATCATAAAAATTCCTAAAGTGCACGAATCAGAAGGGTCAAAACTCTCTCCCTTTCACACAGAAGAAACTCCTCACAACCGTAATTACACAATTGACTCAGCACAACACCCAATATTTGTCCAAGTTGACTGATGAATCCATTGATGAATGTCAACAATAATATATCACATAATGCACAGACTCCTTCTTCTTTGTTAATTTCTTTATTGATATTTGTTTAAAATCATCTCCTTGTGTCCGGTCGTAGCCAATGACGAATGGTAACTATTAGAGTTTGTGCTGGGAATGGTGTATTGAAGGCCACATTATATCACTCAAATTTAAAGGTTTGACTAATTCGAAAGTGTTTTTTCGCAACGTAAATTTGTAATGTGGACTTGTGAATTGGTATGATAGATAGATAGATATTGAACTTTATTCGATATGTATAAAACAATATCAGAAAAGTACATACATATAAAAATCCAATAAAAACAATTAAAATTACATTCAATTTGTAACATAATTAAAATCACAAAAAACAGAAAAGTAGATACAGTCAAAGCATCAAGATATAAGACCACTTAGGTCTGCATTGATGTCCTAAACCTCATCATCATTTTCAGATAGGTTGAAATGGCTGCCAGGGCTAAGGGTGTTTCCAGGGTTTTTAATTTTTGGTAAGCCAATTTACATGAGCGTAATCCCCATGATTTAGGCAACGGTTTTAAAAAGAGGGTCCTTGGCAATTGATAAAATCTACAAAATAGAATGCAATGAATGTTAGATTGAATCGAAAGGCCATCACAAGGGCATTTCTGTAAGTCACAGGACCAGCAATTTGGGTTAGGAAAGGTTAGAAGTCTAAAAAAAGTATTGGTACGAAAGCGGGTCAGGAGCATGCGGGTAAACGGTGATGGTTCTAAAAGTAAATATTGCTGTATACCACTCACAGTAATCATATTTTGGTAATCAGCAATTGTACTCTTCTGTTTTTCTAGGGACCATCGTTTACAGCACAAGTGATTTAAGACAAGTCGCTTTAGCTCGACTTTTGCTATATTAACTAGGGTTGACGGGTCAGCAAAAAATTCGGGGTGCCCGATTTCAGTGGACAACCTTTTGACGTAATTCAACCATTTGATGTTCCTGACCTCTTTCAGTTTTAGACAGTCTGTGATAATTTCCCTATTAAATGGAGTTTCTTCGTTGGTCCAGACTTTATGCCATAAGAGAAGGGGGGAAGAATTAATCGTATCCGCAATGTAAGTGAGGCCCAGTTCAGTGTGCGCCATATAGGTAGAAGTGCCTGAAGGAACAGCCAGAAGGTAACGTAGAAAAGCATTCTCAAGTCGCTGGATTTGTTCAACGGGATCAATCCCCCAGATCCCAGATCCATAGGTACCAGTTGAAATGCACTTCGCCCGATAGATCTGAAGTAAAGGGCTTATTGGGCGACCCCCTAGTTTTTTAGAAAAGTTGGTCAGTGCACCTATGGCTTTAGACAATGCTAGACCTCTGGCTTGAGCGGCGGCTCGCCAAGTGCCTCTCTTATTGAAAGTAATGCCCAGATAAGGGAAAATATCAGTGTTAATTAATTTTTTGCCATTCAAAAAAATGGTGCATGGCTTTTTTCCAATCCCGAGGCCACAGGACATAGTGTAAGTTTTAGAGGTATTAACATTTAAGCCTCTCTTTGACATAAAGTCAGTAAATTCAGTGACTGCCCTTTGTAGCCCCATGCGAGTCTGGGACATAATTGCCGCATCGTCTGCGTAGAGCAAAATGGGAATAGGTTTACCATTGATTGTGGGGTAATCATGGAAAGTTCTGGTCAGATGGTGGCTAACAGAGTTAATATAGAGGGTAAAAAGTAAGGGAGCTAGTATACAACCCTGTCTGACACCTCGTCTGATAAAAAACCTGTCAGAACATTCTCCATTGTTACCATATCTCACGCGGGCCGATGCATCCCTATACAGCTCTTTGATGAATGATATAATGAGGGGATCTAAGCCAATCTCTGTAAGGGATTCCCATAACTGCCTGTGTTCAACGCAGTCAAATGCGGAGCTGAGGTCTACAAAGGTTATGAAAAGGTTTCCTTTTTTTGCCTGAGTGTATTTGGCTATTATTAGGGTCAGGTTTAGGCCCTGTTCAATAGTACCCTTGCCTTGTCTGAAGCCATATTGCATATCAGAAATATTATCTTGAGTGCTTAACCAATCATGTATTCTATTTAAAATAATTCGCCCGGCTACCTTCATAAGGGAGTCTAAAAGTGAGATTGGGCGATAGTTGGCGGGATTATCTCTCGCGCCTTTTTTAAAAATCGGGACGACGATTGCCTCTGGCCAGGTGGAAATAAAGCCGGTGGTGTTCAGAGAATTCAATACATTAGTTAGCAATGGGGCCCATAGGTCAGGCTGTGACTTAAAAACGTCTATTGGGACGCAATCTGGGCCTGTGGCTTTCCCGGAGGGGCTATCTTTTAAGGCCATCAATACTTCAGCGTGGTCAAAAAAGATATTTAGGGGGAAAGAGGTGGAAGTAGTTAGGTCAGAAGAGGAGTTGGGATCAGTTTCCCACTCAGGTGGACGATTATCCAGATCAGTAAGAGTGTATAAGGTACTGAAATGTTTAACCCAAGTTTCGGGGGTAATAGCTGAGTCCAAAATCGGGGGCTGAGAGGATCGAAAAAAGGGGGCATTGACTGCCCTCCAAAAGGCAGTATTATCCCTCTTCTCAGAGGCTTCCACAAGGGCTGACCATGCCAGCGACTTCAGCTGGTTTTTCCTTGCCTGACGCTTGATACGGTAGTTATGTCTGGCTTGCTGGACCTCTAAACGATTTCTAGGGTTAGACTTCAGAGCTAGTTTCAAAAGTCGCAGGGCTTTAGAACAATCCCTGTCGAACCAGCCGTGGGTGAGTGGGGCTGATTTCTTTGGGGCTCGAGCAAGGAGAGTTTTAATTTCTGATAGAATTGCAGAGAAGGAGTTTGTTATTGTCTGCGGGTTTTCTGTATATGACAAACAAATTTGGATATGGTCGTAAACATTGGTAACCAGGGTTTGAAGGAAAATAGGGGGGACCACTTTGTCCCATTTAAGGAAAAGACCCATAGTGGTTCCCAACTGCAGGGGAGGAAAATAAGGGGGATTCTGCCTGACCATGTCATTAGTATACGAGGTTAACTTTAGAGTTACCTCGATAGGATAGTGATCGCTAATAACAGTGTCAAGGGTCTCCCAGGTAAGTATCGCCCCTGAGTACCTAGAAGATATAAGTGAGTAATCAATCGTGGTGTGACAACCTCTCCCATTATAAGTGGGTTTAAAGCGCTTGGGTGGGAGGCATAGGTCATTGACAAAGGATAAATTAAAATGGGATATTAATCCATTTAAGAGATCTCCCAATTTAGTATGGCAAAAATGATTGGGAGAATCATCCATATCAGTTGTCAGGCCACAAGTGCCATTAAGACTCTGGGGACATAAAGGGCAATTAAAGTCGCCTACCAAGATGATTAGGGTGTCAGAGTTATTTTGAGACTCTTTTTTGATTAGGTCGGATTTTAGTCCATTGAGCACCAAGTCAAAATGTGAGTTTGGGATATTATTATAGAAGTTGACCAGGACAACGTTTTTAAAGGAGCCGCCAGTCAAACTGATTAACTGATAGTATGAAGACCCTGTGATATAAGTTGGTTTTAGTCGGGATTCTACAGAAATATAAGTTGTAAGTCCTCCCTTGTTTCTGCCATGGAGGCTGGGAGAAGCTGGGGTATGAAAAGTCTGGTACCCTAGAAGATGAAGCTCTGTAGTGGTCCAGGTTTCCTGCAGGCAGATGATACTGTATCGTGAAACGATTTGAATCCATGCGGCATTAGACAATTTGTCGAGGAGACCTGCCACGTTCCAAGACAAAAGGCTATCGCCCAGGAGGGACTCATCCGTACCAATAATGCCAGTTGTAGAGTCTGTTACAGCCTCAACAGTTTCTAAAAGATGCGGGGAGATTTTAGGGGGAGGAATATCTCTGTGGGCCGAGTAGGTAAAAAGAAGATTAGTAGTCGGACCAGCAGACAAAAGCGTTGACTCCAAAGATGAAAAATGAGGAGCAATATCAGAAGTTGGCGTCCACCCCATGTTGTTAATGGGCAAGGTGTTATTCTTGGGGTTAGGGTTGTGTAGTACTGGAATAAGCGGCGAAATATTCATGATAGGGGGATTGTCAACCATGAATCCAGGATTTGAAAGTCAATCCTGTTCGTCCAGGCCTGAGAAAGTGGCATATCTGTTTGAAGTTGGAATGGTGAAATGGGATGTCTTGATGATAGCCCTCGCTGATGGGTATGAAAGTGTGGAATTTGTCAAGAGAGAGCGGGGGTAAAAATAACTTAGATCGACCGTTGAGATTCCTGGGCCCCTACCCGGGGTATACCAGTCCGCTATGTGGGGTAGCACCCTACGGTCTCGAAAGTTAATTATAATGACATCACCCTGTTTGTCCTTAGGTCTAGGGCCCAACCATTTCAGTCTCCTAACGTGTAGTATTTCGCTGTTAATTTCAGGGGGGAGTGGTCTATTTTGAGTCAACCAGTGTACTACTTTATTTTTGAGTTCCTGGTAACTCTCCGTTTTACCCTGAGCGAGCGCAGGGACCCCAATGAGAGTCACTACGTAAGGAGCCGCTTCGGGGGGCAAGTCAATATGGGAACTTTTATCCAGTTTGTAATCTGAGGGAGGCTGCCTATTGATGTTATTGCCCGGGGGCGCTACAGGGTTGGAGGTTTGATCTTCTCTTGAATCCCCCTTAACGGTGAATTGTTTCTCTGGTATGGGCAGGTAAACTTGTATGTTCTGTGTGTGATTTGATATGTTAGACTGAGTAGTTGTTTGAGTGAGGGGAGGAGGCATAATAGCCACAGTGGGATTTTTACGTAAGTGAGAATTCAGATCGTTGTTTGATGCAATAAGAGAGGCATGAGTGTTGTAAATTGAAACTACGATGTGATTAAGCATTTACCAAAGACATGAATTCTCCTGCCTTACACATGTCTCTTTCGTTATGTTGACTGAAGTTTGGACTCCATTTTGTATTGTCATGTCTCCACGTGCTCAACACGGGAAGAACGGCACAACGTTTAAGTGCCATTTTTGATAATACTGCATATTTTGCATTATTTTTGAGCATGCCTGCTTTTAGCGCACTCCGTAAGTGGTGCTGCTGCTTTGGAAACCGGTTAAACCTCGAGGAATCTGCTCCAGCTCCCCCAGAGGGGACTCCTAATAGGGATATGTATGTGAAGCATGGTCTTTCTTCCATAATGTACAGCACAGTATGGAGGAAATATACCAGAAAGGATCCTGAGTTACGGTGGCCGTTGTATGGGTCGTTTGATATGCGTAAGATTGAGTATGTGGAACAGTGTATGTGTAAACGGCGTGCTCGTCAAGACATGTTTGAATGTGTGCGATTATGGGTGAAGGAAGTGCGTGAGCGAGAGAAACGTGAGAAAGCGCTGTTTGATAAAGAGCAACGAAAGAATGATCATGTGAGAGCACAGGAAGCAAAGCGTCGGGAGGAAAAAGAACAGATGGAGAGGCAAGAGAAAGAGCGTAGGTTGCAAGTCTCGGGTCAATATGCTGTTCGTCAGTCACTCTATCCTGTCCTTAATAATCATGACGATGATTTTTATTTATTAGATCGTTCTCCGCCTCCTTATGTCGGCGCGTCTGCCCCGAGGCCACAAGATTCTGGATCGGGTTCGGGTAAGGTAGACACGCGGTCCATGTTATCGGCTGAGCGAATGGGTGAGCTTCGGCAAGTTTCCTATCGTGCACTTAAGGGCAAGTTATCCCTTGCTGAGTTGTTGGATTCTTGGGAGTTGTGGCAGGATAGAGAAAGGTTGTATTTTTTGGGCCACTTTTCTGAGGAAGTGATTGCTGCTTTCCGGAAATATTCCAGTGTCTTTGAACCTGACGATGTGGTATTAGATGCTAAAGCATTGCGTAATGGTGTTTTCTCTCCCTCTAAGGCGCCTGATGCGGTTCGGCGACTGTTTGCGTTGCGGGATGCGGCGAAAGACCTTAAAGAGAAAGCACGCCAACAAGTCGAGGAGGAGAAGCGGTCGGCTTCGCGTACCGGAGATGGCCATTCATCCACCTCTCAATCAGATAAGAGCGATCTAGTGCATGCTAAACCAATGCGAGAGGCGGCGCCTTTGTATGTTCCTCCTAAAGGAGCGGGGACTAGCTCGGATATTACCTCCGCCGATGCTAAGGGATATTTTGTGTATAATTGGGTTTATACTCCCTGGCACAGGGCTGACGTCATGGCGTTAAAGAATGCGTTGCCTGATCCCCGCAAGAATCCAGCGGCCTTTTACGAAGAAGTCGAGGGGGCCTTGAATTCTTGTACTATGACCTTAGTAGATATAGATTTGTTCTTTGGGCTTATTTTACCACCAGATATGTGGCGATCTGTGCGGAAGGTGGATGATGCTGCCGCTTTTAAGGCTCGATGGTCTGAGCTTGAGGATGAGGATAGGGAGAGAAAGCCCGCGCAGAAACCACCTCAGATTATCTTAGATCTCCCTGCTGCTATTCTGGCTAAGTTGAAGACAATCATTCCCCCTAAAAAGATTGACTGGAATATGCTAGCCTCGTGCAAGCAGAAAGTCGATGAATCAGTTGCAGATTTCTTTACGCGCTTTGAGGAGACGTTTCATGATTTTAGTGGTCAGTCACTTACGGATGATACGGGTCGACACCTCTTTGCTGATAAATATGTGGCGAATTTATTACCGGCGATCGCAGCCCGCCTCAAAGCGAGTGAAAGTTCTTGGTCCACTGCGTCCCCGACAGCCCTCCTAACTATAGCTCAGTACTATGAGCGCCAGGAGCAAGAAGCGAAGGGGCAGGAGGAGAAGAAATCGAAGGATTTAAAAATGAAGGTGATGTTAGCACAAGTATATGGTCCGCCCCGACGGGGTGTAAATAGAGGTAGGGGAGGATTTTATGGTCCTCCCTCGGGCCGATCTGATTTGAACAGGAATCAATGTGCGTACTGTAAGCAATCGGGACACTGGGCCAGAGATTGCCCGGCGTTGCATGCTTCGCGTCAGGGACACAATCAGGGTGGCCCGAGAGGTAGAGGGGGTTTCTCGAATTTTAGAGGGAATTCAAATGATCACACTCGTTTTGACCCTGCCGGGCAGCAACGAGATAGGCCTAATGTTTTCGATCAACAAAACCAGTATCAAGTGTCGGGGATTGACCGTTCTGGGTACCATGATTCTCAGCACACATAGGAACGCGTTGGATGGGGGTTAGGATCAGTTGAGGTGCCGGTTGATCAGAAGGGTCCTTACGTATCAGCTGAGGTTTTGGGTTCTACTGATCAGTTCCTAGTGGATACAGGAGCGACTCGTAGTGCGCTGTCTAAACAATTGGTTCCGAGGGCTCCCCCATCTGGCTTAATGGTTACATCGGTAGGGTTTGATGGTACATTCTCCCGCAGCCCTCTTTCGCGGCCCCTCACATTTCAGGTTGATTCTTTTTCTGCACCCTGTCCGTTTCTGCTTGCCCCGAACACGCCGGACAATATTATGGGCCTTGATATGTTGAAGCACTTCAGAGCTACGATCCGCTGCTCCCCTGCTGGAGTGCGGGTGATATTAAACGACAATTACCCCCTGTCTGAACGGATGTGTGTGGTTGCAGAAGATGCTGTGTTAGCTACCCTCCCTTGTGCTCTGTGGGCCACCTCGGATACTGATGTGGGACAGATGGTGATTCCGCCTGTCCACATTCGTGTCCAGGAGGGGGCGGTGTTACCACGCCTCCCACAGTATCGTATTTCGCAGGAGGGGGAGGAGGCTCTTATACAGATTGTGCAGGATTTGATTAAGGTGGGAGTAGTGGAGGAAGTTCCCTACAACGTCTGTAATAGCCCGATTCTACCCATTTTGAAAAAGGATACGGATGCCAAAGTCTATCGGTTTATAATTGACTTGCGAGAAGTGAACAAGATCGTGATACCTCAGTACCCAGTGGTTTCTGATATCACGACGTTGCTTACTTTGGTCCCGCCTACGGCGACCACGTTTTCAGTTATTGATTTGAAAAATGCCTTCTGTTCAATTCCTATTCATCCCGATAGTCGATACCTCTTTGGTTTCACTCTAAATAATAGGTCTTACCGATTTTGTAGAATCCCTCAGGGCTACACAGAAAGCCCTAGCATTTACAGTCAAGCTTTGAAAAGACAATTGGATTCCTTTGTTCTGCCCGAGGGTGTCGCCCTCATTCAATATGTTGATGACATCTTGCTGGCGGCCGACACTTCGGAGTTGTGTGAAAGGAGTACGTTGTCCTTGCTTTCCTTTTTGGCATCCCACAATCACAAAGTATCTCGGAAAAAGTTGCAATTCTGTAGACCAAAGGTGACTTATCTGGGTCACCTTTTGTCTAAGGAGGGGCGTGCACTCACACCAGATCGTGTCCAAGTAATTCTGGACACGCCGACGCCGTCCACGCAGAAGGACGTGCGTGCATTTTTGGGTCTTGTTTCGTTTTGTAGGCAATGGATACTAGGGTTTTCACACATAGCTAAACCATTGTTAGCCCTTTTGACAAAAGACACACCTATTCCGCTTCCTTGGACGAATGAGTGTGACACTGCCTTCCAGAAATTGCGACAGGCTCTCTGTTCAGCACCAGTGTTAGGGACTCCTGATTATACCAAACCTTTTTCGCTGTATGTGCATGAGAAAGATGGATGTGCATTATCAGTTTTAGTGCAGATGCACGGCGACAAGCAGCGCCCTTGTGCATATTTTTCGGCTGTACTTGATCCTGTTGCCCGAGCATTGCCTGGTTGTTTTTGCTCGGTTGCGGCAACAGCTGTGTCAATACGCCAAAGCGAGGGAATTGTGTTATCTCATAAGCTGTTGGTATTAGCCCCCCATGCTGTTGATGCCCTGCTTAATCAGACAAAGACGCAGCATTTGACCAGTGCCCGTTTAATGGGATATGAGCTGACGCTTTTGGCTCCTCATATCACGTTAAAGAGGTGCGTGACGTTAAATCCGGCCACATTGTTGCCATACCCTGAGACTCAGTCTGAGGCACGGAAAGCACATGATTGTATCCTTGTGACTGAGGAACAAACAAAGGGTCGTATTGATCTCCAGGATACGCCCTTTTCAGATGTAGATGGAGAACTGTGGGTGGACGGGTCATGCCTGAAGCTACCAGATGGTACGACTTCAGCAGCGTATGCAATTACCACATTGCAAACAATAGTGGAGACAGCACGCATACCACAGAAATCAGCTCAAGCAGCGGAACTGATAGCATTAACACGAGCATGTGAGCTCAGTACAGGATTGTGTGTGAATGTTTATACAGATAGCCGCTATGCCTTCGGAGTAGCGCACGATTTCGGCCTGCTCTGGAAGGAGAGAGGGTTTTTAACGTCACATGGAGTACAAATAATGCATGGGGAGTTAGTTCATAATCTTTTAACTGCATTGACATATCCGAAGAAAATTGCCATCATTAAATGTAGCGCCCATAGGAAGGTAGTCGATAAAGTTGGAGAAGGGAATGCGTTAGCAGACCGGGTGGCACGGGAGACTGCGATGCAGCCCGGTGCTACTGCCATGTATGTAGTGAAGTCACAAGTAGAGAGATGGCATGATGCGAAGGAAGAAGTGCGAGAAATACAGAGGATCGCTTCTGATAAAGAACGGGAGCAATGGTCCAGTGGGGGAGAATTGGATGATGAGGGTTGCTGGAGAAATAAGCAGATGGATAGATGGAAATTACCCACGGCTTTTGTACAACCTATGGTTCAGATGGCACATGGGCTAGCACATGTTGGAGCTTCCGCAATTGTAAAATTGCTTACCCAAGTCTGGGAGCATCCAGAGATTGCTAGCACGGAAAAGAGGGTGGTGCAGATCTGTATGATCTGCCTGAGGTACAACCCAGGAAAGGGTACTCGAACCCCAGCAGGAGGATTTGTAACACCTACTGCACCCTTTGAGGTTCTGCAGATGGATTACATCCAGCTTGAGCGCTGTAACAATTTGAAGTATGTTCTAGTAGTGGTTTGTGCCTTTAGCAAATGGGTTGAGGCATACCCTACGAAAGATAATACTGCAATGACTACCGCCAAGATGCTGTTGAAGGAGTTCTTCCCTCAATATGGCGTTTGTAGACTTCTGTGGAGTGATAACGGACCCCACTTTATAGCGGATGTTATAAAGTATGTTTTGAAGGGTCTGGGCATCACCCAGAAGTTCCACGCAGTATTTCACCCTCAATCTGCAGGACTAGTCGAGAAGTATAATGGTACACTGAAGCTCAAGATCGCTAAAATCCAAGCTTCGACGTCTTTGACTTGGCCAGATGCTTTACCGCTGGCGTTGTTGTCAATTAGGTCGGTACCGCACTCTCGAACCGGTCTTACACCGTACGAGATTGTCTTTGGACGTCCAATGAATATTTGGGGTCCACCAAAACCTAAGACTGTGTATGATGTACCTTGTGTAATGATGAATGATTATCTGGCACAGTTAACGGATAACTTGGTTTCTATTCATCAACAGGTCCGGGAGGCGCTCCCTGATCGGTCCGCCGGTGAAGGACATGGTCTCCGGCCTGGCGACCATGTCATGATAAAAATCTTTGACAGAACAAACAGCCTGGAGCCGAGATGGGTTGGTCCTGAGCAAGTCTTACTGGCAACGAGGACGGCTGTGCGAGTTTCCAACAGAAAGAATTGGATCCATTCCCTGCACTGCCGCAAAGTACCGCCCGGATTGGTGGAGCCTGCTGTATTGACCGATCAACGAGAGATTCTGACCACAGAGAAAGGCCGTGCTGTGGAACCGAACGACGCTGAGGAGCTCTTTCCGGATCATGCGACTCCTGGAGGAAAGCGATATCATCTGAGGCCAAGAAAGTGAATCCTTCAGTATCGGGACACGTTGTCAGAACGGCCCTTGGGTTAGTGAAACGGAGAGCCAATGAGGCAAGGGGGGGGATCAGCCCTGCATTAGTGTAGTGACACCCGTCTTGGCCCGTTGGTGAAGAAATCGACCGCTGCCCAAGGGGAAGAGTTCTGACAAGCCTTTAGTTTCAGGAAGATATTGATTCTTTATTCTGACATGGAGAAAAAGAAAATTCTTTGTGCAACAGGCTTTATGCTCACGGTAGCTATTGTTGGGATAACCACATGGTTTGTGGAGGATGTGACTCCTGCTCGAGAGTTACTTGTGTTGACCACTCCAGTGCCTGAGGAGCACTACTTCTATACCCTTCCGTATCAAGAATTGAAGCATCGTCAGTCTTATTTGAATAACACTTTCATTCAGATGCTGCATCATACCCACGTTGCCACGAATGCTACGAACTGTTGGATATGTGGTATGATGCCAGCTCATCAGAAGAAAGGAGGAACGCCATTCATACCTCTTCCTTTCTCTCATAATGGCTCTTGTAGAGCATGGTACACTTTGCTTTTTGCCACTCGGAAACCCACAGTGGGACGATTACTCTTCAGACTCAATAAAGAATGTCATCAGGATAAAGATGGATATCCGCAAGCGAATGGGACAATTTGGGAATGGGAAGAGTATCGACCAGACAATGAATCGATTCCTTATATTTTCACGAACACCAGAGACACTGTGGGAAAAGACAAATTTGTGATTCAAGTGGCACAAGCTCAAGCGGACCTGTGTGTCCAGAGTGTGGGTTATATTCCTGTTGGTGTTAGAGATTGTATTACCATATTAAACATCTACGGGTTGAATAACAGTACCTTCTTAGCATCCCATAATACATACTTCGTATGTGGAAATAAAGGTTATTACCGCTTGCCAGCCGGTTGGTCCGGAGTATGTTATGTAGCCTTCCTGTTGCCTCCTGTATTTTTGGCACCTGCATCCTATCATAAGGATTTGAAGTTGTTAAATAATGTAACTGTAAATAGGTATAAACGTACTCTATCAGTTGATGACGTGGATCAGACTGACACTAGTCTGCAGCAGTACATTGATTTTAATTTAGGATTGTTTTTCTTCGTTGGAGCTGCCCTAAATAGTAGGAAAGTTCGAAGATTAACAAGAGTAGTAGAGGCTGTGACAAACCAAACCGCTGCTGCTCTTGGGAATCTTACGGAAGAATTGCAGATTACCAGAATTGTTGCATTGCAGAATCGTATGGTGTTAGATGTTATGTTAGCTGATCGAGGTGGAGCTTGTAAAATTATCGGGAGTAGTTGCTGTGTGTTTATCCCTGATCACACACCGTCAGTCTATAATGCAATCAACAGGTTGCATAAAATTGCAGCTGAAATCCATACAGAAAACGGCACTTGGTCCTTTTCTGGATGGTTTTGGGCATTGATCACTGCTTGGGGTTGGAAGGTTTTAACTGGTCTCTGTATAATTATAGCAGTTCTGTTTTCTTGCTGCATCTGTGTCCAATGTGGTCCTTTGCTCGGTTCCTTATGTGTATCATTCTGTATTCCCGATAAGAAAGCTATTGCCAATGTCACTTATCAGAAACGTTTAGCTAAAGAAGTAGAAGAAATGATGATAATTGACATATACGATGATTATCCTAACAAACCGGATGTCTTCAGTAAATGCTGAAAGGGTCGTCTGTTGTAAATTGAAACTACGATGTGATTAAGCATTTACCAAAGACATGAATTCTCCTGCCTTACACATGTCTCTTTCGTTATGTTGACTGAAGTTTGGACTCCATTTTGTATTGTCATGTCTCCACGTGCTCAACACGGGAAGAGTCCTATCTCCGTGTTAGTTGCTCTTGTAATCTGCCTAGTAACAGTCTATAAATAGTTCCTTTGTCCGCCTGGCGCATGCCCAGGCTTGACCACATCTGTTATCAGTTAGTCTTTGCTTGACCATGTTTTCGCGGGCTCAAGGAGTATGTCAGCTCCGCCCACATATTGATCTTGTATTGAAAATGTCCATAAAAGGTAACATTCCTTGCCTCATGTTGTATCCTCCCACTTATGAGCCCCTCTGTTGTGTATAAAAGGGGACCGTGTACGCAAGTTCTTTGTGCTACTCTATGCAATACTGAAGGGTATTGTATGGATTGTAGGACCACCCTTAAGGGTTAATAAACCTTGTCTTTGTACTTTGCAGTTTCCGTGCCAACTTCCTTATAGATTCCATTGCAGGAGAGCGAACCCTTGTGTCCTGCGGGCCTAGCTGGGGCCTGTATTCATCATGAGATGCTTCCAAACATGTTAGCTGTATCGCAATGTTCTTAACTCTCTCTACTAGGGGTGAAAGTAGGGATCTTACCAGATGCTCTATATCGGTCAGTAGGTTAGAAAAAGGAGAAATGGGAGACTGTATCGATGGTGTTAGAGGCCTGGTTCGTAAGGGAGTCGATATTGATTGGGGCATAGTTTTGGGCACATCCGGATGGCAGTCTTTTCTCCTTTTTTTGTTGGAACAGTAAGGATTTTTTTTGCTACGGTCTTCGGGCAAGAAAACCTATTTTTTCCGGGTTTTCTCTTAGAAGTTTTAGCAATATAAGTGGAGGATAAGTCCACGAGGGAAGTGCCCGTTAAAGATTGAGAGTTGGAGGGAGATATGCCAATTTCGTTTAAGATAGGCACTATATCTGTTGGATCGCAAAGTTGCGCGGGGGGGCCAGGGTCGTTGGATAGTTCAGGATCCGAAGTCCTGATTGACGGTGAGGGAACCTGTTGGATGTGGCCCAAAGAGGAACGCTTCTGAAAAACAGGGTCCAATGATAGACGGCGTTCCGTGATGGCGATCTCTTTTTCTAACACGGAAGCCGCCCTGGTGATAAAATGATCTAGGGTCCCCCTAACTGAGCCCCCTACCAGGGAAAGCCTTGGTTTTGTAGATTGTGTGGCCATATTAATTTACTTTTTTAAATTAAAACACAGATAAAAATGAGAGCCAATGCTAACATGCAGTGAAGGGAATAGGACACATAAACCAGAAGACAGTCAACGGCTGTAGAGAACAGCCCTCTTGTACCCCAAGGAGAGACAGAACAGATTTCAGTCACCTGGCTCTGGAGCAAGTTGTAGCGTTTGAGTAGGCAACGAAAGGGGGGTGGCCCAGCCCAGCCTCGGTCGACCTTGGACGGCCGTAGACGGCCCGTCCTTTGCCCGGGCTTAGCCCGGCGTGTCCCGCTGCGCGTCCCGCGAAGCGGGATGCGCGAGGTATTTTTGAAGTCCGCCGCCGGTGGAAAAGGAGGGGCTGCTGGTGATGTCACTGCCCCCAGGTGCCTCTGGTCGTGGTAGTTCTGTAGTCCCCAGTCGGCAAAACCAAACACCATGCGATGCGCGTCCCGCGAAGCGGGATGCGCGAGGTCTTTTTGAAGTCCGCCGCCGGTGGAAAAGGAGGGGCTGCTGGTGATGTCACTGCCCCCAGGTGCCTCTGGTCGTGGTAGTTCTGTAGTCCCCAGTCGGCAAAACCAAACACCATGCGATGCGCGTCCCGTGAAGCGGGATGCGTGAGGTCTTTTTGAAGTCCGCCGCCGGTGGAAAAGGAGGGGCTGCTGGTGATGTCACTTCCCCCAGGTGCCTCTGGTCGTGGTAGTTCTGTAGTCCCCAGTCGGCAAAACCAAACACCATGCGATGCGCGTCCCGCGAAGCGGGATGCGCGAGGTCTTTTTGAAGTCCGCCGCCGGTGGAAAAGGAGGGGCTGCTGGTGATGTCACTGCCCCCAGGTGCCTCTGGTCGTGGTAGTTCTGTAGTCCCCAGTAGGCAAAACCAAACACCATGCGCGGTATTGGAGTTAAAATTGTGGTGGCCCCTGTAGCAGATACAACAGTGCTGGGGCAAACAAGGTGAGCGGATACAACGACTGGTATGTAGCTAAAGCCAGGAATACAGCACTAAGAATGGCACTGCCTTTTATGGTGGCCAGGATGAAGAATGCAATGATGGCATTGTTGATGGCGCAGGTGGACTTGGCAACACAAGACAGCACTGTGAACGGGTTTAGGAGATAACACAATGCTACTTTCAGTGGGATGTAGTACATTTCTGAAGGAGTTCGGATGAGTTCCACCACATCTGGGGCAAACTGCTTCAGCTCTAGGAGGAGCTTCTGTTTTTTGAACGTCACTTTGTTGAAGTCCTGCACTGCTAGGTAGAGAGCTACAGCAGTCAGTGTATCAGTGATCATAAATACAAGCTCAGCATAATCAATCAGGAAATGAAAGAGGTAGATCGTCAGAGGTGTTTCATGAAATAAATCTCCAGCGTACGGAGAGACTTCAAGGTCCAGCAATGAAAGCCCTTCTACCACTCTTTTCCAGGAGACGAGCGGGGACACCACCTCCACCCTCTCGCGGATGAAGGTAGCCAAATTAGAGCGGAACAATACTGCCCGTATAGTGGCACCCACCAAAGCCACCACCATTGGTATGTAATTTTAAAATTTACTTTGCAATGCTATTTTAATATATTTCAATATATAGGAGCTGATATTTGTTAATCTCAGGACACCTAGTGACAGCCTGCGGCACTGGTGGCTTCTGCTAGCTCACTCTCGGGACACTTAGCAGCAGCCTCGGGTGCTGCAACTTGTGCTGCTAGTTGTTGAGACACCTAGTAACAACCTGTGGTAATTCATGCTTGTGCTGCTCACTCTTGGAGCTCCTAATAACTTTCTGTTGTACTTCTGTCTTGTGCTGCACACTCTTAGGACACCTAGAATGAGCAAAACCATTCGGTATGACTTTAAAGTGCTAACACATGCAAAAAGCATTAGTGAATGCCTGTGTTTGCATGCAACAGCAACTTAACGTCAGGCCTATTGGCTTTGCCAGTGATTGTTGTACAAGCCACTTTCTTAATAGAACATGAGACCACGAGAATCAACAGCAGTGCCAGGGTAACAAAAGAAAAAGTTGATGGACGGAATGCTGGACAAAGCAAACATTCACCCCCAGTCACAAGCATCTGGGTTTAATCTAAGCCTGGGCAAAGCACTACGCTACGGTCGCGTAGTTTGCGAAGTTGGCGCTACTTCGCACTATGCGAATTGCATGTAGCACAGTGCAAACATGCGTAGCGTAGCATTGCGTAGTGCAGCGGTCATTTTTTGCTTGCTCGTGGTCCTCAACACTGCGAGCAAGCAAAATGACATCCCGGCGAGACTTTTTCCTTATTCGCGATCAGCAACATCAAGTTGCCGATCGTGAGCGTGGAAAATAAACATCCCGGCGAGATTCTCAATGCAAGGAGGTCAGGTTTCTCATTGCGAGTGGTCGCGTATGCTCGCGACCGCTCGCGATGAGAAACTACCAGTCTGCGTTGAGAAATCTGCCGCTCGAGTAAAAATCTACTCGAGCAGCAGAAACTACAGCTCGCACTGTGCAAGATGCCGTTTTCAATGATTGCACAGTGCCGGATGCTTGTCCGCACTGTGCAATCATTGAAAACGGCATCTTGCACAGTGCGAACAGGGTACTACGCAGTTCGCGAAGTGCTACGCGTAGCTCGCGTAGTGCGAAGTGCTCTTTGCGTAGCTTCGCGTAGTGCTACTTCGCGAACTACGCCCAGGGTTAGTTTAATCCATAATTATTTTGCTCACCACACCACCCCAGTTTAGACCATGCCATATGCAAATCAGTCTGGACCCTGTTCCTTGAGGGAACAGTCCAGCCCGAACTGCCAAGCCAGGTCCTCCCTAGACCAGAAATAAGCATCCCGGGACCGGTTTCAGGGCATCACCGTTCATCAGCCAGGCTAGCTTGAATCCAGTGGTGTAGTGAGCAAGGGACCCACGTCTGGGCATACCCTTCCCACTCTCCATGCCACTGGACTCAAGCTATCCTGGCTGATGAGGGGTGAAACTCCGAAATCGGTCCCAGGATGCTTGTTTACAGTCCACGGAGGACCTGGCCAGGCAGCTCAGGCTGGACTGTTCCCATGGGGCGCAGGGTCAAGACTGATTTGCATATGGCTGGGTTCACACTGGAATGGCATGGTGAGCAAAAAAACGATGGATTTAGGCCCAGATCTTTGTAGTGGGGTGAATGTATGACATTGTTCTGCATTCTGTCCATCAATTGTTTTTTTTTTGCAAGGGTAACAAAGGTAAGCAAAGATAGGAGCTGCCACCCTGTCATCGCTAATTGACGTCTATTATGTTGTGAGGATGGACTGCCCCATGTTGAGATGCCACGGAGGGGTGTTTGGAAAATGGGCCCCAAGAATGTGAGTCCGATGGTCACAGCCACATCATGGCCAGAGGTAATAAATGCGCCCAGGAAGCGACCTCGAGGTTCTTCCTCGTAGCCTGTACCATACCACAAGCATGTTTGCTGATTCTTTATTTAGCCGCTGGGCCTAAGCTACACTAGCCTCGCGCACAGCAACATCTATGTGCAATGACATACACTTACCATCACTTCCCTGTGGTCTCATAGCTGCAGGTGTGTAATTTGCTGATAATAAATCACCTTCCGCTTCCCCCGCTGTGAATGCACCTGCTCCTGGGATGAGAACTACACTGATTGTAAGAATTATCCACACTTTCAACGCAATAAATTCCTTTCTCTAATGAAGATCTTTCAATACGGAGAAGACGGAGCTCGCGCCTCGCTGTCCTCACACAGCGCGCTCCAGCTTGCCAAGTCGAGGACAGGTAATCCATAGCTGAAGAGCTTTTAAAAGGTCATATTACATCTGCCAAGAACCAATTGCACTTTTAAAAAGACGCAGACGACAATTAGCATGTATTAATGTCACATTAGAATATGCATCAGCTTTCAAAATGAGATCATGAGTGAAGTAACACAAGTGAAAATAAAATTATGCCTGTAAAGGTAATTGACGCAAATGCTTCATAACTGCTGCATTAAGAGAATTGGGATTTTTCTGTGTCTTACCAAGCACAGTGTTTCTTCCGCAGTACAGTGTATGGTGGTAAGTGCAATCTTAGCAACAAAAGACAGGATGCTGTTTCGATTTTTTTTTCTTTTTTTTTTTTGCTCTCTCTGCTTTCTCTTTCATAATTTAGGTTGGAGTATGAGCCTTGGGAGCCGACAGGTGTGTGGCCTTGGTCGAAGTCCCTTAGTCAGGCATCAATTAGTGATGACAGAATACGGAGGCAGAGTCAGCTGCTTCCTGTCTGCCCCAGGGGAAGAGAGGTTGTGCCCCGGAGGTACGGGCAGCACGGGCCTTGCAAATTGTACTCCTGGTGCTGCCGGATCTTTTCTCAGAATGCGAGGAACTAGGAATGTGTCGATATAGAATGTCTTGTTGTATGGCCCTGTGCTTGTTTATCCAGCGGCGGCCTCCTTATCTGTTTACCAAAAAATGGACACACGCTGTGCGCGCGGGCGCCTTCGATAAGCCAATCTCTGGCGGCCGAGAGCGAAAACTCAATCGATACAGCATCAAAAACATTCGCTCCCACACGACTCCGCTCGCGCTTTTCCCCAAGGGCGTCAACAGAGCGTTGTTTGTTTAATTTGTAGTAAGTTGCGCGAACGTGCTAAAGAGCAGTTTGAGAGATGATACGGCGAGGGTCATAGGTCCAAAGCTCCCCGGAGCTCGGCTCCTTTTAGCAGTCACTGCACAAACCTGATTGGACAAACGCCCCTTTGATATCGTCTTCTAATGCATTCTTTCAGCCGCGCTTCCGTGTTTCTTCTTAGCATTGAAAAGATAGGGAAATATTGTTCCCGTTTTTTGTCGCTATTTACTGATAACGGCGGCGGAAAAAAGAAACAAGGATGCCCGGTTTACCAGTGCCGTGGCAGGATGTTCTACGTGAAAGGGTTAACCCGAGATTGCGCAGTCCACTTGAAAAACACTAACCGCCTGACTCTCGGGGGAAGGAGGCACATGGGCCCTTGAGCATCTTTTCATCACAGAATGATGCCAGCAGCGCAGGGAGACTCTTCAAGTTGTAGTCAGGCAGGGATCTGTTCGGCCCACATTTAAGGAGCAGGAGTACACCGAAAAATATGGCTTGTTCAGTGGCGGAGTGCTTTGGAAAGGGGTCCTCTTCTGAGCGCAAAAATCACTGTGTCCTGCTTTGCGTCACTTTGGTTCACTTTGCGTCAGGCGGGTGTTATTTGAGTAGACCAGTGCAAACATCTGTAGGTTTTGATGCAAAACCCAATCTTCTAAGATTGTCAGAACGTGCTTTGCATCAAAAAATAATGGGGCATATTCTCAAGCCCCTATCGCCGCTGCAACGTCACTGATGGCCCTATTCACATTAAGTGGCTTAACACGGTTTAATTCTGCCTTGTGAATAGGGCCCCCTTCACACTGTTATTAGCGTGAAAGGGGCGTGCAGTGGCTGTTGTGGTGGGCGTTCCACCGAAACACCAATTGAGTTTGATGCTACCTCCTATTCTCAAGGGCAGCGTAAATAGGAGATAGCGCCAAACTTAAGACCAGGAAAAATCTGGTCTTAAGGTGGCGAAACGAGGAGAAATGCTTTATTTATCCTCGTTTTTGCGTTTTCCAGGTGTGCTGCCTTGTGCAGCACACATGGAAAAAGCAAAATGCCATGGTTTGTTTATGTACAGGAAGGTGTCCCTTCCTGTACATTAACAAACCTTTTTTAAAAATGCCGTTCGTTTTGTAACTTACATGTGTGCTGCATGAAGGAGCACAAATGTAACTTACAAACTGGCATTTTAGGTTTGTTTATGTGCAGGAAGGGACACCTTCCTGCACATAAACAAACCTCCCCGCTTACAGACTCCCTTGCACTCTGGTGCAAGGGTGCCTGCGTTGGCGCTAAGTTGTGAAACTTAGCCCCATCGCATGGGGAAACGCAAGGCTGCACCAAATCCTTGAGAATAGGGTGCAGCCTCGCGGTTCCAAAGTGGCGGAGAGAGGCGTTAAGCCAAGAAGGCTAATGCCTCTCCCCGCCACTTCATTAACAATATGGCCCAATGTCTCTTGAAGCAGCTGTAAACAAGAGGAAATGTGTGCATTTCTCAAAAAACCCATGCATTGCATGTGTGGTGAATGCGCTATTGTGTGGGATTCTTTTAAGTTTGTATAAGCATTCCAGGACACAACCTACGGTCGACATCATGCAATCTTCTTTTCACTATGGTGCAAGTATGTGCGTTTGCACATAGGAGTCTAATTAGAGCACCAGAACAGAGAAGGACAGCAGCAGCAGTCCAGTCTTGCTAGGTTTGTCTTGGCGTTGTTTTTTCTATCACGCAACGCAGCTCAGCACATTTGGTTGCTGCTCTGTGTTGCATGAAAAATGATTAAATGTGGCCCGCAGAGAGAGAAGCCAGCAGACGGGTCACTGAGGGGCAAAATCTCAGCGTGGGTCAGAAGAAGTGCTCAAGATGTCCAAAGGGTGAGGAGCAGCTGAGAGAAGGGAGGGAGATACAGCAGTTTTTGCACTCTCTGAATTTGTGCAAAATAAAGAATACCAAAACAAACAAGCATTGGAAATGCAATAGGTCTCGCATTGTTTAAGTTAGAGCTATTGGCATTGTAAATGGTAATGGTATTTACCCATGTGTTATGGAGTGTATGTCTGTTGTGTGTAGTGGAATTATGTGGGTTGGGTTGGATTGGAATTATTAATTGTGTAATTGTGTGGTGTGGATTTGTGTAGTGGAATTACGTGGCATGGTGTGCCGTTGAATTATGTTGATAGTAATTACATGGTATTGAGTTCCGCCCTGCCTGCCACCTTCCTGCAACATTGGTGACAGCATTTTTCGTAGCCTTTGATCCATTTGAGCTTGAAACTGTTTTTTTTAACTTCATATTATGCAGTAGGTGATGGATTATGTGACAAATGCAGCAAATACATAACAATGCATAATAAACATAGCTGCAGAATTGCATAAATCAAGTGACCTTGGCTATAAGTCACTCGTGGAATATATCACTGTGCTCAACAGACGCAGATTTTGGCAGAAATAGACCTTTATTAACGAAGGTGTTCAAATGTTTTGATTAGGCTGAAAAGTTACACCACGGAGGTAATAGTTTTACCAAGACATTTTCCATGATTTATGTACGAGGGAGCCTTCACAGAAATAAACTGGGATTCTTTTTTACATATTAATATAGTGGGTCATCAATACTTGTTACCCAACAGGAGTGTGATAACTAATGTATTAAATAAATGTTATTGGTTACTGAATAAAATATTGGAGCAGCAGCAAGTGTAGATTGTCTTATGCACTACATCAAATGCTAAGGTTTATAGCAAAGACTTAATGGTGGACCAAAAGCATGTGTTTTATTAGGCGCTGACTATCCCAAAGATTTAATACTATTTGTTTTCTATCCCCATACAGAGTACTTAGGGGGCGTGTTAAACTTGGTAGTACCGAGCATGCTTTAGAACCCATTTTTAAAACCTGGAAGTTACAAGATGAAAATTCTATGTCTGCGATAAATTAAGTTGCCAAATGAAACGGATTAATGAGCAGCTAAATGACCCGATAGGCTGTCAGATCCTTTAACGTAGGCATGACTCACAGTTGAGGTGTTTTATATCCATGAATCGCAAATTACCCACTGATGAAGCCATGAAAACTGTGCTAGCCATTTCCACTGTAATGTTTTAAAAGCAAGTTAAATGCAGCTGCAGCGGTATCACAAGCTGCAAACCACCCCACTGTGTTAAGATTTCCTTCACTGTTTTCACGTAAGAAGCAAACCGAAGGATTTAAAAGGCGTAGGGTCTGAAATCATAATTTTTATTCTATTCTACAGCCAGTAAAATATACTTGTGCAAGTATGAAATCTCGTCAGTGTCAACTGGCTACAGCCAGCACTCTTAGCGTAAACAGAACAGTGCACACACAGAACCACAGCCATTCAGATTTACGCTTTACAAAAGTGTCTCATAGAAAACGTATTAAACGGACCTTCTATTTATAAAATAAACCCAAGCAGTCTTATTTACCTTTGCACTTAAAAGCATAACTAGATCCCACTGCAGGCTCGTGATGGGATACCTGCTATCTCGCTCTCCTGTTGGCTGAGGAAAGCAGCAGCAGGGTACTCTTCTGGGCTCCGGCCCCTCACCTCACTGAGCAGAAAACTCAGCTCATGGTGAGCAGAGCTGCCTGTGGCACTACGGGTGGGGAGAGGAGCCCCACAAAGAAGTCACCCTGGAAAGAGAGAAGCGGACTCACAATACTGCTGATCTGGACTTAGCCGCCAATATAGACAAGGGGGCAAAGGGGAGGGAGGAGAAAGGCGATCAAAACAAAGCCGCGAGTGGTGCGCGCGCGCCCGTATGCTTTCAAGTATCGCGCCCGTGTCTGGGCACGATAATTGAAACCATATGGCAGGAACTGCACATAATAGACACCAATAGGCCAGGGGCAGAGCTATGCGGCCGCCTCTGGCCTATTGGTGTCTATTTTACAAAAGAACACGCACGGAAAGTCCAATAGCAGGGCGCAAAGGTAAAATCACAGGCACGAGCGTGTGCATTTTACAGGTCGATTTTCAAAACCCGGACAAAAGGACTCTCGCCTGCGCGAGCACTGCTACGCAGTGCAAAGCAGGTCGCAAGACCTAAAAACCTGAAGGACTTGTTTTGCAGCTTAAATAGTTTTCTGGATACACAGATGGCCCAGCCATTTCTCCAGAAGGAAATAAGCTATGGAGGAGATATATATAAGAACAATCAAAGCCCAAATAAGAGTTACCAAGATTAAAAAAAAAAGCCTAAAGATGATAACCACAAAGAGGAGCTATCTGGACGTATGTCTGACAGCAAATGGTTGGCAATACCCAAAAAGAACAAAACAGTACGACTCAAAAGGAGACAATTCCAGACCCAACCACTACATGATGAAATAATGCAGAGCATGTGAATCGAGAAAATTAGTCCTGTTTCAGTCTCTGGTGCAAATGCTGGCTCCGCTGGTGAAACCATACACTGACTATAGGTGGATTTATGGCCATCAATGTATATATATCTTGGTCTGATAGCCCCCTTTAGGGAGGTCCTTCTGGGGTTTTTCTTCTGCGTGGTACCACCAGGATGCCTGGCAGTCCTGAACAGAATATTTAAAAATTACCCACACGCTATCTGAAAAAATCTTGTCATGAGTCTCATTTTTTGTTTCACAAGTACAAACTCAAAACTCCTTTTTTGGGAGCTTGTTCTTGTACAACAAAATTGTTTGCTGTTCTTAAGTCATAGTGCTCTCCAATAGGTGGGGATCTGTAAATATGGTACGCGCTAGTGTGCCAGGGCAACAAAGGAAATTAATTCTGCCCCCCCTGGTGGATGGTGTACTGCACGCCCATCTCTAAATGAAGGCCTAAGTCTAATGTGTAGAAGCCTCAAAGGAAGAAAAACAGGACTAGGCTGCATGTTGACAAGAGGGCTCACAACTAGAGAAACGCGGGCTTTCCATCAATGAGAGGCCCAGCCACTAGAAACAAGTATCAGTAGGCCAGTTGTCTATGGGATGCTCCACAACTAGAAGCAGGCAGTACTCGGCCACAGAGTGCATGATGGGTCAGCAAGTTAAGCATTCGTGTTGATTTCTGTGTGAGACGATCGCTTTCATCCATTGAGATCAATAAACTGTGTACCATTCTACTGGGTAAAAGTAACACCTATTAAATAGTAACATCTGTTATTTACAGTACTTAAAAACAACAACTGTACCATGAAGTGTGTTATTAAAAATCAAGTTATTATCACGAGCCAATGCAAAACCAGGTATCATATTTTCGTTAACAATCTCAGCTTCTGGTGGAACTCCTAAAGGGATAGATTGATTGATTGATTTATTGACCAAAGAGTATACCAAAAAAGCGCTTTGACGCCTCGTCAGGGGTAGTAAGCGCTAAATAAATGCAATTACAATACAATACATGTATATAATATAAATGTAAAACAAAAATAAACGTTTTGTGACACCGGTCTTGACACACGATACCTGTAGTGCAATGCCCCAAAAAATCTGGAAGGCTGTCCAGATATCCACTTGCACTCTCGGTGGTAGCTGGTCTCAGTCAAAAAATGAAGGTAGAGAGATATCTTCCTGATACGGTAACTGTAAATGATCACAAATGAGGAGGCTTAAAAAACCTACAACGAAAACTAAGGTAAGTGCTAATTAACCTTTTTAGAATGTATATTTAGCATTGATTCTGTTTTGCCTTGCAGGTTTTATATGAACGTGCTCTCCTGATTAAGCATGTTGCATGAAATAAATCGAGCATGGACTTCTTGAATCAGAAATAAGTAACATGAACATTGAACAAGCTACCAAATGAATTGCTTCCTCATTTGTGATCATTTATATGTGCCTCGTTATAAATATATCAACCTACATTTAATTTTTGACTCTGTGAGGGCTAGTGCAACCGGTGGAATCTGAACAGCCTTTTAGGTCGTATTTCGCAGCGCAAGGAAACATGTCTATGAGGGAGAGCCTAGAAGCACACCAGACTGTCATGGTGAAGACGGAGGGATGGGCTTCAGGTGTAGGAGAATCGTTACTCCTGGAAACATAAGACTAAGCCTCAGGCTCACACCAAGCCTCGCGCCACAACAACTCACAGGACGGGGTCTCGCGCCCATGGAGTGCTCGCAAACAGAAGTGTGCAGGAGTAAGCGCCAGAGGTATCACTGGCCTCGCAGCTAGAAACTCCCAGGACTGGGCCTCATGCACAAGGATGGTCGCACAAGGGACCCTCAAGAATAGGGGTATATGCCCTGAAGAACAAACCGCAGAAGAAACTCAGAAACCATGCTTGATGCTCAGGAGGCACCGCACAAAAAAACGAAATTAGGCTTCAATCCACTGGAAGTAATCACAAAATAACACGCACATAATCAGTGTTCGCTTTTATGTTTTCTATAATGAGAAATCAAAACTGCAAGAAAAAGAAAAATAAATATAAGAAATGCACACTTAGTCGTGAAAGCCAGTTGGCAAGCCCGAGGTCAGCAAAACAAAGGCCGTTGTTGCAGATTTCGCCAGGGCATGCGAGTCAGGGGCTCTGCTCACTAACAGATTGCAAAGTGGAAGCTGAGGGTGGGGGAGGAAGCTCAGATGTGGCGTCACCACGAGAGGAGAGCAGCACAGGTTTTGAGGTTTTTAAAGGGTCCCTTGGTAAACACTGCGCACAACGCAAGGCAGGAAGCCCGGAATGGCATTGCCATGTGTCGGCTTGCCCCCTGCTGTGGGAAGAGGCGGGCTGCACTGGCTATCCGACTTTGATCTGGGCCTCCTGTTCAAACCCTTAGCGGCCTTTATAATGTAAACTCCCTCCAGGGCTCACAGGGGTCTTTACATATGCAGTAAACTTGAGCTGTGAGCATCTCTGATTGAAGTTTCTAATTCAAGTTTTTGGAGAAGCTCATGCCGCCTTCCTGGGGTCACAGTGATGTCAGAACCTGGAAAGGTGAATGAAGCGCATCACACACCCCCTCACAATTATAAAGAACAACAGAACAAAACATCTAAAGTGATTGGACGAAACCAAAGCGGAATAGGACAGGGGTGTTTATACATTTAATAGAATGTATTGAACATATGGCATCAGGTAGTAAAATATAGAGATTTCAGATTCCGGATGTTATACAACATGCCATGTTCAGATGGCCGTGTTATAGTGACCTGGGCCTTCCATGATGAGTCGTGCGCCTCTAGTTTTTTTGCTGATTTGGTATGTTATGTCCATATACCTCGGAAACTCTCCGAGTTAATGCTTGATAAGTAGACACCACTAGTCGGAATTGATGAGAGGAGATGGCCTCTCTCCGTTTGTGACTTGGACTGTCTAAAGTTCCTGTACTGACTCCGAGATATTTCGACTTAAATGTATTAGATGTCGCAACCTCAAAACAAGCGCGCACTGAAGTTGACGAGGAGGGAGTGGGAGGGGGAGTGGGGGCGGGCACAGTGGTGCGGGACTTCAAAGGGGCCGCGAAAGTGAAAGAAAACGAGTGCTTTCAGGCTGCCAAATGGTGCGCGCGCCCGGGGCACATGCACTGTATTTGGAGGCCTGAAAGCACTCGTTTGCACTTCCAAAACTCGCTTACTATAAGTCTCACCAGAGCAGCGCTAAAGCGCTGTCTCAGGCGAGACCTAAAAATCAGAGATACAAAAACCTGCAGTACCTGCCTTCCACCGCTGAGCTACTTTTCACCTAAGTAATAACAATAAAACAATAATAATAATAAGAACAATCATCATCATGAAGCTAGGCAGAAACATGCATGCATAAATGATGTGGTGGGAAATCTATGTACCTGCACCTGCCATTTCACAATTGCGTTATCTACACATGTGCAATGACCTCTATGCAGATATTGGATAAGGCTGTGTAGATATATTCTATGCAGAAAATGCACCGTAAGAAATTAGCATCATTAAGGGCACATTTTCCTGTACACATTGCACCAGGTTTTTCTTCATGAAATCTGTACGGGGAAAAGAACAAGGAAGAGCAGTGTACCCACACAGCTTGGAAACCTGATTCAGCCATCAACTCCTGTTACCTGAAGAATTCAGGGGCATATTAACAAGGCGGCGCTATAAAATTATCGCCGCTTTTGCAGCCGTTTTCGGCCGAAAAACGGTCTTAATTTTATCGCCTTATCAGCAAAGACACGCTATCGCGTGGTTTGCTGACTCAGCGCCCATTTCCAGCGCGCCTAACTTTGCATCGCTAATGAGATGCAAAGTAGGCGTGGCTGTGAAACCAACCAGGGAAAATATCGCGAAGGCAGCTTCGCGATATTAACAAGGAAGGGTAGCAATTATTTAAATCGCGTTAAGTATGCCTTAACGCAGGAATTTAACATCTGTTAAATTCCTGACTAAGGCATACTTAACACGGGGGATGGATTCTGTGGCTAAGGCCACAGGCCCTATCATCTAGGATATCGCCGTTTTCCACCATGGAAAATGGCGATAGCCACACTATCTCTGGAATTTTTATCGCCTCGGCGATGCGCGTTGTTGATAACGCGCTAACTGGGCGATAAATTAAAGAGATAGCCGGCAATAAATATGCAAGTACTAAGCGCGCTTTGCGATATTTATCGCCGACCCTTGTTAATATACCCCTAGATTTACCCATGTATCTTAAGAGGATCTAAGTTTTGTTCCACACACATCTACTTAATATTTTCTAAAACATAAATACAAAGGTGCACAAGCCAAAGGCCTCTTCCTAAGTGGATATGATTGACACTGTGCTTGGATTTGGGACACATAATAAAATTGTAAGAGAATTGATCTACATCTCTCAAAAGGAAAGATAATTTACTCCCAAGAAGGCTGAGATCATTGTGAACGTTGTTATGGAACATCATGGCTACTTCCACACTGTGGCCCTTGCACCCTGACCTCATCTGGCAGACAAGCCGTGTAAGAGGACGTTACCAACATGGCGAATAGAGTGAGGTTGGAGATGAGTGGTGGTGAATAACAGCCGATCAATGTGAAGCTGAAAACGATACACGTGGGAGCTGTATTGCCTGGGAGTGGTGCCAGGATCCACCACAGATTCACACCTCTGGTGCACGAAGTGCTGAGTATCATCTGACTGCCAGTCCCACAGTGACTGAGCATCCCAAAATCAGGAGCCACATGCTGAGGAAAGCAAAGCTTCAAACAGTAAATCACCAAAAATCATGTATTCGCACGGAGTTCATGTAGAGGTGCGCCTTAGTCCCATTGCACTATTACCCACTGGCTACTCAAGCTCCTGTTTCACCAATGACCATGGAGACTTTGGCTAGGAGTTTACTAGTGGATGAGGGATAAGAAAAGTGGTACTCATGCCCTGGGGAGGGGTGTTGTCTTCTGGTGGGTACTGTGGCACTAACAGCCTTCTTCTCCTCATCACTTATGACATTGTGATCTAAGCAGTTGGTGTCAAAATCTATCCTTTCCCCGCTAAAGATTGTCTCAGGCTGAACGGATATGAACTTTTGGCTGGCACCGTGTCACATGCCTGGCGGAGGGTGATGTAGTTTTGTTTCAGCAATGGTGGCACCAGCTGATGTCAACCAATCCTCCTTGTTCGATCAAGATGAGACACTTGATTATCTACGAGTTACAGTAACATGAACATGCAGTACTGAGGGCATCTGGGCACCGTTTCCTTTATCTACAAATATGTGCCAGGCCTGTTGTCGACCCATGATGCACAATTTCACAATTTCATGACTCAGATGGGCTATAGACGAGATTGGTAATAGGGACATTGCTTGGGACTTGCTCACTTCCTTGCTGCTAGAGAGAGGTTAAGTGTTGAAAATCTTTTCTCACTACTCAAGAGTTTAAGCCCCTGAAGCAGTGAGTTATAAAGGGGTCCTCGCTCAGCCCCACTTTATTTATAATTTATGTGGCTCCCCTAATCTGTCTGATACAGTCTTTTGGTATTTCCATGATGACCCAAACAGACAATTTAGATGATCATGCAGGATACTCTAGCGACAATTTTAAAAACTGATTTTCAGGTGTTGCTTCATGGATGGGAGCTTGCGCTAAAGCTAAAAACAGATAAAACAGAAATCGGCATCTTGAGCGGTTCACAGAAGATCTGGGCCAATAATTGGTGGCCCTCAAACTTAGGCTCTCTACCCTCTCCTGTGGCAAAACATTTAAGAGTTATTGTAGACAATTCACTCACCCTTGAACCTTAAGTCAATAATGGGACTTTGCCTCCCTTTTTCTGCATAAGGAAACTAAGTAAAACTTGCCAAATGTTGCCGCTGCATTGTTGGAAAGTGTTCCTCCAGTCAACACTTTTATCCAGATTGGTCTGCTGCAGTGCCTTTATCCTGAGCCCTCCAAACGCCATGTATGTAAATTGCAAATGGTTAAGAATTTAGCTGCTCGCCTAATGGTTGGTCTTCAGAGACATATTCACCTTTTGCCTTTCCTGACCAAGCTACACTGGCTGCCTATCAGCAAAATATTTTAGTTTGAACTGTTTTGCCTTCCCTATTGGGATTTGCATCAATGACCTTCTACCTCCAATGAAAACACTGCACTACTGATAGGTTCACTTTTCCACTTGTGTAAGGCTTGTGAGACAAGCTGGGTCTGGTGGATTAGTGTACTAATGTGTCTACTGTAAGGGCTTGTGTTCCACCTCATGGGCACAGGTTCAAATCCCAGCGGGTCCACTCACCCTTTCATCCTTCTGAGGTTGGTACAATGAGTTCCATTGAGTTGTGTAACAAAAACACATCTGTTATTAAACACCAAGATACCCTTGGGCTAACATGTGCTTTACAAATACTTATGTTATTCATTGATATATAAATGAACCCTTTGGTGGTCTCTCGTTCTCAGTTCAGTAAGGAACACAATTTCACTCGCCATCACATATGAACCAGACCAACAGGGATTTAGGAAACCCCATAATATTATGCTTTTGACTGCTCAGTAAATGATTCTTTCTTTCCGGCATATATTTAGATTACGTTTGTTCTAGTGCCAGGACAGTCTTCTTTACAAATTAATAATGTAGCAGAACACACAAGGAGATGGGTCAATACCAGACGCAGTCAGTCTGTCAGATAAATAATCTGGAAATGCCAATCAAACATGTGCTCTTGTGGCAGTAAATAGTTGTGGGAAAAACACGGGTTAGAAACTATGGTGACCTGTGGCTCCTCGGTGACTTACATCACAAATGCAAATCATTTGAGCAATCACATTCCACATCTCCACAACAGGCATCTCTAGAGATGCCACTTCTTTGGGTTTCTTGGAGAGACACTTAGCCCATGTACAGAGGTATTTCCTTCAGCATTTGATATTTGCACGTCATCGCTGACCAACAACTCCCAATTGTGCTAGGCGCTGTCTGGAAGAGAGGAGTGCCATGGACGTTGTCTGTGGTCATGGTTGAGGAGGCTGACAGAGGGCTGTGTGCATAGTTTATGCTGAGTATGAGACTTGTCTGTCTGATGATTTAATTGATCAACTTCCTAGCCCCATTGGCCCCAACTGCACATCTATTGCAGGTTTTTCACCCGCTCACATGTGAGCCATCTATGTGACATAGTGTAGCACTACTCATTCTGACACGGGGACTATGACACATTGAAATAGGTGTCCGCAGTGCTTAATTTGTAAATAAATAAGTGCCTGGGCTTTTGTCAGGAGGCCACAGCAGCTTGCACCACACATTGAACCTGCCATGCTGCCAATGATAGCAGCAACACAACTAGTAACCATCTCACACCTACAAGTGTGACGATTCGGACTATTCCACGTCCCCAAAGCTATAAGAATGGCTTGGGCAACAGGTAATAGTCAATTTTAATGTATATTGAATTAATTATTATAATTGTTTTTTAGTTTTATTTAGTGCAAACGAGACCCGAGACATTGGGTATCAGAGCGCTTTACATGAGAACCAGTTTCGTTACAGATGGACACATTCCTTTATTTGTTAGGCACGGGGAGATGAAGTGATTTGCCCAGAATCACAGGATGTTGAGCGTCGTTGCCAAGACTCGAACCCAGTTCCCCAGATTCGAGGTCGACAGCTCTAGCCGTAAGGCTTTATCATCTCCTCGATTATTGACTCTTGTTGTAGCTATCTCTAAATTAGCCAGACAGTGCCACCACATGGCAGACTGTCAAAAGTGCCAGTGTTGACAAATAAGGGCTGGTGCCAAGCACCGGAAACCACCAGCTCAAATTAGGCACTGGGTGCCTCAGGCTGTCATAGTAGCAGAAGTAACGTATACAGATGGTATATGTCCCTGGTGGATCTCATACCTGGGGATCTCAAGTGAATAAAGATGTCATCAAAAGGTTCCTTGCACCCACTCCCCAGTTCCTTTTACCTACAATGGGAGTACATTCTGGTTGAGGGTGGAGTCATGGGTTTAAGTCAGTATGTATGACCTGATGCACTGAATATTGTTCATAACACAACAGATCCATACCATCTTGCACACTATTGTTATGAATGTAGTAATGCTCCTCCAGTCTGGTTCTGGCACCTAAGGCATGGCTTCAAGAGTCTACCTGCTCGATGATGCCAACAGTTTGCAAGTGTGTTGTTTTGTATCTCTATTAAGACTGTGGGACAAACTAGCTGCAGAGTGAGAGGGCACTGTCAGGCGTGTTGTGGACACAGCCACCTGCTTTAGCAGCTACAGCGAGGGTGGACTTCATTATGGGCCAATTCAGCAGGCATAAGCTCATAATTAACGCTAAAGAAAGATGGGTCAATAGAAAAGGGAAAGAAGGATGGAAGGTCAGAAGACGGGATGGCTGAAGGGTGAATGGGGGAAAGAATGCATGGGTAGGTTAAAGGATGATTGAAAGTATGCATGTGTGGGAGAAAGGATGAGTAAAATGATGGATGTGTGAAAGGATACATGGGTGGGTAAAAGGATGGGTGAAATGTTGAGTGTGTTGGTGAAAGGGTAGATGTGTGAACGGATGTATGGATGGGGAAAGGATGAGTGAAAGTCTGGACGGGTGAAAGGATGTGTGGGTGGGTGAAAGGGTGGGTGGGTGAAAAGATGTGTGGGTGGATGAAAGGATATCTGGGTAGGTGAATGGGTAAAAGGAGGTGTTGGTGTTTGAATGGGTGAGAGGATTGATGGCTGGAACAGTGAAAGATAGGATAATGGATGAAAGAATGAATGGATGAAAGAAGGAATGGAAAGGTGAAATGGTGGATGGAAGGCTGAAAGGATGAATGGCTAGATGGTTGGATGGAACAAACTTGGGAGCTCTTCTGGGGAGGGTCGGGCTCGCTTGCTTTGCATGCTTGGTGCCATTAGTGCTTTGGTTGAAATAGTGGGGTATTTACATTTTCTGGCTCCTCCCTGGGGCACTATCATCCACATGGAGAGGCTATGCCATATAAGTGCAATATATTTATGTATCTGGCAGTATGAACGGATACGCATTGCAGTTTTGCCACTCCCATTGTATTTGCTCCTTGTGTGTGCCACCAAGAACTGTTTGTGATGTCATGCACATTTCACAAGACAATACATGCACATTTCCGATGACCCTACTCATTAACAGAGCCACAAGTCACTGTAGTATCAAGCCCATAGTTACGCCGCAGCAGTTGACTGCCTAAAATGTGCATGCCATCTGTTGCCACAGGAACATTGCCATACACAAGGATGATGTGTCAACAGTGGTTATACAGCTTTGTATGGCTTTTGATGGCTGAAGGGCATAAAGCGCTGTTGTGTATTGTGTCACAGTTTGCAGTTGCCTTGACGCACATTGCCTCGGCAATGTAGAGTGTAGAGTGGTAGTAGAAAGATGTACAGCTGCATATGGTTGTTGAGTCGCACAACACCAGGTGGAAGCATCCCTGCAGGTTAGGTTGCAAGTTGCCTTCTGCAATGCCACTGATCTTCTGGAAGTGCCCGAGTCCTAAAGCCAACAAAAACAGGTCAGAGAAAAAAGGAGGAAGAAGGCAAAAGTTTAGGGATAACCCTGCAAAAAGGACCAGGTCCAACATGGTTGCTGAGACGCACAACACCAAGTGGTAGCATCCCTGCAGGTTAGGTTCCAAGATGCCTTCTGCAATGCCACTGATCTTCCGTAAACAACCTGGTAAAATCAGGTCCAGTGTGCAGGCACTCAGGAACAATGGGTGCGGGAACCCCAGCTTACTCATTCAGGTGGTAATTCTGCGCCACCTGACACACAATCAAGGCCTAAATGTTATAATGGGACAAAGAGGATAGCTCTGTAGTTTGGACCTGTGGACTAAGATGCCAGATCTCACATAAATGTTTTTCATACAATGGCATCTTTCATCCAGAATCAGAATATTAAACAATGTGTATCCATATTTAATAAAGTAGTATTGAACTGTGTGGTACTGTTTAGTGAAACACGCGCACTGAGCACACCCCTTAATCTAATTGCAATGACAGCCGTGTGAGCAGATGTTCCAGCACTGCAGCACCTAGGGAACAAAAGGCAGCTTGCAACACACCTCCAGGCCAAAAATAAAAAGACCCTGAGGGATTAGGAATTTTGACAGTATCATTTTTCTTGAATCTTCAGGACGCCAAGTCTGGCTTGCAGTGGGAAATTGTCACTATTTCCCAGCAGGGAAAGGATTAGCAATGGGAATGGTATCGCTGACACTTTGGAGAAACAAAGGAGAGTTATTCCTGGAATTGAAGGAGGGGGCATGGCCGCATTTCAGAACAAGCATTAGCAAAGCCAGGAGGACTTTCTGTAATTAACAAATGCTGTTTTCCACATTAAAGCCTGCCCTATTGGCTTAGAAAGCAAAAAGTATTGTGTTTGTATAGAATGCATACAGCAATGAAAGATTTGAATATTACAAGAAGTATGATGATCGAATGTAAATATTTAAATGTAAAAAAGACCTCATGCTTTGCAATGGAGGCACCTCATGGAAGGCGGGATGATTCACCGATCAGCCACCAGTATGAGGTGAGACACTAATACACTGCTGGGGAGAGGGAAAGCCCACTCTATGCATGATTGAAAGGCAAAGTCAGAATATGTCCCGCAGGCAGCGGCGCTATCAAGCAAGACTTAATTAAAGCATTGGGCTTGCTTGAGCGGACACCCACCACTAACCACACCCCTTTGTTTCTCTGGTCACGCCACTCATGCTGACCACAGATTTTTTTAAAAAACTTTATTTACCATTTTCATATAAAATCACGACAATGTGAAGCATGTGCTCAATGTAGCTATACAGTAGTTGCAGCACAACAGGCAGTTATCACACAAAAAAGCACTTTCAGATAGCGGCAATTTGTACATGGTTTTACCTAGATTCTAATTAATATCTCCTTTTTCAATGATCCCTGCATTTTCAGATAACATATAACAGATGTCATTAACTAGTTGAGCACGAGGGAAGGGGAGTCAGCCTACTCCAGTAGGAACTAGCCCTGCAGGCGGCTGAGACGGGGTGGCCGACCCCAGTTTCAGCAGATAGTTCTTCAGAGGACTCCATATTTCCTTGGGCCTCAATGTCACGGGTAGGGTTGATGCAAACAGCTCACAATTGGTGTTACAGTAAATTGACCACAATTAAAAAGAGTGTGCTCAGGACACCCCCGCGCCGCACGGCCACCAGCTGCTGCGTGTGCTTCTCGCCTGCCCCTGCCCTCAGCCTCGCTGTGCCCGCCCCCCGCCACTTGCGTGGTCTCCCACGTACTCTGTTGCTTTTGCTAATTCTGTTCTATTGTTGTCCTATTCAGTTTTGTTTTGCCCTTATTTCTGGATTGTGTGGCCCCCTGTGCTAATTTCACTGTTTCTGTCCCCTGTGCACACCCGCCCCGCTCCCCGCTTCCCGCCGCCGTGAGAGCGGCCACGCCCCCTTTTCTTTCTGTACCCTCCCCGTTCCCGCCTCCCAGCTGCTCCTCCCTCCCTCCCACTTGGCCATAAATGGCGACCGCGCGATGCAGGTGAGTGTGACCTGTGCTCAGGACACCCCCGCGCCGCACGGCCACCAGCTGCTGCGTGTGCTTCCCGCCTGCCGCTGCCCTCAGCCTCGCTGAGCCCGCCCCCCGCCACTTGCGTGGTCTCCTACATACTCTGTTGCTTTTGCTAATTCTGTTCTATTGTTGTCCTATTCAGTTTTGTTTTGCCCTTATTTCTGGATTGTGTGGCCCCCTGTGCTAATTTCACTGTTTCTGTCCCCTGTGCACACCCGCCCCGCTCCCCGCTTCCCGCCGCCGTGAGAGCGGCCACGCCCCCTTTTCCTTCTGTACCCTCCCCGCTCCCGCCTCCCAGCTGCTCCTCCCTCCCTCCCACTTCGCCATAAATGGCCAACACGCAGCGTTGATGCGCAGCGGGCGGGCCGATTGTGCGCCGAAGGCGCGCCAAAGGTAAGCCTGTCTGCGCCCGTCCGCGTCTGGACTGCGCCCAGCGCCAGGACCCCTGGCCCCCGCAGACACGAGCCCACCCGCAGGACCTATGACGCCACCGAACTCAACGCACTCAACACCGGCCGGCTCCCTGGATGCTACCGAGCCACCCCGAGACGCACCCACGGACCCTTCAGCTGCCAATCCTGCAAGTTCCCCTGCATCCGGCCCTGCACTACACCCGCACCAGCCAAGCCGAGCACCAACAGCAACCACCTGAAGTGCATCCTACTCAACACTCGCTCCGTCCACAGACACGCCGTCCAACTCTGGAACCTGATCGACACAACATCACCAGACGTCGCCTTCCTCACGGAAACCTGGATGAACGCCTCCTCAGCACGCGACATCGCCATCGCCATCCCGGACGGATACAAGATCACCCGGAGGGACCGCGCCAACCAGAATGGAGGAGGCATCGCCATCGTCCACAAGAACACCATCCGCATCACGACCAACTCCGAAGACACCCTCACAGCCGCCGAATACCTGCACTTCCAGATCCACACCGACCCCAAGACCACCCTCAGAGGCACCCTCATCTACAGACCCCCGGGACCACGCACACAATTCAGCGAAGACATCGCCGACTTCATCAGCCCGTACGCCCTCCCCTCCGCCGACTACATCCTCCTCGGGGACCTCAACTTCCACCTGGAGAACAACAACGACCGCAATACCACCACCCTGCTGGACAACCTCGCCACCCTCGGTCTCAAACAGCTGGTGACCACCCCCACCCACCTCGCCGGACACACACTAGACGCCGTCTTCTCCTCCAGCAAGGACATCACCTTCAGCCACGCCACCGGACTCCACTGGACGGACCACAGCTGCGTCCACTTCAGCTACAGAAAGAACACAATCCACCACCACCAGCAACAGGTTGCCCGCAGAAGCTGGAACAAGATCACAGCCGACCAGCTCGCCGCATCCCTGAGCCAGGACCCCCCCGCCAGCTCAGCAAACCCCAGCCAGGCCGCCATCAACCTCACGAAGTGGATCAGCAACTGCGCAGACGACCTCGCCCCACTGAGGACCCCGCCCAGCAGACCCGGCAGCAAGAAAGCACCATGGTTCACCGACGAACTCAAGAGCTCCAAGAAGAACTGCCGAGCCCTCGAGAGAGCCTGGCGCAGAGACCCAACACCAGACAACATGACCACCCTCAAGCTCGCCACTCGAAAACACCACCAACTGATCCACACCACCAAGAAAACCGCATTCAAGGAACGACTGGACAACAACGCCCACAACAGCAAGGAACTCTCCAACATCGTCAAAGAGCTCTCCAACCCCAGCGCCGGAAACAACAACATCACCCCATCACAAGAGCTCTGCAACTCCCTCGCCTCCTACTTCCACAACAAGATCGCGGACATACACAACAGCTTCAGCACACAGCCAATGCACCCCACGACAGCACCTGCACCCCCCACCACCACCCTCCGCGCCTGGACCCCGATCAACACCGAGGAAACCCTACACACGATGAACACCATCCACTCCGGATCTCCAACCGACCCCTGCCCTCACCACGTCTTCAACAAGGCCGACTCCGTCATCGCACCCCGCCTGCGGGACATCATCAACACCTCCTTCGACACCGCTACCTTCCCGGAGAGCTGGAAGCATGCCGAACTCAGCGCTCTCCTGAAGAAGCCCTCAGCGGACCCCACCGAACTCAAAAACTACCGCCCCATCTCGCTCCTCCCGTTTCCGGCCAAAGTCATCGGGAAGACCGTCAACAAGCAGCTGGCTGCCTTCCTTGAGACGAATGGATCCCTCAACCGCTCGCAGTCTGGCTTCCAGGCTAACCACAGCACCGAGACCGCCCTCATCGCAGCCACTGATGAATTCCGAGCCCTGCTCGACAACGGGGAAACAGCGGCCCTCATCCTCCTGGACCTCTCCGCAGCATTCGACACTGTCTGCCACCGCACCCTAGTGCAGCGCCTCAGCAACGTCGGAATCCAAGAGAAGGCACTAGAATGGATCATCTCCTTCCTCGCCGGAAGGACACAGAGAGTCCGCCTCCCCCCGTTCAGATCAGAAGCCACCGAAGTCATCTGCGGCGTTCCTCAAGGCTCCTCGCTCAGCCCCACCCTCTTCAATGTCTACATGAGCCCCCTTGCGGCCATCACACGCCAACACAACCTCAACATCATCTCCTACGCCGACGACACCCAGCTGATCCTCTCCCTCACCAACGACCTCGCCACCGCCAGAACCAACCTCCACGAAGGGATGAAAGACGTACCGAGTGGATGATGAACAGCCGCCTGAAACTGAACTCAGATAAAACGGAAGTCCTCATCCTGGGATCGTCACCCTCCGCCTGGGACGCCTCGTGGTGGCCGCCCGCCCTGGGCAGCGCACCCAAACCAACAGACCACGCACGCAACCTGGGCTTCATCCTGGACTCCTCCTTCTCCATGACCAGACAAGTCAACGCCGTCTCCTCGTCGTGCTTCAACATCCTGCGCATGCTACGGAAGATCTTCCGGTGGATCCCCACCGAGACCAGGAAGACGGTCACTCAGGCCCTCGTCACCAGCCGACTGGACTACGGCAACCCCCTCTACACCGGAACAACTGCTAAACTCCAGAAGAGACTCCAGCGGATCCAGAATGCCTCAGCAAGACTCATCCTGGACATCCCCCAACACAGCCACATCTCCGGACACCTGAGAGACCTGCACTGGCTCCCGGTCAACAAGAGGATCACGTTCCGACTCCTCACCCACGCACACAAAGCTCTCCACAACCAAGGCCCAAGATACCTCAACGACCGCCTGAACTTCTACACTCCCATCCGCCAGCTTCGATCAACCAGCCACGCCCTCGCCGCCGTCCCCCGCATCCGAAGAACCACAACGGGAGGAAGATCCTTCTCCTACCTGGCCGCCAAGACATGGAACTCCCTTCCCGCCCACCTCCGCCTGACCCAAGACCACCTCGCCTTCAGGAAGCAGCTCAAGACCTGGCTGTTCGAGCAGTAGCGGACCCCCCCTTCCCAAGCGCCTTGAGACCCTCCGGGTGAGTAGCGCGCTATACAAATGCCTTGATTGATTGATTGATTGATTGATTGATTGATTGATTGATTGATCTAAGTAATATGTAGGCCAATGGGAATAGATTGAAAAGGTTTAGTGTTTGGGAGAGCACCAAGATACCCTAAAGTTTGATATTAAAATATATAATTTCAGAAGTATTAGCTGAGTGTTAAATATTTGCATTTAAATACAGTGATTCATGTCTAAAGAATGTAATCATGAGGAGAGTGATTAGTGTCACCATACTACATTCCGATGTACGAGTTGATACCGACTCAGGTACAAACATAGGGCCTGATTTCGATCTCAGCGGGCGGGTTACTCCGTTCCAACAGTGACGGATATCCCATCCACCGAAATCTAAATCCCATGGCATATAATGGGATTTAGATTTCAGCAGACAGGATATCCGCCACCCTTGTGACAGAGTAACCCGTTCACCGAGATCGTAATCAGGCCCATAGTTTTGAACTCCAATAGGCATGACAAGTCATTTACAGATTTGGCACTGACTCAGTCACAGTCAGCGGCTTTTCCCAAAATAGATTTCGCCAGGTAAAATCTGGCAGATTTCCTGCATGGGGAAAATTCCAAGATTTGCAGCTCTGGAGGAGAGAAAATGTTTCCTTTACTGTATTATTCCCAATCTGGAGGTGCAGAGCTCATAACTTGGCGGTAATACCATTCCTGACCGTTTTGTTATTTCCCCACTACCTCCTGGAAGTACCTCGTACATTTGCATAGGTCCCACTGTAGATTACATTGGTAAGCAGTGGGATAGTCATTGTAGAGGCCCAGATGTGCCTCGTTGTCTTTTGTTGGTATGAATAACTGTATCTCAATCATCTCAGCAGCTCTGTTATCAGTCACCATTCTAAGGTGGGAGGCAAACACAATAACTAGTACTACTACTTAAGCCAACATTTTTTTAAAGTATTAACTATAAGTTACACAGTGCAAATTGTAGCTATATTCAGATCTAACTGTTGCCATTTGCTACAGCTTTCAAGTATTACATTATTTATTTATTTTTGCAAAAAGCACTGGCAAAACCAATAGGGCTAGCCTTGCAGGCTCGTGCCATGAGTATTTTTTGTTTTGCAAGCAAGACAATTAGGATGAAATACAAAGAAAAGCCACCTTTAAATATGGTTGATATATGTTTGCAATTAAAATGTCAAATGTGAAGAATATCCACAGGTGTGCCTGTTTTACTAGCGAAGTGGTCTAAACAGCAAGCCTTTTAGTTGCATCATTATTGTACTTTTGAAGAAGACAAGAATACATCCCCACCTAACCAAGCACTCAAATTGCTGCCAGCTACAAAGTTAAAATGTCATTTAAACATTTCATAACAAATTGTAAAAAGGAGATTAGGCAAAAACAAATAGCTGGTATATAATGTTAATAAAAAAGTAAATAAAATAAAAATGTACACTTTGAACCAGCTTTTTAACTGTTAAGAAAGAACTACCTTTAAGCGGCTATGAAGAATGTGTACAGGCTTTGCACAGTCACTCAAAGTACAGGAAGCCAATAGGTGAAGTGGGCTGACCCATTGGTCCATGCTGTATGCTGTGGTGGGCAGAAGCAATATATGAATGACAGTTCAAGAGGCCAAAGGAAGAAGCTTGCTAACAAAAAGTCTGTCTCTGCAGATACATGATGTATGATGTTTAGGGGGAAAAATGAGTCTGGTGAAACAGCTAAAACTGTCTCAAAGGCCAGACCTAAATATAGAAAATATTGAAAGACAAGAGCTGGTAAATCACTCACAAGCGCTGGGGAAGTGCTTTTGAGGTGTTTATTGTTTATGTGAGAATTTTCCATTCAACCGTAACTGAGTGGGAACCAGGAATTCAGCACTAGGCATTCGTATTCGCCAAGTCGGTCAGAGCTGCCAGAGAATAGATTGCAATAAATGAAACTAGAAATGTCTGAAGAGCAAATCTTCCCCTTAACCACATATATGTGGATCCATAGCAATGCGAAAGGAACTTCTGTGCTATATATCAGCGTATTGTTCGATTCGCACCCCTGACGTCGCCAGAGCTTTTGGTTTTATTGAGCTGTGGTTTTTGGTGTCCTTCCAACGGTCACTGGATTCCATGCCCAATAACTCATTTCCAGTAGCCACGTGAACTGATGTTTCTTGCAGACTTGGCTGTTACAGCCACAGTCCTTTTAGTACAGTGTAAACAAAATGAATGTACTCCAGGCAAACAATCGCAGGCCTCATCTGGGAGGGATATCCATCTAAAACTAAAAGATATCCCAGCAAAGCAAGATGTTCCACATCAGAGTAAATTAACATCAAAATTATACTAAATCAAAACAAACGAGTCACTAAAGGAATTAAAGGTGTGTTAGCATTAACACAACAGTGACTTCCAGCAACCCACAGTTTAGTTCACCAAACAATAAACAGAGGGTGTACAGTGAGTCCCTGTGCAACACTATTACATTATTACGCGTCATTCAAGTCTCCATTTTACTGTCCATATCTTCTTCTGCAAACCACTATTTGTGATTGAGTCCATGATTCAAGCTCAGATGTACTCGAAATGAAAATTCCAAAATGCACAATGTGAAAAGCCCAGGACTTGAATCATCAAGAAACCTTAGAAGAAGATCAGGGAGGATTCTAAATATTTCATCTACAGTTGTTCCTGACTTCAGATTCTTGGCTTGAATTCAGTATTTAACCCTAAGAGCCTCGGCTCCCTCCTGATCACATCACAAGTCTTCAATCCCTCTGTTTTTGGTTTTAAATAAAGGGTATGAAGTGCACCTATATACCCGCACTAAAGTGCAGTATGTAGGTGCACTTGGGGAGAGGAGTTTGCCTAACGGCCAGGGCGGTGGACCTTGAATCTGGGGAACAGGTTCGAGTCTCGGCAATGACGCTGAACAGCCTGTAATTCTGGGCAAATCACTTAATCTTCCCGTGCCTAACAAAAATGAATGTGTCCTCATGTATTGCAACGTAAAGTTCGCGCTATATAAAACTCTGTGAAACAAAAAGTGAATAAGAGTCTGGTTCCTAGTGTAGTACTGCGAGCTATTAACTGGTCTTTTAAACACTATGGGCCTATTCGCAAAGGTAAATTAATGCATTCCTTAAATTCCCTCACGCCCTTCCCCTTGAGTAGGATGTCCCATTTTCCAGCCACTCCCCCTTGTCGATTCCACATTTACTACTAAAACGTATACCTACACCTAAGATCTTGCCACCATGGCAGAGATTTCTGCACTGAAAAGATAGGAGATGGGAAGTCTACCTCATAAGTTTATGAATAGAATTTGAAGGTCGAAATGCGTCAGCGTAGCTAAGGTTCTGAGTACACATAACAGTAGTGGCTCCTGGACGAAGTGCTGCGAGGCGGTGGTGCGGGGCGGGGCGGGGGAGTGTCAGGGTGGGCTATAGTAAACTCCGGATTAAGACCCAACGGAGTTCAGTAACTAAATAAATAAAATGAATTACATTGCGCGCTGCATCGCCGGTTTGGCGTAACATGAACACAAGAGGTGTGAGGTGTGAATCGACAGCCCTGAATGTCACTCTCCATTGTTCTGCCCTCTGACATCCGCCTACACTGGGACTGGTACCTGTGACAAAGATTGGTTGATAATGCATTTATTTCAAGATGCTTTGTCCAGTTCCATCTGCATTCTTAACCTAACACTATTTAATTGTTTGCGCTTCTCTGGGGTACATTCTGGTTTTTATTGCTCTATTTAGCATTTGCTCCAACAGTTTGGTCCTTTCTTATTGCTTTAATCCCTGGCTAGGACCTGCCTGCAGCTTACACCACCCGGCTTTGCCTGCCCACTTCTACCTGGGCCTCTTCCTTCCCACAATAATATCAGGAGAAGTTAAAGTCTTCCACCAGCATCTTTTTTGTTTGGGCCTGTAAGGGATGGTTTGAACCTTAGGCTCGAACCCATGTTCTATGGTCCCACACCTCTTCCTTTGAACCCCTCCTCTTTTCACTCTCTTCCATCCTGCTAATGTAACTGCTTTTATCCACAGGAATAGTCGCCAACCACACCTCTACTGGCCGCAATAACATCCACTTTGTCGGTTGCACCAACCTGCTCCTGGGTCGTCCCATATATCCAGCCTACGTATGTCAGGCTCGCTCGTTCCCCAACTTGTTCCTCCTAACCAAACTATTTCCTTTTAAAGCAGCGAACTCTTATTGATCCATAAAGTACTGCTGGGGGTCCGGGATAATGATTAGGGGATGCACCTGATCACCCTTTGAGGACTCCTCAATGATTGCGTTTAGCCAGTTTCCAAGACTGAGTTTCCTATAGGATGGTCCTCGGATGTGCTGAGTAGACTCTACTGGTTGTATGATGCCCCTTCAGTGTTGCTCCTATTCACCTAGATGAACTACTCAGAGCATATACTATGGCTGGATTTAAATGGTTGCTCCCTACCACTCCTAAGAGTAGACTTTTTGTCTGGCTGGAGAATACACCGTTCTAATGGGTTGCTTTGTGCTATTTCTGGACGGAGTCCTCAAAGCATATACCAAGACTGCTTGTATAATGTCCAGTCCCACAAGTTGCTTCTATGTAGACTTGCCAGAGCATTGACCATAGCTAGGTCGCTGTGTACTTCTCATGCCTGTGGGCTGCTTCTCTCCCATCCCTGGGTGGACCTCTTTGGGGATATCTATGGTTCATTGTATAATTCCAATTCCAATAGGTTTCTCCACTGCCAGTCCTGGGTGGATTGTTGTAGCATAGACAATGCAAGATTCTATACTGCCATTCCTCTGGATTGCTCATCTGCTGCTCTTGGGTGGGCTCGACAAAGTATATGCCATGACTGGTTGTACAATCCCCATTCCAAAGGGCCGCTCCATTGCCTCTCACAGGTGGACCCTCAGAGCACAGACCATGGCTGGTTGCATAGTCAGCGTGCCCAGGGTTTGCTCCACTGCCCCACCTAGATAGACTTCACGGAGCATAAACTAACGCTGTTTGAAGATTGCCTCTCCAAAGCATACACCCTTCTCCCCTGGGCAGCTATATATTCTCTGTGACGCCTTATCAGCCGATTCTGCCATAAATACATCTGTGTAGCCCACAATGCACTCACACATTTTCCATCCATCAATGCACCATCATGTAACCCTGTCCTATTTCTGGGTCCTTTTCACTTCAATACATACCAAGGTGTAGCAACAAAAACACGATGAGAGCACAGCTTATCATTAATCGCTCAGAGAAGCCATTGGAGTAATGTCATCATCACACTGGACAGGCACCACTCAAGAAATCCCTGGTGCCCAAGAAAGAGACAAATGCATGTGTGCAACTTCGGACCATCTCTTTGGAAACCATTGGATTGCATGAAACAGCAATTTTACATAGACAATGCATAAGAGACAGTTCCACCCGAGATGACTCACTGACTCGGTTTGCTAATTCCTGTTTATACTCTTTTTTTGTGATGATGGGCATCAAAGAGTTAAAAGGGTTACGAGAAGATGAACGTTTAATGTTCTCAAGACATGGCCTGATCATTCTCATATCTGAAGGTACTGAGGACCACCCCTAGAGCTCTTTGGGATCCATCATTTTCTGGAAGAAATCCCAAGGTCCTGAATACGACTGCATTGTACGGATGGGGGGCACTTCTGCACCCATAAACACTGGAACCTTGGGTAGCACTCTTCCACAAGCATGTAAATATGAATTAGTTAATACCTCATCATGGGGAATAATGGTGTGGACCCGGTTATCTTTGCAGTATTCCGCAGAGAATTCCCAGTTCCATGTCGACGGAGAATGACGGACAGGGAAGTGAACTGACAGGGCCCCTAAAGGGCCCCAAAATACGCAGTATAATCCAACAGCTGAATTTTCTCTACAATACTATCACTATATGGATGAAATTCAGTAAGTAAATTAGTCCATACTTAGAATCTCCTCCAGAGATTGGAGAATTTGTATTCCCACCACACTCTGAGTGAGACTCTCGGTGTCGTAGGTAATAAAAGAAATAACTGAAACATTTATAGCTGGGATTGTGGTGCTTGTATATATGGATGTAAACAGCCCTAAGGAAGAGTAAATGTTTTCGATGGCAAAGCCCCAAGAAGAACAAACATCGCGAAGAAAAGGACTCTGAGGTGGAAAACATGGTACAACTGAGTTCGAGTCACCTGCACGCAAAACCTTTCTCATGAGGAGTTTTTGATTCATTAAAACATTTTTTTTTTGTAATTACTGTAGGTTTTTTCACTCATTTGAACCTCTTGGAAAAGTATTAAGAAATGCTGAATTTTGTCCACATCGGGACAGCAATTTTTACAGGGGAGTTAGCCGTTTTCCCATCTTAACATTTTGGGGTTCGTGACGTAAAATTTTGTCAAACACTGAATTAGATTAAAAGACAAAACTATTCATTGGGTTTGGATATACAAGCCAATGAATTTACATGAGTGGCATTTTTTTTTATTGTCTAGGGAAAAAGGCGAAACGTGAATATAATAAATCCAATTTTACAAGGGATTGAGGGACTTAAGACTCAATGTTTCGATAAATCAGATGCAAATGATATAGGGGAGAGGAGTTGGCCTAACTCTAGAGCCGTCCACTGGGGAATTGGGTTCGATTCTCGGCAATGACGCTGAACATCCTGTGATTCTGGGCAAATCACTTAATCTCCCCGTGCCTAACAAAAATGAATGTGTCCTCATGTAATGCAACTGGTGCTATGTAAAGCGGTCTGATACCCGATTAGGGTCAAGTTCGCGCAATATAAAACTCTGTAAAATAAAAATAAAAATAATGGGCCCGATTCACAGAACAAACTTAAGACTAAATCCTAAACTTAGTACCATTCTGGTATTCACAGAATGCACCTAGTACTTCTGGTATTCACAGAATGAACTTACTACTTTTGCTATTCACAGAATGAACTTAGTACTTTTGCTATTCACAGAATGGATTTACGACTACTAAACTTACGTCCGCACTCGGGCCGGAAATTCCGGCCCGGAGGCGGAGCTTCCGGCCCGGAGGCGGGGCTTCCGGGCCGGAGGCGGAGCTTCCGGCCCGGAGGTGGGGATTCCGGCTGATTTAGCTATGGCCGAAATCTCCACCTCCGGGCCGGAAGCTCCACCTCCGGCCCGGAAGCTCCGCCTCCGGGCCGGAAGCTCCGCCTCCGGGCCGGAATTTCCGGCCCGAGTGCGGACGTAAGTTTAGTAGTCGTAAATCCATTCTGTGATTAGCAAAAGTACTAAGTTCATTCTGTGAATAGCAAAAGTAGTAAGTTCATTCTGTGAATACCAGAAGTACTAGGTGCATTCTGTGAATACCAAAATGGTAGTAAGTTTAGGATTTAGTCTTAAGTTTGTTCTGTGAATCGGGCCCAATATGTTTTAAAGGGGCCATCAGGTGAATGATGACAAATGACGCCATCATCAAGTAAAGAAAAATTCTGGAATGCCTGTTGTTTATGATCGTTAGTGTTGTAGGCTTGGGTAATAGTAACAGTGTTTTTTCTCTACATTGGATGCACCCTCCAAAGCAGCTTGGAACAGAAACTGTGATCAACCAGGTGCGACTCCTCCGCTAGGGCGGAGAAGCGTCCCCCCACTGCTCTCAGAGCAGGAAAAATAAAACGATAACGTAGTTATTATAATTTTATTTTTCATTGGTTCGTGGCTGGGTTAGTGCGGGGCGGGGCTTTTGGTACAGAGGGAGGAGTGGTTTGCACACTCCAAGTGCACATGATTGTTTTTCAGTCGTCTTGGGCAGGCCCAACAGTCATGGGCACTTTGCATGTTCCCACCAGTCTATCATGCACAGCCTGGTGAGGAACATGCCCAGGCTCCCACTGCCTGTCTGAGCGCCGGTTCGGCTCTCAGACCAATCACAACGCTGCATTGCAGCATTGTGATTGGCTTAGGGAAGCTTGGGTGTGCTTTCTGGTTCTTGCCGGAGCAGAGGGACGACGGAGGAGAGATGCAGTGAGGAGGTACGTTTTTTTTAAAAAAAATTTTGTACCCCCCGCCTCTCGCCTCCCCCTCCACCCTCGTTCCCTGCCAGCCGCTACTGTGATCAACGCTACATGGAATTATTAAAGGACATATTTATATGACGTTTGGAAACTCCCTATCTCTCATCTCACTACGATTATAGATGGAACTAAATAACGAAAAGCCAGTTTCCTTGGTTTTAAATCATGTTGGATAACATTTAATTAAAACTAGGCTGTTTGGTGAATATCACCCAATGACGTTTTTGGACCATGTGTGGGAAACAGTAGATTTTAAGCACTTTAACAAAAACATCCATGAATGGATTTTTACGTTTGTTTTAAACAAAGCAAGTACACACACATGTCAAACGCGCTGCGGAAACAGATATCCAGAGACACAGGGGCTGTGCCCAGTGAGGGACCCAACTGACATCAAGAAAAAGGCAGGTGGGGAGGAGCTTGGCATCGGAGAAGATGGCCGCCTTTGTGCAGAGCTCCACACAGGCTCCCAGGAACAGACAAATTGCCCCAATAGATCACGATTCTGAGCAGCTGCCGATGACGGGAATGGATGGAAGAACCACTCCAACACCATACACGTGACTAGAGGGAGCGAGACCCAACTGGGGGAGAGTTACAACAGTAGAAGTGCATAACCCCTTCCAGTGCGCACTGAAGGAGACTGCCTGCATCAAACCCGCATGGAGGCTGAGGGGACAGTAACGACCAAACTACACTCCCTACAGGTTGGTTCAAGAACAAATTCTGGCAGTGAGGCCCGACCCATCCAGAGGGAAGGCCCATGTGAGCAGAATGGCTGCAACACAGCAGGCCTTGGCGGGAGCGTTGCATAAGAGGCATGTCAGGGCTCAGGCGAAGACATGGATCACCCCAGTGGGAGAAACCATGAGAGGAAAGGGGGTAAAGAGGGTGTGATATTGAGTGCCACAACACGGTACAGGACACAAGACCCATACCAGCACAGCCCCAAAGCGAGAACTGTGAGCAGGTGAGAACACTGCAAAACACTCCGGGGCCCATGTTGGTTGTTGAGGCCTTGATATTGATACACTGCTTTGGCACTGCTTTGGGTTTTTCAACCACAGACTCAGACTGAACACACCTTATGATGTACGCACCACGCTGAGAGTTCTGAAGGAAACTAACTCCATGTGAGCTCCATAGTTGCCTAGGAGACGCGCGGGGGGCAAAAACGTCATTGAAGAATGACTGTGCCACTACTACCTCCTTTGGAGGGCAACTGAAGTGGCACTACCCCCTTACTACTATTATCAGTATTATTGTTCATTGCCCAGAGCTGTTTGCTTCTCAAGGCCTCCTATATATGAGGAAAGAATGATACATAGACCATTATAAGTTCAGGAGACAAGTACTTATACAACATGCTTGCATCAAACTGATGGTGAGAGAATAGACCACAGTCTTGGGTTGGTTTTGTCATTGGTGGTACTTAGTACAACAAAAGAGCGACTTACCCCTTGGCACAGTCACTGCGAGAGATAAGACGCTGCCATCAGCAGTCTGGTGTTTAATTCAATTAACTGGTCAAGCTTGGTCAGTAATATGGCGGTTGGAAAAGCACCTATACTGTTGTACTTCATAGAAGTTGTTGGGGGCAACAAGAGAACACAACCGAAAGCAGCTCATACTTGGCAGGACATCACCTTGGACCCAATGCTGAAGAGATACAGGATCTATTATGATATATGCTTAATTGTGTCTGTTATTCTTAATACATATTTTAACACTTGGGTATTTTATCTCTGTACATCAAGTTTTTCTTTTGTGCATTATTTTTTATCTGTCATTGTGCTTTTATGGTTCTTTCTGTCTGAAAAACCGAATAAAGATTTCTATCTATCTATCTATCTACAGGGAGCTGGCACTGAATTGAGATGTGTAGGCTCAAAAAAACCTGAACTGACCGAGGAAATTAAATCAACCAGGGATGACCTGGATGCATCCACACAAAGAATGGTGCTGTGACAAACAGAGGGACTACCTTAAAAAATGAGTGAACAATGCATCGGAATGGTGTCCGGACATACAGCAAACAAAGTACACACTTACAAAGCTGGAGGATAGAGCAAGATGACATAGTGTCAATTTTTACAGAATTCAGGAGAAGATGGAGGACAGCCGTGTGAAATCCTTTCTTGCCCACACCCTCCCGGAACTGTAGAACATTATCTTTTCACTCCCACTGGAGCTACAAAGAGCACTCAGGATTCATGCTAGGGATTCAAACAAACAACATGCTACATGCCCCATTCTTGCATTCTTCTTGAGGCAGGAGCAAGTGAGGCAGGGGTTCCAAGTAGCACCCTAAATTGGCCGATTCACAATTCACAGCCAGCAAATCCAGATTCACACAGACTTCTCGCCAGAAACCTCAGGGAAAGGGAAAGCTTTCCTGAACCTAAGGCCTCCGCTATACTCTGAGCCACTGGAACTATGCAGCACAGGAGGGACACATTATGCGGCAGTGTTGAGTAAATTAAGCAGCAAGAAAAGGCAAATTAGGAGGCAAAATGTAGCACATTTTGTGATAGTATTACTTCATTATGTTGTCATTTTTACACTTGGTAACACTGTCTGAGCATTGGTTGTTCCTCATTAATACCTGGAAAACCGCAGTACCAAAGCACTCGCAAAGCAGTCAAAAAGGACAGTTTCAAGTTCTCACAATAATTCGTATTCACATTACAGTTGATTCTAAAGTGAGGACAAAAGCCAGAGGGTTGTAGACCATAAACGTGTATTAGAACCAGGAAAAACACTGTTGATTGGTCAAAGATTATGAGAGATGGCTTAAGAAATGAAACGTATAGTTGAGGAGTCATTATATTGCAGAATGTTTCACATTTGTTATATTCTGATTGGGTTGAATATGTCCAAAACAGTTGTACTTCTATTTGAGATCAGTGGCCTCCCGTAACTGACCATGAAGATCTTGATTTGCCTTCTATAAAGTTGGCAACCTCCGACAAGTCCAAGCACAGACAACCCTGATAAGTCTCCTATTCAGCGTGTGCTGCTGTCTGTAAAGTCTTGCGAAAACAACAGATGATGGACGGAATGCTCAGCTAATCAAGCATTCACCCCCAGCCACAGATCTGGGTTAAATACATTGTTTTTCTGCACACCACACCATTGCACTTCAGACCCAGACATATGCAAATCAGCCTTGACCCTGCTCCCTATGGGAAGAGTCCAGCACGAACTGCTGGGCCAGGTCCTTACCAGACCAGAAACAAGCATCCTAGGACCGGTTTCGGGGTTTCACCCCTCTTCAGCCAGGATAGCTTGAATCTGGTGGTGTGGTGAGCACGGGACCCATGTCTGGGCATACCCTTCCCACTTAGGGCGACAACTGCAAAAACAACAGATGATGGATAGAATGCTGACCCAATCAAACATTCACCCCAGTCACAGATCTGGGTTAAATCCATCGTTTTTTTGCACACCACACCATTCCAGTTCAGACCCAGCCATATGCAAATCAGTCTTGACCCTGCTCCCTATGGGAACAGTTCAGCCCGAACTGCCAGCCCACATCCTCCTCGGACCAGAAACAAACATCCTAGGACCGATTTCGGGGTTTCACCCCTCTTCAGCCAGGATAGCTTGAATCTGGTGGTGTGGTGAGCACGGGACCCATGTCTGGGCATACCCTTCCCACTTTGGGCGACAACTGCAAAAACAACAGATGATGGATAGACTGCTGAGCCAATCAAACATTCACCCCCAGTCACAGATCTGGGTTAAATCCATCGTCTTTTTGCACACCATTCCAGTTCAGACACAGCCATATGCATATCAGTCTTGACCCTGCTCCCTATGGGAACAGTCCAGCCCGAACTGTCAGGCCAGGTCCTCCCCGGACCAGAAACAAGCATCCTAGGACCGGGTTCGGGGTTTCACCCCTCTTCAGCCAGGATAGCTTCAATCTGGTGGTGTGGTGAGCAAGGGACCCACGTGTGGGCATACCCTTCCGTTCATCATCCCCTTTGGTTTTGCTTTGTTCGCCCTAAGTTGGCAGGGTATGCCCAGACGTGGGTCCCTTGCTCACTTTGCCAATGGATTAAAGCTAGCCTGGCTGATGACGGCTGATTAGCCAGCCAGAAATCAGTCCCAGGATGCTTGTTTCCAGTCCAGGGAAGACATGGCTTGCAGTTCCGGCTGGACTGTTCCCATGAGGCACAGGGTCAGACTGATTTGCATATGGCCATGTCTGAACTGGGGTGGCGGAGTGAGCTAAAGAATGATGATGGATTAAACCCAGATCAGTTGACTGGAGGTGAGTGCTTGCAATGTTCAACACTCCGTCCATCATCCACTTTGGTTTTTGTCTGTAAAGTCTTAGCATCCCGGAAGTGCAGGGCACTGACCTCATTAGTACCTTTTTAACATAAAAATATAGAAATAAGCAACAGAAAGGTGACCAGTCAAACTTTGCCAAGGGCCTTCCATTGCACTGCAATGCACGTTGCTGTCTTTTTAGTAACTTTTTAACTGTTTGAGCTAGATTTGTTGAAATCTGCAGATTATGGCGCAGATGATGGAATATGTGGCACATGAGGCAAATCTACAATTATGCAAAAAAAATGCCACAGCTGCAAAATCACATAATTCCAGTGTCCCTGACTATACTGCTGAGACATATGCCCCCTAAAGCCTTCCAGAATTTGGTTCACCATGGATGGTCATTCAGGTGACTATACAGGACCAGAAGACCATGAAAGTGTCTTAGACAGCTAGGAAATGCTCCACATGGATGAGACAGTGCCTACACTGACTTCAGACAGCCAGAGAGACCCACCCTCTATCTCAATTAAAAACTCGTAACAGAGAAAATTGACATACAAACCATCCTGCAAACAAGCTGAAAGGGACAGATTGATAAAGATAGTTGCAGAGATAACAACCGACAGTAGAAGGGACAAATTTCAATCATTCTTGGAGCCTTCGAGGGATGCTCAACTGCCTGAAAAGACCTGATCATACGCAGTCTGTGGACAGCTTAAAAACTGAAGGTCTCTCCTCCACATATCCTTTTATAAAGTTTCGACCACTTTTTGTATAAGAGTTAGGTCTTCATCCTGATTTATTGTAAGCTGGGTTTCTTTCTTCCCCCCCTTACACCTACATCTCTCATGTGCCCATATTACAGGGACACGCCACATGCACAGACTCTTTCATCAGTAGGCGATGGATAGATGAAACCTGTAGGAAGCTGGTTCTGTACATACTATACCAAAATGAGGTATAGTGTGCACAGAGTCCAGAGAGCCCCCAGAGGTATAGCAGAGGCTAAATTAGGTAAGTACTAACAGTTCTCTTTGTGGTAGTGTGGGCAGGCAGTTATGCTTATCCAGATGGTGTATTCACTCAATCATTAACGGAGCCACAAGTCACTGTAGTATCAAGCCCATAGTTACGCAGCAGCAGTTGACTGCGTAAAATGTGCATGCCATCTATTGCCACAGGAAAATTGCCATACACAAGGATGATGTGTCAACAGTGGTTATACAGCTTTGTATGGCTTTTGATGGCTGAAGGGCATAAAGCACTGTTGTGTATTGTGTCACAGTTTGCAGTTGCCTTGACGCACATTGCCTCTGCAATGTAGAGTGTAGAGTGGTAGTAGAAAGATGTACAGCTGCATATGGTTGTTGAGTCGCACAACACCAAGTGGTAGCATCTCTGCCAGTTAGGTTCCAAGATGCCGTCTGCAATGCCACTGATCTTCCGTAAACAACCTGGTAAAATCAGGTCCAGTGTGCAGGCTCTCAGGAAGAATGGGTGCGGGAACCCCAGCTTACTCATTCAGGTGGTAATTCTGCGCCACCTGACACACAATCAAGGCCTAAATGTTATAATGGGACGAAGAGGACAGCTCTGTAGTTTGGACCTGTGGACTAAGATGCCAGATCTCACATAAATGTTTTTCATACAATGGCATCTTTCATCCCGAATCAGAATATTAAACAATGTGTATCCATATTTAATAAAGTAGTATTGAACTGTGCGCCACTGTTTAGTGAAACGCGCGCACTGAGCACACCCCTTAATCTAATTGCAGTGACAGCCGTGTGAGCAGATGTTCCAGCACTGCAGCACCTAGGGAACAAAAGGCAGCTTGCAACACACCTCCAGGCCAAAAATAAAAAGACCCTGAGGGATTAGGAATTTTGACAGTATCATTTTTCTTGAATCTTCAGGACGCCAAGTCTGGCTTGCAGTGGGAAATTGTCACTATTTCCCAGCAGGGAAAGGATTAGCAATGGGAATGGTATCGCTGAGACTTTGGAGAAACAAAGGCGAGCTATTCCTGGAATTGAAGACGGGGGCATGGGCGCATTTCAGAACAAGCATTAGCAAAGCCAGGAGGACTTTCTGTAATTAACAAATGCTTTTTACCACATTAAAGCCTGCCCTATTGGCTTAGAAAGCAAAAAGTATTGTGTTTGTATAGAATGCATACAGCAATGAAAGATTGGAATATTACAAGAAGTGTGATGATCGAATGTAAATATTTAAATGTAAAAAAGACCTCATGCTTTGCAATGGAGGCACCGCATGGAAGGCGGGATGATTCACCGAACAGCCACCAGTATGAGGTGAAACACTAATACACTGCTGGGGAGAGGGAAAGCCCACTCTATGCATGATTGAAAGGCAAAGTCAGAATATGTCTCGCAGACAGCGGCGCTATCAAGCAAGACTTAATTAAAGCATTGGGCTTGCTTGAGCTGACACCCACCACTAACCACACCCCTTTGTTTCTCTGGTCACGCCACTCATGCTGGCCACATAATTTTTTTAACAAACTTTATTTACCATTTTCATATAAAATCACGGCAATGTGAAGCATGTGCTCAATGTAGCTATACAGTGGTTGCAGCACAACAGGCAGTCATCACACAAAAAACACTTTCAGAAAGCGGCAATTTGTACATGGTTTTACCTAGATTCTAATTAATATCTCCTTTTTCAATGATCCCTGCATTTTCAGATAACATATAACAGATGTCATTAACTAGTTGAGCACGAGGGAAGGGGAGTCAGCCTACTCCAGTAGGAACTATCCCCGCAGGCGGCTGCGACGGGGTGGCCGACCCCAGTTCCAGCAGGTAGTTCTTCAGAGGACTCCATATTTCCTTGGGCCTCAATGTCACGGGTAGGGTTGATGCAAACAGCTCACAATTGGTGTTACAGTAAATTGACCACAATTAAAAAGAGTGATCTAATTAATATGTAGGCCAATGGGAATAGATTGAAAAGGTTTAGTGTTTTGGGAGATCACCAAGATACCCTAAAGTTTGATATTAAAATATATAATTTCAGAAGTATTAGCTGAGTGTTAAATATTTGCATTTAAATACAGTGATTCATGTCTAAAGAATGTAATCATGAGGACGGTGATTAGTGTCACCATACTACATTCCGATGTGCAAGTTGATACCGACTCAGGTACAAACATAGGACCTGATTTCGATCTCAGCGGGCGGGTTACTCCGTTCCAACAGTGACAGATATCCCATCCACCGAAATCTAAATCCCATGGGATATAATGGGATTTAGATTTCGGCAGACAGGATATCCGCCACCCTTGTGACAGAGTAGCCCGTTCACCGAGATCGTAATCAGGCCCATAGTTTTGAACTCCAATAGGCATTACAAGTCATTTACAGATTTGGCACTGACTCAGTGACTCAGTCAGTGGCTTTTCCCAAAATAGATTTCGCCAGGTAAAATCTGGCAGATTTCCTGCATGGGAAAATTCCAAGATTTGCAGCTCTGGAAGAGAGAAAATGTTTCCTTTACTGTATTATTCCCAATCTGGAGGTGCAGAGCTCATAACTTGGCGGTAATACCATTCCTGACTGTTTTGTTATTTCCCCACTACTTCCTGGAAGTACCTCGTACATTTGCATAGGTCCCACTGTAGATTACATTGGTAAGCAGTGGGATAGTCATTGTAGAGGCCCAGATGTGCCTCGTTGTCTTTTGTTGGTATAAATAACTGTATCCCAATCATCTCAGCAGCTCTGTTATCAGTCACCATTCTAAGATGGGAGGCAAACACAATAACTAGTACTACTACTTAAGCCAACATTTTTCTAAGGTATTAACTATAAGTTACACAGTGCAAATTGTAGCTATATTCAGATCTAACTGTTGCAATTTGCTGCAGCTTTCAAGTATTACATTCTTTAAAAAAAAAAAGCACTGGCAAAACCAATAGGGCTAGCCTTGTAGGCTCGTACCATGAGTATTTTTGTTTTGCAAGCAAGACAATTAGGAGGAAATAAAAAGAAAATCCACCTTTTAAATATGGTTGAAATATGTTTGCAATTCAGATGTAAAATTTGAAGAATATCCACAGGTGTGCCTGTTTTACTAGCGAAGTGGTCTAAACAGCAAGCCTTTCAGTTACATCATTATTGTACTTTTGAAGAAGACAAGAATAAATCCCCACCTAACCAAGCACTCAAATTGCTGGCAGCTACAAAGTTAAAATGTCATTTAAACATTTCATAACAAATTGTAAAAAGGAGTTTAGGCAAAAACAAATAGCTGGTATGTAATGTTAATAAAAAAGTAAATAAAATAAAAATGTACACTTTGAACCAGCTTTGTCACTGAAAAGAAAGAACTACCTTTAAGCTTCTATGAAGAATGTGTACAGGCTTGACAAAGTCACTCAAAGTACAGGGAGCCAATAGGTGAAGTGGGCTGGCCCATTGGTCCTTACTGTATGCTGTAGTGGGCAGAAGCAATATATGAATGACAGTTCAAGAGGCCAAAGGAAGAAGCTTGCTAACAAAAAGTCTGTCTCTGCAGATACATGATGTATGATGTTTAGGGGAAAAAATGAGTCTGGTGAAACAGCTAAAACTGTCTCAAAGACCAGACCTAAATATAAAAAATATTGAAAGACAAGAGCTGGTAAATCACTCACAAGCGCTGGGGAAGTGCTTTTGTGGTGTTGGTTGTTTATGTGAGAATTTTCCATTTAACCGTAACTGAGTGGGAACCAGGAATTCAGCACTAGGCATTCGTATTTACCAAGTCGGTCAGAGCTGCCAGAGAATAGATTGCAATAAATGAAACTAGAAATGTCTGAAGAGCAAATCTTCCCCTTAACCACATATATGTGGATCCATAGCACTGCGATAGGAACTTCTGTGCTATATATCAGCGTATTGTTCGATTCGCACCCCTGACGTCGCCAGAGCTTTTGGTTTTATTGAGCTGTGGTTTTTGGTGTCCTTCCAACGCTCACTGGATTCCATGCCCAATAACTCATTTCCAGTAGCCACGTGAACTGAGGTTTCTTGCAGACTTGGCTGTTACAGCCACAGTCCTTTTAGTACAGTGTAAACAAAATGAATGTACTCCAGGCAAACAATCCCAGGCCTCATCAGGGAGGGATATCCAGCTCAAACTAAAAGATATCCCAGCAAAGCAAGATGTTCCACATCAGAGTAAATTATCATCAAAATTATACTAAGTCAAAACAAACGAGTCACTAAAAGAATTAAAGGTGTGTTAGCATTAACACCACAGTGACTTCCAGCAACCCACAGTTTAGTTCACCAAACAATATACAGAGGGTGTTCAGTGAGTCCGTGTGCAACACTATTACATTATTACGCGTCATTCAAGTCTCCATTTTACAGTCCATATCTTCTTCTGCAAACCACTATTTGTGATTGAGTCCATGATTCAACTCAGATGTACTAGAAATGAAAATTCCAAAATGCACAATGTGAAAAGCCCAGGACTTGAATCATCAAGAAACCTTAGAAGAGGATCAGGGAGGATTCTAAATATTTCATCTACAGTTGTTCCTGACTTAAGATTCTTGGCTTGAATTCAGTATTTAACCCTAAGAGCCTCGGCTCCCTCCTGATCACATCACAAGTCTTCAATCCATCTGTTTTTGGTTTTAAATAAGTGAAGTGCACCTATATACCCACACTAAAGTGCAGTATGTAGGTGCACTTGGGGAGAGGAGTTTGCCTAATGGCTGGGGCGGCCGACCTCTAATTTGGGGAACTGGGTTCGAGTCTTGGCAATGACGCTGAACAGCCTGTAATTCTGGGCAAATCACTTAATCTCCCCGTGCCTAACAAAAATTAATGTGTCCTCATGTATTGCAACTGGTGCTACGTAAAGCACTCTGATACCTGATTCGGGTCAAGTTTGCGCTATATACAACTCTGTAAAACAAAAAGTGAATAAGAGTCTTGTTCCTAGTGCAGTACTGCGAGCTATTAACTGGTCTTTTAAACACTATGTGCCTATTCGCAAAGGTAAATTAATGCGTTTCTTAAATTCCCTTACGCCCTTCCCCTTGAGTAGGATGTCCCATTTTCCAGCCACTCCCCCTTGTCGATTCCACATTTACTACTAAAACGTATACCTACACCTAAGATCTTGCCACCATGGCAGAGATTTCTGCACTGAAAAGATAGGAGATGGGAAGTCTACCTCATAAGTTTATGAATAGAATTTGAAGGTAGCTGAGGGTCTGAGTACACATAACAGTAGCGGCTCCTGGACGGAGTGCTGCTAGGCGGTGGTGCGGGGCGGAGCGGGGGAGTGTCAGGGTGGGTTATGGTAAACTCCGGATTAAGGCCCAACGGAGTTCAGTAACTAAATAAATAAATAAATAAAACAAATTACATTGCGCGCTGCATCGCCGGTTTGGCGTTACATGAACACAAGAGGTGTGAGGTGTGAATCGACAGCCCTGAATGTCACTCTCCATTGTTCTGCCCTCTGACATCCGCCTACACTGGGACTGGTACCTGTGACAAAGATTGGTTGATAATGCATTCATTTCAAGATGCTTTGTCCAGTTCCATCTGCATTCTTAACCTAACACTATTTAGTTGTTTGCGCTTATCTGGGGTACATTCTGGTTTTTATTGCTCTATTTAGCATTGGCTCCAACAGTTTGGTCCTTTCTTATTGCTTTAATCCCTGGCTAGGACCTGCCTGCAGCTTACACCACCCGGCTTTGCCTGCCCACTTCTACCTGGGCCTCTTCCTTCCCACAGTAATATCAGGAGAAGTTAAAGTCTTCCACCAGCATTTTTTTTGTTTGGGCCTGTAAGGGATGGTTTGAACCTTGGGCTCGAACCCATGTTCTATGGTCCCATACCTCTTCCTTTGAACCCCTCCTCTTGTCACTCTCTTCCATCCTGCTAATGTAACTGCACAGGAATAGTCGCCAACCACACCTCTACTGGCCGCAATAACATCCACTTTGTCGGTTGCACCAACCTGCTCCTGGGTCGTCCCATATATCCAGCCTACGTATGTCAGGCTCGCTCGTTCCCCAACTTGTTCCTCCTAACCAAACTATTTCCCTCTAAAGCATCTAACTCTTATTGTTCCATACTAGTACTGCTGGGGGTCCGGATTAATGATTAGGGGATGCACCTGGTCACCCTTTGAGGACTCCTCAATGATTGCGTTTAGCCAGTTTCCAAGACCGAGCTTCCTATAGGAAGGTCCTCGGATGTGCTGAGTAGACTCTACTGGTTGTATGATGCCCCTTCAGTGTTGCTACTATTCACCTAGATGAACTCCTCAGAGCATATACTATGGCTGGATTTAAATGGTTGCTCCCTACCACTCCTAAGAGTAGACTTTATGTCTGGCTGGAGAATACACCGTTCTAATGGGTTGCTTTGTGCTATTCCTGGGCGAAGTCCTCAAAGCATATACCAAAACTGCATGTATAATATCCAGTCCCACGGGTTGCTTCTATGTAGACTTGCCAGAGCATTGACCATAGCTAGGTCGCTGTGTACTTCTCATGCCTGTGGGCTGCTTCTCTCCCATCCCTGGGTGGTCCTCTTTGGGGATATACTATGGTTGGTCATATAATTCCAATTCCAATAGGTTTCTCCACTGCCAGTCCTGGGTGGATTTTTGTAGCATAGACAATGCAAGATTCTATATTGCCATTCCTCTGGATTGCTCATCTGCTGCTCTTGGGTGGGCTCGACAAAGCATAAACCATGACTGGTTGTACAATCCTCATTCCAAAGGGCCGCTCCATAGCCTCTCACATGTGGACCCTCAGAGCACAGACCATGGCTGGTTGCATAGTCACTGTGCCCAGGGTTTGCTCCACTGCCACAACTAGATAGAGTTCACAGAGCATAAACTAACGCTGTTTGAAGATTGCCTCTCCAAAGCGTACACCCTTCTCCCCTGGGCAGCTATATATTCTCTGTGACGCCTTATGAGCAGATTCTGCCATAAATACATCTGTGTAGGCCAGAATGCACTCACACATTTTCCATCCATCAATGCACCATCATGTAACCCTGTCCTATTTCTGGTTCCTTTTCACTTCAATACATACCAAGGTGTAGCAACAAAAACACGATGAGAGCACAGCTCAACATTAATCGCTCAGAGAAGCCATTGGAGTAATGTCATCATCACAGTGTTCAGGCACAACTAAAGAAATCCCTGGTGACCAAGAAAGAGACAAATGCATGTGTGCAACTTCGGACCATCTCTTTGGAAACCATTGGATTGCATGAAACAGCAATTTTACATAAACAGTACATAAGAGACAGTTCCACCCGAAATGACTCACTGACTCGGTTTGCTTATCCCTATTTATACTCATTTTTTGAGATGATGGGCATCAAAGAGAAGGTGAAAGTTTAATTTTCTCAAGATATGGCCTGATCATTCTCAAATCTGAAGGTACTGAGGACTACCCCTAGAGCTCTTACGGATCCATCATTTTCTGGGAGAAATCCCAAGGTCCTGAATACGAGTGCATTGTACGGATGGGGGGGACACTTCTGCGCCCATAAACACCGGTACCTTGAGTAACACACTGCCACAAGCATGTGAATATGAATTATTTAATACCCCAGCATGGGAAAGAATGGTGTGGACCCGGTTATCTGTGCAGTATTCCGCAGAGAATTCCCAGTTCCATGTTGAGTAAGAATGACGGATAGGGAAGTGAACTGAAAGGGCTCCTAAATGGCCCCCAAATACGCAGTATAATGCAACAGCTCATTTTTCTCTACAATACTATTAATATATGGATGAAATTCAGTAAGTGAATTAGTCCATACTTAGAATCTCCTCCGGAAATTGGAGAATTTGTATTCCCACCACACTCTAAGTGAGACTCTCGGTGTCGTAGGTAATCAAAGAAATAACTGAAACATTTATAGCTGGGATTGTGGTGCTTGTATATATGAATGTAAACAGCCCTAATGAAGAGTAAATGTTTTCGAAGGCAAAGCCCCAAGAAGAACAACGTGGAGAGAAGGACTCTGTGGTGGAAAACATGGTACAACTGAGTTCGAGTCACCTATACGCAAAACCTTTCTCATGAGGAGTTTTTGATTCATTAAAAAAAAATTAAAAAAAGATTTTTTGATTACTGTAGATTTTTTCCTCATTTGAACATCTTTGAAAAGTATTAAGAAATGCTGTATTTTGTACACATCGGGACAACAATTTTTAGTCAGCCGTTTCCCCATCTTAACTTTTTGGGGTTTGTGACGTAACATTTTGTCAAACACTGAATTAGATTAAAAGACAAAAGTATTCATTGGGCTTGGATATACAAGCCAATGAATTTACATGAGTGGCAATTTTTTTTATTTTCTAGGGAAAAAGGCGAAACGTGAATATAATTTAAATCCAATTTTACAAGGGATTGAGAGCCTTAAGACTAGGACAGTGTTTCGATATATCAGATGCAAATGATACGTTTTAAAGTTGCCATCCGGTGAATGATGACAAATGACGTCATCATCATCATCAAGTAAAGGAAAATTCTGGAAAGCCTGTTGTTAATAATCGTTAGTGATGTAGGATTGGGTAATAGTAACAGTGTTTTTTCTCTACATTGGATGCACTCTGCAAAGCAGCTTGGTACAGGAGCGTCCCCCCACTGCTCTCAGAGTAGGAAAAATAAAAAGATAAAGTTGGTATTATCATTTTATTTTTCGCAGGTTCGGGGCTGGGCTAGGGCGAGCGGGGTTTTTTCGCTCAGAGGGAGGAGTGGTTTGCAGACTCCAAGTGCACATGATTGTTTGCCGGCCGTCTTGGGCAGGCCCAGTAGTCATGCGCACTTTGCATGTTCCCCACCAGGCTGTAATGCACAGCCTGGTGAGGAACATGCCCAGGCTCCCACTGCCTGTCTGAGCACCAATCACAACGCTGCACTGCAGCATTGTGATTGGCTTAGGGGAGCCTGGGTGTGCTTGCTGGTACTGGCCAGAGCGGAGGGACGACGGAGGAGAGACGCAGCGAGGAGGTACGTTTTTGTTTTTGGTTTTTTTGTACCCCTGCCACTTCCCTGCTTCTCCACTCTCGTTCCCTGCCAGCCGCTACTGTGATCAACGCTACATGGAATTCTTAAAGGACATATTTATATGACGTTTGGGAATTCCTTATCTCATATCTCACTACGCCTATGGATGGAACTAAATAACGAAAAGCCAGTTTACTTGGTTTTAAACCATGTTGGATAACACTTAAATAAAACTAGGCTGTTTGGTGAATATCACCCAATGACGTTTTTGGACCATGTGTGGGAAATGGTAGATTTTAAGCACTTTAACAAAAACATCCATGAATGGATTTTTACGTTTGTTTTAATAAAGCACACACATGTCAAACGCGCTGCGGAAACAGATATCCAGAGACACAGGCATTCCCCTATACTGACAAACAGGCAATGCAGTTGGGGCTATGCCCAGTGAGGGACCCCACTGACATCAAGGTTGGTTCAAGAACAAATTCTGGCAATGAGGCCCGACCCATCCAGAGGGAAGGCCCATGTGAGCAGAATGGCTGGAACACAGCAGGCCTTGGCAGGAGCGTTGCATAAGAGGCAGGTCAGGGCTCAGGCGAAGACATGGATCACCCCAGTGGGAGAAACCATGAGAGGAAAGGGGGTAAAGAGGGTGTGATATTGAGTGCCACAACACGGTACAGGACACAAGACCCATACCAGCACAGCCCCAAAGCGAGAGCCAGACAGAGAACTGCGAGCAAGGGAGAACACTGCAAAACATTCCGGGGCCCATGTTGGTTGTTGAGGCCTCGATATTGATACACTGCTTTGGCACTGCTTTGGGTTTTTCAACCACAGACTCAGACTGAACACACCTTATGATGCTGTTGTACGCACCACGCTGAGAGTTCTGAAGGAAACTAACTCTATGTGAGCTCCATAGTTGCCTAGGAGACGCGCTGGGGGGGCAAAAATGTCCTTGAAGAATGACTGTGCCACTACTACCTCCTTTGGAGGGCAACTGGAGTGGCACTACCCCCTTACAACTATGATCAGTATTATTGTTCATTGCCCAGAGCTGTTTGAGGAAAGAAGGATACATAGACCATTATAAGTTCAGGAGACAAGTACTTATACAACATGCTTGCATCAAACTAATGGTGAGAGAATACACCACAGTCTTGGGTTGGTTTTCTCATTGGTGGTACTTTGTGCAACAAAAGAGCGACTTACCCCTTGGCACAGTCACTGCGAGAGATTAGACGCTGCCATCAGCAGTCTGGTGTTTGAACTGGTCAAGCTTGGTCAGTAATATGGCGGTAGGAAAAGCACCTAGACAGTTGTTCTTCACAGAAGTTGTTGGGGGCAACAAGAGAACGCAACCGATAGCAGCTCATACTTGGCAGGACATCACTTTGGACCCATCACTGAAGAGGTACAGGGAGCTGGGACCGAATTGAGATGAATAGGCTAAAAAAAACCTGAAATGACAGAGGAAATTAAATCAACCAGGGATGACCTGGATGCATCCACACAAAGAATGGTGCTGTGAAAAAAAGAGGTAACTACCTTAAGAAATGAGTGAACAATGCACCGCAATGGTGTCCGGACATACAGCAAAAAAGTACAAACGCACGGAGCTAGAGGATACAGCAAGATGACATAGTGTCAATTTTTACAGAATTCAGGAGAAGATGGAGGACAGCCATGTGAAATCCTTTCTGGCCCACACCCTCCCGGAACTGTAGAACATTATCTTTTCACTCCCACTGGAGCTACAAAGAGCACTCAGGATTCATGCTAGGGATTCAAATAAGCAACATACTACAAGACCCATTATTCCATGCGCTTCTTGAGGCAGGAGCAAGTGAGGCAGGGGATCCAAGCAGCACCCTAAATGGGCCCATTCACAATTCACAGCCATCAAATCCAGATTCACACAGACTTCTCACCAGAAAGGGAAAGCTTTCCTGAACCTCAGGCCTTAACTATACTCTGATCCACTGGAACTATGCAGCACAGGAGGGACACATTATGCGGCAGTGTCGAGTAAATTAAGCAGCAAGAAAAGGCAAATTAGGAGGAAAAATGTAGCACATTTTGTGATAGTATTACTTCATTATGTTGTCATTTGTACACTTGGTAACACTGTCTGAGCATTGGTTGCTCCTCATTAGTACCTGGAAAACTGTAGTACCAAAGCACTCGCAAAGCAGTCAAAAAGGACAGTTTCTAGTTCTCACAATAATTCGTATTCACATTACTGTTGATTCTAAACTGAGGACAAAAGCCAGAGGGTTGTAGACCATAAACGTGTATTAGAACCAGGAAAAACAGCCGACACATGTTTCGTCTCAAGGTGACTTCTTCAAGGCTAGATTCACTGTCGATTGGTTAAAGATTATGAAAGATGGCTTAAGAAATGAAACGTATAGTTGAGGAGTCATTATATTGCAGAATGTTCCACGTTTTTAATATTCTGATTGGGTTGAATATGTCCAAAACAGTCGTACTTCTATTTGAGATCGGTGGCCTCCCGTCCTGTATGTGGCCATGAAGTTCTTGATTTGCCTTCTATAAAGTTGGCAACCTCCGACCAGTCCAAGCACAGACAACCCTGATAAGTTTCCTATTCAGCGTGTGCTGCTGTCTGTAAAGTCTTGCGAAAACAACAGATGATGAACGGAATGCTGAGCCAATCAAACATTCACCCCCAGTCACAGATCTGGACCAGAAACAAGCATCCTAGGACCGGTTTTGGGGTTTCACCTTTCTTCAGCCAGGATAGCTTGAATCTGGTGGTGTGGTGAGCACAGGACCCATGTCTGGGCATACCCATCCCACTTAGGGCGACAAATGCAAAAACAACAGATGATTGACGGAATGCTGAGCCAATCAAACATTCACCCCCAGTCACAGATCTGGGTTACATCCATTGTTTTTTTTGCACACCACACCATTCCAGTTCAGACCCAGCTATATGCAAATCAGTCCTGACCCTGCCTCCTATGGGAACAGTCCAGCGCGAACTGCCAGGCCAGGTCCTCCCCGGACCAGAAACAAGCCTCATAGGACCAGTTTTGGGGTTTCACCCCTCTTCAGCCAGGATAGCTTGAATCTGGTGATGTGGTGAGCACGGGACCCACGTCTGGGCATACCCTTCCGTCCATCATCCCCTTTGGTTTTGCTTTTTCGCCCTAAGTCGGCAGGGTACGCCCAGACGTGGGTCCCTTGCTCACTTTGCCAATGGATTCAAGCTAGCCTGGCTGATGATGGCTGATTAGCCAGAAACCGGTCCCAGGATGCTTGTTTCCAGTCCAGGGAAGACATGGCTTGGCAGTTCGGGCTGGACTGTTCCCATGAGGCACAGGGTCACACTGATTTGCATATGGCCATGTCTGAACTGGGGTGGCGTAGTGGGCAAAAGAACGATGGATTTAACCCAGATCTCTTGACTGGGGGAGAATGTCTGCATTGTCAGCATTCCGTCCATCATTTGTTTGTTGTAACGCTTTTCGCCCTAAGTGGGATGGGTATGCCCAGACGTGGGTCCCGTGCTCACTACGCCACTGGAGTCAAGCTATCCTGGCTGATGACGGCTGATAGCCAGAAACCGGTCCTAGGATGCTTGATTCCGGTCCAGGGAAGACATGGCTTGGCAGTTCGGGCTGGACTGTTCCCATGAGGCACAGGGTCATGAATGAATTGCATATGGCCATGTCTGAACTGGGGTGGCGTAGTGGGCAAAAGAACGATGGAATTAACCCAGATCTCTTGACTGGGGGAGAATGTCTGCATTGTCAGCATTCCGTCCATCATTTGTTTGTTGTAACGATGATGGAATATGTGGCACATGAGGCAAATCTACAATTATGCAGAAAAAAAGCCACAGCTGCAAAATCACATAATTCCAATGTCCCTGACTATACTGCTGGGACATATGCCCTCTAAAGCCTTCCAGAATTTGGTTCACCATGGATGGTCATTCAGGTGGCTGTACAGAACCAGAAGACCATGAAAGTGTCTTAGACAGCTAGGAAACGCTCCCCATGGATGAGACAGTGCCAAAACAGACTTCAGACAGCCAGAGAGACCCACCCTCTATCTCAATTGAAAACTCGTAACAGAGGAAATTGACATACAAACCATCCTGCAAACAAGCTGAAAGGGACAGATTGATAAAGATAGTTGCAGAGATAACAACCAACAGTAGAAGAGACAAATTTCAATCATTCATGGACCCTTCGAGGGATGCTGAACTGCCTGAAAAGACCTGATCATACGCAGTCTGTGGACAGCTTAAAAACTGAAGGCCTCTCCTCCACATATCCTTTTATAAAGTTTCGACCTCTTTTTGTATAAGAGTTAAGTCTTCATCCTGATTTATTGTAAGCTGGTTTCTTCCCCCCCTTACACCTACACCTCTCATGTGCCCATATTACAGGGACACGCCACATACACAGACTCTTTCATCAGTAGGTGATGGATAGATGAAACCTGTAGGAAGCTGGTTCTGTACATACTATACCAAAATGAGGTATAGTGTGCACAGAGTCCAGAGAGCCCCCAGAGGTATAGCAGAGGCTAAATTAGGTAAGTACTAACAGTTCTCTTTGTGGTAGTGTGGGCGGGCAGTTAGGCTTATCCATGATATACTTCATTTTTATTTTAGAACCAAGCAGGACTTCGCACAGGTAAGTAAAAAATAAAAAATACTTTCAAATGCAAGACAGTTCAAGGAAATGCAGTTATGCTTGGAATTACAATTCTTACAGGCTTGCATCCCTTTTCAATGCAGTTTGTATCACAGTAAATACTTTTAGATGGCTTTTGAGTTACTTTAGATGACTTTGAGTACTAGGGGTGGTATGCCAAGATTCCACACCCTAAGAGTTATACATACAAGTTACGTACAACTTTTTATACTTGCCAATTGAATTCACTTTTTCCATACATTAGCAAGTCCACACTTAAAACAATTTTAGGCCCAAAATCTTATAATATGGGTTCCTATGGGAGAAAAATGGTTATCGGTTTTGAAGGTAAGTACTCGACTCACGAGCGTGAGTTTTGGGGGTTAGGACCAGGGTTCCCTAAAGTCTAGGACGGCACTCAAGTTGCACCACCAGCGGTACTGGGGCTGCTGGTGGTGCAAGAGCCCAATGTTAGCCAATGCGGCTAAGGGGGCCTTCGGTTAGGGTCTGCTGATGAAGAAGCCACTCGGTTGTGTGAGTCTAGCTCCTGGAGTTAAGGTCAGCGCTGCAGGGGCCAACGACCAGCACAGGAGCTGCACCACCAGCGGCACTGGGGTGGCAGGGTGCAGTGTGCAAGTCGGATGTAGGGGAACCCTGTCGTTTCAAATGGAGACCTTTGGTTTCTGAAAGATGCTGCAGGCTCGGGAAGGGAGACTTGCTGAAGGCGACCACCGGCTGGAGAGGTATGTTGGGATCTTTGTGGACGCCTGGACCCCGTCAGTTGGGCCACCCAAGGCCGTGCGACATCAGGTGCAGGGGTGTCTTCTGGCGTCGGGTTTTTTCTTACCCGCTCCGGTCGAGGGGATCCTTCAGGTTGAGGCTGCAGGCGTCACCAGGAATGTTGAGGGAGGTCAGGGATCACCTGATCCCAGGCCAGGATCGCTGGGGAGACCTCCTTGGGGTATTGGGCCACTTGAACTCAGGTTGTGGGCGTCAGGTGCAGAGTGGTGCAGAATCGTGGAACCCGGATTCTGGAGGTGAGTCTTGGGTTGAGCAAATCCGGTGATCACGGGAGACAGAGTCTGTGGGAAGGTTGCAGGGCAGGTCCTCAAGGCTCCCAGGGTTGCTGGCTGCTGGACTCGCTGAAGTTCTTGCTGTAGATGGGACAGGCCGTTAGGGCTGGGGCCAAGGCAGTTGGTGTCCTCTTCTTTATCCGGGGTCAACACAGCTCTTCGGTCCTTCTTCTTTCTTCCTCGAATCTGAGGAGGCAAGGTTCAGGGCCACCCCTAAATACTAGATTTAGGGGCTTTAAAGCGGTGTGCAGGTCGGAACCAATAGGTCTCTTACTTGGGGTGGGTACACCCGCTGTTATACCACTCTCCAGTGGGAGGGGGCAGGAGCCCCTTCCTAATTAGCTGAGTCCCCTCATTTTCAAGATGGAGGGGACTGAGATGTGTGCTTCACCTTGCCTCCCCCACCTGATGGGTGGGGATGACATATGTGGGCACACCTCTTTTCCTATCTTGGATTTCCCTCCGATTCTCCTGCCCAAAGTGGAGGTCAGAACCAGTGGGGGCCAGTTTCTGATGCAGCAAAAGGCAGGGACAGTGTCCAAAGGTGGCAGGCTTTTGACGCTTCCCCTATCGTGGAACCAAACCCATTCTGGGGGAGGTTGCATGACACCGCTGCCCGGAAGGGCTTTGTTTCTGGACTCAGAGAGTGGAGGCAATCTACCCAGGGGTTCAGAAACCCGTCTGGTAGTGGTGGCAAATGGCGGGCAGCCATTCAGGAACCACACCATGGCTGATCAATTTTCAGGGGGCATCTCTAAGATGCCAATTGAGTGCTTTCTACATTAAATTCCATGCCAGTGTGGGTTTAATGTGCTGATAAGTCTGCTACCAAACTTCACAGTTTTTAGTAAAGCCATTATGGCGCTGTGGAGTTCGTAGTGACCAACTCCCAGATCATATACTCTTTATGGCTTTACTACACTTACTATATCTAAGAATGAACTCAGACACTATAGGGGTACAGGGCTCATGCCTCTGTACCCTCCCCATAGGGCTAATGCACCCTGCTAGAGTGGTGACTTACCTAGGCCTTAGGCAGAGGATTGCAGGCATGGCACACAGGGATGTGTACCATGTCCACTCTTCACGTTTCTGTGCACCAAAACATACAGTCTACAGTGGCAGTGTGTATGTGTTAAGTTGGATGGCCCCAAAGGGTGGCACAATAGGTGCTGCAGCCCTTGCAGGCCTTCCCTGGTCACAGTGCCCTTGGTACCCATCGTACCTTTTACAAGGGCCTTACCTGTGGCTTATCTCTACTTATTTTATATAAACCCTATTTTATTGATTTTTAACAAGACAAACAGCAGACGCATAAATGTCAACAAAAAACACAGTGCAAAGTCTAACATTTTATAATACAACGGTACTAATACTTTGACTTACTTCAGCAGTTTGTTAGATCACAATAGTCCCACCATTTTCCCCAAATCTCGTGATACCTTTGAGATCAACCTATTGCAGTGTGAACAGCTTGCTCCAGCTTAGCGCATTTGTCCATAGCCTTTCTCCACGCAGCTTGTGATGGGGAAGGGGGGCTAGACAACTTCTAGTTCTGAGCAATGTCCCACTTTGCAACTAGGGTTCCAATGCCCACCAACCGACGTTCCCCGATGCATCCCCCCATATCCACAGTGTCAGATATTATGGGCTGGGATAAATCCACACTGGTCAATGAGGAGAACACACAACATAGCCGTTTTGCCAGGATTTTGGTATAGAGCTTAATCTCTGAGTTGCAAATAGAAATCGGCTGGTAGGAATGGCAGCTATCAGGGGGCGACCAGGTTTGTAGAGTACCACTCTGGTCGCCAAATTTAAACAGTGGGAACTAGCTACGGGTCGCTGCCTCTTGATACAGTTCTAAACGGTGGAGCACAGAGGAGAAGTAATTTTAAAAAATGTTAATACTCAATAGGAAAGCCATCAGGCACCACGTTTTTGCCAGATTGCAAGTTGTCAATAACTTCCTTTATTTCTTCTATCGACAGCCCTTTGTCTAGGATCTGATGCCGATAATGACGGCAGAGGGATATCCCAGATCAACAGCTGCTCCACCTCTCTTTCAGGGCAGCTCTGCTGGTCATACATTGTGTCTTATGGCAAAAGTCTCCATGGTTTCCCCCAAGGAGAGCTTCCATTCGCTTTGGGGGTCTGTAAGGCCGGGAATCACACTGAATATAAATTCCTGTGTGGCCAGTCAGTACAATAGTATCCCGGCTTTGTCTCTAAGCTTGTAGACTTTCCTGCATGAAGCTATCCACCAATACCGGGCTCATCCAAGTAGTTCTTAGGGAGACTCTATAAGATTCTAGCTGGTGTTGCTTATTAGCATCTTGGAGAGTCGAGTGGTCCCCTTCCAGTTGGAGGATATTGGCATTAAGTTCAGATGCGACACGATTACACTGATGTTCCTTCCTCTTTACATAGGCCGTGGCCCTACCTCGCAGCGTGGCTTGCCCTGCCGCCCACAGGTTTTCTTTTGAGGACAAAGAAACCTAATTAAATTCGTAGCAACTCTAGGGTTATCTCTACTTTATAATAGCTTCCACACTTTGCCTATTTGGGAAAAAATCAATATTTGAAACATTGTATTGCAGGAAGAGCAATGATATCATTGAAACATAAACACATTACAAGACTTTCAATTATTAAACGTTATCAATTTATAAAACGCTGTCCACTCATCAATTCTCATTACAACATTTATCTGAATTTTTAAACAGACAAAGCAATATAATTCAAGAGGCAAAGATTCCCTGAGCATATGCTTTTTTTAACAGGTATTAATATATATCTTCACCCTAAACCATTTACCTGCTTATAACTCCTGTAAAACTGTATTCTGACAATTCATGAGAACCACTCATTTTAAGTTGGTTTTAAAATTAAACTGACCAACTGGAAACCGAACACTTTGTAGAGCACAGATAATGCCCCAACATACTGTCAAACTCCTTTCTACAAACACTAGGGGCAGTATCACAATGGGCTTTCCTGATGCAGTGCAGAGCTGAACCCCTGTTTTTTATGCCTGCAGGGCATAAAGTAAATTCTTTTAGACTGATATTTCTTTGATTTAGTGTTTTATATTCAGACAGCATAGCTCAGAAACAGAAAGGGGCAGACCTCGCTCACTGTTTCCAAGCTGTTTTAGCTGACAATAATAGCAAAAAAGACAATGTCTCAACCGGTCAATCATGTAGAGGGACCGTCAGGTTTTGAGTCGACTCTACAACGCCAATTACGGAATTTGAGAGGGGTCATTCTCTAATAATCAAATGATGTCTGTAACTGTTAATAGTTTGTAAATATTGACCCACACTGTTTAATTATCCTGCGCCGCCTCACATTGCTCCCTCACACTTGTGTCACTGCGCCGTTTTCACTCAACACTACACCCCCAGTGATCACATGTTTGTTATGGTTACTGTAATTTAGTTGTGCTATGTACTTCTATCTACAAATAACAACCATTTACCCTCTCCTTGGTCTCCCTTGTTCCTTTGCCTGCTCGCTACGATTAATCCCAAAACCTAACGGTCCCTCTACATGATTGACCGGTTGAGACATTGTCTTTTTTGCTATTATACTTACCCGGTCTCAACTGGGATAACGGGTTTACTCCTGTTTTTGTTTCCTTAGCGGACAATAAAGCACTGTCTCAAACAAGCATTGGGGTAAACAAATTCACATTATGTCAGGTAGGCGCATAAAACATGCGCAGGGCTCTGCACTGAGCCTGTGCAGACAATCATGATGCAGCCCCCCGTGAGAATACTGCCCACATTTTGTCTATCATGATTTGACTTCAGTTAATACTCTAACGCCAGTTTACTGCACACTTATAGGAATCCAGTACTCAGTACCTCCCTTAGCTCTTTCTGTGGTAGGAGATGCAAGTTCCTGTAGCTACTCTCAACCACCTCCCTCACGGTGCACTGATTCTTCATGCTCCCTCAATCTCACCCAAACCAGAAATGGATAATACCTACATTACCTCAGTGTGGCCACAATATAAACTCCTAATGGACAACATTTTAGCCTTCAGTGACCTGGCAAGCCCACCACTGGTTGGGAGACATTACCAAGCTCTAAGATACACAATTCAGTTTTTGGTGTGCAGTGCGTAAACCTTCATTACATATTATTTTGCATCTGGAAACTGTGCCAACCACTGAAATATAAATGTCTGCATTAATAATGCAAGGCTGCTGTTTTTCAAATATTAAAGTGAATCATGAATAATAATTGTATTGTTACAATTTAAGACCTAGTGTTTGAAGTCATTCTTTTGTGTGTAAATTTATGACTCCAATATGCTGGTTACAAAAACAACAAGTTTTCCAAAAGTAAATCTTTTCTGTAATCTACCAAAGAGTCACTGGAGAGTATAGACATTAAACTTACAGTGTGTTTTAATTTCTTTGCTCTTTTTACATCATATGTCTAGCTCTGATAAGTGGCTTTACAGACACAGCTAAAACCTTAATATTAAATTGTCCTGATTCATCTACATCTGAATTCCTCGTTGATTGAGGATTTTGGGTTTGGGCCCATCCTTCCCTGACTGGACTCTATGTTCCCTGGCTTCACAACGGAGAAGCACTGGCACAATTGGAGCATTCTTGAGAGACCGAAATCCGGCAGGCAGAGCTCTGTAAAACCACTTAGTCAAAGAATAAGTAAAGAGCAGGCTCATAATTGCTCCATCCTGTATTGTGTGGTTCTGTGCTAAAGGGATCATATTTAGTGTCCTGGATCCTATGAAATCAGTTTTCTCTGTATGCATCTTTGCCTCAGTGTCATCGTAAGGATTTTTTGGGCCCCAGGTAAGAAATATTTTGGGGGCCCCTATTTGGAACAATTTTGAATTTTACTACCTATTTTTTGCTAATGCAAGCCCTATGTTTCTTAATAATATTGAATTATAGATTAAAGGCTGAGCTACAGATATATAGAGAAGTGAGCCAGAGAGAAAGTTCACTTTCCAGAGATCCATTGGAAGGTGGGTGCACTGGGCAAATGCCTGCGTTGCCCGTGCTTTAAAGCGCCTCTGCATTGCCTTTTAACACATCTGGTTAGGTCAAACACGCAAAAACAAAGCATTTAGCTGAAGTAATTTCCAGACTTTTTGCGCCTGCTCAAGAAAATTATACATTTGAGCTCAGGTTAAAGAATGATCTTTCCTAGAAATAAATTTGACGCTTAAAACAGCTTCTTGCCATTTCTCTCTAATCGTCTCCATTCCAACCATGATGCTGGGGCCCAGTGTGAGGTATCTGCAAAATGGTCAGCAAACCGATGTTGCACCTGTTTAAAATCTACAAGTAGAAGTGCCTGCCAGTGCTAACATTTGGGGCTGGAATTTGGGGGTTCTCAGTTTGTACCTGCCTTCAGAGGGAAGAGAATTTCTTTTGCAGACGTTTGCTATGCTTAGGCCTAGGTAGGTCTCAGCATTCTTTGTACAAAGAAATGGATTTGGACTATGTGTCTAACTTGGTGAGTCTAGCTCCACTTCTCCTTTGGTCTCTATAAGGAGCAACCAGGAAGCAACTTTTTTTTTTTTGTATTTTTATTTTATTAGAAACCGTTAGCACACAATAAAAGACATACAAGGGCCTACAACCACCAGGGCCGGCCGCTATAGAGCCCGAGGGCCCGCAGTGTAACGCCATACATTCAAATGAACCAGCGGCAAAGTACCCGGCAGTCCGTAAGCACCTATAACAGACCATGGCCATAGGCCAGGAGCGGTTTAAGACAACGGTTTCATTTTTTCAGGAAGCAACTTTTAATGAATAATTTATTGATGACTGTGATATGGCCTCAGGATCCCTTGGATGAGCTGTATGAAGAAAACAGCGGAAGCCCTGGGTAGGCCAGAATTATTCACGGAGCCCCGTGCCATCCTCAAAGGGGAACTTTTTCTTTTGTAGTTTTTATCAAATTCCAAGATGCAAATTGCTAGTCCCAATCCTTAACAAGCATTGCCATAGCCAATAGGTCTCGCCTTTGGGACCTTATAAGTATTTTAGCCATGCAGCACATTATCTTGGGTGCTACAACATCTCCTGTTACTTCATGTGCCACTGGTGACTGGCCATGCTGTGGCTAGAAGCAGTGCAGCCTGTGGGTCCTGCGCGTGACAATGATGCCATTAATATGTCCTTAAACGTTGCGTTCTATGATAGCAATAGTCATGTTTCATGATTGTTTCTGTTTAGCAACCCCTAAATAATTCCAGCCACTGGCAGAGGTTATTTGCAGACCTTTTTGTTATTTGATTTAATCCAGAACAGAACATACAATGTTGCCTTCATTAACTGCTTGATCTGTCTGTTTTCGTTGTAGCCGAGCTGTTGTTTCTATGATGACTGTTATCTATATTCTCCCTCCTGATGTCTTGTGAATCGCTTTAATGCCCTAGGGATAAAGTTGTGCTATAGAAATTTGCTAAAATAAATAAATGGTTCCACCTTAGTAAAAACAACAAGGGCCCATTGTAAGCAATACTCAAGCTACAAGCATAATTGATTGTAGAAAATAAACTCAGATCATGACCGCTCACAAACGACATTGGTTGGAAATATAAGAAACCTCTGAAAAAGGAGCTTTATGGTAGTTGTGGAGACACTACACTAACTACGCCGGCAGTCCAGGGAACGGTGGAACGTCCGGTCCCCCATATGCAGTGCATGGTGCCTCTGCTTAAACTTACTGCTGTCCAGCATGATGTCGAGCATTACCCGGCACTTGTGGTTGAAGGTGAAGAGGCTTTGAGACAGGAAAGAGCCCCCTTGTGGTTGTCCTCGGCTCTGTCTATATCCATGATCCTCCTCCTCCTCCTGGCGCTGCTGTCCCTCCATCGGGCTCTCAGGATGTGACATATAGCCGAAGCCTATCTAATGTCCCTGACCAGTTCATTTTTGCTACTTCAGCCGTCCTAATCTTCAGAGCATGGGGCATGCAAGGGCTCACAAATCACTTAACATATTGTAATGTCGCATAATAAGTACACTAAAAACATGAGCATGTCACACATGAGCCTTCAGAAAACTTGGCAGCTATGTGAATGTGTCGCAAGGAACCGAGACAGCTGAGCCGGTTTCGCAACCAACGAAAACACGGAAACAGGCGGTAGGGGGAAGGTTCAGTCGGCGCTCCAGGCCTGCTGAAACCGAACCGTGATCTCCGCTCGCCGTGGGCCATCCGGTCGGCGATCACCCCCCAGAAAAGGGCCTCGAGGAGTAGGGTTTGTGAGGGAGAGGGGAGGCAAGAGAAAGAGGGGTGAGGACGAGAAGAGGCTAAGTCAGAGAGGCGCCATGGACCCTTCCCTGTGCAAGGAAAGGGCCCCTTTGACTGTGGCTGGGGTAGTAAATACAGCAATGACCAGGGTTGAACTGGCCCCTCAGGTATCAGGCACATGCTGCCCCAATGACAGACGCGCTCCTGGAGAGAGGAGAAGAAAGTGGAGATAAGGACTGCGGGTACAGAGATGGGCTGGGAGGGGGGAATAGGGCAGGGGAGAGGGCACAGGGCTGAGAAAAAAGGAGGGAGGGGTCGGAGAAGGAAGGGTGAGAAGGGCATATGGAGTAGAAGAAAAGGGTGAAGTGTGAAGATGAGTGGGGGTGAAAGGGCAAAGGAAGATAGGTGGAAACGAGGCAGGTGGGGGAGAAAGTGCAGTGGGGGGACTGAAAGGGGGGGACTCGCCCCCTCCCGTCTGTGGTTCTGTGTGGCTGAAGTGCTCCTGTGAAGGACGGGTGACATCACATGCCTCCTGCTGTCATCTACGCCGAGAGAGGAGAGCACCGCAGAGCAAGGGCAGGAGTCTTTGGTAAGAGGGACACGCTATGACGTCGATCATGTATGCTAGTGCCTAGTGGCACATAATGTAAATGGTTAAAGGGACAAAGCTTCAGGGTCACCCCATATTGGTGGTATAACGTTTTGTATTTATTGCTATTTTGGTGAAAATTACTCATTATTATTTCAAATACGACAAACCCATGTCTGCAGTTTGTTGTTTCTTGGTATATTCCTGTAAATAAGTGATTATTATTTTAGATCGAGCAAGTACATTTTTTTTGCTTTTCGATTATCTATGAAACTTCCTGAAACCGCCTAAGCGAACTACATTTTCTATTTTGATGTAAGCCTCTAACTACCCATTTTTTATTTCCGATGCGAGCTTTGGCCTGATTTAATAAGCATTTGGCACCAGGGAGTTTTCTTTTAAGAATCCTGGTCTCATAATAATGAGCGAGCGCACCGCACACTAAAGTGTGACTTGGCGCTATAGTAGTGGAAGGATGAAAGGACGAGCCGATGCTTTGTTACCACTTTCTAATCCGCAAGTCTTCAGAGATCGCGGAACCGTATGAGCTATTTTACGATCAACTCATAAACGGAAATGGGCAGAGTCTACCTGGTGCGGTGTATGTATGTTCCTAAATCTAGATACAGGACGCGCAGCCACAACGTGAACACGACGAAATAGGAAACCAAACAGATGGCACACAGCGCGCATCTCGGAAACAGATGGTGCAGCTGCTCGCTCCTGCAAGGTAAACGCCATACATGCACAAGTGCTCATTGGAAACAGCGCAGTACATGCACAAGTTTCCCAAAAAGTCCTGAGTGATTCCAAGAGGTCACTCCAACGCAGCGCTTGCGCGCTGCGTTGGGCTAGACCTAAAAATGAGAGTTTTTCTCAGCATAAGCCAGCACTTTTTTTCTTTCTCATGCTTTTCTGTGGGAGTTTTCTTAAAAAGTGCTCTTTGATTATGTAAGTCTTACATTTTTAGATCTTTTTTAAGGCTTACTGCCTACTTTTCTATTGTGCACACACATTGCATCAAAGCTCCTTATGTGATTGGTTCAATGTTTTTAATGTTTATGACAAATATTTATTGTATTTTGACGTTTTTAGGTCGATCCTAGAGCAGCACGCATGCGCTGCTTGCTCGACTCTTAGTAAAGGGCTTAAAAAATCTCGTGCATATGTTTTTTTTCTTCCTCACAGGCTAATGGGCTTAGCGTGCATCTTTCAAATAAAGACAGCACGCAATTGGGCAAAGGCTCCGCCCACGGCCTATTGCGTGGGGTTACCTGCACAGGCACCATCTGGTTTGAATTATCGTGCCCAGACGCGGGCGCGATAATTGAAACCAGATGTCTCGCTGTGGCGCGCTCACCACTCGCGGGCTTGTTGTAATTGTACTTTTCAGCGCCCTCCCTCCCTGAGGTCCTCCGTTCCTCGGACACCTGCTCCCACTCCCCTGTGCTGGCAGCCTCCAGCCTTCCCCGTTTGTTTTTAACTCTTTTAATCTGTGGGTGATATCTCTGCAGGGAGTGCCATTACCTGCTGATTCTATAATATTTCAGACAGTAACGTCTCCCCCCTAACCCACAAGCACACTGATGTTACTGGAGGCTGTGACGACACTGGCAGCTATGATGTCACTATTGCTTGTGCTACCACTGCCATGTTGCAACGGATGGATGCCCTCGTGCATTACAGTGATTTCATGGTCACCAGAGATGTCAGAGCAGACAGTGATGCCACTGTTGACGATGATGCCACTACAAAATGGTGCCTGTGAAGATATTAACCCTGTGAGAGACAGCTGTGCCATTGTCGTCAGTGATAGCACAAGCCAGGAAACACCATTACTGTAGGCGATAACGTCACCGAAGTTGGCGATGACGTCATCGAAAAGAGTTATGCTACTACAGGAAGTGATGCCACTACAGGCAGAATCATCGCTACGTACAAAGAAGTCACTGAAGAAGTAATGTGACTACAGGTAAGGCGTCGATATAAACGCTTATTATACTGCTACACTGCAGGCAACGATGACACCGAAAGTGATGTCACTATAGTCTGTAATGTACATGCACACTGATATCTCTGTTCATACAGAAGGTACTGCAGAAAACGGTGTCAAGACTATAGTAAATAAAGTCGCGACATAACCTTATGTCACCACAGATACTAAAGACAATGTAGAGTGATGTATCTTAAGGCAGTGATGTCTCTACAGGACAAGCTGTCATATAAACGCTGTCACAGCAGACATAGATACAGACACTGGAGACACCCGTGTCTCAGAAGACAATGACGTCACTGTAGGCCGTGTTGCTACCTACATACGCATAGGCCACCGCAGACCCACGGACACCGCAGTGACGTCGGATCAACCACCAGCCAGTTCAGCTTTCACCCGCTTGCCCGGATACCTGTATGCTGCCCCCGCACCTGCAGGTGAACGCACTCCGCTTACTGCTCCTCCCTCTGCAGCTTACATTCCTTTAATCACTGCATGTATGCAGCGTGAAGAGATGTTATTTTGCACAACACCTGTTGTAAAACCGATGACGTAGTGATAAGGGAATTTTCACAAGCTGACTTACCTCTATCTTGAAATCTCGCCTCTAATGGAATCACGAATGCTCTCCGCACGGGAAGGGTATTCCATTGGGGCCACGCACACGGGCGTGGATGCACACCACGGACAGAAAGCGTTAGTAAAGTGGATGAGAGAGTGCTAAAACCTGCTTAATGCAATTAAGGGCTTGCTTTGAAAAGGCAGACACCCTGCGCTAAGCAGTCTCTCCTGTGTTTAAGAATAGAGGCGGGCCACATTTCTTGATTGTAGGTCTTACTGTACACAACAGTTCACAAAACCATGGGCCCAGTCTCGGCCTGCACAGGGTGGCCACGACGGACAGTACTCTGTCTACTAGGGTGGCAACTTCAGTAATTCGTTTTTTTAGGAGGGTCTTGATGAGTTAAGCACTTTAATTGAGTCTTGGAGCACAACACTACATTTTCCGTTAAGGAAATCACAGATAAAAGGTGGCGAAAATTGATGGATGAAGCTTAAATGGCTGCCTCATATGTATAGTGACTGTCCCCTTGTTGCCAATCATGCCCCCCAAAAATATTCCAAACATCTACTAGATATAAGGCTGAATAGCTGTACATTTTTTCCAAAAGGAGTCCTCTCTTAAGACGTGGGAACCCCATCCACCAATGGCGGCTTGCTTCTCCCTGGGGCCCTCTCCTCACTCAGGACAAGCCTTTTGCTTGAATAGGCTCATCTGTCGGAAGCTCTGACTAGACATTCGTATTACGGGATCATGCCAAAGCTGCTCCTGTTCTCTTGGGTGCCAACAGCACCGATGAATGCCGAAATAGTTGTGTGGTTGGCTTTAGGATTAAAGGGTAGTTCTATTCGCAAGAAAACATTTGCCCTAGGCAATGTCAAAAGAAACTCACATTTATATTTCCCTCTCTCTCCCTCTACCATTCCTCTATGAATGAGGCATTTATTTTACCTCACATCAGATCCACTTAAAAATCCCAGACTTTGGGAAAACCCTTTTTTGTGTTAAGCTTCCTAGCCCCTCCCCTTATAGGAAGTACTATGGAGTGCATTTCTGCCCTAGAAGCTCTGATCCCACAGAAGACTTGAACAAAGAAATTACGAACATGGTTGTAAGATACAGGAGCTTAAACCTCATTGATGAAACAACAGCAGATATACTTGTTCATCCCAAACCAAGACCTGGGAGATTTTATATGCTACCCAAAATTCACAAATTGAACAATCCTGGCCATCCCATCATCTCTGGCAATGACACAGCCACTGAGAGACTATCTTTATTTGTCGACCTGCACCTCCAGCCCATTGTACAGGAACTTCCATCATTTGTTAAAGATACCAGTCACTTCCTTCAGATTATTGAAAAATTAAACCAAACCTACACATTTGATGATGATACTCTTCTGGCTACATTTGATGTTACATCATTATACACCAATATACCGCATGAGGATGGGCTTATGGCATTATCTGAAGCTCTTAATAAAAGAACTGTGAAAAAGCCATCAACAAATGTGCTTACCAACTTTGCAAGAGTTATCCTTAAATCCAACAATTTTACATTCAATGGTAAACACTATTTGCAGATACAAGGGACTTCCATGGGTACTCGGATGGCTCCATCCTATGCAAATATCTTCATGGGCAAACTAGAGAACTGTATACTTGCTACTTCTAGCATCAAACCACTGGTATGGCTACGATACATTGATGACATATTTATAATATGGAATTCAGGAAGTAGAACATTGGAACAATTTACAGCTTATATCAACAATATCCATCCTACCATCAAATTTACCAGCAGCAATACTAAACAGAATCCTCATCTCCCTTTTCTGGATGTGCTACTCACCATTCATGAACACAAAATTACAACTGATCTGTACCACAAGCCTACAGATGCTCATTTGTATCTAAACTGGACTTCATGTCACCCACACCACACTAAACTGAGCATCATCTACAGCCAAGCACTCAGAATAAGACGCATCTGCAGCAATGAGGAAACCTGTAAAGACCATCTACAGGAGCTTGCTACATTATTTAAAAGGCGAGGCTATCCTCTGCATATCATACAGCAACAAATTGACAAGTCTTTGCAAATACCCAGAGAAGCACTTATTTGGAATACCAATGGCAGAAACAAAAGTGACAGAACTCCATTTGTAGTTGACTATCATCCATCAGTTCCTAACTACAGAAATATAAGGCAAAAAACATTTCCCTTACTGTCCACTTGTGAAAAATTGCAAAAGGTTTTTCCAAAACCACCAGTCATTGCTTACCGCAGAGCTCCAAATTTACGATCTCTTATTGTGAGAGCTGAACTCAAGCAAGCTGTAACAAATGCAGGGGTTCATTGCTGTGACTCTAAAAGGTGCATCACATGTGAATATCTTTTACAAACATCATCTGCAACTAGTTCTGTTACGAGAAGGACCTATGCAATAAGGCAGCGTCTTACATGTCGCTCAACATGCATTATTTATGTGATTCAGTGTCAACGGCAAAGCTGTAAAAAGCAATATGTAGGCCAAACAGTGAATGACCTCCGTACACGATTCAGGAACCACAAATCTGCAATAATTAATAAGAAAATTGACCAGCCTGTAGCCAATCATTTTAACCTTGTGGATCATTCACTATCAGATTTGAAGATTTTTCCCGTGGAACATGTTTCAAAGGAAGAACTACTGGACTCCAGGGAAAACTTCTGGATGTACCGTTTAAAATCACTGCATCCAGATGGACTGAACATTACTGACAACACAACCTGATTACTGCATATCTCAGGAGCTCTCTGGACTGCATTGATTCCACATTCCAAATGGAATCTTCACTCATGATGCTTTTTGAAAATTCAGCTGTCATCTGTGCAGCCACAGAGCAAACCATCTTGTACTACCTGAGGAAGGCGGAAGCTGAAACGTTGTAGTGGAAATATATTTTTGTTCTTTGGTGAATCTATCTGTTTGAGTCACTTCTTTCTTGGATATATATATATATATATATATATATATAAACAACCAACACGTAAAACGTGTAAAGCGAAGAGCACTCGAAGCAAAATCCAGGGACAAACTTTCTTAAAGCGTAAATGCTTTATTCAGCAAGTTCCCCCCCGAGGTTCCCCCGAAACGCTGACAGACGCGTTTCGCCGACTGGCTTTTTCAATGTCAGTTTCCTTTGCATACAACCGGCACATTTAAACTTGAATCGCATGTCACATGACAAAAAATATTAGCATAGAAGATGGACTAGCAGCGACATTGTTCGTAAATTCATGGCGGCCATCTTATAACGACAAATATAACCAAGTAAAGTGCCTTACATTCATGCAAACAATACATATAAAGATTAAAATTAAAAGTTGGACGACAGTGCAGTGTGGCAAATAACTCTTTTTAGTATTTATATGTCAAAGAGTTTATGGAGAGAGACACGTAAATGCAGACTGGCAATATTCCAAGCTTATATATGTTGTTATATATGGACTGCGATGTGTTCTCAATATGTCTAAACACCTTATATGTTGCTTTACATTAGTGTCAAGGGGGCAAAGAGGCTAACAAATAACAGTATTATTATACTCAATTCATAAACATAATTCATCTAGATCTCATGTTGTCAATAAGCCCCCCCTCTCGGGCAACTCATCCATATTGCCTAGTCATCTGCCTATATGTGATAATAAAGCCCTGAATGGGCATAAAGCCAACTACTGAGAGAGAGTACTTACATAGGTTAGGCCATAAAACAGCAAATAAAAAAACAGATTTTAACTCTTTAGGTTTGGAATTAAATTTTGAAGCGGCAGACCCAAAAAGGAAGGGTATCTAAGATGTATTTTAAGAAATACCCTTATAATGTGTGTATATCTTCTACCTCATAAATGAACCCATAGTTCCTCATCGTTGTTAAGCCCTATAGGGGTCTTAGTCTGGAGATCTATTATGTAGGTTGACTCTAGAATACGAAGTTTTCGTACTCTATCACCGCCTCTCTCCGACTTGCCAACTTGATCGAGACAATAAAATGTTAATAGGTCACGGTTGCTTTGGTGGTACTGTTCAAACTGTCGGGCAACCGGATATGCTGGGTCTTTATTAGTAATTGCCCGCATGTGTTCCAAAATACGTTTTTTTGTAGGGTGTATGGTGCTCCCTATGTATCTTTTGGCACATGGACAAGTGAGGCAGTAGACAGTGAAGTCTGAGTTGCAGTTGAGGAAAAGTTTCATCTTGCGTATAGGTCTGGGGTCATTGGGTCTGCCTGAATATGTAGTTGTTTTTTCACTGAATTTACAGGCTTTGCAGTGGTTGCAGGGATAAAATCCCGCAAGGCCTATCCTGTTTTTGACTTTGGGGACTGGATCAAAGTGACTATGGACAAGGTCACCTATTGACAGGCTACGCTTATAAGTTATTACTGGGCGTGCCGGCCCCTTTTTTGTGAGGATGTTGTCCGTTTGTAAAATGTGCCAGTTTTTCTTGAAGATCTGCATTACCTGACTGGACTTCTCATTAAAGTTGGTTATCATCCTAACCTGACCTTCATCTGATTCAGTAGCTTTTTTACTAATTAATAGATCTTTTCTATTGATGTCTTTGATTTTGGTTTCAGCTATGGAAAGGTCGGTGATCCTGTAACCTCTTTCCCTGAATCTCTTGGTGGCTTCTGTTTTAACCTGAACATAGTCTTGTTCTTTGGAGCAGTTTCTTTTGAGGTGTATGAATTCCCCAAATGGTATGTTTTTTATGGTACTGCGTGGGTGGTGGCTGTCAGCATGCAGAACAGTGTTGCCTGCTGTGGGCTTCCTAAAGAGTTTAGTAGAAAGTGTGCCATTGTCTACATAAATCTCAAGATCCAGATATGTAACTGACTTGTTACTGATTTCCCCTGTGAATCTTAAGTTAAGATCGTTTATATTTAAGGAAGCCACAAATTCCTCAGCCGAGGTGCGGCTACCACGCCAAATTATAAAAAGATCATCTATGTATCGGGCCCAAAGAGCGATCTTTTCCACCCAGCATTCGTTGGCCTCCCCCCGGGCTACGTGCTTCTCCCACCAGCCCACGAAAAGATTCGCGTAGCTGGGGGCGAAGCACGTTCCCATCGCAGTCCCCCGCAATTGTCGGTACAGTTTTCCTGCAAAGGTAAAAATGTTGTTTGTGAGGCAAAAAGTAATCATTTGTATCAGCATCTTATTGTGTTGGTAATACTTCATGGGTCTTTTGTTCAGAAACCAATCAATAGCAGTTATGCCATTCTTATGGTCAATGCAGGTGTATAGACTTGTGATGTCCAAAGTTATAAGTAGCATATCTGCTTCCCAGGCAGTATCTTCAATAAGTCTTAAAAAGTCTTGTGTGTCCTTGATATAGGAGGCCAAGTCTTTGACTAGTGGAGCCAAAAATAAGTCTATATAGATAGATGAAATTTTCCAATAGACTGTTGATAGATGCCACTATGGGTCTGCCGGGGGGGTTGGTTACACTTTTATGCACTTTAGGAAGATGGTAAAAAGTTGGAATCATAGGTGTTTCACATCTCAGGAATAGGAATTCGTCTTGGTTCAACGGGCCATCAGCTTTCCAGGTTTGCAAAAGATTGTGGTATGTATCGATGCTTTCAAAATAGACTGTTCTGGATATTGGCATATAACAGTCCTTATCATTAAGTTGCCGCATCGCTTCATCCTGGTACTGCTCTTTATTAAAAACCACCATGTTTCCCCCTTTATCCGAAGGTTTGATTTCAATGGTTTGGTCTTTCTCTAAAGATTTTAGGGCCTCCCAGTGTTTCCTAGGGATGTTATAGCGACGTTCATTAAAATCCTTACGATTGGCCAAGGTTTTTAAATCCAAGATTACTGCCTCACTGAAGACGTCGATGGCGTCAAATGGTGTCTTAGGGATTGCTCGAGACTTCATTTTGAGGTTACTATGTCCCCCTATTTGGTTGATTCCAGTTTCTACCAAACATTCATCAGTCAGTTGTTCCCCAGACTGTAGGTGAGGAACCTAGTTGTTTCATTGTTAGGAGAGTTTCCAAATCATGGCCTGTCAGGGCATCTGACTCGCTAATTCCTATGTCTTCTGTTGTTGTCAGACCTCCAATTCTTGGATGCAACAGGTATATTTTTTGGAATTTCAGCTTTCTAATGTATCTAAAAAGATCAATTCTGGTGCGTGCGTAGTCAAAGCCTGAAGTCGGGCAAAAAGTGGGTCCTAGCTGTAACACCTTAATTTCTTCCTGTGTGAGAGTCTTATTCGATAAATTGATGACCGTCATTTCGTTCTTAGTTTGGTTTACCATTTCCCCTTCTTCCCTCTGCTGCGAGTTACTCTCGGGGTTAGGTTGTCTCCTCCTGCCTTTGTTTCCCCTCCTTGTTTTTCGTTTCTTTTGTTTCGTGGCAGGGTCTGTTGAGGAGGGTGGGTTCTGGGTGTTGGTCGTTGTCGAGTTTCTCTCATGAGTTGATACTCCTGAAAAAAAGGAGGAGGAGGAGGTTCCATATTTCTGTTTGGCTCTGCCGGCGTTGTACTTATTTCGCCTTCCGATGTTTCTACTTCCGATTCTGAAGTGTCTATGTAACCACTTCTGATCGTGCCTTGTTGATTTAATTTTCTCCTGGGTCCGTCAAACTTTTTAGCAAAAGTTAGAACACGCCCTGTAGCGTAGTCTTGTTCGTCTCTTAGGAACTTAGTTTGTTTACGCTTTCGGATAATAGACTCATAGTCTTTGAGGCGTTTAATCATAGCATTCTTTAATTCTTCTGCTTGGTTGACATCTTTTTCCTTAGCAATTAAGTCTTCCAGTCTTTTGATTTCCACCAGGAGTTTATCTCGGTCACTCCAAGCATACTTTATAAGGATCCTGACCATTCCCTTGGCAGATTCCGTAGTGTGTTCTGCCCATTCTTTTAGAAGAGCTGGATCAGGATGTTTCATATGAGGGAACAGTGAAGATACGGAGAAAAAAAAATAAAAAATATATATATATATATATATATATATATATATATATATATATATATATATATATATATATATATATATATATATATATATATATATATATACACACCTATGGACATATGGTACATTTTTATGGAGTTAGGCAAAGGAAATCTAGACTTACTTACCTGTTGACATTTTTAAAATATTTTTCCTTGATATTGTGTACACCCATTAGTTGGTAGAGGGCTGTACACAATTAGGTAGAAAAGTAATATGGTAGTTATCCACCACTATGTAAACTTTAAAATAAACCAACACACTCATTGGATGATGTCATCAGTGATTTCATCAATGGTGTAATTTGAGATGTCATCAGTGATGTCATAAATGCTTTCCCTTCCTTCCCTTCCCACTTTTTTTTTTTTTACTTCAGGACAGGGGGCTAACTTTCCATCGATATTCTTGTGTCGATATTCAGGGTGCCCACCCGCTGAACGGCTCATCAGCCTCTGATAAATGGTGCAGAGTGAGACAAATCTACAATTGTGATATCACATAAACCAGCAACACAAACAGTGAACTGACTGGAAATAGCAAAAACACATATAGAAGAAGTTTACACAGAACGAAATCAAGAGAAAACTTAGTAAACATATCATGATTCTGTGTAGCCAGTTTGCTCCCATTAATGAAGTTAACACATCTTAGTGCTTACAATCAACCACATCATCACCAGCGCATCCAATGGAAAAATAGCCCTATAACAATAAATTAAATGTGAGTAATGCAAACAAAATATGACCCAACATAACTTGAAATGAAATGTAAGCAATACAAACACAATAGGATGCTGTGCCCCAGGTTGGCACCACTGATTGTTATGCCACCTTATAAATGAAATCTATAGGATGCTCCACTTTGTCAGTAGAAGATAACAAGTCCTGGGACTCAGTTCCACCCAAGAATGAAAACATCCAAGAAAATTCTAAATTCCTCACCTTTTGAATACTCCCTCAGATGTCAGATTGGATCTGGAAAATTTTACCCCCTACCTCTAATTGTGAGATGACTGTAACTCTTGACTTTCTGACAGACCTCCCTTTCCCAATCTGACATAACTCATGTGACCATATGATATTAGAACCCAGGTCGCTACATTATCTCTCATCGTCAATGGTACAGGTAAATAATGTATGGAAGGACCTGTGGAACCTTGATGGAGACTGGAGGACATATTTAAGGGATATACCAGCCCACTCAACTAACCTCTCAATACTAAGCAGAGAAGAGAGATCTTCCACACATGGCTGGTCACCCAACAACTCTAAAATAGTCTACCCTGCAAGTCTTAAAGAGTCCCTTTCTCTAAGATCAGACATCCTATAATCTCAGTAATTAAAAAAGATGAATATAATACTGTAGTGACAAACCTCACTGGATGTCTCATAAGGCAACTATGTAAAGGAGGATAATGCAGTTTATCTGGGCTGACATCTGATTCCCATCAGTCACACCTGTTACCTCTCTTGGATCCATGGGATCCCAAAGTGGACAAACTCCTAGTGCAGCCAGCATTTGAAATTGGATTATGAACATTAAAAAATCCAGCACAATAAAGGTACCTACGGAGCTAATCAGAAATGCCAGCATACCACAACTTATAAACATTTGTGAATCTCTCTCTCACATCATCATCCATCACAACATCAAGTGCTACATTAACAAGATAATCACACTTTGGAGGTAGTCACATGTAACATTGAATCACAGACATGCGCACTTAGGTTTCACCAACCAGGCTGTGTTGGTGAACGTCACAGGCTCCTATGCACTGTCTGAGTGGCAAACCAAGCTGTTCACACCAATCCTGGCTCTGCTCTCATACTATTGAGAGCAGCGCCGGGATTGGGTGGGGAGCCTGTGCCCCAGTGCATGCTGGGAGGAGAGCTGGAGAGGAGGACGAGGCAACCACTTCGTCAGCTACGTTTTTTAAAAATTATTATTCCCCTTATTTCCCCTGTCCCGCCTCCCCATTTTAGTATTACAGCAGCCGCCACTGCTAACCATACATCTACACAGTGTAGCATTATATACTTGTGGATAAGTTCTTCAGCATCTCATGAAAGGGTAGTAAGTGCTATGTAAATGCTACAATACATAGTTTAAGGCGCTCATGTGGTGAATGATGTCACAATACATCTCAAAGCCCAAACAGACAGTCAAACAAAGCAACATTCTAGAAGGCTTATTGTTGGTGATTGATGGAGATGCAGAATTGAGTAAAGAGAACTTATTTTCCTCCATTGGATAGCCCCTTTAAGACCAAATATTCCAGTTGTTTTCTGTGCTATAAACTAGTTAACCTTATTTTTTTAACTAAGCTTGTGTACAGCTGCACGTCGTGTATTTTGTATGCACAGGTAGCTTTAACTTCTTTCATGGTAGTAATACAACAGAATTGACTTTGTGCTTCCAAACACTGCTGTTTTACTCAGGCCCATTAGAGCTGAGTTTCCAGTCCCACGTGACCCGTCTGGAATGATGGTCTTTAAGTAATGGTTTGTAAGGCAGCTGGTTTTACAATGTGTGGTCTACCATGAGAGACTTCTGCTTTCCATGCAGCGCTGCTGTAAAATCTGTAAGCAGATGAGGGTCCGAGTGCCAATCACTAGCTAGTGCTGAGGGCTGAGTGAACTCTTATCTGTAATGAAGACATTAGCCTGCGATAATGGTTTCAGGCCTCATTGATTGCCGCTTCTCTTCTTACAAGTGGTCCTCCGGACATTCTCTGCCGAGCATCCTTTTCCTCAGTGGAAAGTTTCAAAGACCAGGAGCCAGATCGAAGGATGTGGAAAATGCTATTCGCCTTACTCGTGGATCATGCTTTGTGAACAGAGGGGTGTGTTCCAATCTCCACGTCAAAATTGTCAAATGCAAACTCCATAACTTACGGGAGCAAGGGTCCTGCGTCAATTACCGACACACTGCGGCTTTGTTCCTGGAGCACGGCACTCGGTTTCCAGGAAAGGCAGGTCTTGGGATCTGTGCGAGCTCACCAAGCAATGGGTCGGAGTAGCTGACTCATTCTTTTTCTGACCTATATCACCCACTCCCCCCAGAATTTACGTAAGAGTTAAAACAATCCTATTTGACCGGATTTTATCATACTGTGTTTAAGTGATCACTATAGACTGTGGTAGCACTTAAAGCATCCCTGAGGAACAGAGCTGTCACCAGTGAGTGCTCTACATAAGGTGACCTTCCGTGAGACCCTGGTGCAATGTTGCAGATGCTGTCCTTTTATTTTGCATCACTTTCTTCAATCTTCACTTCAGCGGCTGAGCACTGAATGATGCATTTGCAATTATGTCATCTCCTTTCATTTAAACTGTTAGTGCCAGGGCTTTTTAGAGAGACCTGTCCTGACAGCATGATGTTTCCCCGTCACTGAACCTCTTCAGGGGAGCTCCATAAATTAAAGGGAACTGTTTGACAAACAGTTGCTCTGTTTCTGAAAGCGCTTTATCTGGTTTCAAGGAGCTCTGCACCGGCTAGGCTCCATGCTCGTGAGCCTGCGTCGGACACTGTCACGCGCATGCGCAGCTCTGGATAGTAAGCATTTGGGAGCAGTTCATCCTTCATTCGTGGGGATTAAAGAAGATTTGGTGAGATTAAAGTTGCAGAGGGTTGGGGGGCAGAATAGCAACTGAAAACAGAATTGGACTTGTTTACAATTTACTTCCTGCTGGCCTAATCCAATGAGCTGGGCTACCATTGTTTGGGACAGAAGAAAAATCTCTTAGAAATAAAGTTCCCCAGGGATCCATTCTCGAGTATGATGCTCTTTAAAGTTACATTTCGAAAGCTTCTGGCTGCACTTTTTCTCTGATACTGAAGATGTGAATATTAATACTTCAAAGCAATCAGCAGCCTGCTTCGCCAAATCATGCCTGTAAGCAGATCATGTATGAACACACACAAACGTTCCAAAACTGGGTGGCTGCAAGGCGGATGTACTAATATTTGGAGAAAGAGAACCATTAACCCTTGCCATCTAGTCTGATATTCTGTACCCAGCACATGTCCTGGTCCAGGTGCTCTGGGACACGCAGGTCCAGCTATAGAAGGATTTAATTTCAATCCGGCAAATCCAAGTAACAATCAAAAGCCGCCACTTCCAGCATCAAATGTTCAGGAAAAGCTTGCCCCATCAGCAACGCCATTTAAATATTATAGTTCTGCATCGCTGAGGTATCATCTAGGATCAATTATTGTGATGGGCTCCATTTGGTCTACCACAATACCAGACTGGTGTGAGGATGCTTGTTCAGAATGCCGCCGCGCACCTGTCGCTGAGGCTGGTATATCACTGCCATCCTCACACACGCACCCTTGTGCAGCAAATGAAGAGTGAGACCCTTTGGTAAAGCACAAGGCCATCTGTACATCTGAACAAAGACCTCTTTGCCAAAAGACTCGACATTTTCAGCCATTTTGTGGCAACTTCAATCAGCCAATTGCGGCTTACCACAGGTCTGGTGCCGCCATGAGGCTCAGAGCGGGAGAAAGAAAGGTTACAGATGCTTACCTATGTAATGTGATGCATATTTTGTAAAATACCTCATATTCTGTGACAGATTGAAATGTGATGTTTCCAAAGTTTTAAACACATTCAATCGATAACTCGGAGGGATATGTACAAGGAAGTGGCGGAGTGAGGTGTTAGCCTTCTTGGCTTAACGCCTCCGCCCCTACTGAAACGCAAGACTGCACCATATTTACAAGAATGTGGTGCAGCCTTGCGTTTCCCCCTGCGATGGTGCTACGTTTAGTAATTTAGCGCCAACGCAGGCACCCTTGCACCATAGTGCAAGGGTGCCTGCATGGAGGGGAGGATTGTTTATGGTTGGAAGGTGTCCCTTCCTGTACATAAACAATCCTAAAATGTCATTTTGTCACTGTCATGTGTGCTGCTTTATGCAGCACACATGAAAGTCATAAAATGGCATTTTTAAAAGGATTTTTATGTACAGGAAGGGACACCTTGCATTTCTCCTCATTCCGCCAACTTAAGACCAGGTTTTATCTAGTCTTAATTTTGGCGCTGCCTCCTAAGTACGCCACCATTGTACATAGGGGCAGCGTCAAAATGAATGGATGCTGCGGTGGAGCTCTCCGTCGCAAAACCTACTGCCCACTCCTTTCACGCTAACCATAGCGTGAAAGGGTACTTATTTATAAGGCAGCGTTAAGCCACATTAAGTGGCTTAACGCTGCCTTGTAAATAAGGCGCAGCCCCTATCGCCACCACAACATCGATATAAGTGATGTTGTGGTGGTGTTGGAGGCTTGTACATATGCCCCTCTGTTCTAGACTTTTATGGGCAAATCAAGCACAGAGAAACCCGTGTGGGAGTCGCGTGCAACTGCTGGAAATCCCTCTTATCTGCAGGCACCAGAGATGTTCTGCCTTGTTCTGAAACCTATTATTATTAGGACTGTGTGCACTGTGACTGTGCTGTTCAGTGACATAGTATGTGTGCTCTGGCCCTATACTGGTACTGGTAAAATTGCTTTCCCACATTTGTCTACTTATCTATGCTTTAGGGCCATAATAAATAGCACGGAAGTTGCATCTGTGGCATGGGAGTTGCATTTTGTTCGTAGGCTGCAGGGTGCTTTTATACTACTCCCTGGCAAACATATATGGCTGCCAGGAGCACCACTGTGCAGTGGCTAGGCAGCAGTTTTGAAAGCACTGCAATGATGCATGGAAAGGAACGTGCTTTTGCTATGCAGACAGCCTATATTATATATTTATATATAACTCCTAAAATGTGCTATGTAAGTCCACAGGGCATTGTACTTATTATATTTAAAAAAATAAAAAAGGGAGTAGCAATTTCTGAGTACTGGCAGGGCTCTTGCCAGGACTGAAGAGAAGCCAAATAACCGATGTGTTTCCCTTTCAGTTAGAGGCTGCTCCTTCCTTCCATCATGTTACACGTGAAGCCTCACATACCCCATCCACTACCCTTCCAGTTACAGTTCCATTTTCTCAGCTCCCCTTGCCTAGTTCCTGACTTTTTTGGTCAAGATTAGAAAATGATCATTTTTTGTGCATCTCCGAGCAGGGAGGTAACACAAGCTTCCAAGCTCCTGAAGTATGGAGTATAGGCCTAGAGGTAACATAGGGGAGAGAGGAGGGTGACAGCTACCCCAGGGTTCTGTTTGTACCAAGAACGCGCCTGCACGTGCAGGATGCTGCCAGCTCCTGAAACTTAGTTCCTAAAAAATTACTCGGCCGGGCTCACATATTCTCTGTGACTGAAGCGCTGGGCCAGTGAGAGCGTGTCAGGCCCAGGGCCAGATGTGGAAGGAGGCAATGCAGGGGGCTGAGTGTGTGAGAACATGACTTTGCAAGTTCAGCTTTGAGGTGCAAGACCTTCACGCTTGTTCTCCCCCCACCCCCCTTCCCCCACAATCCATGTAGGCCTTGAGGAGTCAATCACTGCCAGTGCTCATGTTGTATAAAACAACTAGTTTTAAAGGGAAGAGAACAATTACTTCTAACCTAAAATACTGTAGTCCAATTAACTTGGAGCTGAGGAGCATCGCCCCCCCTTAAATTTCCTCGCAGCTGCTGACCTGACCTGAGGTGTGCTCGTTTTCTGCGGACTCTGCCGGGTGTGGGACTGCGAGGACCAGCAGTCCACACCAACTACAGCTGGGCCCTCTTCCTGCCCCGCCTCCCTGTGGCTTCTTAGCGACTCGTTGCCCCCGCTTCGCGGGAGCCGCTCGCAGCTGCTGACCTGACCTGAGGTGTGCTCATTTTCTGCGGACTCTGCCGGGTGTGGCACTGCGAGGACCAGCAGTCCACACCAACTACAGCTGGGTCCTCTTCCTGCCCCGCCTCCCTGTGGCTTCATATCGGCTCGCGGCCCCCGCTTCGCGGGAGCCGCTCGCAGCTGCTGACCTGACCTGAGGTGTGCTCGTTTTCTGCGGACTCTGCCGGGTGTGGGACTGCGAGGACCAGCAGTCCACACCAACTACAGCTGGGTCCTCTTCCTGCCCCACCTCCCTGTGGCTTCATAGCGGCTCGCGCCCCCGCTTCGCGGGAGCCGCTCGCAGCTGCTGACCTGACCTGAGGTGTGCTCGTTTTCTGCGGACTCTGCCGGGTGTGGGACTGCGAGGACCAGCAGTCCACACCAACTACAGCTGGGCCCTCTTCCTGCCCCGCCTCCCTGTGGCTTCATAAAGGATCGCAGCACCCGCTTCGTGGGAGCCGCTCGCAGCTGCTGACCTGACCTGAGGTGTGCTCGTTTTCTGCGGACTCTGCCGGGTGTGGGACTGCGAGGACCAGCAGTCCACACCAACTACAGCTGGGTCCTCTTCCTGCCCCGCCTCCAACGTCACCATAAAAATAAGTCATTAGCCGCTGTGCGGGACGCACGCGGGACGTGCCGGGCGAAGCCCGGGCCAAGGGCGGGCCCGTTTGAGCCCGTTCGAGACTGAAGAGACTGGGCTGGGCCACTCTCTGTATAGTTTGGTACTGAAATTTGTCAGAAGCTAGTAGTTTGACAATGGTGGGTGGAACGACTAGGGGCAAAAGTGCCGTAGCTGGTACTATCATGGCAGGTACATTGGACAACTTCATTGTAAGAGCCGCTACCCTTCTCGAACGAGAAATTGATCTCACAGAGTGCCGTCTTTCCTTAGACCCTCTTTCCAACAAACGCTCATCTTTAGGCAAAATTGCTTCGTCTGTCACACCTAAGGTAAACACTATAAATTCTACATCAATTGATTCCATGGTTAGTGAGAAGGACAGTAATGATGTCTGTACGGATTTTATTCCGGAAAGTAAGGGCGGTAAAAAAGGTAGAAGTACCGCTAGGCCTGTAACCATTACGCCTGACGCTACGATAAACCAACCAGAAGGCGTATCCACCCGCGCACAATTACATGCTGTTACTGAGGCTACTTTTCCTTCCTCTGGTCAAAATTTGGGTGCCAAATCGAAACAGAAGCCTGTCCAGCGAGGAAAAAAGGGGAGTCAATCGAGATCGACGAAATTTAAAAACATAAAATTGGCATCCAATAATTTACTGGGTGATGTCGATCATTTCCCGACTAAAGTAACTGCAGATCCAGTGAGGCATCTAGATGATGGTTTTTATTCTAAAATAGGGGAACTCTTTGCTCTTACAACTCGCCCTATCCTGGATAGAGTTAACTTGATAGAAGAACGTCTTAAGAAACTTGAACAGATTGCCCTATCTAACCTTGAACTTAATCAAATGCTGAAGACAGGCCTATCAAGAGAGCCCCCTGAACAGCTTTCTCTTGGTAACCAAGCAACTAATTCCATGCTAAAAATCTTTGTCCCCCAGGACACGTCCTCTTCAGACCCGCAGAGGGGAATATCTCGGGATAAAGGAGAGGACACTGCTTGTGCTAAAAACCCCACAAATGTCAACGAACCTAAAGATCTACCTATAAGAGAAATTTCTTTTCAGAAATCCTCTGATGCTAATGCTAAAGCTAAAAGTGATTCGGCACAGAACCTTAACAAGACAGAAAACAGATCTACTTGTAATAATGGTGGAGTTTCCCTGCTACCCAGCTTAGATTTGCCGCCAGAATCTTCTCCGTATGTTATCGTACTGACAGGGGTTCCTGGTCTGGAAGAAAACACCATCGAAACATACCATGAGTTGAAGAATAAAACAATGCACTGGCTCAATTCAAATCGACCACTCCCCCTTATATACATAGCAAAATTCTGTTTGCTCGGAGAGTTAGCTGGGTGGGCTGGAGGAACAAAGACATATCTGGGGACTGTATTGTCGTTAATTTTCAGGATACACAGGCTGTAAAATGTATTCAGCAGGTACGGCCACTTTTGTCCAATACAAGAATCAGACCACTTCCTCTTGGTTACTTCTATCCTCATCAAGTAAACAATAGTTTGTGGGAACAGGTAGGGAGGGGTAAAACAAATATTGATTTTCAAAGAGGTAGGTTGGCCCCAGCTGAACAGGGTTGGCTTGAGGCCTTCCGGAGAACAAACAGATATAGCTGCTTAGATATGGTTGACTGACTACCCTTAAAATCCTCTGCACCCGAATCTACTCGGGAGGTGATAATTGATGACGAGTTATCTCTACCCTCTGGTTCTCGGCCTGCCCACTTATTAATTCTTCCACAGGACAAGTCTGAATTCATCCCTATTACCACTAAGGATGGGGAGGCAATCAATCACCTTCCAGTGCCCGAAACAGGAATCTATGAAAGTGGGGCCTCCCGTGAATTCCTCTATGCGAGACCATCTAAAGACGCTGATAGAGCCTCTGATTTTACACTTTTGTCCTGGAACATTGCAGGGTTGTCTGCCAGGCTAGGGGATACAAGTTGTATATCCTTTTTACATCAGTTCCCGATTATCTGTTTACAGGAATGCTGGTCGGTGGACCCCATTCATATGAATGGTTACCGTACTTTTCACACGCCGGCAACCTATACGATAAGAGGGAGAAACAAAGGAGGCCTTTGCACTTACGTATCAAATTGCCTAAAAGAAACTAAAATTTCCTTTTTTCCTGTTTCTGCTTTTTATCATATACTGTCTATATCGTTTCGGGGTAAACAAAATATAACTTTGATAAATTTTTATAATAATATCCCGAAAGATGTATGGGCCTCGACTTTTAAGGAATTGCACGAGACCCTCAAAAACATGGACGGAAAACATGCTCCTGATCCTTGCGTGATTTGGACGGGCGATTTTAACCACTTCCCATGTTCTCTTAGTAATCTAAATATATGTGGGCTGGGGGAAACTGCTGATGTCCCTTCGGCACACTTCTCCCATATGCCCCTGGGAAATTATTTAAATGAAATACTTTTTTCTCTGGATTTGGGTTTTGTAAATGAACTCTGTTCTCCTCCAGTCCCCTTTCATGCTACATTCATAGGAAGGGGTTGTAAATCAGTCATTGACTTTATGTTAATATCCAAACGGTATTCCAGTTATATCGGCTCAATAGCAATGAGTGACCATTTGCCACTCAGTTTGTCCCTTATCATCGCGGGGGGAAAAAGCAAGTCAGATACAACGGTCCAAACCCTATATAATTATAGATTGGAACTTGCTAGGAAGAACGGCTATACCCTAAAATGGGACAAAGTGGAACCAGTGGCTTTTTTCAGAAACCTAATTCGTTCTAAAGAGTTGGAATTTAATGCTTGCCTCTCTGAGAATGAGGATCCCCTTAAACTCCATGACGCATTTCTCAGTATTACTGAAGAAATACGAAAGTTACTTTTAAAATCTCAGAAACCTGGGGTGAGTAGACCGAAGAGATGGTTTGACAGAGAGTGTAGTAAGACTCATGCCTATCTAATGATACAGTTAAAACGAGAGCTCAGGGTCATGACTGAAGTTAGATCTGCTAGATCTGCTTATCAACAGGCAGTGAAAAATAGGAAAAAACAGATTAAACAGGAAGCTTGGCAGACTCTACAGGAGGCTTGCCACTCAAAAGATAGTACTCCTTTTTGGAGAGCGGTAAACGCTCCCTTTTTTAATGACAACGCAACAGATTCTATCGAGGTAGCCATTACTGAAGAGTCATGGGTGACTTACTTTCGGGAGCTTTATCAAGTAGATACTATGGTAGTAGCAGAGAGGGGGCTAAACATAAGAACCCAGAATTTGGCTTCTTACCCAATAAATGTTGATTTTTTATTGGAGGAAGTCTCAATAGCCATTGATAAGAGTGCGGCGGGGAAGGCCCCGGGTCCGGATGGAATCCCCGTGGACACCTTCAAGGCTAATACTAAGTTATGGGCCCCGCTTTTGACTAATGTCTTAAACAGCTTTACTAAAGTTGGTTTTCCACTGACTTGGCAGGAAGCCATTTCGGTTCCTATTTTTTAGAAAGGAGATCGCAATGAACCGAAATGTTATAGACCGATCTCCTTACTCGATTCACTTATGAAGATTGCTGGGAGAGTTATACTCAACAAATTGCAAATATGGGTTGATGATAGAGGTATTCTCTCACAGTTTCAATATGGTTTTAGGGAAGGCATGGGAACAATTGAGCAAGGCCTGAATTTAGCACTCCTAGTAGCCAAGTACGTCGAGGCCAAAAATGAAAACTTATTTCTTACTTTTGTGGATCTAAGTTCGGCTTTTGACTGTCTTAACCACAACAAACTTTGGCTAACAATGCAGGAAATGGGAGTGGACCCAAACCTTCTATTATTTATCAGAGAACTATATCGAGAAGCAGGTGCCAGGGTACGTTATGGGACAAGGGGGATTGTACTTCCAAATTTCCAATAGGAAAGGGTGTGAGACAAGGCTGCATTTTAGCCCCATTTTTGTTTAATTTATATATTAACTCGGTAGCATCTCATCTCCTGGAAGATAAGCAAGACTATCCCAAAATTGGTAACTCCCATAGTCCCATTCTTTTATACGCAGACGATGCCGTAATTATGGCCCGGACCCAAGTGGGCCTTCAGAGATCGATCAATAATTTTGCTGAATACATGGGAAACAGGGGCCTTAAGATCAACATAAGTAAAACCTTTAATATGTGCTGCTCCAAAAAGAAGAATCTTAATTGTAATTCCTTTTTATCTAACAAAAAAATTGCGACTGTGAATACTTTCTCCTATTTAGGTATAAATTTTGACAAAAAGGGCACTTGGACAGCAGCAGGTGAAACAAGAAAACTAGCGTTTTCACGAGCAATTGGGGCCGTTAAACATTTTGCTAACAAGGTGGGAGGTCGTGCTGTACCAGTACTAATAGACATTTATAAATCTAAGTGTGTATCCATGGCGTTATATGGTGCAGGAATCTGGGGGATAGCAAATAACCTTAGCATCCAGTCCTGCCAGAATGCTTTCCTTCGTTACCTATTGGCAGTGCCTGGGTCCACTTCCTCCTATGTATGCCACCAAGAGCTGGGCGTACCATACATTTTGGATCTTATCAAAGTAGATCCTATCTTACTATGGCACAAAGTTTGGTCCTGTAATGAGACAGGTTTAAACAGGGACATTATAAGGGACTGTTTATGTCTTGACGGGGCGACAAAAATTTCCTGGTTTAAATATATAAAAAGTTTCTTAGTGGACATGGGACATCAAGAATTCTTTGATAGAGGGGAGGAGCCTAGCGCGCAACCAAGATGGCCGCGTAGGCTTGTGGCTCCCGAGGGCCTCCGCAACCTCCCACGTCTATCCTGTCATAATCCTGATTTTTTCGATGGGCTTTTGTTTATGATCTTGCGCTAAGGTGCCACTCGTTTTCCAAATCAAAATTGGACTCCGGGAACGTGTTTTTTGGCGATCTGAAGTTTGCGGCCTTCTCCGGCCTTGGTGCCGAACTCGGGTTGGTGAGGTGCCCGGCTGCGAATTGAACAACAGCGGCATGCCAGGCTGGGCCTGCCCCGGACCCCGTGCTTTCACTTTCGGTTTCGTGTTGAGCTACCGAGACTGATGCGTGGGACATTGGGAGAGCTGCGCATAGTACGGAGTGCGAGGCCTAGTCTTGAACTGTAAACGGGCCTCTTTCAGTTAGCGGCCCGGATCTCCTGGCCTTCCTCCGGGTGCTGGAGGGTGCTGACCTTGCTGATCGCTGACGATGACGACGAGAGTGGACGGCGACAAACTGAAACCCAAATCTACCCGGAGGGGAGCCTATTCCCAGGCCAACAATATGGACCGCTATGCACAGCCAAAGGGATCCCCTAGTGGATCGCGTAAATAGCCTGAGCCGCCCAAGGAGGCCTCGGGCGCATCATCCGAATTGACCCTGTTGGATGTCATGGGGGCCATTGAGGAGATGAAGGTGACTGTGAACCAGCAATTGGATACTCTGGCTAACAAATTGGACTCGGTGCTGATTGATGTCACCTTGGTCAGAGCGGACCTGTCGAAAACCAATGACCGGGTCGACTCATTGACCCAAGCAGCGTCGAGCCTAACGGTAGATGTGGCCGCCTTGCAGACGACGGTGCGGAGGTTGCAGCTTGCCAGTGACCTGACCGAGCGTCGCCTTGAGGACTCCGAAGGCAGGGCCAGACGGCACAACGTCCGCATTATCGGCGTGCCCGAACGGTGCTGTGGATCTTTTTGTGGAAGACCTAGTGGTGACTCATCTAGCACCCAAAGGGCTGAGCAAGTTCTTCGCTGTGGAACGGGCCCACAGGATCCCGGGGGGTGCGCCCAAGGTGGGTGACCCCCCGCGGCCTATCATTGCCCGACTTTTTAATTTTCGGGATAGAGACGCTATCCTGCAGGCGTCGAGGGTGGCTGGGCCATTACGATTTGAGAACTCTAATGTTAGCTTTTACCCAGACTTTACACAAGCGGTTCAAAAGCAACGGATGGGATTCTCGGCCATCAAACGGCGCTTGAGAGAAATGGAGTTCAAGTATGCGATGCTGTTCCCGGCTAGGCTGCGGGTCGAGTTGGATGGTCGCTCCCACTTCTTCGACCGGCCGGAGGCGGTGGGAGAGTGGCTGGATGCACTGCCCAAGAGTCGGGATCGGGAGGGTCGGATGGCGGAGAGCGGAGAGGGTTTGACAGAGTAGGAATGGAACTGTGATCCTGGAGATGGACTGTATTGGTAACGTTTTGCACCTGTGGCTGCACTGGACTCCAGTTTGTAACGCTTTGCCCCGTGGTATTTGGAGGTTGCGGGGGGCTTGCTGGGGCCCTTTCCTCCTTCTGGGGTTTTTTCTTGTCCGTTCTTCATATTGGGGCGACAGGCACACTGCATGTTGGGGGGGCTGTTCGGGCTCCCGCAAAGGTGTAGAGAGGGGGGAGTTTTGTTGGGGTTGATGGGGGGGGGTTGGGGTTTGTTTGTTTGTTTCACAAGGCGGGGTCATATTTTTTGCTGCGCTATTATGATTGTGCTCCCCGGGAGGGGGATATTTTGTGCTGGGAGGGATGGGGGGTAGGGGACTGAGACTTCTTTCCTGGAATGTGAATGGGCTGGGGGACAGGATAAAGCGTGGGGTAGTCCTGCAGTTCTTGAAACGTATTTCGCCTGACATTGTGTTCTTGCAGGAAACGCACCTCATAGGGAACTCTTTTCATGCCATGAACAGACGAGGATATCGCCTCCTGGCCCATTCTGATTTCACCTCTGGCTCGAGGGGAGTGGGCATCTTAGTCAGGACCTCTCTCCCGCTGGTGGTGGATGAGGTGCTCCACGACGACAGAGGGCGCTACACTGCGCTGGTGGGGAGGTGGGAGGGTAGATTGATTTCGCTGGTCGCGGTCTACGTGCCGCCGGGCCTGCAGACGGCCACCTACGCCGATTTGGGGTGCCTGCTGCTTAGGCTCCCGGGGGGGGTGTTGGTACTGGGGGGGGACTTTAATGCTGTGGTTTCCGGTGTTGAGGATCGATACCCCCCTAGGGACCTCCCTCGGGCCCAGAACTGGCTGGGGGGCTTCCTTGATACCCTAGGACTGATAGATTTCTGGCGGTTGAAACACCCTGGACACGCGCAATATACCTTCCACTCCGGGGCCCACGGTAGTCTTTCGAGGCTTGACTATATGCTAGTGCCTGCGGCCCAGGCAGGGATGATCGGAGAGGTGCGACACTTGGCGCGCGGTATATCTGATCACTCCCCCCTTTTGCTGCACCTAGATATCGCCCTGGGGGCGGAGGGGAGGGTGGCTCCGATCAACCCCTGGTACCTCCGGAACCCCACGATTCGTGCAGACCTGGTCAAGTCTTTGGAACACTATTTTAATGATAACGTGGGGTCGGTGTCTTCCGCCGTCTCCCGTTGGGAGGCCTTTAAGACGGTGCTCCGGGGCCAGACGCTATCTCTCATTTCCCACACCAAAAAATGCGAGGCGCAGGAGGTTGTTCGGCTAGAAAATGAGATCACCGAGTTGGAGAGGGATTTGGAGCAAGGTGTTACGGATGACAGATTGCATGTGCTGGAGCTTAAGCAGGCCGATTATAAGGCGCTGGTTACTGAATCTGCTAGGAGTATGAGCAGGGAGCAACAGGGGCGATTGTACGATATGGGTGATAAGGCAGGGAAGTTGATTGCCTGGTTGGATAAGAAGGAGAGAGCGAGTCGAGTGGTGCCGGAGATTGAGAGGGTGGATGGTGTGCGTGTGACGGACTCCGGTGACATTGTTGATTGCTTTGCGGAGTATTTTCACGGGGTCTACTCTCCGGTCTCAGAGCGATCGGAGGAAGACTCTCGACTGCTGCTTCGAGATATTACTCTGCCTTCCCTATCTGATGAGGATAAAGTATTGATGGATGCGGCCCTGTCGCCAGATGAGATTGCTTTGGCCATTCGCTCCATTGCCTCGGGTAAGGCCATGGGTCCTAATGGACTTCCCATCGAATTGTATAAGCTGCGCCCAGATGCGATTGCCCCGTATCTCCGGGACATGTTCCTTGAGGCTCAGGCGGCGGGCTCCCTCCCTTCTGACCAACGTCTTGCTACTATTGTTGTTATCCATAAGGAAGGGAAGCCGCGGGATCGGTGTACTTCTTACAGGCCTATCTCTTTGTTAAACGCGGAGCCCAAAATCCTCGCCAAGGTACTGGCCAATCGTCTGATCCGGGTTGTGGGCGACCTGATTCATCAGGATCAATCCGGTTTTATACCCCATCGCAATACCGCTTTGAACCTGCGGGGACTGCATGGCGTCCTTGCTCGCGCCCCATTCATTCGTGAGCCGGCCATCTTGGCGTCCTTGGACGCTACCATGGCGTTTGACACCTTGGAATGGCCATACATCTGGGCGGCGTTGGCGAAGTTTGGGTTTGGCCCGGGGTTTATCGGTTGGGTGAAATTGCTTTATGACAACCCACTGGCACAGGTAGTGGTCAACGGCCGGGTGTCGGCTCCCTTTGTTTTGGGTAGAGGCACCCGACAGGGATGTCCACTGTCACCTCTTCTCTTTGCGCTTTGCTTGGAGCCCCTTGCGGAATGGTTGCGGTGGCACCCCTCGATACGTGGCCTTAGATGGACGCCGGAATACGAGGATCGTGTCTCCCTATATGCGGACGATATCCTCTTGTATCTTGCATCTCCGCGTAAATCGCTCATTGTATTGGTGGATGTGTTGAGCTCCTTTGGTCGCAACTCCGGATTGGTAATTAACTGGGCTAAGTCTTGTGTATACGTTCTCTCCGGGGAGGCCCCCCCCTTCCGCGGGGGTGCCCTATCCAGATTGCAGAGTCGGGGTTCACGTATTTGGGTATCTTTATAACCCTGGATCCGGTGGCCCGGTATGAACGGAATCTTCTCCCCCCCCTTCAGCGCCTAAGGGCGGATGTGGCGGGTTGGCGGCGGCTGCCGCTCTCGCCGCTCGGCCGGGCAGCATTGTTCAAAATGATGTCGCTGCCATGCTTTTTGTACGCCCTGCAGAACACTATGGACGTAGTGCCGGCCCGTTATTTTCGGGAGGTGGAGTGTCTCCAGCGTCGATTGTTTTGGGATGGGCGGCCGCGGATTGCTCTTGCTAAACTGACCCTACCGTGGTATGACGGGGGGGTCGCCCTCCCTGACATTAAGCGATATTACTGGGCCTCCCAGTTGGCTGCCGTCAATCACGGGATGTATGGCCCTGCTTTCAACCCGGCTTTTGAGATGGACAAATTGCTACTGCCAGGCGGAGACTACAATCGAGCACTATACTCGGGGTCCCTTGATGCGCGGATGACGGGCCCGACGCGGGTCGCGGTGCAGGTGTGGCATGCAGCAAATGCGGCGATGGGGTGGAGGGATCGCTTGACTCGGGCTACGCCATTGTACGCGTCCCAGCGTTTGGGTTGTCTGTATACTACGAAAGGCTTCGAGAAGTGGGATACGATTGGTATCAGCACGGTAGGGGATCTCTGGACGAAAGGGAAATTTAAGACGTTCGACATGCTGAAAACGGAATACCAGTTGAATGATAGGGAATACTATCGGTATGTTCAAGTTCATCATGCCTTGTGTTCCGTGTTTTCAGACGTGGCGGCTATTCCGGAGCATTCCCCGTTGGAAGACAGAGTATTGGACGGCTATGTGCCGGATAGCACCATTTCGTTGATTTATAAAAAGCTTATCAATGATCGAATGGGTTTGCTGGCCTCATTGCGGGAGACATGGATTGCAGACGGTATAGAACTGGACGACGAGGATTGGGTGTCAGCGGTGGCCTCCCCGAAAGAGGTGGCTATCCCGGCCCGATTGCGGTTCGTCCAGCTTAAGATACTGCATAGAGTGTACGTCACGGGGCCTGGCCTGATGCGTATGGGGTATTCGGTGGATGGTTTGTGTAAGCGAGGCTGTGGGCTACTGGGGACTTTTCTCCATATCTTGTGGGAGTGTCCGGATGTGACTCGGTTTTGGTGCAGAGTGCATGCGGTGTTAGAAGAAGTCACGCATGTTGCCTTGTTGCCGGAGGCACGTAGATGCTTGCTGAATGTCTGGGAGCCGACTGATTACAATGTGACGCAGACGCAAAAAAAAAAAAAAAGAATTCTTTGATACTCCGAATAGTATGGCTGGTCTGTCAAGAAAAAAGCTCAAGAAAATCTGCTTGCAATTTTTAGCAGAAAAACGATGGCAGACTGAGAAATGTAAGACCTCTGTTATGGCGAACCACCTACTTATTCAAAATCGAGGCATTCAGCCATATTTGAAGTTAGTGCCTAGCTGCTATTCCCGAATGTTACTGTCTCGTTTCAGGGTGGATACCTTCTTCAGATTAGTTACCTTCCCTGAGATGAATTGCTGGTTAAATGAACTAATTCCCTGTCCCTGTGATCTGGTCTCTGTTCAATCTTCCCTTCATTGTATTCTCTTTTGCAAATTCTACTCAGAGCCTAGGAAAAGTATTTTACTCCCTGTTTTAAAAAAACTAGGCCTGAGACAATGTAGAGTGGCACTGGTTAGATTACAAATGTTAGATGATGAATTTCTTATATTCTCGGTGTCAATGTTCCTTAAAACTATTATTAGATTCAGGAATTCCATGAATTAGGTTTTTAACGGAAAAAGTTCACTTTAATGTTAAATTGTTCTATTTATTATGAATGAAATGTTATATTTGTGTGCTTTTATGGTTTTGTTTTTAAAATCGAATAAAGCTGTTTCTTGTTTTTTTTTTAGGTTTGAAATGCTTTATTGAGGAAAAAGTATAAAGAACAACAAAATACAGATCATAGAAAGAACATTGTCATACAGAATCAAAAAGAGAAAAAATAAAGGATCATCATGAGTTAAACAGAAGAAACCAGAGGGAAAAATTAAAAAGCGCTTTGTAAAATTTTAAAGGCAATCAGGGGAAAAGGGGGAAAGAGAAGAAAAGGAAGGAAAAAAAGAAGGAAGGGAAAGGAGAAAGAGAAAGGTAAATATGAGGCGTTAGGAGAAGAATAGATAAAGAAATCAGAGAGAAACTAGGTAGAATAAAAAGAGCAACAAGTCAAGGGTAGGGAGTAGTTGAAAGGCAGGAAAGAGAAATGTAAATGTAGAAGATATAAAAGGGAAAGAGTCACTTATGGGGGTTTGAAATTCTCCGAGGATAAAGGAGAGATAGATTTTGATTTCAGAGCCATGCGGTCAAGATATGCTGTGAGAGGCAACCAGAATAAATACCTATTGAGGGTAGGAGTGGAGGCAGCAGCAAAACGAACATCAAGCCTGTGATAGTGACAAAGAGAATTCCACCAACATTGTATAGAGAGCTTAGAAAGGTCCTTCCAATTAGAAGAAATATGTTGGAAAGCCAGAGCCAACATAAGATCTAATAGACCAGAGGAGCGGGAGGGAATATCAAGAGTATCAGAGATACTACCTAAAAAAAGAAGAGGGATAGAATATGGAATAGAGATAGAAAAAAGACGAGAGATATGAGACCACACCTGATCCCAAAGTGCGAGAACAGAAGGACACAGAAAAAGTAGATGAAAAAGATCAGCATTAGGGGCAGAGCAGGTCCAACAGGCAGAATCCTTATCAGGAGAGAAACGAGAAATAGAAACAGGAGAGAGATAAAGCCTATGATATAGAAAGAACATAGATTGAGTTAGTGAGGCGGAACGAGAAATTTTTAAGGACCTGGCCCAGATTTTGTCCCAAACAGCTATAGACCAGTCACAGCCCAAATCAAGTTCCCAAGCAAGTTCCAATTTAGATTTCGGGCGGGTCAGATTGGGGGAGGAGAAGAATTTATAAATAAGAGAGGCTTTAGGAAGAGTAGACAGGATCTGAAGAAGTGGGGAATGGGATACGGAATGGGATAAGGGGAGTGAATAATAGACATCAAGAATGATGGCCATGAGGACAGTGAATCTGCGGAAAAAAGACTGGGGGCAGTGAAACAGAAGTCGGAATCGAGGAAAAGAACATGGGAGAAAGCCATCGAAAAGTTGGTTAACCCATATCAGACCCTTTGATCTCCACGCAGTCCAACAAATAGGACGGTTATTGAGGAGAATAAGCGAATTGTACCAGATAGGGGAAGCCAAAAAGGATTCACGAGAGACCGGGTCAGGACGGACCAGAGCATGTAGAAGAGAAGAAGTGTGTTTGAACAGGGGTAGAGGAGTGGTTAAGTTCTTAGCCGAAAAATGTATAATTTCAGATAGGGAGAAAGGAGAGAGGAGTGAGCGTTCAATAGAGAGCCAAAGAGGAGCAAGAGGGGAGGGTGCAAGACCAAGCCAATTAGAAGCCTGACGGAGAGAGAAAGATTTATGGTAGAGACGGAAATCCGGAAAGCTGACTCCGCCATTGGATTTCGGTTTACGAAGAGCAACTAGAGCAACTCTCGATTTTTTATGATTCCAGAGAAACTTAGAGAGACAAGAGTCAATGCGTTTAAAGTAGATATCAGGGATATGAATGGGGAGCATGGAAAGGATGTATATAAGAATGGGAGATATCATCATTTTGATCGAATCCAGCCGACTCCAGCCGACCCCACCATGAGAGAAAGAGAGGATTCCAAGAAGAGAACAACTTATCAATACGGGATAATACAGCAGACATGTTCAGCCGAATAGATGAAGAGATGGAGTTAGAGAACCAAATTCCAAGATGCTTAATTTTAGATGAGTTCCATGCAAAACCAGTGGATGAAAACTGATGAGGGAGACAGAATTTAGTAAGAGGGAGAATCTCAGTTTTATCAGAGTTAATCTTGTAACCAGAAACTTGGGAAAAGGAGTTAAATTCAAGTAGTAAGGCCGGGATGGATTGGTCAGGGTCAGAAATAAACAAAAGAATGTCATCCGCATATGCAGAGAGTTTCAAATGGGTCTTGTCGTAAGGGAAACCAGAAATAGAAATGTTGTTTCTAATAGACGTAAGAAATGGCTCTAAAGCAAGGACAAAGAGTAGAGGGGACAAAGGGCAGCCCTGACGGACGCCACGCCGCAAGGGAAAATAAGGGGATAGAAGGCCATTAACTAAAACAGACGCTTTAGGGGAGGAATAAAGTAAAGAAACCAGAGAAATAAAATTAGGACCAAAACCGTGCCAACGCAGGGAGGCAAACAGAAAGGACCAATCTACTCTATCAAAAGCCTTCTCAGCATCAACCGAGATGGCAGCTAGAGAAATGTTGAGAGAAGGTACCTTATTGAGAACATTAAGGAAGAGGCGGGAGTTATCCGAGGTGAGTCTGCCCTTTACGAATCCACATTGTTCCTTACCAATGAGATGAGGGAGGAGAGGATCTAAGCGCCGGGCATGGAGTTTAGCAAATAATTTATAGTCTACATTAACAAGGGATATTGGGCGATAATTTTTACAGAACTGGGGATCGCGACCCTCTTTAGGTATTAGGCAAATCGTAGCCTCGTGAAAGGTACCGGCAGCTGTGCCAGAGGTAAAGAAAGATTGGAAGAGGGAAAGAAGTTTAGGAAGAAGAAGATCTGAGAAATGTAGGTAGAATTCCACAGAGAAACCGTCCGGACCCGGAGATTTACCTTTGGTGAGAGATGTTAAGGCGCTGTCTAGTTCGGTAATAGAAAGGTCGAGTTCAAGATCAGGGAAGTTAAGATGAGAAGTGGAGGGGGCAGGGATTTTATCCAAGTAGGATTGAATAAGGGCAGCCGAAGGGGGGGACTCAGGAGTATAAAGAGATTGGTAAAACTGTTGAAATTGGGCAAGTATATCCTGTTCCTTATGCAAGAGAAGATTATCGTTGGAATATATCGAATCAATCAGATTGCGCTCCCTGCGAGACTTAAGGTAGTTGGCCAATAGTTTACCTGACTTGTTGCGACCTCCGTAATAGCGAGCGCTGCTGCGAAGTAACATTGAGGAAGCATTATCAGTGGTAATTTTGTTAAAATCAAGTTTGGCGCGTATAAGGTCTGGTACAACCGTTTTAGTAGAAGAGGTGTAGAATTTATGCTCCAGGGATTTAATATGGGAGAGAAGGTCTTTCTGTTTCTTAAGGTAAGACTTCTTTTTCTTTGAGACAAAATCAATCACAAAACCGCGAGTGGTAGCCTTAAAAGAGTCCCAAATAACGTGAGGGGGTAAAGAGGGATCAGAATTGAGAAGAAAAAATTCTGTAGCAAAGGAAAGAAAAGAAGAGGAAAAGAGGGGATCTAGGAGAAGAGAGTTATTGAAACGCCAGCGGGTGGATTTGGGATGAGGAGGAAGAAGATCAAGAACTGTGACAATGGGAGCATGGTCTGAGATAACTATCGGCTCTATAGATGAGGAAAGAAGATTTTGAGAAAGAGATTGAGAAAGGAAGATGTAGTCAATCCGAGAGAAAGAGGCATGAGGAGGTGAAAAGAAGGAATAGTCCAGAGAGTCAGGGTGGGACAGTCTCCATGAGTCAAGAAGGTGAGATTTAGAGATAGTGTCCAGGAATTGTGTATGTGATTTGTGGGGGATAAAGCGGGCGGAGGATTTGCGATCAAGGAACGGGTCAACAATTTGATTACAATCCCCCCCCAAAATGAACAGGGAATCACTATATTGAAAACACTTAGAAGTTATTAGAGGCCAAAAATTACAATCAGGATGGGTGGGGCCATATACATTAAAAACAGTCAAGGGTACAGAATTGATTAACAACTTAACTAAGACCCAACGACCCTCGGTATCATTTTCTTGAGAGAGAACTTTACATTTGAGCTTCTTGTGACACAAAATGGCCACACCATTCTTTTTATTGGATGTAGGAGAAAATAAAACCGTTCCCACCCAGCCTCTCTTTAATTTAAGAGACTCCGCCTCAGAAAGGTGAGTCTCTTGTAAAAGAACTAAGTCAGGAGTATAAGAGGCTAGATGGGAAAGCACTCTCTGTCATTTAATAGGGCTAACAAAACCTTTCACATTCCATGAGATAACTTTGAATTAAATAACAATAAAATGTGTAAAGAACAGAGAAAAGGCATAAAACCAAGAACGCCATAGAGGGGAACAACAAGTGAATGAGAGAAAAGAGCTAGACAAAAGAAAGTCAGGAGATACAGTAAGAGAAAACAAAGAAAAAGGAAAGAGAGGAAAAAGGGGGGAAAAGAGAAGTAGAAGAAGAGACAGTACATATCCAAAACGGATGACTGAGGAAAACATACCTGAAGGGGGGAGGGAGATGACAAGATGACGATGGGGTATGGGAGGATTCGACAAGAACAGCCTCCTAAGCCGGAGAGCAACACACCGCACCAGGACGGAATATGAGGAAGACGAATCGTATGATACGAAGAGGGATACAAGAGGGTTTATCGAATAAAAATGTAAGGGAGGGAAAAAGAAACGTGTTATACAGAGGTCATGGCGAAATAAACAGTACAAAAGCAGACATTATATGTAAAACAGAAAACCCAAACAACAACCATTATATAATCACATCAAGCAAAAAAAGAATCAAACCAAGGAGGGAGAAACTTTCAGCAAAAACCTGTAAGGAGAAAAAACCAAACAGATAAATAATCAACCAGTAGAGGGATTGGATGTGTCCATGCCAGCATTGGTCTGAATGTGAATAAAATTCTTAAGTTCAGCCGGATCTTGGAAAGTCCAGGTGTTATTTTGATGAGTAACCTTGAAGGTACAGGGGTGAAAGAGGCCATATCTGGCTCCCATAGAGCGCAGAGGAGCACGAAGAGATAAGAATTCTTTTCTTCTGGCAGCAGTAGCATTAGAAACATCCTGAGAGAGAAAAACTCTCTGACCCATCCAGGACACCTGGCGCTTCGCTCGAGCTGTAGAGAGGACCAGAAGGAGATCAGTAAACTTGAGGAAGAGGATGATGACCCCTCGCGGTTTGGTTGAGGAGGAGGAACGAGGGCCAAGTCTATGGGCTCGTTGGATACTGAGAGAGGTAGTAGCGGGAAGGTCCAGTAGTTTCAGGAGGAAAGAGGAGAAAAACGTGACAGGATCATCTCCTTCCAGGGATTCCGGCAGGCCGTAAACGCGTAGGTTGTTCCTCCTGTTCCTGTTTTCCAAGTCTTCAGTGTGTTGTTGAAGGGCGAGAAGAGACTTTTCCAGAGAGGAGATGCGTTGAGAATTTGACTGAATTTCTGGAACCTGCTGCTCCACAGAAGAAACACGAGCCTCCATAGTTGACCATTTAGCCTCAAAAAGCTGCATCTTAGTATTAGTCTCCTCCACGAACGGGCGCAAAGCGCGAATCTCCTCAAGTATCAACTCCATAGATATAGGGGGTGAAGATGACTCGGATGGAGGAGGAGAAGAGTCGTGTTTCAAGCGCTTAGGCAAGGAGGCAGGAGGAGAAGATTTGCTGGAGGTAAGTTGTGATGGAGGAGAGCGGGTGGAGGATGTTGTCGCCATTTGATCTGTGGAAGGAGGATGAGGAGAATGACCTGTTGATGAGGAAGAGGCGGAGGAAGGTGGAGTCTTCGAGGGCACAAAGACAAACTTTGGGTTGCGTAGCTTGCCCATAGAAGCCTGAACGTGCCAGGGGCAGGATAAGAAAGGAGTGCTCCAATGTAAGGTCTTGTAAGCAAGTGTCAGTATGTATAGATGAAAAAGACAGCGACCAACAGAAGCACTAAGCGATAACAGCAAAAACCAGAGTCCCAAGACATAAAGGTGATGCAAGCAGGAAATGAAAGGCTACTTCCAGTGTTGACAGAGAAGTCATCAGTGAGCGCAAACACCAAATACGCCGAGATTTAATGGTAAAGTTGCAGCAGAAATCCAGCAATGAGGATGTAGGGAAAGTTACGCATTAGAACTGAAGTAAGACATCAGGGAAGAGCACAGCAAACGTAACATCCTGTGAGGAGAACATGGATGTAGGGGACTCCCAGGGAGCAGCAGGAGCATGAAGAAAATCATTCAGTCATAGCGCGATGACAGAGCAGCCATTAATTGTCAATGATAAAGTCCAGGAACAGAAGGAAACACAAGGAGAGCATGTTTGCAGTTACCTCAGCGTCGCGCACACATCGCGCCTACTTCAAAATGGCGGCCGCGCTGAGGCACTTACACCGAGGAGCTGGAACTAGGCAAAAAACTGCTGGAAAACGAACTCCGGCGCTCACATCTTCAGCTCGGAGATATCCGCATGTAGGAGCCACAAGAAAGAAGCCGAAACAGTCGCAGATAGAGGCGGGGAGATGAAAAACACCGCCGCGGCGCAGGGAGCTCCGGACTCAGGCGGCCATCTTGATCGGCGTCCAAGCCACGCCCCCAGAATAAAGCTGTTTCTGACTTCTGACTTCCTCCAGAGATGAAAAATAACTGACATCAACAGGGAGGACTGTGAATGCACTGTTTAAAGTGCGCATGTCTTTTTGTCCTTCCTTCTGGAGACGTCCATCCACACATGAGCACTTTAAACAGCTCAAACCCAGCTGTCTCAAGACAGCTGGACTAAAGCAAGTGCAGGCCTCCAGAGCACTGCGGAGTGCTGAGTGAGGCCACTCCTTCAAATCAGGGCTGTGCTCTCATGCTGCATGAGAGCTGCACCAGGATTGGTCAAGAGAGTTTCCTGTTGGCCGGGCTGAAGTCAGAGAAAGAAGACGTTGGTTCAGAGGACATCGTGTTCGTCTTCAAGTAAGTTTTGTTTTTCACTTTTTGCGCGTGCACGTGGCCGCCTCCCCACCCCCTCTCCCCCTAGATTCCGGGCACCACTGATAGAATGTACCAATAAAAGGCTTGGCACATGAATAACTTAAGCAACAATAATTTTAAGCAACAGACTCACAAAAATATATTCTCTCCTTATATTAACACTCATATAACGCAGAAATACAAAGTGCTGGAGCACAAATTCTCTAAAAAATTAATTTTGGCCTTGTAAATTTGTGTTTACTACATTAGGTAAGTGCTCGCCCTTTCTACAACAATAACCCATTTTGTGACAGCTTCGTAAATAAATTAATGAATAACACATTTAAAGAGGACAGTGCCCGAAGACAAGCATGCTAAAAATATGGCTATTACGTGGATAATATTTCCTTTTGTATGACTGAGCAGCCGCCTTGCTGGGGTACATTTGCTGGGGAGGGCTGACCATCTTGACTTGCTTGCAAGATAAATGTAACACTCGTTTTGACGTCCCAGGGCGAGATGTTTCCTTCCGGCTGCCTCGCCTGCTTCCCTTTCATGCGGGCTCAGCGGTGCAGTACTCGAGTGTTCATAGTTTTCCATTACGCAGGCACTCTTTGTCCCCTTCAGCACTTGTGCAGGGAGTGGGAACAGTTCTTTATTGATTATTTGTTGAGATGTAAGCCAGTGGGTGATTGCATCGCAGTCTACCGGTGTACGTAGCGCTTGATCAAACCCGAAGGCACGCTCGAGGTGCACTCATGTGTACTTGTGAATCTATCATGCAACGGAGGCAAGGAGAGAGAAAACGATTTGCTCGAAATCACACAGTGATGCAGGTGGCTGAGCCGCGACTTCAATAATCGGGGCCTTATCTACAGTGCGACACATTGGACCAGTGGCGTAGCTAGAGCTTGTGGCGCCCGGGGCTATCCTTCAGATTGCCGCCCCCCTGGGGGGGTGCTGGAGAAAAAGGATGGCGAGCACCTGAAAGAGGTCAGAGACACACGTAGTATCGCCGCTAATAGTTACCTCGATCATGCAAGTTACATGCACATACATGACACGGTCCAGGGCTAGACAGCCCCTGTCCCCAAAATATTGCCGCCTGGGGCGGACGCCCCCCACCTAGCTACGCCGCTGAAGGAAAAGCAGAAGGAAACCCAAAACTTACATCAGTTCTACCTACTCTGCTTGTGACATCTCACTCATAAAATCACAGCTTGTGCAGGACCCTTGTCCCCTGTCCCCCTGTCCCCTATCTACCCCGTCCGTGACCTCAGCAATGTCTGCAGACCGGTCCACCAAACTGGGTTTGACCACGATTCCCCTGGCAGGACCTTCAGGATACTACAGGTGAGTCCAATGCACCTGATCACTAGACTAACTTGAGTTCTGTAGTTGGGGCAGTACCAGCCCTGCAGTGAAAGCCTTCTCACTCCACCCAAGCCCCCCATGAGAGCTCAGTAGACGCCATCCCACATGCCCCTCCCAGGAGAGAGCAGTGGAGCCATCCACTGCCCCAGCCGCAGAAGAACTACATACCCTGACCCCACCCATCCCAGGAGAGAGCAGTGTAACCATTCTACTCCTCCCTCCCGCCAAACAGAGAGCATTCAACACCAACTCAGGGTCGCCTACGGTCACTACAGTATAGTAATGTGAGTTTTTAAAGACTGTCAGTGCTCCGAAAGAATTTCAATAAGCTGGAGTGTCAGGCCAGGGAATGCAGTAGAATGTGTAAAATTCCGTTTTTACCAGGCCAGAAGGGGGATCTGACCCGTGGCCCAGCGTAGAGACAGCCTTGACCCTGCACCTGTCACTACAGACAGCCCCATGCCCGCAAAAAAGATGTAAAAATCTATAGAAATATTTTCCTATTTTTGTGGGGGGAAAAGGGTATACTAGGAGGAGACAACCCACGGAATCTGCAGAAGGAACCGTGGCAATGTATACTAATAACAGTTTAGTTTCCCAATGTAATATTAAAATGAATTGCACCCAAGGTGCCTCGTTTCAATATTCCTGAAAGTTTAGAAAGGAAAGTAATTGAATGTGAGTCCTGATATCATGGTATGTGCCAGTCCTCACAAACATCTCTTGTTAGCACATGAGTAATGCCAAGGTCTCTGCACTTTCATATCGCCCGCGCTCTTTTTGTGTGTGTTACTAAGAACACGCAGGTGTTGCTTGCCACATTCACTCTTCAGCTGTAAATGTCCACTTCAGCACAGACTTACTTTGCTGAGCTGACGCTGTAATCAAAAACAAGCACTGGCAAAGCCAAAAGGTCTTGCTTCTGAGAGCTATTGATTTGGCAATGCTTTGTAGCCATGCTGTACAGCATTGCAGATGCTTTGCAGTGTGGCTAAAACTAATTTTAAATGGCACTAATACACAGCCAGGGCTAATGCACTTTTACCCGATACTTCCCCTTAAACTATCCCAACCATCAGATATCCCAATCTTCCCTCACACTGTCCCCTTCTACCTTCAATCTAGCACTTCTATACTCAAATGATCCCTCCCTTTCAACCTAACCTCCTTCACCCAAACTGCACCAAAACAACCTCTCCAAAAACAAAACTACCCCATCTTCTCGCTACCCCATACTTTTAGACTACCTCTCCACTCAAACTACTTTCTATTGTCAAAGAACTCTGCCTACAGTCAGAGTATCTCCACTTACTACCTTCTAGAACAATGTCACCCCTTCAAACAAACTACACCTACCTTCATGCGAACTCCACCTTCAAACTACCCCTCCAATGCTGAAACTACCTCCAGTTGTAAAGTATTCCCTTCCAACTTCCTCCCCAGCACCGAAGCTACCCTATATTTTGTCACATCCCTCCTGACCTCTAAATACTTCCAACTTTCAAACTGTCCCCACTTCCTACTACTCCTATACTCAGTCTCCCAGTATCAACTTACCCTGCGCACTCAGCATGACCCATTTTACCTGAGCAAATCTTCGATGTCACAAAGTCAGCCTCAATACCCCATGCCCCTTCCCTTTCACTATACCAAGGATTTCTAGAACTGGGCTTATTTACTGATATTGAAATTCTCCCTCTCTCCTCTTACATTTTATTATTCCATAAATTATAATATATATGTAACAACATAATGTTGAGTAATCTAATTCTAGTCGCGTAGCACAAAACCCCTTAGAATTCTTGTAAAGTGGGTGTAATGGGGTAAGAACCACACCAACAGGCCTAGAACTCCAAACAAAGCCATATCAACCTAACTAAAGCCATACAAACTAGCGTAGCCCAGTACAAACAACAGACAATGGGAAATGCCAAAATATTTCAAAGCATATTAGGTGTGATATTTGCTAAAATTACACACAGTGCCTAATTTACCCTTAGGAGTCTGTCTGCACAAAAGAATTACATTCGAGGGTTTACTCAAAACACAAAACTCATACAAAGTATTGTTTCTCTGCCTTTGCATAAATTAAAAATCATATTTGTCACAAATAACAGAGTTATTTGCATGTGTGTGGCTGATGCCATCATTGTGGCACAATGCGCAGTAAATACAATGCAATGCTAATTTTGGTTGTGCAAGAGAGACTATTGCACATAGTTGCATAGTGTGAATCTTGGTAAATCTGCTCACAAGTGTACTGAATTTAGAACGTGCTAGATCAGTAAATGCACACAAACATAATGACCCCTTCAACACCCAAACTACTCCATACTCCTACTACCTCTGCCTTTTATTAACCCCTTCGGTGCTCATGACGGAACGGTTCCGTCATGAGCGTCGGTTGAGCTGTGCTCATGACGGAACCGTTCCGTCATGACCACGCCCGCGCAAGCAGCGCTCAGCACAGCGGGGGAATCCGCCCCGCATGGAAGGGGTTAACCCATCCTATATTTAAACTATCCAACCTTTAAATTACTCCTTCTACCCTCACATTATATCACCAAAACTCACACACTACACCAGGCCCGGCTCCAGGAACTTTTATTTGGGTGGGCCAAGGGTGCATTCGGGTGGGCCACTACAGGCCCGATTTGTCGCTTATATGTCTAGCCAGGCCTGCTTCCAACCCTCCTTTAGCTCTTCTTAGTCTACCAAGGCCCAGTAAAACACACTCTTTTCCAAATCTCTTTATAAATGTTATTACTCTCAAAAAGTGTTTTTTTTCTCCATGATATGTCCCTTTGATGGGAAGAGGAGATTTCTAAGGTGGGAGTATCAGGCAAGTGACACTACTCAGGCTCCCTCCGTGTGACCTTCAGGAAGAATCCCTCTTCATTACTACCTCCACCTGACCCCAGACTCTGCAGCGTGCTCCCTTACAGGCTTGCTTATCCACTTTTCTACCACCCCTCTTCATTGCATCTTATCTCACAGCTGACCTTGGGCCCCAGCCCCATATGAGCCACCATCCAGTTGCATTTTCATTATTCCTGGTAAAAAAACATTAGTAAAATCACCTTCAAACTTGAAGCATTGAATATAGCAGTAAATGTAAATAGCATGCACTTTACAGTTTTCCTAATCACCCGACTGTTAATTAAATATACGAAAACAGAAAGGCCATGACAGGGTTGGATTTAGTGCTGGTGCAAAAGTCTTTTTTGGGGCCCTAACAATGACCTCTTTCTCCGTGGATACCTTTACTACCACCCTCCAACAGTGTCCTTCATCTCTCCGCAGCCCCTCCCCCTCATGACCTCCTCCTCAGACTCCATCACTGCCACCCTCCACCAGTGCCCCTCATCGCTGCGTAGCCCCCGTACCCCATGACCTCCTCCTCGCTTACCTCACTGCCACCCTACACTAGTGCCGCTCATCTCTCTGTAGTCCCCCCCACCCCATGACCTCCTTCTTGGCTTCCCTCACTGCCACCCTCTACTAGTACCCCTCATCTCTCGGTAGTTGCCCCACCCCATGACCAGCTCCTCGTATTCCCTCACTGCCACCCTTAACCAGTGCCCCTCATCTCTGTTGCCCCTCTCTCATATGCATTCCATTTGTTGTATAGCGCTACTCATATCAGTGTAAGGTGTCACAGTACTTTACATAACAGCACACATTATACAGAGAGAATGAATCAGTCTACGGGGAATGTCACATAGGCCAATGAGGATTACAAGTGTAGGAGTCACATGTCATTTATGCTGGTGGGCAATATATTTTACTAGGCTTTGGTCTGGAGAAGCACAAACTCAGGATTTAAAGAGTACTCCAGTGGTTGGGGGTTGGCTTTACTGATAAAAATGTATGACTTCCCAAACAAACTCTTTTTAGCGACATCAGAATAATGAAAGACTGGAGAAGTTCTAACTATATCACAACACAAAAAAAGGTGAAGTTTGTATGCAGCTCTTTGATGACAGTTCTGAGTTCACTGTCCTATTTTAGGATTGTAACTTCTGAACGGCAAGTAACACAAGGATCTCTGTGACAAAGGCAGTAACCCACCGAGCTACCCACATAAAATACAGTTTATCTGCATTTAAAAACTAACAGACAAATGATTGCTCTCTAGCAAGATCATAAATCACCAGTTATCTGAACATTTTTTTATTATTGTTGTACATCGGTTGCAGATTCATTGCCATTGCCCAGGCCCACCCCCTAGAACCGGGCTTGCACTACACTCCAGTTTGAAAAACTGCCCATTCAGACGCAGACGCACACTGTGCTCTCCTACCTTAAAGTAAAAGTACATATTGGTAAACGGGTCCCATCCAGGGGTGTCAGGCACCATAGCCGATTCATCCACGTCATCGGGGAATGGTGGTGGGGTGCAGGAATCCATCCCAACCCCTGCACGCGCTCTCCCTGGCTGCACCAGCGTTGTGGGCTGCTCGACGTCGTGGTGCACGCGCTGGAGGCGGAGCTCGTTTCACCGCGCGCCCAAATAGCCTAATCTGGCAACGTGGTGCGTGTTCTGCATGCGACAATTTGTTGCGTTTCCTTTTTTGCAAGCACGTGAGCAGTGCTTGTATGTGAAACGGCGGCCGCGCGGCACAGGCCCGTTGCGGCGGCCTTTATAATTTATTTGGGTACACTGACTGTCAGTGTCTCCAAATAAATTATAAAGGCCGCCACAACGGGCCAGTGCCGCGCGGCCGCTGCCGCCCGCAAAACAGTGCCGCCTGGGGCGGTCCGCCCACCCCCTAGCTACGCGCCTGCATTGGACATAAAAACTGCTCCGTGTGTGGGGATTTTATAACAGTCCCTGCCTTTTGCTATGGTGAACAATCAACGACTTCCAAATGAGTACATTTTAGGTATTTGTTTTTCTATCACTTTTGCTACGCCCTTCTGGACAATTTATGTTTAAACAATGGAATACTTGACAAAAGCCAGTTATCTGCTAAAAAAACACCCATGCAGCGATTGACCTTCAGCTCAACGAATGCCAGCATGTTTTGCAATTGAAAGGATGTTTGCTTCTCTTGCCGCTCTGATTGGATGCCATTGCAACCAGGCGCGTAGCTAGGGGGGGGGCGGTGGGGGCGGACCGCCCCAGGCGGCACTGTTTTGCGGGCGGCAGCGGCCGCGCGGCACTGGCCCGTTGTGGCGGCCTTTATAATTTATTTGGAGACACTGACAGTCAGTGTACCCAAATAAATTATAAAGGCCGCCGCAACGGGCCTGTGCCGCGCGGCCGCCGTTTCACATACAAGCACTGCTCACGTGCTTGCAAAAAAGGAAACGCAACAAATTGTCGCATGCAGAACACGCACCACGTTGCCAGATTAGGCTATTTGGGCGCGCGGTGAAACGAGCTCCGCCTCCAGCGCGTGCACCACGACGTCGAGCAGCCCACAACGCTGGTGCAGCCAGGGAGAGCGCGTGCAGGGGTTGGGATGGATTCCTGCACCCCACCACCATTCCCCGATGACGTGGATGAATCGGCTATGGTGCCTGACACCCCTGGATGGGACCCGTTTACCAATATGTACTTTTACTTTAAGGTAGGAGAGCACAGTGTGCGTCTGCGTCTGAATGGGCAGTTTTTCAAACTGGAGTGTAGTGCAAGCCCGGTTCTAGGGGGTGGGCCTGGGCAATGGCAATGAATCTGCAACCGATGTACAACAATAATAAAAAAATGTTCAGATAACTGGTGATTTATGATCTTGCTAGAGAGCAATCATTTGTCTGTTAGTTTTTAAATGCAGATAAACTGTATTTTATGTGGGTAGCTCGGTGGGTTACTGCCTTTGTCACAGAGATCCTTGTGTTACTTGCCGTTCAGAAGTTACAATCCTAAAATAGGACAGTGAACTCAGAACTGTCATCAAAGAGCTGCATACAAACTTCACCTTTTTTTGTGTTGTGATATAGTTAGAACTTCTCCAGTCTTTCATTATTCTGATGTCGCTAAAAAGAGTTTGTTTGGGAAGTCATACATTTTTATCAGTAAAGCCAACCCCCAACCACTGGAGTACTCTTTAAATCCTGAGTTTGTGCTTCTCCAGACCAAAGCCTAGTAAAATATATTGCCCACCAGCATAAATGACATGTGACTCCTACACTTGTAATCCTCATTGGCCTATGTGACATTCCCCGTAGACTGATTCATTCTCTCTGTATAATGTGTGCTGTTATGTAAAGTACTGTGACACCTTACACTGATATGAGTAGCGCTATACAACAAATGGAATGCATATGAGAGAGGGGCAACAGAGATGAGGGGCACTGGTTAAGGGTGGCAGTGAGGGAATACGAGGAGCTGGTCATGGGGTGGGGCAACTACCGAGAGATGAGGGGTACTAGTAGAGGGTGGCAGTGAGGGAAGCCAAGAAGGAGGTCATGGGGTGGGGGGGACTACAGAGAGATGAGCGGCACTAGTGTAGGGTGGCAGTGAGGTAAGCGAGGAGGAGGTCATGGGGTACGGGGGCTACGCAGCGATGAGGGGCACTGGTGGAGGGTGGCAGTGATGGAGTCTGAGGAGGAGGTCATGAGGGGGAGGGGCTGCGGAGAGATGAAGGACACTGTTGGAGGGTGGTAGTAAAGGTATCCACGGAGAAAGAGGTCATTGTTAGGGCCCCAAAAAAGACTTTTGCACCAGCACTAAATCCAACCCTGTCATGGCCTTTCTGTTTTCGTATATTTAATTAACAGTCGGGTGATTAGGAAAACTGTAAAGTGCATGCTAATTACATTTACTGCTATATTCAATGCTTCAAGTTTGAAGGTGATTTTACTAATGTTTTTTTACCAGGAATAATGAAAATGCAACTGGATGGTGGCTCATATGGGGCTGGGGCCCAAGGTCAGCTGTGAGATAAGATGCAATGAAGAGGGGTGGTAGAAAAGTGGATAAGCAAGCCTGTAAGGGAGCACGCTGCAGAGTCTGGGGTCAGGTGGAGGTAGTAATGAAGAGGGATTCTTCCTGAAGGTCACACGGAGGGAGCCTGAGTAGTGTCACTTGCCTGATACTCCCACCTTAGAAATCTCCTCTTCCCATCAAAGGGACATATCATGGAGAAAAAAAACACTTTTTGAGAGTAATAACATTTATAAAGAGATTTGGAAAAGAGTGTGTTTTACTGGGCCTTGGTAGACTAAGAAGAGCTAAAGGAGGGTTGGAAGCAGGCCTGGCTAGACATATAAGCGACAAATCGGGCCTGTAGTGGCCCACCCGAATGCACCCTTGGCCCACCCAAATAAAAGTTCCTGGAGCCGGGCCTGGTGTAGTGTGTGAGTTTTGGTGATATAATGTGAGGGTAGAAGGAGTAATTTAAAGGTTGGATAGTTTAAATATAGGATGGGTTAACCCCTTCCATGCGGGGCGGATTCCCCCGCTGTGCTGAGCGCTGCTTGCGCGGGCGTGGTCATGACGGAACGGTTCCGTCATGAGCACAGCTCAACCGACGCTCATGACGGAACCGTTCCGTCATGAGCACCGAAGGGGTTAATAAAAGGCAGAGGTAGTAGGAGTATGGAGTAGTTTGGGTGTTGAAGGGGTCATTATGTTTGTGTGCATTTACTGATCTAGCACGTTCTAAATTCAGTACACTTGTGAGCAGATTTACCAAGATTCACACTATGCAACTATGTGCAATAGTCTCTCTTGCACAACCAAAATTAGCATTGCATTGTATTTACTGCGCATTGTGCCACAATGATGGCATCAGCCACACACATGCAAATAACTCTGTTATTTGTGACAAATATGATTTTTAATTTATGCAAAGGCAGAGAAACAATACTTTGTATGAGTTTTGTGTTTTGAGTAAACCCTCGAATGTAATTCTTTTGTGCAGACAGACTCCTAAGGGTAAATTAGGCACTGTGTGTAATTTTAGCAAATATCACACCTAATATGCTTTGAAATATTTTGGCATTTCCCATTGTCTGTTGTTTGTACTGGGCTACGCTAGTTTGTATGGCTTTAGTTAGGTTGATATGGCTTTGTTTGGAGTTCTAGGCCTGTTGGTGTGGTTCTTACCCCATTACGCCCACTTTACAAGAATTCTAAGGGGTTTTGTGCTACGCGACTAGAATTAGATTACTCAACATTATGTTGTTACATATATATTATAATTTATGGAATAATAAAATGTAAGAGGAGAGAGGGAGAATTTCAATATCAGTAAATAAGCCCAGTTCTAGAAATCCTTGGTATAGTGAAAGGGAAGGGGCATGGGGTATTGAGGCTGACTTTGTGACATCGAAGATTTGCTCAGGTAAAATGGGTCATGCTGAGTGCGCAGGGTAAGTTGATACTGGGAGACTGAGTATAGGAGTAGTAGGAAGTGGGGACAGTTTGAAAGTTGGAAGTATTTAGAGGTCAGGAGGGATGTGACAAAATATAGGGTAGCTTCGGTGCTGGGGAGGAAGTTGGAAGGGAATACTTTACAACTGGAGGTAGTTTCAGCATTGGAGGGGTAGTTTGAAGGTGGAGTTCGCATGAAGGTAGGTGTAGTTTGTTTGAAGGGGTGACATTGTTCTAGAAGGTAGTAAGTGGAGATACTCTGACTGTAGGCAGAGTTCTTTGACAATAGAAAGTAGTTTGAGTGGAGAGGTAGTCTAAAAGTATGGGGTAGCGAGAAGATGGGGTAGTTTTGTTTTTGGAGAGGTTGTTTTGGTGCAGTTTGGGTGAAGGAGGTTAGGTTGAAAGGGAGGGATCATTTGAGTATAGAAGTGCTAGATTGAAGGTAGAAGGGGACAGTGTGAGGGAAGATTGGGATATCTGATGGTTGGGATAGTTTAAGGGGAAGTATCGGGTAAAAGTGCATTAGCCCTGGCTGTGTATTAGTGCCATTTAAAATTAGTTTTAGCCACACTGCAAAGCATCTGCAATGCTGTACAGCATGGCTACAAAGCATTGCCAAATCAATAGCTCTCAGAAGCAAGACCTTTTGGCTTTGCCAGTGCTTGTTTTTGATTACAGCGTCAGCTCAGCAAAGTAAGTCTGTGCTGAAGTGGACATTTACAGCTGAAGAGTGAATGTGGCAAGCAACACCTGCGTGTTCTTAGTAACACACACAAAAAGAGCGCGGGCGATATGAAAGTGCAGAGACCTTGGCATTACTCATGTGCTAACAAGAGATGTTTGTGAGGACTGGCACATACCATGATATCAGGACTCACATTCAATTACTTTCCTTTCTAAACTTTCAGGAATATTGAAACGAGGCACCTTGGGTGCAATTCATTTTAATATTACATTGGGAAACTAAACTGTTATTAGTATACATTGCCACGGTTCCTTCTGCAGATTCCGTGGGTTGTCTCCTCCTAGTATACCCTTTTCCCCCCACAAAAATAGGAAAATATTTCTATAGATTTTTACATCTTTTTTGCGGGCATGGGGCTGTCTGTAGTGACAGGTGCAGGGTCAAGGCTGTCTCTACGCTGGGCCACGGGTCAGATCCCCCTTCTGGCCTGGTAAAAACGGAATTTTACACATTCTACTGCATTCCCTGGCCTGACACTCCAGCTTATTGAAATTCTTTCGGAGCACTGACAGTCTTTAAAAACTCACATTACTATACTGTAGTGACCGTAGGCGACCCTGAGTTGGTGTTGAATGCTCTCTGTTTGGCGGGAGGGAGGAGTAGAATGGTTACACTGCTCTCTCCTGGGATGGGTGGGGTCAGGGTATGTAGTTCTTCTGCGGCTGGGGCAGTGGATGGCTCCACTGCTCTCTCCTGGGAGGGGCATGTGGGATGGCGTCTACTGAGCTCTCATGGGGGGCTTGGGTGGAGTGAGAAGGCTTTCACTGCAGGGCTGGTACTGCCCCAACTACAGAACTCAAGTTAGTCTAGTGATCAGGTGCATTGGACTCACCTGTAGTATCCTGAAGGTCCTGCCAGGGGAATCGTGGTCAAACCCAGTTTGGTGGACCGGTCTGCAGACATTGCTGAGGTCACGGACGGGGTAGATAGGGGACAGGGGGACAGGGGACAAGGGTCCTGCACAAGCTGTGATTTTATGAGTGAGATGTCACAAGCAGAGTAGGTAGAACTGATGTAAGTTTTGGGTTTCCTTCTGCTTTTCCTTCAGCGGCGTAGCTAGGTGGGGGGCGTCCGCCCCAGGCGGCAATATTTTGGGGACAGGGGCTGTCTAGCCCTGGACCGTGTCATGTATGTGCATGTAACTTGCATGATCGAGGTAACTATTAGCGGCGATACTACGTGTGTCTCTGACCTCTTTCAGGTGCTCGCCATCCTTTTTCTCCAGCACCCCCCCAGGGGGGCGGCAATCTGAAGGATAGCCCCGGGCGCCACAAGCTCTAGCTACGCCACTGATTGCAACCCTGCCGAAGCTCTGTTTTCTGTACTAATTCACCCCGGTGTGAACTTGCACAAGTATGAACGATGATGTATGTTCCACTCCTGGCCTTCATAAATCACCGTGCGGCCTCCTGCGAGTCTGCCTGTCATCCACGACACCCCTAACGGGGAGTTTGCTCTCAGAATGTTGTGTGGTGGGTGCAGGGCTTTAAGTGGGCCGGGTCCTGCTGGTGCTCAGCACCGGCATTTAGTTCTAAAAGCAGGTGGTGAGACGGGTCTCTATCGGGCTCTCCATTTTTGCCGTCACCCTTAGGCTGAAAAAAAAAATCTTACCTCTGCAACAGCACCCACCTTCACTGCCTTTGATGTGACTTCGAAGAGACTCGTTGTAGGTCTTTCACAGTCTCTTAATTTCAGAGCTGAAGCATTTTCAATATTAAATACAACGAAGCCATAGTTGTTGCTTATTTATCTTACACAGCTAACAACCATTGGCAAAGCCAATAGCCCTGACTTGTTGAAGGTGTAATGTTAATTGTTGTATTACATATCTGGATGCAATGACAGAAGCAGCAAAATGCCAGCCGGGTGGCGTACTATGCTAGGCACAGGGTTTTAGCTTACGTGTTTTAAGTCACGCCGTTAATTACATAGGCCACACACCTTTGAGATACCCCCACCCCTAGTTTTTTCATCTCACTTAAAGCCCTGGATGGGTGCCATATTATTTCATTTTATCAACACTTTTAACACTAATTAAAAAAACGATAAAAATACTTTATCCCAAACAAATGGAGAAAAAAATGTTCTGCAGTGCATTTTTGTACTTTCATGTGCATTTCTGAATAGTGGTGTTGAATAGGCCTAGTTAAATTTGAAATGAATCTCTTGAAATTCACAACCTTTCGCAAAATTTTGCATTATGCAATGTTTGCACTAAGGAGATTGGTTCACGCAGAAAATGTCTCCTCGAGAAATATATTTGCTCGGACTAATCTTCTGCTGTTTTTGCACTGAGATTTTTCTTGCTTGCTATGCACACTCATATAAAAAGAGCGTAATGTTAAAGTACCAGCAAATCACATTTAGCATAAAAAATATATTTTTTAATAATTTGGCAACATTTTTATGAAGTTGAGTGAATTTTTAAAATAAAAGCATTTTCGCACACCTCTTCAATGTTAACTCATATTCATGTTAAAAAAAACATAGGGGGATATTCACAAGGACTTATCTCCGATTTATCTCCACCTCAACGCATTAAAAGTGGAGACAGATTTAACACCCCATTCACAAGCTGGTGCAAACTGCAGGGATAACTGCCCCAAAATGTATCTCCACGGTTGACACCACCAACTTACCCTAATGAGATGCAGAGTAGGCGTTCCCGTGCAAAAACACATGAAAAAACCACAATACCACTTTCACAACGAACTGCCAGATCTGCGAAGCGAACCAAAAACAGGAGATAAGCAACAGTAGCACCAAGGATTTAACACCTGCCTTTTGCTGGTGCTAAGCAGGACGACTACCCACAGCATGAAAGGGAGCCCAGCCAAGAGCCACATCTGAGGACCCACAAATGACATGGAGACAATGATCATGCAGCTGCGATACCCATAAGGGTCACAACACCCACCGCCACCACCCTCAGCCCCCCCCCCCGGACATACACATACCGTGCACGACACTAGAGCCGCAAAAAGCGCATGATGATGCACATTGCCCAAAAAAACCACACGTGTGGCCAGAAGAACGAGAAACAGTCACACAGCACTGAAGTAACAACCAAAAACTTTATTGAAATACAACACAAAACACCAATGTGGCAGACTCCTGACGGGTCCGTCAGGTACAATCTCAACATCACAGCCTGGAAAATAAAGCACAAAATCAGGACGTGTGTCATGCGCACATCAAAGGAGCGAGACACAAAGAAACAGAGAAGGAAAGAAAGCCAGAGAGAGAAAGAGAGGAAATGAAAGGAAGGGAGAGAGGAAAGGAAAGGAAGGGAGAGAGAGAGAGGGAAGGAAAGGAAGGAAGAGAGAGAGAGAGAGAGAGAGAGAGAGAGGGAATGGAGAGAGAGAGAGAGAGAGAGAGAGAGAGAGACACCGCCGCCCCTGCGCACCCAGGCCCCACTGTTCACCTGCTGCCACCGGTGTGGGCACACCACGTGCCTGTGCAAGCTCCGGCCCCGGTCCTGCCACATCATGTGGACCCGACCCACGGCCAAGCAGGTCCGTCATCCAGTCACCACCGGCAGAGGGGAATGTGACGTTGTCGGCCCCTTATATTTGCGGGGTAACAAGGCCTGTGACGCCTGAGCCGGATGGGTGTGGTGTGTGCAAACCTGCCCACAGGGAGTGGCCGTGATATGCTGACAACTAGACCAGTGACCTGCACACCACCAGCGAGTACGCCTGCGACAGGTAGCTATGTGGGCCCCCCTTCGGAGCGTAAGTGGAGAGGTCTGACCTGGCATACGCCGGACCAGCGCAGGGCTTGCAACAATGACTCGGGGGCTCTGGGCGTGGTGCAGTCCATGTCCGGACAAGGAAGTGACTAATGTGTGTGTCCCTGTTGTAGTGTCCACAGAACCCGGAACACAATAGGCAATGTAGCACACTGTGACTGGCATCCCACCAGATGAGCATCATTGACGTAAGGGAAATCACTGTCCCTACATTCATCCACACATTCATACATGAATGATGAAAGACATGACACAGCAGTGCATTACTGGATGTTTATTGCACATCCAGTGGAGTTTTGCAGCTTGAGCGGTACAGGGCAATGCCAAGCACACTACACAATATGGGCCCGTGGACGGCCAGCCAGAGTTCATCCGGGGATGACAAGTAGTGCAGAAGAGGAAGGGTACAGTCCGCAGTCTGGTCGCCTTGTCATTGGTCATCAAACAGGATATGGCAGTCCATGTCACGGTCCAAGGTGTGTGCAGCGGAGTGTATCGGGGGTCAGTGGAAGGTCATGGGGCCATGTGCGGCACCAAACAGAAACAGGCCAGGTGGCAGAAATGAATGCTAGTGCCTCCTTCTGAACTCAAACCCATCCACATCCTCGTCCTCTGATGTGTGCTCTGCCCCAACTGTGGGTGTTTCAGTACCGGCTGCGGCAATGTGTGTCACTGACACATCAGGGGCCGGAGGAGGATTGTTGGCCGCACTGTGTGTCAGTGACACATCGGGTGCCGGAGTGGATACGCCTGCCGCACTGTGAGGCACTGACACACCAGGGGGCGGAGATGTGGATGGTGTGGGGTCAGCAGCATTCATCAGCGCCACGCCTTGTGGCAGCAATGCCATGATGAGGATCTGCAGGGCATAGTAGATACCAGCTACATTTCGCTGATGTGCAGCAGTGGCTGCTATCCTTTCCGCCTCCATCCGCACCATGTCCTCCATGAGCCTCCGCATGTGTGCCAGCTCACGGCTGGGATCGCTGGAACCACTCTGAGCAGACAGGTGTTCTTCTCTCCGCGTCATGACTCCAGCGATGTCAGTCAGGGCTCATTGGAGACCATGGAGCGGGCCGTGGGTGTCCGTTAGGGACTGGAGCTGGTCCCTGATGGGACCTAGATACCCATGGATGGCGTCCAGTTTGGTAGCCATGATGTCGAACCCCACCCGCACCTGCTCAGCCGTCTCCGTCTGGCCCTCCAGCACACGGTGTTGGAAGGCCATGTGTTGTTCCTGGGGGTGTTGGGAGACTGCCGGGGCTGTGGGTACCTCCTGCTGGGTGGCTTGGGTAGTGGGTGGGGTCTCCTTGATGCAGCTGGGCTGCCCTGATCCTGGAGGTGAGTTGCGGATGATGTCAATGATGTCTTGGAGGGCTTGGGTGTCGATGCTGGGGATGTCCTTCTTGTCATCAGTGAAGAGTGGCTGGGACTGCTCTGCAGGAGGTGTTGAAGGTGCCCCTGCAATGTGAAGGAGAGATTGTGTATTACAATGTGTCCACATGTATGTAGCTGCATGGTACATGTTGACATTCAGACAGCATGGCATTGAAATTTGTGACAGTCTGTAGATCAGGGCCATGACCCAGAATCATTGTGGGTGTGCACTGTGCTCTGCTTGATTGTGCATGTGTGCCATTGTGGCCATCTCCACCCGTCCCCCCAGTACCTGGTGGTCACTCACCCTGTTGCGGTTGTGTTGGGTCCTGTCGAGCAGTGTCCGGTCTCCCGACTCCGGCCACAGTCTCCACACTGATGACTGTTGACACCAGCTCCTCCATTACATCCAGCACGAGCTGTGGCGCTGGGCCCCCACCTCCAGTCTGCATTGCTGCATTCTGGTCGGCTGCGAGTTTCCCCTTGGTCTTGCGCTTGATGTCAATCCATCGCCTCTTGGCCTTGTCCATTGACATCTTGTGCTCTCCGACAGCATTCACCTTGTCCACGATGTCCCGCCATATTCCATTTTTGGTGCCCAATGACACGTTGGAGGTGACGAACAGTTGTTGATGGTGTTCCATCACCTCAGTGACTAGGATCCTGTTTTCCTGTGGACTGAACTTCGTCTTCCTCTTCTTCTTGTCCTTGCCCTTCCCTTGCAGGCCTGGCGCTGCTTATCGCTGATTTCCTCATCCCGCTTTGGCCCATCGCATGTTTTTTCGCATTGAGGTTTGTGTTTTTACCTCCGTCGAGATGGTTGTATCGCGGACATTGGCCGCGGTTTCGGCAGACTATCACATGGTACCGCCTTGTTGTGAATTCTACTTTGACACAGGGCTATTTTCCGGCGATGGGCTGCGATGTGTGAAGTTGTGTTAGCATTTTTTGGTGATGTTTAGCACACGTTCTTGTGAATATCCCCCTCTGATTTAATACCTTCTATTTCAGACGCCTCCTGCCTTGAGATAAAAGTTGCACTTTGTTAAAAATGGGGTTGGACGACCAGTGGCAGCTGCTGAAGTTTCAAAGTCATGGGGAGTCAGATGCGAGGACAATTGTCCCAAATAAGGGGGTTATACATACACGGTTTACTTTGATAAAAGCATTCTTTCATTGAAAGGACTTTCTCACATTTTCCCTGCTAAATACTCGTGCTCCAGAAAAAAACATTTTCCTGTAAGAGTTGAGCTGGAGACCGGTAGTACCTTAAACAATGCATTCAGCATTGTAATCCAAACTCAGCATGTAACATAATTATTTTTCAAAAGAGATTGCTTGTTGCCATCAATCATTTACAGTATGAATGAAGAAAGGCTGACCTTGAGCCTACAAAGTGGGATTTGCTGGCTTCTGTTTATAAATAAAACTACCTGCTCTCCCTCGTACTCCTTCTCTACAGCTGGCTTCTCTCTCCAATTACACAGTCGCTGTGCAATGTCCGATGCTACGGCGAGGCATTTAATCTACATCGCGCAATCATAGCACTGGAGCCTGCATGCAAAAAAGTCATAAACACATATGGACAGGGTCAGGTTGGGAACAAAATTAGGCCCAGGCACCAGGAGAACAAGTAGCCAACATTTGTGGCTACTTGTTCTCCTGGTGCCTGGGCACCATGAATTGTTGCTTATATCGGGAGTAATTCTGGGAGAAATCTCTGATAGATTAAGCTTTATAAACTCGTGGGGTCAGTAGCTGGGGCCAACACTAGACACACCACGAGTCACACCATTATTTCTTTGCAACTCACCCACAGGTCTCCTCACCTGATCTTCAGGCCAATATATTTCTCTACTTCGGGGGCCTGAATGTGTTAATCACCTATTGATCCCCTAGTCTGTGCTCCCCCAAAGTTCCCTGAACATCCTATATCATATCAGGCATGAGTCAGAGAGCCATGAGCATCCTGCATGTCTGGAGGATTTTGTTCACTCTCAAGTACCCAGGGTTCTTCCTCTTTTGGAAGCCTCTCTGTAAGCGATGCCTTTGGGGATTGCATACAACTTTGTACTTTGATATCGTTTGTATTGTGAGTAGTGATTTGATTTGAATCTAGAAAAGCTGCAGGTAATCACTCCAATTGTTTTATTTGTATATCTCTCATGTCCTTCTTCCTCCTGTCATATTGTATCCCTCCTTGAAGTTTTATTTCATAGCTCTCTCTTGCAAACCTTCCCTTTACCTTCTGTCTTGCTCTCTCCTATCAGTCTCTTTCACGTCCCTCTGCCCCATGAATTTCTTTGTACTATACCTAATGTTGTATTCTTATGTGTCCCCTTTATTGCTTTGCTGCAGACAATAACAGAAAGTCTTCCTGTGCCTGGAGGCAGCGTTTAAACAGGTGGAATTTCCTTTACCATTGCATCCCTCTGATGAAAGGAAATTCCACTAGTGGATTGTAATCTACATTTAGCACTTCCTCCAGGAATGCCAACAACCACTAAACTACTAGTCCTAGACTGAGGGAGATAATTAGATAGTGCACATGAGGTAGCAACCATTGTTGCTTTTTTTCATAGACCAGGAAAAGTTTGACACCCTCATTTGCCTTTCTCTTCATCATTTCATTCGTCATTCACTTTTGTTTTGTAGTTTTCTATTGTGCAAATTCCAACCACTGGTATTGGAGCACTTTATATGGAGTTCACCTAGAATCACAAGATGTTGAGCCAATGCCAAGACTCAAACCTGGTTTTCAAGTTGGCAGCTCTTGCCATTACGCCACATCCTCTACCACTTTCCTGTCTCCCTCTTCTCCACTTCTGCTCTACCTGCCCTTCTCTACAGTGTCTTCCATCACTTCTCCCTAATCTCTTCCCCTCATTACATCTATCTGTCTGCATCTATAGCACTCTTATACTCTCTTCCATACCTTTTCTTTCTTCCTCACTTGATTTTCTTTTGTCATTCTTCTCCGCTCTGCTGTCTCACTTCTTCTGTTGCCTCTCTCTACATTGCTCTCCTCCCTCAATCCATTTTGTTACTGTCCTGCCATGCCTATTCCCCCTTCCCTTTGTCATTTTGGCCCTGATGTAACGTTTTTCACAGTAATGTTTTAAAAAAAAATAGTTTTGTGTTGTCAAAAACATTTTTCTTTTTGCTCAATTTGGTTGTTTGTGTCGTTTTTTATTTTCATTTCATTCAGTGGTAAACAGGAGTCCTCTCACAGTTTTTAAGATGACAAGGTGGGAGCGGGGCCCGGGGCTTGTCTGACTGCTCCTGGAGACAAAAGTAGAGTCTCTTGGATGGCCCGCACACATAACCTGTCTCCCTGCACAGCCCCTTTCACCCAACCCCAGGTAACATTACTGCTAGCTGTGATGCTCAAAAAGAACAAATCACTCCCAGTGGCCACACTGTCAGGCTGAGAGACTCAGAATGGGAGGGACCCACCACATGCTGTGCCTGCTCAGTTTGGCTCATTGTCCTACTGCACAAGACACGGAGCCAGCCGTTTTCTGTACTTATAATGAGTCTTGATCTTTGCTCTATGGCTGCAGCAGCCTTTAGGGTCAAGTGCCAGCAGCCAAGCCAGCCCAGGCAAATGTAATTTTATTTAAAGCTGAAAAAACCAACCCTCCTGCGGCCCTGGCCTCAGGCCCCTCGGGCAGTGGCCGATTGCCCGGCCTGCCAATCCAAGGCTGCACATGAGGATAAACTGCTGTGCAGGCTTCAATAACAACGACGACCTGCAGTCTCTACCGACCGTTTCACAGCTCGTCACAGGGGCGGAGTGTCAGTTGCTCACTTCACCCCACCCTGTGAAGAGCTGTGAAAGGGTGGGGTGTCATTGCACCAGTGTTTGATTGACACTCCGCCTATGGTGATACAGGGATTTAGAATGAAGCGCCCGGAGATAAGTTTACTCCATTTTTACGAGGGGAAGGTCCATAGCGGTGCACACTGTCTTTGCAAGGCTGATGGCCTCACAAGCCTCAGGGCAGTGAGATCGTCAGCCTGGTAAATGTTGATTGAAGGCAACCTCTAATGACTTTTTACATGCATTAAAGTATGTTAAAAGATGGGAACGTGCCTTGGGGGTAGTGGGGCGAGTGCTTTTTGCACTGCCCTTAATTAGCTTTTTTCTAAACGTTTTTGTAAATATTTAAATCACAGTCTTTAAACATAATGAAAGAAAGCTATTTGTGTGAGAAGTTAAGGGGCGGAGCCCTGATGCGCTCATCAAGGAGCCGCAGCAGTCGCTACCATAAGGTGAGCTAAGGCATGTGGTACCATGGCCCAGCAGGGGTCTCCAGATTGCAGATGCAAGATTCAAATATGTTACAAAACTCATTTTGTCTGAGAAACCAAAGCTTGCCACACCATTCCTGTTCAGAAGGAAAACAAGATCTGATGGGTAGCATCGGTCCACGAAGTTTCGTGATTGGCTCATTACATGTGGCATCTGTTTTTAATTTGTCACTCTGATATACAAAGATCCAAAGCAAATTCATTAACGTACTGTCTTCAGCCACTTGCATTTTATTTTGTATCTGTTGTATTCACTCGTTACCCTCCACAGCGCAAAACTTGCACTATATGTGAAACTCTGCACAAGACCTGTAATCAGCTGTAAGCCACCCTTGTCAAACTCAGACATTTAAACCATGGCGCATGAAAGGTATAGAAATCACTAGAGGTTTTTCCTATGCTAGATTTATTGCTGCTGACCGCCTTATTACAAGTACATTATAGCCTATTGCACTCGTAATATGGTGGATGGGATGTCTGTCATGTTTGTGACAAAGTATCCAATCCACCAAACTCTATAGTAGGCCCTGCGTTTTATGTGGATAGATGAGTGATATTTGAATCTTTTTAAGAAAATATCTTCCACAGAGCTATATGTGATGATGATGACTGGGAATTCCAGAGTCCACCCAACCCTTTTTTGTTTCCTAAGTGAAAGTCTGTGCACAGCAGAATATGGAACCATGGAGACAGGACGCTCGATGCAATTCTGACCTCCCCCCCTCGCATATCACAACGGCCAGTTACCTCAATGACCACTACTCTGCAACTATAACTGACATTCTAGATGACCTAGCCCTGCTAAAACAAAAAAGAACCCAAATCAAAGACAGGAACCCATGGTTCTCTGACTCCCTCAGCAACAAGAGGAGATCCCTCCGACAATCTGAAAGAACCTGGAGACAGCACCCCTCAGCAGTACATTTAAAGCTTCTCCGCCAGGCCAGAAATGCCTACAACAGGCACATCCTCAATGCAAAAAATAATTCTTCAGATCGGAGCAGGAGAACGCCAAGATCAGACCATGCAAGCTCTTCGAACTGGTCAAACACCAATCTAATAAACTGGACAAAACATCGAAAGAAACCCCCAGTCGATCAACTGAGGATTTCTCCTCCTTTTTCTCCGACAAAATCACAGCCTTAGGAAACGAACTCAGCTCCGCCACACATTCTCAACCCTTTCCGGATCTGCCCCCTCCTTCCGCGTTGCCCCCACAGGCTTCACCCAAAACCAAGCATGCTGGTCTAACTTCAAGCTCTATGATGAAGACACTGTCTCAAAAATCCTATCTACCTTAAACACGAACAACCACTTTAATGACCTGCTCCCCTCCAACTGCCGCCGCCAAATCCATCATTCCTAGCTGGACTGCAATAATCAACGCCTCTCTCAGGCAGGGATCTATATTCGACTCTCTGAAAGCCGGCCAAGTTCTCCCCATCTTGAAAAAGCAGTCTCTGGATCTAGCTTCCCCTGACATCTTCAGACCTATCTCTAATATCCTTCTCTTAGCCAAAGTGTTGGAGAAGTGTGTGCAACAGCAGCTAAGCCATCACATCAGCAACTTTCATCTACTTGACGACTTCCAATCAGGATTCAGACCTGGGCACAGTACTGAAACCACCATGCTCCACATCGTAGACGATGCCCTCCAAGCCCTCGACCAAGGCAAAACTTGTTTCCTAATCCTCCTGGATCTATCCTTGGCCTTCGACACAGTCAACCATGGAAAATGACTCGAACGCCTCACATTTAGGAAGGGATTGGATGGTTCTGTCATAGACTGGTTTAGGTCCTTCCTTCAAAATCGATCACAAAGATTCCTAATTAACGGTAACTTGTCTGCCCCCTCCCCGGTCACGGTTGGAGTCCCTCAAGGTTCAACCCTGTCCCCCACCCTCTTCAACCTTTACCTGGAACCGTTTGCCGAAGTACTACGCTCCGCGAACATCTCTTACCACATGTATGCTGATGACATCCAGATCTGCATCAAAACCTCATCCCTCGAGGAGATTCTTTCCCTGAATGAGGCCTTGAAAACGACTGTCCAATGGCTCATCTCCAATCAACTCAAACTCAATGCAAAGAAAACAGAATTTCTCCTAATCTCCCCACCAAAAACTAACCATGAGATTCAAATATGGGTTAAGGCTATCATAGCCTTAAACTGCCCAACGACCATTGTGAACTCGGCCAAATCTTTAGGCATAACCCTTGACTGCAACTTGAGCATGCGAGACCACATCAACTTGATGGCTAAATCAGCCAGATTCCATCTGAGCTACCTCTGGAAATTAAAACCCATCCTCGACGCTCCCGACCTCAAAATGGCAGTCCAGGCACTAGTCATCTCTAGACTGGAATATGGCTGTTCTACCCTCTCGGGCTCTCCCTGGCACCTTTAAAAGCCTGCCTCAACGCGGCCGCCAGACTTCTTACTGGCACAAGGAAATTCGATCACATTTCACCTCATCTGAAAGCTCTGAATTGGCTTCCTCTCGAGACCAGAATTCAACTCAAACTGGCCGCACAAGGCACTATGCTCAAACTCACCTGCATATCTTGCACAGAAACTCATGGCATCTGGAGGAACCAAAAACTCCAGGTCCGCCAGAGACCTCTTGCACCAACCTGCGTGCTTGCGGAAAAAAAGAAACTACAATCAGGCCTTCTCTGGGGCCGCACCAAGAGTATGGAACTCTCTCCCGCCCGCCATCAGAAGAATCCCCTCACTGGCACGCTTCAAATAGGAAGCCAAAACCTTCCTTATGGGCAAATTCCTCGCTTAATTTTCGCCTCAACCTATCAGAGACATCTGAGACGATCGCTACGAGTAAATGTATAATACAAAATGTACATACGTATCCTCTATCCCTTATGTACCCAGCACCCTGCCAATTCCTATACTATTGTGTACTTTTGTGACTTCAAACCTAGTTTATACTGTTTTGTTCCTGCAAAGTGCTCTGATACCCTAACGGGTCAAGTTCGCGCTCTATAAAACACTAAAATAAATAAATAAATAAAATGCTTCAGGGGTTTGCCCTCTCTCCAGAATCCATACTGTTTGGCCAAAGGTTGTATACAGTTGCCTAAGTGAATCATGCATTCCATGATGGAGTGTTCCTTTGCAACTAGACAGCCCACTTTATAAAACGAGTGAACAAAGCATGGTGGACTTTTACCATAAAGTGCCTAGGTGAGATCAAAACTCGATCACTATGCTATAAAAGAGTGCTTGGGAAATTGAAGTTGTAGAGAATATTTGGGAATACTTAGTTGCTTTGCATAAGAAGATGTGTGTTACGCATTTATATTTGCTTTATAAAAACTACTGCAACCACTCTCAAGGAAAGTCAGGATTGAGAAGAAAAAAAGATGACCTGTTTGGAGGAATTTTTGTCTGCCAAGTGAAGGACTGAAGTGTGCTGATTCCGGGAGGTGCTAGAGAGCAGAGTTCAGTTCCGCCAGCCGTGAGCCTTAATCCATCATTTCTCCTGCCATCCGCCCTCTATCCTGCCTGCAAAAGAAGACCCAGGCACACACAAGACCAACCAAGGCAAGGCGGCAGGTTACTAAATTTGCAGCAGAAATAAACAGACAGACACAAAATGGCTCTCGCCCGATGAACTGCATAAAACTCCACTGAGCCTAAAATGGTGGCTGTGCACTGGGGCGACTGCCTGCCTGCCGTGGAACTGCAGCCCCAAAATAGGTGAGATAAATAACGCCTCTACGGCAGTGCCTGATGGGCACGACATGGGGTGCTGGAATATGCTGAGAAGGCTCCCAGCTGCGAAGTGAGCAGAGTGAGCGGGCAGAGCGTCTCAGGGCTAATGCTGTCCATGAGTGGTGCAGTTGTGAGGCGGCCGGCTGGTGCGATCAGCCACTCGCCTGAACAGGCCGCCACGGCTGAGAAGATCCTGCCCTGTGAAGTTGCAGGATATAGCGGAAAGGAGCCTGCAAGCGGCCATATGGCCTGGTACTACCTATACCCCCTCCTCCCTTGTCAAGTCCCACATAATATCAAGAACAAGAGCTCAGTTGGAAAAGGGGGTCGTAGATAGCCCCCCGGCCGTATTTATTAACAAACAATTAATAATAACAATATTTACAAAATTATGCAGAAAATCATACAATTGACACTGATTACATTTGATATGTACAGATGTCAGATGGCTATCCTTAACATAACTCTAATACAAGTTATTCCTATCCAAATCTAAGCATCACATCATCCATAGTCATAATGGCAATTATTTTCTGCGTATCCATGTTTGAGCCTACGGCAAGGTCTATAACTGGTGTCAGATCCTTATTAATTAAGCTTGCCCTCCCGCCAGAGTGCGCATGCGCAGAAGGCCCGTTCACCGTGAGGGTACTTCCCCCCGGTTACCCCTATACGCTCTGTATACTATCTCCTTAAGGGGCCCTTGCAGTTCTGCGCCCTTTAGTGGCGCCATTGTGCACGTGCGGGGTGACCAACCAGCCTAGGAAAAGCTTAACTCCCCCCTCCCTCGCACCCATCCAGCCAAAAAGGCTGTAACTGCCCCTGGAGTTCTAAGAGGGACGACTTGTCCCTCCCCCTTGGGCGACCCCATTCAAGAATGGCGCCGCCCCCCAAGGACCTTAAATTTACTGCTCACCAATCATGACCTTACCGCCACAGGCCAGCATAGTTGCCCGACTATCTGCCCCCCCCCACTATGCTAACTAGGAGGTCATGCCCTGCTTCTCAAGCCCACTAACCATGCCAGCAAATTCTCTGAGAGGATTGCATTACCTACCTTTGATAAGTGGACACTGTCTTTTAAGAAGCATGGATCCCCCCTGATGCACCCGTGGGCGATCGTCTGTAACTGAGGAGACCTAAACAACCTCTCTATCTTGTTATTGATCCTTCTTACTGAGTGGTTCAGTGCCCTCACAAACTCCCCCCCCCTCCAATGACATCTAGGTACCATTTGCGACCATGCTATGGTGCATCCCTGGCATGTTTTTGCTAACCAACCCACCTCTGTTATTATGGATTCAACTAGCCCTCTTCTACCCAGATTCACCAGATCATTCCCTCCTAGGTGTAAGATAATGATATCCGGGCGGGCCCCACTTTGCTCAGTAAGTCCCTTACAAAACCCCTGAACTGACTCAAGCAGAGACCCCCTTTACCATGCAATGAGATCTGGAAACCAGCCTGCTCCGCTCTGTATTTGTAATTTCCTGAAAAGAAAAATGCCTTCAAACGTCTCACATATGAATGGCCTATAATCCAAACCACCTGTGGTCCTGTTTCCGGTGGAGGTGCATGTCTTTGTTTTGCTAGTTGTTGATGAGCCGGCGCCAGTTTCACCCCTGCGTGACAGGTTTGAGAAACTGTAGAGATAAGCAGAAAAGACATGCATCAGTACCGTGTTAACGCCCCACTTACAACATGTGCAGCCGCACATAGCGTTTGTAGCAATTGGAGGACCATCTCCCAATTCTTTTGACATTGCCGCTGTGCAAGCCCCTTGCTGTTGCCTCCGTGGCAGCCCCTATTCTAAAAGAATGAGTTCCAAAGCAGCTAGGATCTAAACTTGCCTGCTGTACTGCCATATCCATGACCCTTTTAAATTGAAACCGGGTGAGCGGTGTACCGTCCGCATGGATTAATAGTGTCCCCCCCTTGTCGAAGGTCTATGCTGCAAAAATGCTTCCAATTGTGCTACGGGGCAGCACGGATTACCATGTGCTCGATGTAGAACTAAACCCTCACCGTGAGCCTCTTGGTCAGTTTTGGACTTCTTAATTGATATCAATAAGGCGTCGCCCTGTACCTTTGCATGGTCTAACTGTAAACCCCCTTGCATATCCTGTTTATTCTGGGCCACCAATTCTCCTATGCGAAAAGCGCCATAAAAGGCCAGTGAAAAAGCCACCCTGAATAGCAAAGCTTCCCCTTTGGTTTTGCGGACAGCGTCAAGCCTCCCAGTAAGGTTTTTAGCAGCTCAACTCCTATCAGATGCCTCGCGTCCGGTGCTGCTCCTTGGATGCGCTGCCAACCCTTTGAAGCCTTCCTGACTGTGAAGCTATCGGTGGGATCTCCCCTGTCCCTGGTTCAGGCGAAGAAAGATGCTGCCACTGAGCGCCCCTCTTCATGTAAAGCACCTAAGTAACGTAGAAGTTCCCCTAAGTCAGGCCATTCTTCTGCCCAATCCTTTCCCAAGAATGCACAATATGCCCAAAACGCCCCTTCATAAGCTTTCCGGGCCCTGGGAGCTAGGCTAGCTGCCACGAGGTTCGGTAGTTGGGGGCACCAATCAGCCAAAGTACTTCTGGGAAGGGCGTTGGATTCGCTTCTGTAGAGGGGAGGTGTGCTCTGAAGACCGGCATCTTGAAGCGAGAGAGTGCATCAGCAGCATGATTTAACACACCTGGCACATGGTTAGCCCTAAACAGTATGTTCTCTTTCATACACAACAGCACTATCTCTTTCAACAGGCAGAGGATCATTTTACATCTTGCTGCTTGCTGGTTGATGCATTCAACTACAGTCATGTTGTCAGACCAAAACACCACTGATTGGTTACGCAGTCTGTCAGGCCATACTGTTAAGGTCACCCAGATAGGAAACAATTCCAAGAAGCCAATGTTAGCTGTTAACCCATTCTGCACCTATGCGTCTGGCCACTGCTGCGCCACCCACTCATTGCCAAGTATGGTGCCAAATCCCACACTACCCGCAGCGTCAGTCCATGAACCTAACTCTGCAGAGGTAGTGGGTGTACCAGGCCAGACTACCCTGCTGTTGAAGTCCTGCAGGAATGCCATCCAAATCCGCATGTCCTGCCTAACCTCAGCCGACAGCCTGGTGTCGTGGTGCTTTTCTTTAAGCCCGGTCATGGCCTGGGCGATGGAGCGGGAGAATGGTCGTGCCATTGGAATCACTCTGAGGGTGAAGTTCAACTGTCCTACCGTTTGCTGTAACTGATGCAAGGTAACCTTATCCTTGGCTAGGCATTGCTGCAATGCTGTCCTGAATTTTTTAATCTTGTCTGCCGGCAAGCGGAAACACCCTTGGACTGAATCTAACTCAATACCTAGGAATTCTATCGTTGTTTTTGGTCCAACTGTCTTTCCCGGCGCCAGGGGAACCCCAAAAGCCCGCATGAGCGTGCAGAATTCCTGCAGTGCCCACGCACACTTCAGAGAGCCCGCTGACCCCAGGATAAGAAAGTCATCTAGATAGTGCATGACAAACTGATGCCCGGTCATATGTCTAAAAACCCATTCCAAAAATGAACTGAATTTTTCAAAAAAGGAGCAGGAGACCGAGCAACCCATGGGCATACACATATTCATGTAGAATTTTTCTTGAAACTTAAATCCTAGCAAGTGAAAGTCCTCTGGGTGAACTGGTAACAAACGAAAAGCAGATTCAATATCAGATTTTGCCAGCAAAGCACCAGGGCCCAGGCCCCTAAGCATTTCCACCGCCTGGTCAAATGACGCGTATTTCACACTACAAATCTCATCACTGATGGCGTCATTCAATGAGTTGCCCTTAGGTGCAGATAGATTGTGAATCAACCTGAACTCGCCCTCTTCTTTTTTGGGGACCACCCCCAAAGGTGAACAAACAAAATTGTGGACCAGGATGTAGTCAAATGGGCCCATTATTCTGCCCAGGCGTAGTTCTTTAGTAATCTTAGTTGCCGCCATGCCTGGGTTGGTCCTAACTGAAAGTTGATTTTTGCATTCCGGTGCCCCAACATAGTCAGGTGCAGCGATCCTAAACCCATACGTCAAACCTTCTTGCAGAGTCCTAGTAGTGGAATGACAGGGGTATTTGTTTAGCCAAGGGGTCATAGCCGTTATGTCAATGGGTGAGTGTGCAACTTGGTGTATCCTACTCTCATTCCTGTTTCCTCTTAGCTTTGTCCCTAGATTTCCTGAGACACTTGGACTCTGGGTGTGATGGGTTAGCGCAGATAGAGCAGACATGTTAGAACTTACATGTGCCTGGTGTCCTGGTGCATGTCCTCCTATTAAAATCCCAACAAGTACCTTTCCGTCTTCCCCCGCCCCCTGGGCTATTGGCAGGGCCTGTGTTTTGGAAAGGCCGAAAGGGCTGGTAAGGATGAAAGGATTGGGCTGTCTGTCCCCTGTTATTAGATTGCGCTGTACTGAACTGATTATTGGACTGTGCTGCCCCAAACTGATCCAACCAAGAAATCGTGTCGACCTGGTTCCAGGAAAGGGCTGGGTCAGATGACTTAGCCATCCTGAAGTCTATGTCATACTGCTTACAACCACCTCCCCCATATTTGTCATGAGCCATAGTAATCCGGTTCTGGTAACATGCCATCTCTGCCTGTACGTTAGGAAAACGTTCAGCCATTACTGCCATGAATACTGAGAAACCCCTGATCCAGTTATTCAAGTTCTCTTCCACCCTGAATTTTAACAACTCACTTGCCCATTCTCTCGGGAGCATCCAGTCCTTCTGTTTCTTAGCTTCCTCTCTTTCTCTTTCATCCACGAGCAAAGAGAACATGCTAACATAGCTGCCTGACCATATGAGTTCTTTTAACTCTCGCGTCACATGTCTAGCCACGTTCTCCCTCCCGGTACATGATTCCCCCATGCCCAGCATTGGCAGTGTTACCTGCTTACTTGCTGCGGTCATTCCAGCAGGCTCTGTCAACTTCTCCTTCGCCTGGCTGACCACCGGCACTTCCTTGTTGACGTCCAGTGGAGTAACCCCACTGTTTGGGTTGGGAAGAGAAGGAGTACCCTGTCCTGCCCCTAGTGGCCCCCCAGGTGTTGACACAAACTGAGCTACCAACTTCCTTGCTTCTGCCTCTGGGCCCCCCACCGACATTGACAACATCCCTGCTCTCCCCAACCAAGGTAGAACTGCCGCTAAATGCGCTACTAAATCTAGTGGGACAGGGTTAGCCCCGCAAGGTTATCTTTTGGCACCCCATCCTCCAAAGCCTCTGGGACCTGTGCCTTGCTGCCTACCGGACCCAACCCCGCAGGAACGACCGGTACAGGGGCGCCCAGCGGAACACCTCCCAGGGGAACCACTCCCGATGGACCCGCCAGCGGGACTACCCCCCCAGGAACAGCCGGGACCAGGGCAGTCAATGGAACCCCTCCCAGTGGCCCCACTCCTGATGGGCCAGGCACCTCTTCATCCCTAGGCTGAGGCACTGGCACCGCTGCTTCCGGCTTAGTACCCCCTTTTTTGGGCCTCACATTTTTAGGAAGAGGATCTAATTCACCTCTTGGCTTGGGGGGTACTATGTTGCGCCTTGGCCTTTCCAAAGCCCTTTCCTGTCCTTCAACCCTCTCCCTGAGATCTGCCAGGTTTTGCCCCAATTTATCCATTTTCTTCCCTCTCCTGTCCATGGTAACCATTTTACGCATCATTGTCTCCATCCTGTACTCCATGCGAGAGCGTTTATCGGCCTGTTTCATTTTACTTGCCATTGTTGCTTAACTAACTGCCAAATAGTGTGACCATGCCGTGACTACCACCGCGTATACAATGCTAGCCCTGCTTACACGCCTAAGTTGGCAATGGCACACAATGGAAGAACTTCCCCCCTTTGCATCATGGCCTGGTACCACCGTCCAGGCCCTTACCTTCTGTTGTATGTACACGACCGGCCGTAAGCACCCACGCAACCAGAGACGCGCCACACCGGCTAATCTGGTGGGTTAGGCGAGTAATCTCAGCCCGTGCGGCTCACAGAAGCAGTGAAATGCAGGCCTGCACGTGCCCCCCCCCCCCCCTGGATGTCACCTGCGCAGCTCCACCTGATCGCTGGACTCTGTAATACACCCGCCTCTTATTTGCCTGATGCGAATGTTCTCATACACTGTAATGAGTAAAAACACGCAAGATCGGGGGGCGTGGCTTGCAGCCAAGCAAGATGGCCGCATCCTAGTTGGGCTCCGAGGGTGAGACCGACTCCCCGGACATCCGTACCTCATCCGTAAGCTGATCCGGCCCCAGGGTCCCTGAGCAAGTGGCAGAGAGAAAGCGACGCTGTCCGGTCCAACTCCCGAGTCTCTCCGGCGCCTGGGACGGGGGCGACGAGTCCCGTGGATTTGCGGCCCACCCTGGCGTGGTGAGCCGGGGCCTCGAGTGGCGAGCGGACCCCGGGCGGAGCGCGGCTGGACTAGAGCGGCCCTGAGGCGGGGGCGGAGCTTGGACGGCCCGGGGCGGACACGGCGCCCGAGTGGAGAGACGCTGCCTGGGCGGCACAGAGGCGAGTCCCTTGGGAGGCGGCATATCCTAGCCTGGAGATCCGGTTTGGCCCCCTGCTGCGGGGCCTAACTGCCGTGCACCCGCAGAAGCGCGGGCTCTGCCGCCCGTCCCGGAGGCTTGGGACGCAACTACTGCTGCCTTAAGACCGGCGCCGGTGGAACCTCCGAGGCGCTCGCCGTCGGCCGGGAGTGGCGGGGAGGAATAGGAACAGTGACCCTGCCCTGTGTCAGACGCGGACCCCAAGGTACGAGACCGGGAGCGGGGGACGGGCCGGTGCTGCCTGCACGGACCGGGGCGGCCCGATCCGACGATCCTCCAGCGGCCCGAGGGAGGGTGAATCTGAGGGGCGCATCCTGGCCTGGGGGTCCGGTTTGGCCCCTGCTGCGGGACCTGTCTACTGTGTAAGCGCAGAAGCGCGAAAATGGCCGCCCGTCCCGGAGGCCTGGGGCGCCGCTACTGCTGCCTCGGACTGCCGCTGGTAGAACTTCTGGAGCGCTCACGGTCAGCCAGGCCTGGCGGAGAGGACCACGAGCGGTGACCCTGCCCTGTGGCGGACGCGGTCCTGCCTGAGACGCCGCTGTGGACCGCGTGGTGCGTGGCCTGGGGCGGAGGACGTGCCCGTGCTGCCTGCAGGGACCGCGGCCTGATCGAGGTGGCCCGCTCTGCCGATTCTCCGGCGATCTGTGGCAGGGTGAATCGGGAGACACTTTCTGCCGGGACCATGAGCGGGAAAGGGGCCAAGGGAAACTCGCAGGGCAAGCTGGATAAATTTGCCTACATCAAGGACTCCCCCGCGTTGCCGGACCGCGGCGGGCGCACGGAGAAGGTGGCAGCAGATAAGGAGGCGCCAAAGGTGACGCTTGAAGACATTATGGCGGCCCTGACACAAGTACAATCCACGGTGGGGTCAATCTCGACAGATGTGTCTCTGCTCCGCGCGGACTTCCAGAAAATGTCCGCCAGGGTCGCGGACGTGGAGCAGGTGACGGAGACCCTAGCTAAAGACTCGACCTACCTCCTTCAAAAGGTGCGCAGTTGGAGACGGAGACCAAACGTATGGCGGCCCGGCTGGACGACCAGGAGGGGCGCTCCCACCGCAACAATGTGCGCATCACCGGGATTCCCGAAAGTGAGGGGCACCAAGCCATGGACCTCTATGTTGAAGACCTGATTAAGTCCAAGCTACAGCCCAAGGGCCTCTCGGCCTTCTTCTCGGTGGAACGAGCCCACAGGGTACCAGGTGGCCGCCCACGGGTGGGTGCGCCTCCGCGGCTGGTCCTGGCCCGCATGTTCAACTTCCGTGACAGGGACGCTATCCTTCAGACGGCGCGGGTGGCGCCACCCCTCCGTCTCCAAAACTCCACGGTGTCCTTCTTCCCGGATTATACGGCGGCGGTGGCGGCGCAGCGTCGCAGCTTCATGGAGGTCAAGAAGAAGCTGAGGGCCCGAGAACTACCTTACGCTATGCTCTTCCCGGCGCGGCTTCTTGTGGTGGCGGAGGGCAAAACTGTATTCTTTAACACCCCCGAGGAGGCTCATGACTGGCTGGAGGGGTGGCGACCGGCCAAGGGCGCCGGGCGCTTGAGCCGCAGGCCGAGGCACCCTGGAGGTGCGGCAGACTCTGAGGGTCACGACCGGCGATTAGAGGAGGTTGGGGAGGAACCTGCCGGATGAACTCCTGGCCTGAACTGCCTTCGACACGACGTTGGGGACTGCCCTCCATGGCACGGAGCGGCTGGACAGGCCTACTTTCTGTAATTACAGGCATGGACGTTGGGACCTGGGGATTGGGGATGTCATGGTCTTCCTCGGACTCCACGCTCCTGAAAGCGCAAGTACTGGTTGGGGTTATGGGGATTGAGCACTCTGCTGAGTTGGGGTGGCGGGCAGTTCTGAGTCCGTGTGGCAGGGAGGCAGGGAGGGGGTTGGGGGATTGGGGAAAGTTTTCTAGTTTAGTTCTTATGTTTGGGTTCTGGAGGACACAGGCTTACGACCTACACCATGCGCGCTTCCAGCGCGCGTCTTATATCTCACTCCATAGTATTCATATCCGGCTCCGTCCCGTCTTCCAGCCACCATAATGCCTGGCTCGACACATGACACATCCCCTGACGCCGTTCTGACCCCGGTGCAGCCCCTCTCTCTGCTTACGTGGAATGTGCGGGGATTGGGAGACAAGATCAAGCGAGGCCTGGTTTTGCATAGTATCAAGCGATGTGCCCCGGCGGTGGTCTTACTTCAGGAGGCCCATCTCACTGGCACCACTACTAAAGCGCTGAACAGGTGGGGGTACAAGATGGTGGTGCACTCTGAATTCACCTCGGGGTCCCGGGGGGTAGGCATACTGCTGCGCAAACAGTCCCACCTCAGTGTGCTCAGTGTGCACGCGGACGGGGCCGGGCGCTTCACGGCGGCTCACACTCAGTGGGAGGGGAGGTCCCTCAATATAGTGTCTGTCTATATCCCACCCAGGCTGCATGCTGTGGCATTCCCGGCGCTTAGCGAATTTCTGCTTGCACTACCGGAGGGAGAGGTGCTCTTGGGGGGCGACTTTAATGCGGTGATGAATGACCTCGTTGACCGGTCTCCCCCTCGTGGGCGGGGTGGGGGGGTGTCTCGCCTTGCGAGCTTTGCGGCGGCGATCGGGTTCGCAGATCTTTGGCGGCAGCATCCCCCGACGGCGCAGTGCTACACGTACCACTCCGCGGTGCACGATAGTCTAACCCGCATTGATTACTTTCTGGGCTCCCCGGGTTGTCTCCAAAATATTGAAAGTATTGATATTAGACCCAGGGGTATCTCAGATCACTCCCCGATCCTTTTGCAATACACTAGCTACCACATGATGCGTCGCCGCATTTATCCGATACGCCCCAGCTACATGCGCTTGCCGGGGATTGGTAAGTCACTAGCGCGAGCGTCGAAATTATACTTTCATGAAAATGCCGCCTCGGTCGACTCCCCTACGATTCTTTGGGAGGCGTATAAGACGGTGGTACGAGGCCGGGCGATGGCAGACGTCGCAGCGTATAAGCGCGAACAGGTGGCGGAATTGAGGTCGCTGGAGCTTGAACTCCAGGCGGCGGAGGCCCGCCAGGCCGCGGCCCCTTCCCGTGAAGCCTTGAGTGCCCTACATGTGGTGCAGACGAAATACAAGGAGCACCTGACCGAGCGTGTCCGACAGCGCCTAGAGGCCTCGAGGCACACAGTCTACGATGTAGCGATAAAACCGGAAGGCTGCTCCTGTGGCTTGACAGGCGTGACGACGGCTCCCGAAGCATTGCGCAGCTGGACACTGCAGACGGGCTGACTACGACGGACCCACGAGCCATAGTGCGCGCCCTGGCGGAGCACTTTCGGGGAGTGTACTCCTCCACCTCCTCCATGTCAGAGGAGATGGCACTGACTTATATCCAAGACTTGCAGATGCCCAAGCTCTACCCGGAGGCCCGGGAGACTCTTGAGGCTGAGCTCACGGTGGAGGAGCTACAGGCGGCTATTAGCGCATTACAACCCGGAAAGGCGTTGGGGCCAAATGGTGTCCCGATAGAACTTTATCAGCGGCTGCGGGGGCCTTGGCCCCCGCACTTGCTAAACATGTTTACGCACAGCTTGCAGATGGGAGGGCTCCCCGTTGACCAACGGACGGCCACTATCGTGGTGATACCGAAACCGGGTAAGCCCCCAGCCCAATGTACCTCTTATCGTCCCATCTCGCTGATCAACGCAGAGGCCAAGATCCTTGCGAAATTGTTGGCCCTCCGGCTCACACCATACTTAGCTGACATAGTGCACCTGGATCAATCGGATTTTATGCCCGGGAGAAGTACGTCCCACAATCTGAGGCGGCTGCATGGAGTGCTGGCCCGGGTGGAGCGGTTGCGTGAACCGGCTGCCATTCTCTCCCTTGACGCGCGCATGGCGTTCGACATGGTGGAATGGCCCTTTCTCTTTGCGGTGCTGGTGCACCTAGGGTTTGGGCCAAAATTCTGTGCCTGGGTCCGGCTCCTCTACACTAAACCGCAGGCCCATGTTGCGGCCAACGGACACATGTCGGAGAACTTTCCTCTGATGCGTGGCACGCGTCAGGGCTGCCCACTGTCGCCACTGCTTTTTGCCCTAGTGCTCGAACCTCTCGTGGCTTGGATACGGTGGGAGCCCGGGATGAGGGGCCTTCGGTGGTCCGCCGACTGGGAGGACCGAGTCTCCCTCTATGCGGATGACATACTGCTTTACCTGGCTTCCCCTAGACGCTCCATTTTGACATTGCTGAACATCTGCGATATATTCGGCCGGGCATCTGGCTACACCATAAACTGGTCGAAATCGGTCCTCCTGGTGCTACGGGGCCCCCCTCCGCGGCTCCCGGCAGGGTGCCGGCTACAGGTGGTGGAGGGGTCGTTCAAATATCTGGGGGTGCAGGTGACGATGGATCAAGTGGAGTTTTTTAAGCGTAATTTAGGCCCTCAAGTGGACCGCCTCAGGCGCGATGTGCAGCACTGGGGAGCGTTGCCTCTGACCCTGGTGGGGAGGGCGGCGCTCTTCAAGATGATGGCCCTGCCGCGGTTTCTCTATGTGTTGGAGAACACTCCGTACCCTGTGCCTCCGACCTACTTCCGCACGATAGCAGCGCTTGTTTCCAGCTTACTCTGGGGCAATAAACCGGCGCGCATTGCGCAATCAAAATTGATTCGTGGATGGTACGATGGGGGCCTGGCGCTCCCGGATATCCAACTCTACTACTGGGCGGCGCAGCTTAAGGTGATCAACCAGTGGCTTCATGCGCCTGAGTCTGATCCTGCATTTAAGGCGGACAGGGAGGTGTTGGGGGAGAAGGGTATGCTGTCCCCTCTATACGATGCCCGACGGGCCCCGCAGCTGATTGGCCCCCTTAAGCAGACTGTAGTTATCTGGCATGCGGCACAGGCCAGGTTGGGATGGCGGGGGGTCTTGACTCAACTCACGCCCCTTTGGGACACCAAGCAGCTGGGCCGCTTGAGGGATAGCAAAGGGTTCGATGCTTGGGACAATATCGGAATCTCGGTGGTAGGCGACGTGTGGCAAAAAGGGGCGGTCGTCCAGTTCGCATGTCTACAACAGCAATATGAGCTGGCTCCCTCAGAATGGTTCCAGATGAAGCACGCAATGCTGGCGCAATTGACTCCTGGCGCCCAGGTTCCGGAGGCGTCCCCGTTGGAGGATAGACTGTTGACGGAGTACATGCCAAAGAAGGCTACGTCCTTCACGTATCGTAAACTGATCAACAACTTGCCAGACCCTTTGGGGCTCCTGAGGGAACGGTGGGCGGCAGAGATCGGTGACTTTGATGATCCGGAGTGGCGTGAGGCGCTGGCCTCGCCGCGTGAGGCGGGTATATCTTCACGGCTGCGGCTGGCGCAGCTCCGCATTTTGCATCGCTCGTACTTCACCAGATGCTTGCTACACAAGATGGGTAGAGCGACTCACCCATTCTGCCTGCGGGGTTGTGGGGAGGAGGGAACCTTTTACCACACTGTCTGGGAGTGCCCCATTCTTCAGGTGTTCTGGAAACGGGTGTTGCGTACAATGTCACAGGTGTGCAGGATATCGCTGCTGCCGGAGCCCCGGCGCTGTTTGCTGAATGTGTGGGAACCCAATGATCTTGATCGTCAGGCGCAGGGCTGGGTGACACTGGGGATCATGACGGCCAAACGAAATATAGCCCAGAGGTGGGGAGCGGCGGAGACGCCGTTGCTGTCGGTGTGGCGGAGAGAGATGGATGCAGCCATGTTTGCTGAGCGGTCAGTGTTCGTCAGGCGGGGCTGCCCTCGCAAGTGGGCCAAGGTTTGGGGGGCATGGAACAGGTACAGGGGAGGAATATGTGATCCGCCGCCCGTGTCTGATGGGGACTCCTCTGATTCGGAAGGTTAGGTTGGTCTGGGGGGGGACGGGGAGAGGGGGAAGCGTGGTCCTTCTTACTGCATTGGAAGTGGGCTTGGTTGAGGAATTGTGCATTTGGGTGGGAATTTGTCATAAGATTCCTGTACAAGGTCTGTCTCGATGTCCTTTTGTTCTAACTGTTGTGAAAACAATAAAAAAGTTACACAAAAAACACGCAAGATCACGTGCAGTCCCCCCCACACAGTCAACACAACATGCTCTGTTAAAGACAATGTGATGTGCTACATACAATTTGAAAGGAGTAGCGCTGCCTTCCCCACTGCGTCCTCAAGTATATTAAAATTCGCAAAATTGCCCGCGCGCACCACTAACTAAGCACCCCCCTCTTAGTAGTGCACTTGTAAGCGCTCTAACAAACACAAACCTTTGAGAATTGAACATTTAATATTGGGCGTAATAATCACAGACCCTCTTACAGTGCCACAGTGCCCCTTTAAGACAACTATGCAAAACGAGCTATGGGAACCCAACACCTAGTTAAAACAAGCCCAACCTTAGTCAAGTTATTTAAAGCAAACTTTAACCTGGGGCTCGATATGTAGCTCTCGCAGTGGACCGATGTGCGCTGTAGCTCAAGTGAGGCCTGAGAGAGCGTTAAGTCACCAGTGCTTACTCCTTCATTTGTAGAATCACACCCCCGGAATTAAAAAAGCGATCTAACGGCACAATAACATTGGGATTGAACACTTAACCTTGCGATCAAGAGCCTCACACCCTAACCATCAGGCCACCGTGACTCTGAATCTCTGAATATCCGCGTTGTAACGCCAGGAATCCTAAGACCCGCCCGATGCCAACGCTGTGCACGGGACGCCTAAAGTGCCCGCGTGCCCGTTTCTCACCGTACTTTAAAAGCGCCTCTCCGAACTGCTCCGAAATGCCCACTCCTGCTGCAGACCACACTCGCTTCGGTCGATCCTGGCATGGGGGGGGAGGGGCGCACGCCGCGACAATCGCCTGCTCTGCCACCAGCGCAGAAGATCCTCCGTTCCACAGACGAGAGGGCACATGCCGCGAAAATCGCCCGCTCTTCAACCAGTGCCGAAGATCCTCCGTTCCACCGACGACTATGATCACCACGAATCAGTCCGAACAAAGGCGAAGGCGACTTGTAGTAACAAATAAGAAACACAAAATTAAATAGCAGCCTCCTAGCGAAGTTGCTCTACAGGCTGGGGAGGGCAGAAGGCAAAGAAGAAGATTCCTCTGCTCCCCAGCCTTTTATGGCCACCATTCGCCCAGACCGGTTTTAGCCGGCTTGGTGCTGGCCACTTGCGCGACCCGAAGGGATTTACTTCACTTCCGGGTCACGACCCATAGCCAATGACCAATAATGGTGGAGGCGCGCCTGTCGCGTCACTGCTGTGCATAGTATCGGCATGTCCGATGCCGGCCCCGCCTTTTTTAAATCACAGTGCACTGACATGGAAGGGCAAGGGCCGAAAAACATCCGAGCAACGAAAGCCTGACCGCAAGCTACTGAAAGGCCTTGGTGTCCCTTGTGATCGGCGCTGCATGGGGACACAGCTTGCGGTGCTAACTCCAAGGGGTGAGGGATTGCCATTGCCCTCATACTACGAAGAACATTGACACTGGCAATTGAGGGAACGAGGTCTCATATTCAGAGCACAGCAGCACAGACTGGTGCGAAAAGACTGGGAACTGGTGAAGGGCCCCAATGCTCCTCGCAAACAGCACGCACCAAAGGCACGGACCATGGGTCTGGTGCGAAAGCTTAAGACCCGTGGGGGACATTATTCAACTAATCCAGCGCCCCTTGCTTGTCTCTAATGTGTGTGGGCACCGACAGAGGTCACATCCCTGACAAGCACCACGCGCACTGCAAAAGGTAAACGGGGCCCCCTCTGCACTGGAGGAGGTGGACTCGCTTCTGCTACTCAGGGTGATTTATATTTGGCAAGCCTACTTCACTGCGTAGGGCCATTGCTGCGCCGCATATCACGAATATTTCCTATGAGCTGCACAGGCCACCTTGACTGTGTACACCACTATGACATGCTGATATCTGTACTGAACTGGCCGTGGGGTGAGGGAAGAGATCAACTCATGGCAGCGTTTTCTAAACTGGGGGACAATGGGGTGATGGGGAAGTCTCGGGATCACCCCCACAACAGCTGCACAACCCATGCTGTCCCCAATGGAGAAAACAGATAGGACTCAACTGTGGCTCATATTCAAGGCACGACAGACCATCTTGACCCCGAAAACTGTGGCCGCAGAGCAAGACATGGATGCACAGAGTCAGGGTATTTTGGCACTTGAGGCCATACTGCTTACCATGCAGCAGAGTTTACAGCCTATTGACAGCAAGATCGACACCCTGAATCTACGCGTGGATAATCTGACCACCATGCTTGATAGGCAAACAGCGCGTATAATGGCAGTGGAGCAACGCATCTCAACAACAGAAGATGACATGAAAGTGATGAGCACGAAATTCTTGAATATGGAAAAGGTGCTAGCTGTAACCCAAGCCAAGAATGAAGGCTTAGAGGCACACTCCAGGTATAATAATGTCCGTATCATGGTAGTCCCAGAGTCGACAAACTTTGGCAAGATGGAACTACATGTAAAAACCATGCCAATGGACATTTTTGGCTTTGATAACCTATTGTGCATGTTGGTGGTCGTCACCAGGGGCCCCTCCACGTCCCATAACAGCCAAGCTGCTCAACTATAGGCTTCATGATACAGTAATCTGACTGGTGCATGAAAAGCAGGACATCAACTATCATGGGAACAGTGTGGCATACTTCCCCGACCTTTCGGCGTGGGAGCAGGTGGCTCGCAAAGAATTCTAACCTGTACCCTACACAATGCTGTATCCACCATGCCTGTATATAGAACATCATGGGTCGACAAAGATCTTCACATAATCTAATGCAGCAATCGAGTTCCTTAAAAAGTTATCAATGTGCCCCCAAGAACGGCCCGACGCCTAGACCGACAATGAGAGCGACTTAGCTACTAAGACTCAGGACAACACTGCACACACAGACAGCCATACCGTCTGCACCTGGATTTCTTGGTTACCCAAAGAAACACCGGGACATGCGATTTCCCAAGACGTGGCCTAGAACCTAAGGTGCAGTGGGTGGATGTTGGAAGACTGATTGTGATCCCTACCGAGATACTCAGTACTGTCTCTTGCCTGGCCTACTTATGACTTGGCCCCGAACAGCATACCTAGAACTTTTCCCTCATGCAGCCTGGTTCCATGACCCAACAAGACAGACCTGCAAAAGCCTGTACATCATGTGTCTCCAGGCCACCCCTGGTCACCTGGAGAGTACTGGGAATCTGGCCACCTCTACAAGGGTACACCGCCCCATAATTCCACGCTGTGTTACGCCTAGTTGATGCTGAAGATTGTTGTTTTTTATTTACAGTTACCTGATTTTTCCTTTCAGGTTTTGGGGCAGTCTTTGGTATAATTGGGATGCTGAAGTGAGAGGGGCTGGGGTTAATGCTTTTCATCTCTCTCTGGCCACAGAAGCACTATTATTGACCATCAATATTTGCACAACTAAAAGCTGCATAACATGCCGTACAGCATGACTCGTACCTTTACCATGCTATAACGGCCGAAACACCTGAACGTATATCCCTGTTAACTTGGAATGTGAGATGGCTCCTTAACCCCTGTAAAATATGTCAGGTACCAGCCTACCTGAACAGGCACCTCTTTTAAACAACCCTCCTCCAAGAGATGCACTTGACACAACACACAGAGAATACTGGAAGCAGCCGCGGTCGGTAGTAGGAGTAACTGCAGGGCGGTGACGTGGGGAGGGGCAGGGTGGGGGGTAGTAAACTATGGATCACGGAGGTTTACAGGGAAGTTAACATATAAATTAATAAAAACGAATTTCGTTGTGTGCACTGCATCGCATTTGGGGATGCAGTGCACGCAACGAAATTCGTTTTGTTAATTTATATGTTAACTTACCTGTAAACCTCCGTAATCCATAGTTTACTACCCCCCCACCCTGCCCCTCCCCCTCCCCACGTCACCACCCTGCAGTTACTCCTACTACCGACCGCGGCTGACTGGAGGCTTCCGCTGGGCAGCAGTCCGGCTGACCTCTTCCTACTCCTCACACTCTAGGGGTGTGTTGAAACTAATTAAAAAGGGGTGTCCTTTACTGTCACACACACTGAGACTGATGACCAAGGCGGATATAAAATAAACCTTGGCAGCAGAGGCCGATGACACCCATTCCATTCCACTCAGTGCCATCTTGCCGCACAGATGTGCAGATGTATCTAGAGGGGGAATTAATACTATTAACTGCATCACAAACACATGGAGAACACTAGGCACATGAGACAAGAAGCTACCTTTGTATGCACTCACACTCCCCCTGATGTTTCACCCAGCCATATCAGTCATCATCACTGGTTGGCATGTACAGAGACGTGGCGGGCCGGACGGTGTTGCCGAACAATGTGCTCTTTTTACTGAGATTACCGGCTCCTATACTTCCTTGTGTATGTAAACACATTGCTTGGTTTGAACACTTACAGCAGGCAGCGAAGAACTTGGGTCTCTGGTAGAACTTTTGCTGCCCTTTGCCTTTATCATCACCAGTACAAGACTTAGAATGCCCTGAAGAATCCCTTGTCTGGGGCGAAAAACGTTGGTTGTGTCTGTTTGTAGTAGCTTCAAGATTGGGAAGAGAAAAAGAAATGAAAAAAGTACCTTCAAACTATACTGGAGTCTGTGGATAAATTTGCTAACCATAGTAAAAGTTGGTATAATGTTGAACGGATCTGTTTTGATTATATATTGCCTCTCATCACTTGTATCCCATATCAGTCACCTACGAAGTAGGTGCATTCGCCATGCTTGATAAATCAGGGCTACAGACTTTAAGGGATGTGTACCCAGCATAACAATTTATTACTGCGGCAGACGTCCAATACATGCAAAAGCAGACACCGCTGCTGACATTCACATAATATCGCCTCAGGGCAGTTATGAAGGCGCTATATCCATCTTTCCTGGCAGAACCTCTCATGCTAGAAGCACTCCAAATTTTGCAAACTAGTCCCACACGCAGAAAGCTCATTACGAGATTGTATAATGTAGCTCAAGGAGAAAGACAGTCAGCCAAAAACCTGCCACTGGGCAGATGGAATGCTGTCCTTGACGTACACTTGACACCAGAGGAATTGGGATTCTGCTACACACTGACAGGAATGCTTATAGCCAATTGCAATTTGCGTATCATCCACTTCAAAATCTTGCAGCAGATGTATTACACGGGAAACAACCTTTACAACACAGTCATTACATCGCACTACTTTTACATAGCAGTCATTACATCGCAGCATCCTTTACATTGCATGTCATTACAACGCAGCCATTACATCGCATGTCACAACAACGCAGGCATTACATCGCAAGTCATTACAATGCATACCATTACAACGCATAGTACCCTTACACTATCCAACACTTACCCTACTGTTGCACTCACTGGAGTTACAATAGTAATTTTTACCCCTACACTATCCAACACTTACCCTACTGTTGTATTCACTGGAGTTAGAATAGTAATTATTACCCCTATACTATCCAACACTTACCTTAAATGCGATGTAATGGTATGCATTGTAATGGTATGCTTAGTAAAGGTATAATGCGATGTAATGGAATGGATTGTAAAGGTAGTTTCTGAAAATACGATGTAATGGCATGTGATGTAAAAGAATGCGTTGTAAAGGATGTTGCGATGTAAAAACTGCATTGTAAAGGCATGCATTGTAAATGTATGAGTTGTAACGTTATACATTTGTGTAATACGAATGTTCACATATGGGCTTTGAGGTGATACAGACTGTTCGAGGTGTGGGCATTAGAAGCGGACTTCCTGCATTGGCCGGGCTGTGCCCCCTAGTTCGGCAGTTCTGGATATGGGTGTCAGCCATAGTACTGGAACACATAGACTGCACCCCCCTGATTTGTTTACTTGGCTTAGTTAAACAGCTATTACCAACAAATCTTAAATTTATAGTGGTGGCACTGCTATTGTCAAAATGTAGAGTGGCCATACACTGGGGTAAGAGATCGGTGTCTAAGCCCAAACATGGCTATTGGATATGTCTTACTGTATGGAAAATTAGAAGTATTTGCTGAGTACTGCAGTCGCGCCCACTCATAATCTATCTAATGTCAACACCAGACGTGATGTATAGTGTGAAATAGGAGGCGATGTCTGGTGGTGACCGGGCAGATATGAGTATATTGGCATTGATATTACTGTACCACCAATGTGACATGTTTCTACTACATGCGATAACAAATGGCATATTGTTTTGTATTTGTTTAAAAGCTGAAAACATAAATAAATGGAAAAAAGCGTGCTGATTCCTGATCCATTTTGAATCTCTAAACTAAAAATGAGGAAAGCAGCCCACTTGCTATTCAACGCGGATCACCGGGACAGGTTGGAAATTTGAAGTCTTTACTAAGGTGAAAAGTGTTGAAGATAAAAGGAATAGATCCAGCTGCATCTTTCTGGAGGAAAACCAGCACGACTGGTGGTGATTGGACTTTTTTTGGTCTTATCTGGAAGTGAGGAAACACCAGAAGGAAATTTATAGAGCTTTAGAGAAAGTTAAAAACATTGTAATTTTAGGAAGGCCTGGACAGGTTGCCAGGTGTAATAAAATAAGAAGAGACCTTGTTGGGCAAGATTTCTTAATTGTTTATGCTTCTGAATTTTTAGCCACAAGATTTGAGGCTCCAGATGAACTGCAAAAAAACCTTTCTGGCATTGTAGAGCCTCCCTAAGCATATCTTCCAGCCTTGATCAGCTGATGGATTTGAATTTCCTAAATCAGATTGGTAAACCTCAAGATGGGGACAAAACTCTGCAGCTATGATTTCCACAGCTGTCCCAGCCCTAACATTTGCAAGCGAGGTTTGGGGCTCCAGCTGGGCTGCAAAAGCAACCTTTCCGGTCCTCTCTAGATCTGCTGAACCCCAGTGGCCCACCTTTTCCCTGATGGCAAATTTTACCTTCCATAAAAATTACCAGCTATAAAGATAAAAGCCATGACTATGGTGAACTGCTAACCTTGCTCGACCGTACTCCAAAACACAGAGGGCTGCTAGGATCCGGTTAATTACCCTCGATAAAATAACAAGATATGTCGTTTCATGTTGTTTTTCTTTGGACACTTGTTAAGAGTTATAGAACTCCTGTCCCTTACATCCATTTCTAAACGTATCTGTGTAATATTTATCATTTGACTTTACAATTTTCAGAAAAATTGCTTTGGAAATGTTAATTAATGTATCTATTAATAGCAATGTTGTTTTGTTGATGCTGTTCGTACACCACGTGCAATTATCTTTGAGGAATGCCTTACTTTTTGTGCTTAGTTACTAAGAATTTCTAACATAAACATGTTTATGTCTAGGAGCTAGATTGTAATACCATTTCTCATTTCAAGACTGAGTCATCTCCCTCCCATAGTTTAACATGATGGTTTCCACAGTGCCCATATACCATTGATTTAAAATGGAAATTATCTCTATTATGTTCTTCCATGTCTGACCATGATACAGCAGAAAACGCATTAATGTCAAGTCATAAGTAGATGAGCCCTAATTGGTGAGATTATGTTTTTCCATATATCTGTATGCAAGAAGAATGTATTGGTGTGTCATGCACAAATGGATATGATCTCCTATAGGGAGAATGCAGCAGCGGGTGTACGTGCATGCGTATGGAGAGGAGGTATTAAATTGTAGTAGGGCTCAATGAAAGCATTTAAAATGCATCCCTCTGTATGTCAGCAAGGCTCTCCATGCTGTCTGAGCTGGCAGCCTAGGGATACAAAGTAGAAGTAGAAGAGAAGGTGAAAGCATGGAGGGGAGGAAGAGAAGATGCGGCTAAACATAGTTGGATGGCTATTATCAGTGAGAGTGGAGAGCCGGGGCGGATGACTGACTGTTGCTTGACCTGACCACATGGAGTTTACTCTGAGACTTGTTAAATTATGTCTGTTTCCATATTAATTGATAAGAGCAGCATTACGGGCAAGGGGCCACACCCTTCATATCAGTGTCAAGTGCACTTTGGAGGGGGAGAAGCAATAGTGACCACCTTTCTGAGGTACTTATCCTCTGGGACGCTGTACAATGACAAGGAGTCACCCATGAGTATTGCATAAGAAGCACTTGAAAGCACGCAGATAATGACATCCTAGCCTCCCTTACCAGCTGACAGTGGCTTGACGTCCTGTTGAAGAAAATCCTGAGGGGCATATGTATCAAGCCCTTTTTCCGTTCGCAAACGGGCCGATTCTCAGAATCGGCCCGTTTGCGAACGAGAAAAGGCCTTTTGGGATGTATCATCTCAAAAGGGCATCGCAAATTAGAGAATCGCTAAATTTGCGATTCTCTATTTTGCGATTGCATTTAAGGAATCGCAAATTGCGATTCCTTAAAGGCAATGTATGAAGCCTAGAAAAAGTGCAATTTGGTCGTAAGGAATCGCAAATTACCACCAACTTCAAGTTGGTGGTAATTTGCGATTTCTTTGAAAAATGCACTTTTTAGCATTTTTCAAAGTGCCATGTGACGCACAGACATGCCCTTAGGGCATGTATGTGCGCCACATGTGCACACATACATATTTCAGGGGTGCAACAGGGTGTCCTTTTGGCACCCTGGCACCCTTGAAATTGCATTCTCATTTTGCGATTCTCAAATTGCGAATTGCAAAATGTGAATGCCTTCCCATTCATTCCTATGAGTCGCCTAGCCCATAGGAATGAAGGAGTAGGTATTCCTTAATTGCGATTAGCAATTTGCTAATCGCAATTAAGGAATGCCGAGGAATCGCAAAACATTTGCGAATTTTTTATTACATCCCGTTTTGCGGTTCACAAATAGCGATTCCCTAAAAATCACTATTTGAGAATCGCAAAAACGGAATTTGATACATATGCCCCTTCAAGCCCTAAATGAGGACATATCTTAGGGTGCAGCCCCAGGCACGAGGATGGTCGGGTTGGAATATTCTGCATAAATGTTGCCGTATTGAGTTAGGGCTTTTGAAGTGGTAGAGACTGCCAACTCAGACAGCGACGCCAGAGAGATGAACAATAACAACAGGAGACACGGTGGAAATACACCATCTGCAGTGAGGAATGCAAGTCAATGATCTGAAAGAAAGACCTTGCACTGCTGTATGGCAGAAAATTCAATAATGAGATGCCAAGGTGTTAATTCATAGGTTTGTTACTAGGAGAGGTAACAGACTTGTGCACCATGGTCGGTATGGATGGTCGTGAATACTGGTAGAAGTGGACTAGCAAGAGAGACATTTTGACTTTTATCTTTTTATTTTGCTGGTCCCAGTACAGGACCAGGAAACGAGGAGAAATGAAGAGCCTCGGGGCAATCTGTGAGGCAAGTGAATAGCTTTGGTTCACATTGTGTTGATATTTTTGAGCAGGGAAGGAGGCTTTCCTACCTTTGGTCTCCCTTTTCTGCCCTCCTCCCTGTTCCAACTCTCAAACATTGAAACCAGATATGATGTGTTGTAGACATTGGTCTTTATAGTGTCTTTTGTGTTTTGTCTGTAGTTAGTTTGGGCCTGACTGGTTTCATCAATGGTCGCTTAATTAAATAGATAATTATAGACAAATATAAGTCAAATGTTTTTTTCTGAAGAGAATGAGACCTGAATGCATTTAGCAGCGACACAATCACCAGATACATACATCACCAGTGCAAAGAGGGATGTGGGAACAATCACGAGAGAGTAGACCCTCTTAAAGACATAAACGTTGACACGTCTGCCACTCCTGAAAATGGCAAACGTAGGTGGAACCACCGTAGATAACATGAATGTGATACATGCACCAACTCGGTAGAGGATAGAGTACGTGAGCAGTAAGCACTACTGCTGGACTCTCACTAAGAGGCAGAGGCATCATGGATTATGCAAAGTATGTAGCTTGCTCAAGGGGACAGTGGAGAGATGTTTGGGGCAGTGAGTTGCATGAGTAGCATTCAGTTGCACTATCAGTACAAAGGCACTCTACTGTGGTGGGACCATCTAGAGAATGTGTATGTTCTCTGGCAAATAGATTCATAGCACCATCACAAGTAGTTCCTATGGAGCTTGGCTTCTCCCAATCTGATGATGATTCCCCCAGTGAACCTGTCAGCCTGGTCATTCACATCAATTTGGTAGTCTACCTCTAGTGTAGTTCTGCAACCTCATCCCTTGCGGGTAGAATCAGTCAGTTGCCAGATGTTGGAAATTCCACTGCTGTATCCATTCATCTCCAGCACACATGGTTCTGCTGTTCCTGCGCCCTTGACTCAAGTTCACTTGGGAAAAACAAACTCCATCGACATTGATTGCTCTCTGTAGACTGCATGAAGTGTTGGGTCAGTGCATCCGGTGTCAATAGCCAGAAAACTAGTCAGGGATCCCTTTCCTTCTTCATGCAATCGTTGAAATAGTGGAAGGTGGATGTTGGCGATAATCTTGCCTCATTAGATGTAGTAGTGGCGGTCTGGTTAGCCAGGACTTGGAGTAGTGTGTCCATTCCATGTAATGGAGCCTTAGCCAGCATGTAATATGGCACCTGTCATTGGCAGATGCCCCTGACATCTTAATAATCTGTAATGCAGCCAACCTAATCACTCCTTGGGTACGCCAACTACCCTCTTGACGGGGAATCAAGTCATGGCATGAACCATATCATGTTTCCACAGGGTGAGATTATGATAGAACAGCATCAACCATTACTTCTGAGGCTAACAGATGACATTGGTCAGCCTGATAGTAATGTGTTAGTGTTTGCGTGACGGGTAATGTAGTGACATGTTTATTTCCCATCCTAGTTCACCTATTAGGACACATTGTCTTGCTGTTATCCAATAGAACTGTATTGTTCCTTGAGCCAGAAGAGCCCTTGGAGTAGATGGTGAAATATATCTAAGCATTATCCACTGACATTGCTTCAGAATTGTCTACTTTTTCAATTGTAAAAAGGCAAAGGCTCAGCATAGGGACTTGATTATGCTGAGAGGTGTTGAGCCAATTGCCCCTATTGTAATGGAGAAGCCAGCAATGCGAGGAAACAAACCCCTGGCAGCTGGAATTTTCTGTGGAGAGGGTAAAAGGGCGATAAAGCACACTGCACATGTTTTAAGCATGTGTCTGAGCTGCCAGATTACCTTGGATGTAAAGGTTGTGAAACTCAGAGGGAATTGCTTTGTACCCACTGAGAGTTTCTCCCTGTAAACAATCTTTAGTTTCAAGCAAATTACGTCTGGTGTCCTTTTCGTGGATTTTATCCCAGTCTATCTCATGTGTTTGAAGCTCATCATCACGTGGTGTCCCAGAGTGCACTCCAAGGGCGTCATTTACACGGTTTTGGTGCAGGGCAGCGCCGCAAGGAATCCTGCTGCGCTGTCCTGCGTCAAAGAAAAGGCCAGTACTGCACCGTATCTATGCGGTACGGTGCATTCCTGTCCTTTTCCCCTGTGCTTGTGCACAATGGGCTGCCATGTGCCATCGCAGGTGCAAGGGTGTCTGCGTTGAAGGGGTGATTGCTTTTGGGCAGGAAGTGACATCTTCCTGCACAAAAACAAACACGAGAGATGTTTTTCTCTTTCTATGTGTGCTGCAGAAGGCTGTGCACATAGAAAGAAGAAAAAATGAGGACAAATAAAAATATTTCTCCTCATTGCGCCTCCCCTACGTCGCCTCTGAGGTGGCGATGGAATCTGACACATTCCCAGGTTTACGATTCCACGTAAATCTGGGAATGCTTCAGATACCATGGGTGTTGCCATGGGCACACCCACAGCAACACCCATGGACCGCCCCTTTCCCGCAGTGTTCTGCGTGAAAGAAGCACATATTTACAAATCAATTTTTTTTGCAGAGTTTTATGTAGCGCAAACTTGACCCGAATCCAATCGGATAACAGAGCGCTTTACATAGATTAAGTGATTTGCCCAGAATCACAGGATGTTCAGCGTCATTACCGAGACTTGAACCCAGTTCCGAGGTCGAGCGCCCTAGCCGTTAGGCCAACTCCTCTCTCCAAATCCATGAAAAGCCACGTAAAGTGGCTCTGCGTGGTCTTGTAAATATGCTGCGGCACACTGCGCCTCTGGAGCATGCAAAAAGTGGCGCTCCAACGGCGCAAAAATGCTGCTAGGAGCCCCGTAAATGAGGACCCTAGTCTTCGACTGCATGAGCATGTCTATCCTGTGCAGTACTTCTCTGGTCATGGTGGGTGAGTGAGGAGACCATGACGTTGCTGCAAGTGGAGGGCCTATAGAGCTGCAAAGAGCCCAACAGAGGATGTCTGGTTGCCATTTCCCATTTCTGTCACCTCATACAAAGTGGTACAAACCTGAACACACAGGTATGGTTGGCACCCCTGCAGCATCTCTGTGTATCAGCCTGATCGCCAATGTATACCTCCAGCTGTACCTAGCGGGGAGGAGTGGGGTAAAAAGGCGGCTGGTCAACAGATGCACATCCAGGCGGTTTGAGCCATGATTACTCACGCATAGGGCTTGAATGAATGCATGCTACGTGCGTTAATTTCACTCCGCCTACATAACAGTGGCTAGGTTATTCTGCATCAGGTTTTAGCGGGTGTGGAGAACCTGACCCGATTTTTCAGCTCGGAAAAATCGCATGAATCTGTAGCCAAGTCTCAAGCAGTATCGTAGTCAGTGTTTCACGTGCCCTAGTGCCAGCAAGGAAATGGGCCTCTGGTTGTTGTCTGAATTATAAAACACATCAATAATAAGAGATCGGACGGCCCCGGTGGCCCTGGTGCCACTGCACCTGCTTCACAAATGTAAGGTTCGCCCCTGGCCTCATAAAACTTTGTTTCTAACAGGTAGAGGCATACAGCACCTCCCCCTGCTACAAAGCGCTTCCCCTTCCCTCCCGCCACCCAAGCATACATGCGCCACCTGCTCAGAGCAGGTGGTAAATGCTTGAGGTAAAATGCAATGGAAAAGGGAATTACGTGCGGTTTTACTCCAGAAAAATTAACCTCTCAAAGTAATTCTCAATTTCATGGAGGTTTTACTCCTAATTGCAACGTACTGGGGGAATTTTACTGCATGGAAAAGGCAAATGTATTCACCCCAATACCATGCAACTCCTAGTTAGGGCCACAGAGGGTCTACCAGCGGTGGGAACAGACAGGTTTTCATAGTTTCCAAAAGGCACTGTGGTCTGTTTCTTCACAAGGAGAGGGCGCGTTGCGGTTGTGGTCGTGGTAATGGAAATGGTGTTAATTGCATAGGTCCTAAACCCTCTTGTTCTGTTGACACCCGTGCAACCACAGCAATCATCCGCTGGTTTGACTATGTAATGGACAATTGGAAGACTGCAATACCTGTCTGCATATCACCCGGATGTTATACGTTCATACCTTTACGCAGTCCCGCTTTTTGTTATAAACATACAAATGGTTGATAAGAGAGGAACGAAGCAAGTAAAGGCATTATCGGGTAAAAGCAGGAAAATAAAATAATCAAACAATAAAAAAACGAATCTAGGGGGAGAGAACCACAATTATATTTCACCTCTGTTAACACTTGTGCAACCGGTAGTACAAGATGTGTTTTTTACCCGCTTGTGAACCACGCTGCGGAAACACGCCCCGAACATGTAAACAGCCGGAAGGAGGCAGAGAAGACGAGTTCCCTTCCCTCGAGCCAGCCGCCCCAAGCAGAAGCTGCACCGAGAGAAATCAATATGTCTTAAATAAGTTATAAGAAACGCGGAAGGCATTTAGGTCATCAGATAATAACCAAGAAGGCTAGATAAAAATAAGAGCATGTCTGGAACCGAACACGCTTTTAAACTCTATCCCCAAAGTAAAATGAAACTAAGCCTGCATAATGTGAAAACAAAGTACACTGATATCAAAGAAGGACTAGTACACTCTGCCTCAGACAATCAATTCACCAGCAGCGCTCTGCGTCCACCAAGGAGATGAGAAACAAGGAATAGGATTCGTGACAAACTCACCAATGTGGTCAAGCAGGGGTGCCCAACGTTGGTCCACGAGGGTCAGATCCACGTCAGGTTTTCAAACTAACCACTAATTATATTTTAAGTAGGTTTCTCCTGTGTGCATATGCTGAAAATATGGCACGGATCCACCTGCCATAAAACATTTGTAAATTTAGTTAAGTAGTTTATCATGGTACCTAAATGGACAGTTGGAGGTTTTGTTCAGAAAACTTTGCAGACAAAATACTGTGCATATCAAATCCAGATTTCTCTGGGTTGAAATATAGTTTCATGCACACATTAGTATACGGGGAGTCCAGGATCATGATATTCCAAGCAGCTTCTAGAGTCACTTATTGTGAGGAAAGTGGTTTAATATTTGGTGTTGTTTTGCAGCCTTCCTGTGTAAAAAGGCACACTTCTGTATCAGGTCCAGTTAAAAAAAAACGTAGCTCAGACCTGTGTAGCTGTGGCCCAGAGCAGTTATGCTTTATAAAAGGAATGTGTAAAGCATCAAGAAGTACCAAAACAGCTGACTAAAAGAAAACACAACAAAATAGAAATCCAACACCAATATATTATAATAGGTTGTATTTTATCTTAAAATAGACACTGAATTGGCAAAAATCCACTGGAGTGTTCTGGAGATATGGATTTTTAAAGAAACAATAAATCACAGCTTTTCACTCAATACAATAAATCATTGTATTCTACCACAATTCGTGATTTAGGGTTATTCACGACAAATAGCTATAAGTGCACTCTTGTGGGGCCCACTCTGACAGGGAAACAGTCACACGGACTAAAAAGGTCCAGTTGAACTGTTACCTTGCAGTTAGAGCAGTCTCCAGTCCAGTTCCAGGGTCTATGGGCGAATTGCCATAAGAATCAATAGAGTGGTCCTGATGCAAGGAATGCAGGTTGCTGAAGACGCTCAAGGATGCTGAAGATGCTAAACTGTTATTGAGGGTCTTCCTGCGGCAACCCCTTGGTTCACAAAAACTGCGGGACAACTTTAGACTCAGGTGTCCTTGTCCCACGGAGTCCTGGTGAAGTCCAGCCGAAATACCGTTGCCACTCGTTCAATGGTCTCCGGTTACAGCATAACCAACAGTTTATGTTAATCGACAGTAGCTTCCATGCTGGGTGATCAAACTGCTCTCCAATGACTCTCCCGGGTTCACCAAACTCTGGTGCAGCTTTTGAGGGTCAGAACTCGGGTTCCCAGGCTGCGCCTTGGTGTCCAGCTGTGATCAGGCTTCTTGGCGCTGGGCTTTCAAAGGAACAGACTTCTCATTGTTTATAGCCCTGTGGTTGTAAGAGGGAGTCAGTCAGCTGACTCTTGGAGTCAGCTTCTCTGTCAGAGGCTCAGGACGACTTTTTCCTCGAGCGGGACACCACAGGCCCAGTCCTTTCTTGGCTAGCCCAAGATGCAGCATGTTTATTCCAGCCACTGGTGCAGCCTCTCTTTGCTGGTTTCAGGGCATTCTTTCTTTGGTCCTCTCCCTAGCACAGAATTGATCTCTAGGGCGTCACTTTTATGCTCATTCCTTGCCCTCGAGGGATATGGCTACTACTAGTCAATGGGCCTCCAGGTCTCGGCCCACCAAGTGATGACATCCTGCATAATATGGCATCTAACTAGCCCAGAATGCACCATTCTTCCCACTCCCAAACTGGCAGAACCTTTCTCTTAGTGTGTGGATCTTCCTAGCCCAACCCAGAGGTGTGGCTTCCTGGAGGGTGACACTCCCCTCGAAAAACCGGTTTGACAATGGCTTCTCCCTCACTCCCTGAGATGCCAGCCTGTCTGCTAATCCAAAAGTAGGTCCTCTCGGCGTGACTAACATTTGCCCATCAAAGACGGCGTCCCATTTAAAGGCTCACACCCAAACTGGCCGACCTGCCAGGAGTAAGTCACACCTCTTGTCTCAGCAGTTCTTTTCTGTTCCTTCCTGAGAGTCATTCACACCTCCCTCCGGGAGGGCAGAAGGCTGTCTCGAGGACAGCAGCTTGTGTGCACAATGACAAATGGTGGGTTTTTACTGTCAGGACATGTAAAGTAAGAAAAACACATGTCCATCCTTTTAAAATCATGCACCCTGCCTTTAGGGCTCAGGCGGCCTGCTGTAGCGCGCCTTATACATTTAAAAAAGGAAGGACTTGGCTTTGCCATTGGATTAAACGGCAAAGCTGAGTTAGCAGACTGGGAGTCATGCTTGCTTTGTCACACTCGTGGCACAATACGTGCTGCAGTCCATGAGGGACATTTTAACTTACAGGCCCTCTGTACCTCTAGTATGAATGAATGAATGAATGTATGCAACTAGCTTCTTTGTTAATTTGGGTCATATCTATTTAGCTCACCTACATACACTGTGGGTGGTTATTGGACCGAACTTTTTAAGTTAGGACCAAATAGCATTGCCAGACCTATTGGAAGGTAAGTGGCAACGTGAAAATAACCCTGTTTAGAGTCAAGGGAGGGGATGTGCCCAACTGAGCAGAGCTGCAGGCTTCAGATTCTGGTACTCAAACGCGATTCCTGGCGCCAGCTCAACATCCTGTGATTCTAGACAAAACAATGAATCTCCCTGAATTTAAAAACGTGAATCTGACTAAGTGTAATTTGCTCTCGTGCTCGTGTACAGCGCTCCAATGTCCATGGGCGGGTTCGCGCTACATTAAAAATCTTTTCCAAACATAGTTGTAATGCTATCCAGCAGACGGAAGTGGCGCAGACCACCCGACGTGCCGTATCACGCGCAGTGCTCTTGTGCGGCGCGTCCTTTGCTGCCGCTCTGCGCTTTCATTGGCTTTCACGCGTCTCTAACTTAATAACGGGGCATGGAGTGAAATGTACCATTGTGGGGACAGCCCTGCTGATCAATACTAATGAATTCAGGCAGTCTGTGTAATTCATACCATATTTCTTTATCTGACAGCTATTTATATCTTCCCCGGATTGTTTTCCTTTGTTGGAAAAAAAATCATTAAAACCGGACCCGCGCACCCTTGTGCAATGTTCGGCGAACCAATGCCTGACGGCACGCCTGAGAAGCTGGACCTGATGTGATCATTAAAATTAATGGGGAACACAGCTTTTTACAGGATTGAAACGAAATCATAATGACGTTGGAATATCCGTGTTCTTTAATTGTGTAACCACAAGCTGCACTGGAAACGCATCACTTTCAATTTTATCAGCTTTCAGCGGCGCCTGCAATGGCCGTACCAGGGGGTTGAGCCAACCTTCGGAGAGGGGGGGGGCACCCAGGCCTATCCAGTCACAGAGTTTTAGGCGAGAGATAATACAGCACCGTCAAACAGAAAAAAATGCAATACTTTGTTTGTTTACGCACTGCAGCAAGGCAGCAATTCAACCAAAAAAGCACATAAGCAGTTTTCAGGGTGAGAGCAGGAGAGGGAGTTACAGAATGGATGCCTGGATGCCTGACTTAGCCATGGCCTCAGAACCAAGGGGCATATTATCAAGCCCGGCGTTAAAAGTATCGCCGCTTTAGCGGCCGAAAACTTTTGCTAAAGCGGCGATAATGGGGTTGATAATATGCTGCAGAGAATTCCATTAGAAGCCACACCAGAACATGGGCTTCTATGGGAATTCTCAAGGACATATTATCAAGCCCATTATCGCCGCTTTAGCTGCAGTTTTCTGCCGCTAAAGATGCGATAATCTTAACGCCGTTTCTTGATAATTTGCCCCCCAAATGTCTTCTATACTCTTATTGCAGTTGATAATCAGAATTCTCCTGATGAGGTCCTTGACAGCAGTCATGAAGGAGGTGAGCAAAGAGAGAGAGAGAGAGAGTGTTTTTCAGCCGAGAAACCCAACACAGGGCTCCCGATAACAAGGACCGACGCCTGGAAGCTGTACCCAGGGATTTGGATGGGGCCAATAGAGTGCGATTGGCTGAGCGTAGGTCAGGGCACAAGTCCTAAAAAAAGAAGTGGGGGGACGCTGACATCACGACAGGAAGTGACGTCACGAAAGGTGGCTTGCACCATCAGACTCATTGCCTCCCCTTGCTCACCCCTTAGATGCGATTGCATCAGAGAAGCCAGCGTGTGAGCAGCATTCTGAATGAGCTCCAATCTCGCCCCCGAGAGGCCAAAGAGTGAATGTGTGGCTCCATTTGCTACAGTTATCGAGCTCCCGGTAAAATAAGTGGGGGGACGCCGTCCACCCGCGTGGTACCCCGACTCGAGCCCTGGCGTAAGTTATAGATTGGGGCACACCTGCACAGGAATGAGGCGAGGGCTTCTCAAGGAGGAACCATTTATGGCTTTGTAAACCAGGATCGAAGGCATAGGTTGCTCTGTTCTTATGCGATGGCCTGCTAAGCAAAGCTGTTTTAGTGATGTTAGTTTGAATTGTGGGTGCTTTTATAGGATCATTAAGGTTCTTGAGGCAAATGCTAATGGTATTGTATCCTGATATCATTGTTATAATCTCTTCTGTCATTAATTTACAATGTAATGTCTTAGTCAAGTTGTCAAATATTTTTCCCCATTGGTCCTAAGAACCTTTGTTAGCTGACGTGAAGCATTGAAAAGTGAAAACATCAACAATACAATTTTAACTTGTGAAGCCCATGTGACTCCGCAATGAGGAGCAGGAATCGCTGAATATGATTAAAGGGTTTTCTTTGGATTACCCATTCAATCTTGTAACTATACAAGCCAATTGAAAATTCAATAAGTACATTAGTACAACTAGCAAAGTGAAATATCTGAGTTGATTGAGACACAACAGAATGAGATACAGAATTGTGACTGTCACAGTTATGCAATAACAGGTAAAAGTGAGCAGGTGTGCCATAAAGATGCCTCCCTTCTCCACTCTAAACATGAGTCAGATATGGATTCATCATTCAAATGTCTCTAATTTGGGAGTATAGAAGAAGAAGGTGTCAGCTTGATCAGACTCCAATAGAAAGCTAAAGAAAAAGGAAACAAGTGTTTAGTATAAAGCTTCACACTTGCAAGAATAGGGCAAGAAAAGAGGTCTGTACCTCTCTAAGGGCCTTATTAAGAGGTTGGCAGTGCGGGAGCGGGGCCATCCCGCACCGCCAAACCCATGTACGAACCACCTGCCAGACCAGGAGTTTTCCTGTGTCTGGCGGGCTGTTCGTTGGCGTTCCCAGGGTGGTGCCTATGAAATAGGCACTACAATGGGAACGTCAAAGGCAGGACCTGCACGGCATGGACTGCTGCAGTCCATACTGTGTAGATACTGGTGTGCATGCATACAGGGGGACCCGCCAAGCATAATGCGTCCTCAAGACCATCGTGTCAACACCAAGGATCTCTGATCCCTGGTGATTGCGTTGGTCCCACGTCTGTTCAACTGTCATGGTCGTAATAGGGGGGTCAGGAGACCGCCAACATCGGGCCCCCACGACTCTGGCGGTCCATGGACCGACAGACTCATAATAACCCCCATTGGTCTAAAGGGAATCTCTCCTAACTCAAACTATGGGAACACCAATATAAAAGTAACAGGAAATTCAGAAACATCTTATCTCCTTCACACCACCAGGAACCAATCAGAGCACCACTTGAATGCATCTGCAACATAGCTCTGAATTCCCAACGCATCAAACTGAGGCTGTGGTTCCGAGCGTTGAACATCTTACCATCCTGGTACATGAACAGAAAGCTTCTTTCAACCGTTGCCTCTCTTTCAGCCATCTGGTACAGACAGAAATCCTTTTCAAAGCTAATAAAGTAATAAACTCCACTAGAAGACTGTTGGAATACTGAAGCTTTCTGATGACAAGTGTGGACCTCACCACCATGGCTCTGTCCAGTAAAATGTATGAAATAATTTTTCAAAAGTGCAATGTGGGAAATCTTGCTGCTCTGTCTCTGGTGGTAACTGGTGTTTCTAGCCAAGGTCTCTGGCTGAGGGTGTGACAGGTGGAAAATATGGGGGACAGTGGATAGGGTAGGGAAGGGAGTTAGGTGCCAAAAGGACCATGAAGTAGATTATTTCTGATTTGGAGCAATGCTGGTCATTGACAGATAGGCTTGGGATAGTGGAAGACCTGGGTTTGTTTGTGGGAAGTGAATAAGAGAAAAGAGTGAACGATTTGGCGATCATCAGCATGGGGAACCTGGAACATCCAATCAAAGTGATGACTTGGCAGAGGGTTGAGGCATAGAGGGAGAAGAGGAGAGGTCCCAAGACTGAGCTTTATGTTAGAGGTGAGAAATTACAGAGTGAGGTGCGCCAAGAAAATGAAAAGAGTGATCAGAGAGATAAGATGAAAAACAGTCATTGTGCCATGAACGTGGAACTGACATTGAATAGCACAGAGCAAAAGGTGGGGTGATCAACAGAGTCATGTGCAACAGAGATATCTAGAAATATGAGGATAGAAGAAAGGTGATTGGGACGGCGGAATTTATGAAGTTGGCACGTAGCGTGCGAGTGGGTTCTATTGAGTGTAGTGTGTGAAAAACAGAAGGAAGAGGATCAAGTAGGCAATGTTAAGTGAGGAAAATAAGTCAAAGTCAAATTGTGCAAGAATGTTTGTGAAAAAAGGTTTGGGAAGACAAAACTTGGCAAAGGTAGGAGGTTCAGCAGCAGATTTTGGAAATAGCTGTATAACTACTGCTGAAAGTGGATAGATGCCTGTGTTAAGTGACCAGAGAGAGATGGCAGGCAAGATGGAACATAAGAGGCGATAGGCAGGGATTTGCTGATTTGAGGATCGAAAGGATCAGGTGAGCGCATGACCGGCTGGCATCTTTAAGTATGTGTGCTGGTTCAGTGGGAGAAGGGGCAGGAGGATAGAAAGCTTGAGGAGATATTGCGCAGAAATTAAGAGGTGTATTAGGATGAGGTACGCTTCAGAATAATGTTGTCAGGTTAGATTAAATGGCAAGAGATTGTAGAGGAGATGTGAGATGTCATATCTTCAGCTGACTGAGAAGAATGAGTAACTGGTGCTTGAGGAGGGGAGAGAAGAATAGTGGTTGTGAGGGCAAATCAATGAGAAGAAGAGCATAGTGAGGCTAGATTTTGTAAACATGAGGATTTGCAAATAAGGCAAATGTGATATTGATCGTGTATGGGGCTTGTTTAAAGGATTAGAGGAATTCAGTGTTCGGGTTTTTCCTCCATTTGTCAAAGAGTGCACATATTTTTTGTTTTTAGTGCCTAAATGGGTGGAGCATTCAAGGTTTTGAATGAGGGGCTGTAGGGATGAAATTCTAAGACTAAACCACCCATACACAATATAGCCAAAACTAACAGAAATCAACACAGTTCTACTTAAAAACATTTATGCCTACCCAAACCCTCAGCTGTGTTAATAATTTCCATAATTCAAAAATAGCACCCGCCATCCCCACCAGAGCAAAGTTGTTTATGAGACATCACATAGACAAATTCGCTCTCGACGTCTATGTGATGTCACTCAGAACCCCTCTGTGAAAAACATGCCTGCAGTTCATTGTTACCCATCTATAACTCTATATATCAACAAAAGTTCGTATTGAGAAATTACACAACGTTTCCTAAGAACTCGAGATTACCATGTTCCTCCATCACCAAGGAAACTATGTTCCAGCCTAAGTTTTCCCTACTGCGAAGCACTGTGCATTTCATTATTGAATGAAAGCCCCAAATGGACTGTAATGTTTCTCATTACATGCAATCACCTGGGACACTTTGTTGAAGGAAAACAGCGAGGCAAACGAAATGCTGGGCATTGGAATCAACACTAGCAGACATATTTTTATCAAAATGAATATTAGCTACCTGGAATCTAGGCAGACAGAAGAGGGTAACATGTAGCATTATGTCCTCATGTACCCATGTTCAAGTCCTGGGCATCCATTTAGTAGATATGGCCTAACGGCCTAAGCCGCTGACTTTGGAACTGGGGAACCAGGTTGAAGTCCCGGCATTGACTCAAAATGTAGTGATTCTGTGCAAATCACTTCATCTCCTCCCAAAAATGTATCTGCCCTTGTGTAAAGTAATCTAGTGCTAGTCCAAAACGCTCCAGTACCTTTGGGCCGCATTTGTGCTATATGAAACTGCCAAAACAACACACCATATGCAGCCCATTTTGGGAGTTGTAGACCTGTCACATCTCGATGTTCTTAATTATAATGGCTCGTAGAAGGGAAAACTAGCCTGGCAAGAGGTGCCCCTGTAGATGACGTCATCTAGTAGAAATTCAAAGAAGCACATGTGAATAAATAAAACTTCATAGCATACATTTTGCAGGCTCCAGCGCCTACAGTTCAGTAAACCGCAGTATATGGTGATAACACGCAGCCGTACTACCATGTCATTAACAGTCATATGAACAGATCAAACTCACTTGGAAATTGTACTAAAAGCAATCCTGTTAAAAAGCAGTGAGTAACAACAAGTGCTTGGCATTTAAAGCACTGCAACCAGACAAGCACACCAACATGCAGGCAGCAAGAGGAGGCTAACTGCAGGCACTGATTCTGGAAGAATTGCCAAAGTGGGGGTGCTGCCATGAATGATACATCACTGTGGTCATAGGGATTGTGAAAACTGGGCGTGTAACACAAAGAACAAGTGTAGCAAAAGAGCCACCCCCATACAGTAGGAGAGTGGCACCGGTGTAGTATGTACATCATAGTGCATTTTGGGCACACTGTCGCAAATACATTACTAAACCATGGCGTGGTAGTGCACTGTCATTTACACACAGCACATTTTCCATTGAAATGGCCACTACATGTGCACAGGTATGCAGTTTTACTTATAAATCTATATAGTGAACACACGATAAATTGAGGAAACTGGGTTTAAGCAAATTTTTATCATCACCAAGAAAAGTGTCTCGATTAATTTTGATCCTATTAAAATCTTTGTTTCAATAACAATTCAGAATGATGTGCCCCAAGAGTGTTTTCCTAATGGTCGATATATTTTGAAATATGTGTAAAGTTCATCTGAATGTTTTTAATTTGCTAAAATTGTCATTCTGCAGCCTTTCCTCCCACACTCCCTAGACTGCAGTAAGATTTTCAAAAATTTCACTTTACAAAATTCTCTCACTTTGCAGTATGGGAAAGAAAAGTAAACACCAATATCCATGTTAAAAGACTAATCAGCAATTTGTCAACAAGACTTAACCTGAAATTTGATCTCTGTCTTTGATCCACAGCAAATGTGACAAGATAAACACTACATTTAAAGGACTTTTTATTGCTCATTCATTCTCTGAACCTCAGAACCTCTACTCCCAGCATCTTTGATTGCAGGTATTTCATCTCAGTAGGAAAATGACAGACAGTAGGAGCTGAATGAGGGAAAAAACAGATGGCAGAAAATGAAAAGACGTGAAAGAGAGTAACATATACTCATCAGGGGCCAAATCTCATAGAAATGTGTAACTGCACGCGCAGGTTTATGGCATTGCATGGGTGTTGGTTTACAATTTTCACAAATTAACAAAAGTTTCCAGAAATATGCCTGGAAGCCTGCAACGGTCCTATGTTTCCAAATGCCCTCCGGTAATGCTTTTGTTAATTCCATTTTCTCATGCGATAATAGGCACAAGCATATTTTTGAATATCATGAAGTACTTTATAAATGCAAACACAATATCACCCGCTGAGGAAATCGGCAGCACTAGTGGAAATGCATTTCCTAATTGCTTGTCTCCACCAGATAAAGACATGGGGGCATAGCAACAATAGACGGCGCTAAATACCGCAAAGCGCGCTTAGCGCTTTTGTATTTATCGCCGTCTATCGCTGAAATTTATCACCCCGTTAGCGCGTTAATCACAACGCGTTTCTTCCGGGCAATAAATTTCCAGCGATAGGGGGGAAAGGGCCACAACATCACCTGAAAACACACGTTGAACTCATGGATAGTCGTATCAGCATAATCCACCAGCAATGTTAAAACATACACAACACAGGTTTTTTGCAGACGTCTGGAAGCAGCGTTAAGGGCGAGTTAGCTCTAAAATGAATATCGCTACGCCGGACGGGGCTTCGTTGTAAATATCGCGAAGCCCCTTTAGCGATATTCCACAATGAAGTTTCACGAGGCATGCCCACCTTGCATCTCATTAGGGATGCGAGGCGAGGCGGCATGAAACCGGGCTCTAATGCAAGGAAACACGCGCTAGCGTGTCCTTGTAGATAGAGCGATAATATTATCACCCCTTTTCGTCCGAAAATGGATGCTAAAGCGGCGATAATATTATCGCAAGCCCTGAACTGATAGCGAAGACAACGCCACCTAATCTCTCGCACATCCTGGTGATGTAGCTGGAAGGGCCACAAAGGAATATTTTCAATTGCAGAATAGCAACTTGTATATGTGGTGTGGCAAATCTCATTCATACATGCAGACAAAGGGTCTGGGGTTGGATAAATAGTTTCATACATTTTACAAAGCTAAGTTTTGTTGCAGAGTGGTGGGCAGCATACACTCAGAAAAAAAATCAGGCGGAAATGGGATATTCAATAGTGGATAATATGTCGCACATTCCGTCCTATGACAACCCCACGTTCTGTTCCATGACACTCTCATTGTGTGGTAAAAAGCTCTTAAGAGGGAGTTAGTCGCAAGTAAGATTACAAGATGACCAATGTTAAGGTCTTAGGCTGGCTGTTTGTGAAATGTGACCAGACAAACTAGACCACACACTGGAAAGGCTATTGCTGTCCATGGCATAAACTGTCTGTTACCAAACAGCAATGAGACTTTAACCATGTTGGCAAGGGTGAAAGTTTTTAGTGTAATGGACCTTTCAGCGGCCTGCCATCAGGTATTATACCACGAAGTCTCTAGGCCTCGTACCTCTTTTGTCACTCCTTTGAGAACTTTCAGGTTTGTCAGGATGCCTTTTGGATTGGCATCAGCTGCTGCTTGCTTCTAAAGGATGATGAAAGAGGTAATCAGGCATGTCAAATCTGTAATGCTCTTTCAGGACGATATCCTGGTAATGGAGAAGACAATATTAATAATGATGCCACTTTGAGGGAGGTTCTCACAAGACTGAGGAACAGTGGTCTCACGTTCACGAAGAGGGGAAATGGCATCAGACCGAAGTTGCAATTAGCGGAATCTGTCACAGCTGCACCTACAACAGGTGACAAGGATCACATAAGGTCATTCTTTGGTCTTGCAGAGTACTGCTCAAAGTTTCGCCCAATTTTGCAAGTGTTGTGCAACCTTTGAGATTACTATTGAGGAAAGGGGAGAACTTTGTGTGGGCTTTGGATTGTGTAAAACCCTTCATGGAAGTAAGGACTAGAATTGGGGAAGTGACTACTTTGGGCCGTTTTGATGTAACGTGGAAAACTGTACTCGCCACTGATGGCAGTATGAAGGGACTGGGAGCTGTCCTCTCTCAAGTGGTTGAAGGTGAGGAGTGAGTTGTAGTATTTGCCTCACGTTCACTCAAAGGTACTGAGGAGCGTTTTTCAGTGGCACAATGAGAGGCACTTGCCTGTGCCTGGGCTATGAACTATTTCAAGTTTTACCTGTGGAATCTACCCTTTATTGTGGGACGTGGTCACTGGCCGTTGCTCCAGATGTTCATGTGTAGAAAGTTTGAGAACACCACTCCCCGAGTACAAAGATGGTTTGAGAGCCTCATGGAATTTAATTTCCAGGTTGAGAATTTACCGGGGGAAAGGAACGTTCTGATGGGCTGCCTTTCCATGTTGCCTTTGGGAGGTGGTGATGCTCTTGAGGCAGAAGTTCCTATGTTGTGGGTCAAGGAATCAGTTTTAAATAAGACGGAGTGGGAGTTAGAGGTTGACAAGGCTACAGTTTGTAAAATGGGGTCAGAATATATAATTGGTGGTTGGTCTCACCTAAATGCTGTTCCAGACAATGCAAGGCATTCTGTAGTATTAAAGAAGAATTGAGCATTGTTAAACCTGATACCCTTCAGATAGCACTTGCCTCAACCTTTTGCTTTTTCCTCCTGGGTTTTGTATTGGCCTTAGGGCATGGGCCATCTTCCCACAGTAAATGCAGTGTGAAGGTACGCGCACCCTTCCTACCCATGTTAGGAAGTGGTGCTTACCTGATATTTGTGAAACATGGAACCTGCCTGCCATTGCAGGTCGGTGTGTGCGTTGGCACCATTGATGTGCTTAAACATGTGCCCAGCCTGCCATTGCACACTTGCAACTATGGTGTTTCTAGACATGTGCCGAGCCTGCCATTGCAGGTTTGTGTGTGCGCAATTACGCTTCTGCTCAGGCTGGCCTTTTTAACTCACTAGCCAATCTGAGAGGACCTTTCACTACCACCAGCACACCCTAAGGGTAAGTCTTAATGGGGTGAAGCAAGTGGTAGGTGAAAGGCCGGCAGGTACACATGTGTGTTCTCTGCCCAGGTAGTGAATACCCATGTGTGTCTTAGCTACTTATGAGGTTTGCTCTTCCCTAGGGCTAACATGGGGAAATGGTTGGAATTGCTTCAGGCTGCAATAGTGGATTGGTGTGGAGCAGCCTCAACATGTTTCCTATCTTTGCATTCACAATGAAAAACCCTTTCCGGTGGTAAAGGTGGTTTTGTCATTACTTGCTTAGAAATGACTCTCCTAGAAAGTGGGCATTTCTCTGCTCTAAAACTCTTTGTGTGCCTTTCAGCTTCTGGGGGCTGGGGGAGCGCATCTAGGAATTTCTCAGGGACAGTAATAAAACCAGCTGAGGCAAAGGACATAAATGAAATGATATTCAAATATTTTTGTTATTATTTTATTTTATTTTTCATCCAGCAGGCTGCCAGCCTAGCCAAGGGAGGAGCGGGGACGTCCGTAGCGACGCTGCAGCACTATGGAGGGGGGAGTGGTGGGCACTGCTAAGTGTGCATGATGGTTTGGCCAGAAGCAGAGGGCCGGCCAGACTGTCATGCACACTTAGCCTTTCTCCAACCTGAGCTGCGTTGCACAGCTGGGTGGAGAGGCAACACAGGCTCCCAGTGTCTATCTGAATGCCAAACCATGGTGCTCAGATCAATCCCAGCTCAGCCCTCATCCTGGGAATAGTATTCCCAGCATTAAAGCGAAGCTGTAATTGGCAGTGGGAAGCCTGTGCAGTGTGCAGCAGTTTCTGGAAGGAGGCGAGGATTGGGAGGAAGGCAGCGGCCGTCGGAGTAGGTAAGTGCTATTTTATGTATTTGTAATTCTGTCTCTTTTTGTTTGTGATACCCCACCCCACCACTTCACAGTACTAGCAGCTGCTACTGCCAATAGGGCTTACACCCCTTCCCTACTGGTTTGATGCTTGCATGCTGGGAGAAGGATGAGCCATGATGCAAGGCACACACAAGGCACTTCATGGCACTTGCCCCCTTTACTTTCAGGAACTATTTACCTGGTACACTCCCGGTAGAACGCTAAGATCCATCCACAGAACACAAGGTTAAAATGGGGCGGGATAACTTTGACATTTCAGGGGGGGGGGGAGTTATGGAATTCCCTCCCTCCGGCCCTTCGTCCCCAACAAAGCCTGCAGCTGTTCAGAAAGCAGCTGAAGACCTGGCTGTTCCCGGCGACTTAGCCCTAACACCGACTCACCTTCCTGGTTGCTGTTCTGTCCTTTCGTCTTGTTTCGCTCAGCGCTAAGACGCCCTTGGGTATTGTGCGCTTTACAAACCCAATTAATTCATTCACAAGCCTCAGGTTCATGTGTTCACACTTTCTTTGTCCACGTTCAGCAAGACAGGGGATCAGTCATGAATGGCAGGAATGACACAAGTATGAGAACATCAGTGGTCCCTTGCTATCACGAGGTGTTTTTCAGACACTAAAACAGATTTGACTTTTCCATGGCATTAGCGCCTTGCCCAGCTCCTGATGTTTGGAATCCACACCTCTCTGCGTCGCATCTCTTCTCAGCTGTACGAAAACTGTGGAAGTATCCAGGAAAAGTTGAACAATTTCTGACACACTTTATGGAAGAGAGATTTGAAGCTGTGAGAATGAAATGAAATGAAATGAATGAAATGAAATGAAAAAAAATATTTAATAAAGCGCACTGCTACCAAGCGGCTTCCTGGCGCTGGGGACCTGGTCAAAGCTCACAGGGGGGATCCGGGGGACCTATGAGGAAAAAGCCTGGGTGAAAAGAAAAGTTTTGAGGGCTTTTCGAAAGCTCGAACGATTAAGGAGTGGCGGCATCACTAAAGGGAAGTTCTTTTAAGGAATTTTCTTTCTACGTTCTATGTCTGTTAATATAATGTTTTATATTGCATAAGCATAACTGATGAAAATGTTTACTAAAACCTGAACATGACTGTATTGAATGGTCTGGGTCACACCCGTGGACTCCTTCAAATGCCCGGGGGTGAAATTGGCATCACAAACCAATGAACCCCCCCCCAAATATGGCATGGTTAAACGTTGGTCCCAGCATTCGCCCTCTTTGATGTCAAATTGTAAGCTCTTGTGAGTGCCTGCAGGACTTCGAGAGTAAGTTTATGAAGGGTCGTGATACCCCTCATCGAAGTCCCTGAGTTGGAGTGTCTTTGGAAGGCAGTACTCTGGCTTCCATTCTTATTCTAAACTGATCTGCAAAGTCCTACTCTTCAATATCCATCTGCAATTCTTGTCTGACATCCACACAAACCAGAGGTACCTTGACCACATTCATGCTGTTAACATGCACCTTTACAGGCTGAACATAAAAGTATCGTATTTCTATCTACCTGAGGCCTGTTTGAGATGCATTGTTGAATAAATGAATATAGAATAAACCAAGCAATTCAAAAGAGCAACAGGATATGTAAGTGTTTCAAATAAGACCTGGCTCTATTTACAAAGTTACTTTTAGGCCGAAATGTACAATAATGCATAGAAATACCTAAATTCTTGCCTGCCAAGATTTTACAAAAGGACTCCTAGCAGATGCAGGTGCATTTACCATGGTAGATTGCTCTAACATGAATCTGGGTAAATTCAGATTTCTAGGGCCCACTCAAGGGATACGTTGGGGGAGTGTCAAAACATGGTATGCCTTGGAACAAGGGAACACCCATAAACATATGTCCCTGCATTGCGAAGCTCTGATCTTATCCTGTTCCACCTTGGTCATAAAGTTACTCAGGTGAGGTCTGACATGATTCTACGTGCACGGTGGAAAGGGTAATGGATCACCTCTACCTTTGGTGGGGTAGAGGAGAAGGGCTTTCTCCATCAAATGTTTGCGCCACAGAGAAAAAGAGATACCTGTACAATTCTAGGCAATGTAGAATTCCACGCAGGAGAAAGGGACACCAGAATAACCCCAGGAGCATGCCTGGAAACCTGCACGTGGCACAGCTTTTCAGATATGGTTCTGCGAATGCTTGTGGATGGAAAATAAAATAAAAGTATGTTCTGGTGGAGATGTAAATGTCCACCCGTACTTTTTTGTATTTTTCGTGACTGGGGCTCTTGTCTCTTTTTGAGGCAATGTATGTGTTTCAATGGAACCACAAACAATTAATATTCTTGGGATTAACTGTATTTACCCTAAACCTTTACTGAACTTTTTGGACACAGCAATCAAATGCATAATATTGTACCAGAAACAGGATAGATAATCAGAACCATTTGGAGACATTTTCAAAAGAACAATAGGACTGTAGTATCTGTCATCCAAACCCGTGGTTTCAAATAGAACAGCAGTCCATATCCACGGGCACCAACGATGATTGTTGTAAGTGACAAGAGTATATGTAACCTACTAGTGAACCTCAACAAACTTGCAGTCGTCTATAACCAATGAATTGAAAACAGTGAACAAGACACTGAAATTATGTAAAGATCTGTTCGAATTGATACAATGTAACCATTTCAATTGAGTGAAAGGAAAGCGAAAAACACAGTTAGCTTAGTAGTAGTTACATGAAAAAGTGATCACTCTAGAAAGAGTTTGGAATCCCAAAAATGCATTCTAGGACATGACCATGCGCCTTGAAAAGTGCATTTTCATGCAGAGGATAGTCACACACAGCTACTTTAGTTGTCTGTACAACTGCTTTACATCAAGTCTCAGATTAACCACATTTGCAAAGTAGACCGGGAGAAAAACCAGCACTAATCATTCTTATTACATTCGTAATGTTTTCAAGAAAACATTCATTTTTATCAGTTTTCATTGATGAATTCCCTTAATGAGGCCCTATATATTTTATAGAGTGGAAAAACAACTGTGGAATCTCTGCATGGGTTCCGGACAGAAGATTTTAGGGGGACAAAATGACTTTTTATTTAACTATTTTCATATTGTGCCACTTTACCTGGGAGTGTCAGGACACCTTACAGTGAAAGAAAAGCCAGGGAGGTAGAGTCCGATGTTGCACTGAAACACTGGTAGCAGAGAATCAACATGTGTTGGTACAAAGAGACAGAAGGTGGAAGCGATGATTAAGGATCGAGGAGCGTGGGTGTGCACAAAGTAGAGAGTAGGGTAGGAGTACGAGAAAGAAGGGGCGAGGGAGTAGTGGAAGAGGGAATGAAGGGAGCGCAGAGTCAGTGTACAAAGATAAGAGGACAAGCAGGAGATTGAAAACGGATTATGATGAATGTGGGGAGCAGGCAGGGGCTAACTACACTGCAGTAATATGTTCCCAGAGAGAATTAATTTCAAGGCAGGAATTCAGTTTGTTGAAGGAAATCAGCTCACATAGCAGAAAAAGAGGAACGTTTTTAGTTTTACATTTTACACAAAAGAGAAAAAAACCTGTACTCATTTCTACATAGATTCAGTGAATACACTGTGCTGTTTGTGAGGTGAGGTATGAGGTATGAGGTAACACCCCTATAAGAATGGAGGCAGCTTGTATACAATTCAGCTGCAAACTCCAACTGATTAACATTCAGGAGTTCTAGAACAAAAGGAAAAGAGGGTGTTTGCACACTCTGAGTTACTCAAACATCCACTCACACATGCTGGGCACTACAAAAGTAAACTGTGCAACTCCTAAATACAACCCAACAAGTCAAAATCGGCCCAGCACTCTGATGCAAGAATTGTCTTGACTATTTGGACCATATCCACCTTACCTTCAAGTCCTGCAGCTTGCTCCACATTGAATGAGGAGACCAAAACCTGCCCCTCCTTCATGGAGAACCCTTTCTATAACCAATGGCACTTTTAACTTTGAACACTTAGGGGCCAATTACGATGCGGCCAATAAAGGCATCGACCTGTGGTCGGAGCCTTGAGACCTGCAACGTAATGGGCCGCACGTTTTAGTTTCTGACCATTATGATGGAGGCTGTCGGAAAGTAAACCAGCTGGACATTCCGGCTGGCTTTTGACAGGCTCAGAGAGCCCGTCGGCCAGTCGGAAGCTTGCCAGTAATTGCAAGGGTGGGCCTTTCCACCCTTCAGATTTTAATGCCCAGTTTCCGACATTGTTTCCATGCCGGCCTGTCCACATGGAAACCTTGTCGGAAAGCGTGTTTGAGAGCCCCCAGCATGGCCCCCTTTGGTGCACAGCCTCCGGTTGGAGGGGACCTATTGTGCCCCCCTGTTGATCCATGCACCTTGTGGCAGGCATCTTGCGGTGCCTGCCACGGGGTGCAGGGATGAACTACACCTCCCTTTTCTCAAAGGGAGCACTGTTCGGTCGCATTGTAATGGGCCGATCGGGACCGGCGACCGGGTGTCGGTTGGTCCCAGGACCGAGTCGGTGTCGAAATCAGCCCCTAGGACTCACATTGCTTTTTTAGTTTACCCTACCCATGTTCTTAAAAATAACTGAAGGAGGCTCCAGTAACCCTTCTCTCTAACCTACCTGCTCTCCATCATAGATAGCCAGCTGCTACTCCACCTCTTCTGCAGGAGCTCTTCAATTAGTCTTTGCTAGATGCTGGCTATCCACTGTACTTGAGTGACTCTTGCAGGGGTATTCCACTACTCGCCCGTGTGCCCAGTTCTGGTATCGCTACACCCCAACACCATCTTTGTGCTATGTTTTGCCATACGACAAAAGTACAAAAGACAGCACAACAAATTGTCCTCTACATTGAAACACCAATCATGTTCACCTACTTCTTTAAAATGTTGTGTGTCTTGTATATTCTTTGCCCAAAAAGTTTCCAATAGAATTTTGTTATATCACGTTCTCGCCTTCGCTACGTATGAGCTATCATTGTCAGTATAAAGAAATGACAATTACGGGGCATCAGGCTATGTGACTTCATCGAGAGGATGTTGTAACTCAAAATTAAGGGTAGCCTAAGAGCAGGATTATAATTTGGATCATCGCCTTTATGTGAAATATAAATTAATAACATATATCATTTTTAAAAAAAATCAAAAAATACACGGACTGATGTCAAATAACTAATGAAATCTACCTCTGATTATATATTTTTGAATTTGCATGAACTGCGGCACAAAAGTGCCAATGTTACCACTGAGATGCAGCAGTGGGATCATGCTTTATTGAATTATAACTCCAGATAAACAAGCTATGGGACTTAGCATCTCATATTTCATTTCAAGATCAATGGAAGTGTACAGAATTCCAACTATCTTGTCAAGCAATCAAGCAGTAATTTTAAACAAAAATGCGGAAGAAAAATATCAACTTGACCGTACTGAGCAATTACACGAGGAGACAACATCTACGATAAAAAAGAAACTGTCAGGGTATGAGGGATAGTTGAAAGATTAGAGATGAAGGAAGCAGGAAGGTTGCATAATGAAGGTGGATGTAACCCAATTAAGCAGGCAGATCTGAGAGGAAGGTGACATTGGGCGGAGCAAAAAAACAGAAGAGCTGTCCCTGCAACACTGCATGCATCTAAGTCCCCTAAGACCTTATTTTAAGAGTCCTTAAGTGCAACGCTGTGAATTCAGAAAGATATGGATTCAGATGTTTGGAAACAGAAGGCACAGGATGTAAACAAGGCACTTATCTTTTCGCATAGATGGAGATCAATGGAATATTAATGAGGCCGCTACAGTGTTTATTAAAATTGCAATGATAACAATTAAAAACAAGTCATTAGGGGGAATAAACACAAACACAGTCCTTACCATCTCAGAAACTTTCAGATATCAGCGGGTATTAAGTACACACAGGCAAAAGAAGGGGCAGTAGAAGCTTTGCAATGTGATATAATAATTTGTGTAATGGATCACCTATAGAAATTGTTTTGTTTTAATTAAAATCAAATTAATTGTGCAATAAAAATGTGTGGTTTGCTGCAAAGAAAGCACCCTGGTCTAAATTTATAAAGGAAAAAAAAACATTAAGCCATGCTAACTTGAAAGTAGGCCAGGATGCTCAATGGCTACGGAATGCACATATTTCACGCTTCTCCCAGGTTTCATGTTTTCTAGATTGTAACTCCAAGACTTTGTCATTGCAAAAATAGAAAACAGGTTGTGTTTTAGCTTGTTTGGATATCAATCAAATGATATCTGTTGCACAAGGAAAGTGTCATGAAATTGGATTAAATTCAGTGACTAGGGTCTTAATTAAAAATGATCGTTGTTGATCTAAAGGTAATTGCTTACTAAAAGAAAAATTAAATTTACAGTCTTGAGTCCCAAATTCTGATTCACAGAACCAGGACTTGCAAAACGTTGCCTCCGCGATGTCCACTTATTACTGAGGAAAAATCTGCTAAAATGGTGTTATTTCTGCTGTCATAATTGAAATAAAAGGGTGGGGTAAATTGTGTTCTCCGAGAAGTGCCCAATGAGAAATCCTGCAAAGTCACATCACTGGTGGAACTCACCAGTGGCTGCTCCTCCGTAATTGCGGAGGAGCGTCGCCCCAGTGGCTCAGAGCGAGTAGCTGAAAAAGAAAACTATATTTTATTATTGTTTCATGTTTCACCTGCTGGCTGAGCCCGCGTGTGTAGGGAGGGGTGGGGCTGGGCTGGGCCATGAGAGGGAAGATTGGAGGGCACTTCTAAGTGCGCATGTCTGTTTGGCCAGCAGTCTTAGGCCGGCCAAACAGACATGTACAGTTAGGTTTCTCCAACCCAGCTGTATTGCACAGCTGGGTTGGGGAAACAACACAGACTCCCTGTGCCTGAGCAAGCACTAAATCAGCCCGCTCAGGTCAATCCCTGCGCTGCTCTCATAGTATGAAAGCAGCACGGGGATTGCAGAGGGAGTATCTGACGCTGTCCCAGTGTCTGTTGGGACTAGGAAGAAAAGGAACACCGATGTGCAAGGAGTAAGGCGGCCAGCAGTTTCAGGTAAGTAGTTAAAAAAAAACTATTAAATCCCCCCACTCCAACTCTCCCCTACCACTTTTTGTTTGTGTGGGCCGCCACTGGTACTAGCAAACGTTTCCAGTGAGGTTCCACCACCCAGTTACAATATGTGACAATAGTGAAAAGTTCTTCAGACCAGACTCTACCAGTCCTCTGAATCAAAAAAGGGGAAAAGTGACATATGTACAGAAAGCACACAGAGACTACTGCCAGGTGGTTTGTAGTGCTTACAAAACCCACAAATAAATAAATTAAACGTGCACATTTTTGCCTGTACAATCGACAGGCATAAGTAAAGGCAAGGAGGAGAAGTCTAAGATTTCTGCAGATTTTTCAGATGCTCATTGGGTCTTGCAAAGTTTGAAAATGAGGAAAATGTAGAAAAATCTACAACGTGTGGACTGCCTCATTTTTTGTGAAAAGGGCCCTAAATTCCGAGGGTCTTAAGCATAATAAGAAACCTTGTCGTCAGGAGTACTCCAACACCCAATGAATGTGTAACGTCCTCACAAGTAAATGTGCCAAAATCACAAAATGGAAATAGATATACATTTTTTTGGGTGTTTGAGTGAACTACTAGTTGATAACATATAGTTAAATTGAGAGTATGTGGGGATAGGCAATGGGTGTTCTCACAGACGACCAAGGATGGGCAAAGGTGCACACGATGGTCTACAACCGCAAAGTTGTAAATTATGTTTTTTTTAATTCATCAAACAGAATTGTTAGATTTGCTCCATTTCTTTCTCATAGTAAAGTACTCATATTTCAACTGCTATAAACACAAGGAGTGGGTGTGAATCCACGAAAACGGCACGCAGAATCGCATTTTCGAAACGTTGTAAAATGGGTAAACTTGTTGAAAAACAGATATAAGGTGGTCTATATATACCTGTAAATATGTTCACACTGATCTCAGTAACGAAAATGGAGTGGTGTACATATCTGAAATAATTGTTAAAATTTTTGGCGAATCCGCGGACTCAGACTCACAGATTAATTCATATCACGTGATTGGGATTATAAACCATAAATAAGTAGTCCATCTATATTTATGGACCCATGAAGGTACCGCTGTACCCCAAAAAATTATTTAAAAAATAACATTTGTTTAATTACATAAAAAAAAACTTTCAAACTTCATAAATTTTACAATAAGTATAAACGTGATTTTTATGTTCTTTAAACGTATATAAAGTATATTTATAAAAAAAGAAAGTCTACAGTTAAAAGAAAAATTAATTAAAAATCTAAATAAATTGTAACACACTTAGTAATAAAAATAAACCCTACAAATTAACTAAAAAAAATAAACATTAGAGGGACATAACACTTCTTAAGTGATGTCACTGACCATGTCATGAGTGATGAAATATGTGTAGTCATTAGCAGTACATTGTGGGCTGCAAGTTATTATTAGCTCAGGTAACTATAGCTGCAAAATTTCTGTGCATGTGAAATCTGAGCCTAACTATAACGTCCATGTAGCCTTTGATTTTTTTCAGTGAATTTCTATTCTTTTAAATTCTATTTCCAAACAATAACATCCCTGTAGCCTTTCTTTCCAGTGAATATATATATAATTCACTGAAAAAACCATAGGTTTCAGACATGTTATAGTTAGCGGAAATTTTACTGATAAAAAACCAATGAAATTCCCCCGTTATAGTTAGTGCAGGCAACTATAACTCACGCGACCGCAATCCTCTGCTGATGCTAATACTGTATTTAGACACTTATTTGCCCATGTCTTCTTCCATAAATTTTTAGCTATACATATATTACAAATATTTTTTTTTCATAAAGACACATATGTCATCAGCAGAAGATTGCGGTCGCGTGAGTTATAGTTGCCTGCACTAACTATAACGGGGGAATTTCATTGGTTTTTTATCAGTAAAATTTCCGCTAACAATAACATGTCTGAAACCTATGGTTTTTTCAGTGAATTTGCAAGGTTTTTTAAATGCTAATTCCTAACTATAACGTGTGTGAAACCTATGGTTTTTTCAGTGAATTTGTACGTTTTTTTAAATGCTAAGTTACTTTACGCCATTCGTGGCGTGCACGCCCACTTAACGCAGTTCGTTCCGTGTGCGCACGGTGCGCTTCGCGCACCGTGCGCGCACAGTGAGCACGCGGTGCGCTTCGCGCACCGCGCGCCCACCTTACGCAGTTAGTGCCGTACACGCAAGGTGGGCACGCAGTGCGCTACGCGCACCGCGTGCCCACGTTACGCACCGTGCGCACATGGAGGACATATTATGCGCTTCCTTGTGATAGGTAATCTGTTAAATTTAATTTGTAAGTGATGACAATAATATGCCATGCACAGAGAGTGTTTTTTTTTTTTTATTAAAATTTTTTGCGTAAGCGCACCGTACGCGTACGGTAAGCGTAATCGGCGAAATTTTCAAAAAATAAAAATTTACCGTTTTTGGCCTTGGGGGATCTTTGAGGACTCAACTAACATGGCTATGTGCATGGGCGCTGTCTAAACAGCCCCTTTATATGTTTTTTGCCTTTGTTTACAGCCCCCCCCTCAGAGTGCGAGAGAGAAAATGGCGGCCGCCGCTTCCTGGTTTCGACCGATTCGAATGTTTACTTAGATGTAACAGCCAATCAGAATCGCGCTCGCGCACGCCACCGTACGCGTACGGTAAGCTTACGGTAAGCGTACCGTAAGCTGGCTCAGATATATATATTGATTTAAAGGCTATTTTCTCAGAATCGACTGAACAGATTTACACCAAACCTACAAAAGGCACTTCCTTGACCTGAGGACTACCTCTCTGCCAAATTTCTAGTAATTCTGTTCAGCCGTTCGGGCTGTAGCCCTGTCTAAAGGTCCTATGGAAAAATGCATGGGAAAAACGCGTTTTGGGACCCCCCTTTTATCTCAGCCCCCGCTTGACGAATCCCCCCGAGACTTTCAGGGTAGGAGCGGAGCGTAGCGCCCCAGCTATTTTGAGAAATTCGCGAGGATTCGTCGACCGGCGCCAAAGTTATTCAAAATAGAATGTTGCGGATTGCCTATGGAAACAGGGTCCTAACTATAACTACCTACTGGCGACCGCCAGTAGGTAATAAATCTATATATATATATATATTCACTTAAAAAACCATAGGTTTCACACATGTTATAGTTAGCTGGGCATTTTCCTCATGAAAAACCAATGAAATTCCCCCGTTATAGTTAGTGCAGGCAACTATAACTCACGCGACCGTAATCCGCTGCTGATGACGTCAGATATTACATCACTGTATTTACACATTTATATACCCATCAATCAATCAATCAAAGACATTTATAGAGCGCACTACATACCCGTAGGGTCTCAAGGCGCTGGGGGTGGGGGGGGTGCCGCTACTGCTCGAACAGCCAGGTCTTCAGCTTCTTCCTGAAGGAGAGGTGGTCTTGGGTCAGGCGCAGGTCGGTCGGGAGGGAGTTCCAGGTCTTGGCGGCCAGGTAGGAGAAGGACCTTCCTCCTGTAGTCGCTCTTCGGATGCGGGGGACGGCGGCGAGGGCGTGGTTGGCTGATCGGAGGTGGCGTTTGGGAGCGTAGAAGTTGATTCGGCTGTTGAGGTAGCTCGGGCCTTGGTCGTGTAGGGCTTTGTGTGCGTGGGTGAGGAGGCGGAAGGTAATTCTTTTGTTGACGGGGAGCCAGTGAAGGTCTCTCAGATGTCCGGAGATGTGGCTGGTTCGTGGGATGTCGAGGATGAGTCTGGCTGAGGCGTTCTGGATCCGATGGAGTCTCTTCTGGAGCTTGGCGGTGGTACCGGCGTAGAGGGCGTTGCCGTAGTCCAGTCGGCTAGTGACGAGGGCCTGGGTGACGGTCTTCCTGGTCTCGGTGGGGATCCACCAGAAGATCTTCCGTAGCATGCGTAGGATGTTGAAGCACGCCGAGGAGACGTTGTTGACTTGCCTGGTCATGGAGAGGGAGGAGTCCAGGATGAAGCCCAGGTTGCGTGCATGGTCTGTCGGTTTGGGTGCGGTGCCCAGGGCGGGAGGCCACCAGGAGTCGTCCCAGGCGGAGGGTGAGGAGCCCAGGATGAGGACCTCCGTCTTGTCCGAGTTCAGTTTCAGGCGGCTGGTCGTCATCCACTCGGCTACCTCTTTCATCCCTTCGTGCAGGTTGGCTCTGGCGGCGGCGGGGTCGTTGGTCAGGGAGAGGATCAGCTGGGTGTCGTCGGCGTAGGAGATTATGTTGAGGTTGTGTTGGCGTGCGATGGCCGCGAGGGGGCTCATGTAGACGTTGAAAAGGGTGGGGCTCAGAGAGGATCCTTGAGGGACGCCGCAGATGACTTCGGTGGCCTCTGACTTGTACGGTGGTGGACGGACTCTCTGTGTTCTTCCGTCGAGGAAGGAGATGATCCATTCCAGCGCCCTGTCCTGGATTCCGACGTTGCTGAGGCGCTGTACTAGGGTGCGGTGGCAGACAGTGTCGAATGCCGCGGAGAGGTCTAGGAGGATGAGGGCCGCTGTTTCTCCGTTGTCCATCAGGGCTCGGATGTCATCGGTGGCGGCGATGAGGGCGGTCTCGGTGCTGTGATTGGCTCGGAAGCCGGACTGTGAGGGGTCGAGGGATCCATTCGTCTCGAGGAAGGCGGCCATCTGCTTGTTGACGGTCTTCTCGATGACTTTGGCAGGAAACGGGAGGAGCGAGATGGGGCGGTAATTCTTGAGTTCGGTGGGGTCCGCTGTGGGTTTCTTGAGTAGAGCGCTGAGTTCGGCGTGCTTCCAGCTCTCAGGGAAGGTGGCGGTGTCGAAGGATGTGTTGATGATGTCTCGCAGGTGGGGTGCGATGACAGCGTCAGCCTTGTTGAAGACGTGGTGAGGGCAGGGGTCGGTCGGTGATCCGGAGTGGATGGAGTTCATCGTGCGGATGGTGTCTTCTTCCTTTTTTTTTTAGCTATACATATATATATTTTATTTTTTTCAGAAAGACACATATGTCATCAGTGATGTAATATCTGACGTCATCAGCAGCGGATTACGGTCGCGTGAGTTATAGTTGCCTGCACTAACTATAACGGGGGAATTTCATTGGTTTTTCATGAGGAAAATGCCCAGCTAACTATAACATGTGTGAAACCTATGGTTTTTTAAGTGAATTTGCAAGGTTTTTTAAATGCTAATTCCTAACTATAACGTGTGTGAAACCTATGGTTTTTTCAGTGAATTTGTACGGTTTTTTAAATGCTAAGTTACTTTACGCTGTTCGTGACGTGCGCGCACCGTGCGCTTCGCGCACGGTGCGCGCACGGTGGGCACGTGGTGCGCTTTGCGCACCGCGCGCCCACTTCACGCAGTTCGTTCCGTGCGCGCACGGTGAGCACGCGGTGCGCTTTGCGGACCTCGCGCCCACTTTACGCAGTTAGTGCCGTGCACGCACGGTGCACTTTGAGCACCGTGCACGCACGGTGGGCACGTAGTGCGCTACGCGCACCACGCGCCCACGTTACGCTTAATGGGCCATGTACGAACGGTGGGCTTCGCGCACCGTCCGCACAAGGAGGACACATGATACGCTTTGTTGTTAAGGGTTTTGGCATAAACTGTTATCGTGTGATAAGCCATGCACGCACATTGCGCTGCGCCCAGCGGGCGCACACGGGGGGGGGCTTGACATTGCGATTTTATTTTAAAGCATTTATGCCGTGCGCACATGCTGCGCGAACCTCGCGGAATGTTTTTCATTTCTATAGTGCGCGCAAGCTTCGCGCACTCGGCGATTTCCCGAAAAAAATTACATTTTTTTAATTGCCCTTGGGGGACCTCCTGGGACCCCTTGACCCCTGCTAGGGGGTCAGGAACTGTCCAGCGTGCCCCCTTTACATGTTTTTCTCCTTTGTGTTTCACCCCCCTCTCAGTGCAAGAGACAAAATGGCGGCCGACACTTCCTGGTTTCGACCGATTCGAATGTTTACTAAGATGTAACAACCAATCAGAAGTGCGCTCGCGGACGGCCGAGTGCGCGCACCCTGCGCGCACGCTGCGCGCGTATAGATATATATATTGATTTAAATGCTATTTTCTCATAAAATACTGAACAGATTTACACCAAACCTGCAAAAGGCACCAAACGGACCTTATGGCTACCTCTCTGCCAAATTTCACGTAATTCTGTTCAGCCGTTCGGGCTGTAGCTGTGACTAAAGTCCCTATGGAAAATCCATGGGGAAAACGTGTTTTGGGACCCCCCTTTTTCTCGGCCCCCGCTTGACGAATCACCTCGAGACTTTCAGGGTAGGAGCGGAGCGCCCCATTAGTTTTGAAAATTTTGCGAAGATTCGTCAATCGGCGCCAAAGTTATTCAAAATAGAATTTTGAGATTTCCTATGGAAACTCGGTCCTAACTATAACTATCTACTGGCGACCGCCAGTAGATAATATATATATATATATATATATATATATGTATGAAACAAACCCCTCTCAACGAGAAGGAATGAGCCGCACACAAACACGATAATTAGGCAGATTGATTTACTCGTTTAAAAGGCACTGGCAAGTTTTAGTCCCTGATGCATTTCGGTCTGACACAGACCTTTTTCGAAGGGGAAGCCGGAAACATCCAAGAGGCTGGAAAAACACTCAGAACCTGGTTGCTATATTTAAAGTCTTTGCCCCCTGGTGGGCGTCACGGTAGACGTAACTTCAAGCATTATGGTTCCTGTAGTTCATTCACAGTCCCAAACAATGAATATGCAAAATGAAATTATTTCGCTTGCTTTTAAAGAATGCCTCGTGATCCCTGTGCACACTAATTTTAGAGTGTGCTAGGGCCCAGAACCAAGGTCCAGTCCCTGGTAGCGCCGCTGCCTTAGTTGCTTTCGCAGGTAATCAAAGGGGGTCCATGTTCAGGCAGTGATGGCGCACTTCGCAGCTGGGGGTGCGTTGCTCACGGCAGGACCAAGCCGTAATACATGAAACAAACCCCTCTCAACGAGAAGGAATGAGCCGCACACAAACACGATAATTAGGCAGATTGATTTACTCGTTTAAAAGGCACTGGAAAGTTTTAGTCCCTGATGCATTTCGGTCTGACACAGACCTTTTTCGAAAGGGAAGCCGGAAACATCCAAGAGGCTGGAAAAACACTCAGAACCTGATTGCTATATTTAAAGTCTTTGCCCCCTGGTGGGCGTCACGGTAGACGTAACTTCAAGCATTATGGTTCCTGTAGTTCATTCACAGTCCCAAACAATGAATATGCAAAATGAAATTATTTCGCTTGCTTTTAAAGAATGCCCCGTGATCCCTGTGCACACTAATTTTAGAGTGTGCTAGGGCCCAGAACCAAGGTCCAGTCCCTGGTAGCGCCGCTGCCTTAGTTGCCGGCGATTTCCCGGAAAAAATTAATTTTTTTTAATTGCCCTTGGGGGACCTCCTGGGACCCCTTGACCCCTGCTAGGGGGTCAGGAACTGTCCAGCGTGCCCCCTTTACATGTTTTTCTCCTTTGTGTTTCACCCCCCTCTCAGTGCAAGAGACAAAATGGCGGCCGACACTTCCTGGTTTCGACCGATTCGAATGTTTACTAAGATGTAACAACCAATCAGAAGTGCGCTCGCGGACGGCCGAGTGCGCGCACCCTGCGCGCACGCTGCGCGCGTATAGATATATATATTGATTTAAATGCTATTTTCTCATAAAATACTGAACAGATTTACACCAAACCTGCAAAAGGCACCAAACGGACCTTATGGCTACCTCTCTGCCAAATTTCACGTAATTCTGTTCAGCCGTTCGGGCTGTAGCTGTGACTAAAGTCCCTATGGAAAATCCATGGGGAAAACGTGTTTTGGGACACCCCCTTTTTCTCGGCCCCCGCTTGACGAATCACCTCGAGACTTTCAGGGTAGGAGCGGAGCGGAGCGCCCCATTAGTTTTGAAAATTTCGCGAAGATTCGTCAATCGGCGCCAAAGTTATAATGTGTGTTTTTCTGAAAATTACATGTTTTATATATGTATATCTCAAGGTCGATGGAAGAATAAATGGGTATATAAGTGTCTAAATGGATGATTTGTTTTTGAAAAATTGATTGCATAACTGACTGATTAAGTGTATCTTAGTGAATACATGGCTTAGTGAGTAATGTTTAAATATGTAAATATCTGTATCAGTCTCTCACTTTGTGTATAAGTGGCTGCATGGGTTGGTGAGTAGCTACATGAGTGTCTATATAGGTTATTAGTTGTTTTTTTGAGTATCAGTATCAGTATGAGTGTCTGAGTGTCTGTATGGTTCGGTGGGGGGTATTACGTAGTGCATAGGTGCATGAATGAGTGACTCACTGTTTGTATGTGTTGAAGACAGCATGTGTGCAGGACTGTATGGGTGGATGAGTGTGTGCATGGGTGTGTTAGTGAGTGAATGACTGTCTCAATAGTGTCTTTATGAGTAACTATATATGTTTTAAACTAGTATATATGTCTATTGGTGTATATAAGTGAGTATATGTGAGAGTGAGAGATTGGAAGAGTTCCTGTATGAATAAGTATGTGTTTCTATAAGTGATTGTTTAAAAGACTAAGTATGTGTAAGTTTCTGTAGAAGTAAGTGTGGTGGTCTGTGTATAACTGTATATGCAAGTAAATGGATGTTTGATTCTTTATTAGCATGAGTGAGTAACTCTATGGATGAGTGGCATTGTGTAACAGGATGTATAGGTGTATGAGTACATATGATGAGTGAGTACATGTATGAGTGACTGTATAGGACTGTTGGTGAATGAGTGGATGTGTATGTGGATCTTAGAATTACTGAATAGGTTGTTGTAACTGGTATTGGTATGTCGATTGCTTTGAAAATTTTAGTTTCTCTTTTTGAATGTGTGTATCAAAGGTTATACTAGGGGAAAGGAGGTCTGCCACTCTATCACAAGGATGATGTCATCAGTGATGTCATTTGAGATGTCATCAGTGATGTCATGAGTGATGTCACTGACCTTGTCATGAGTGATGTAATATGTGACGTCATTAGCAGTGCATTGCGGGCGCGCGAGTTATAGTTAGCTGAACTAACTATAACGGGGGAATTTCAATGGTTATGTACGAGTGAAAAGTCCAGCTAACTATAACGCCCCTGAAACCTATGGTTTTTTCAGTGAATATATATATATATATATATATATATATATATATATATATATATATATATATATATATATATATATATATAAATATATATAATATATATAGATGATAGATAGATAGATAGATAGATAGATAGATAGATAGATAGATAGATAGATAGATAGATAGATAGATAGATAGATAGATAGATAGATAGATAGATAGATAGATAGATAGATAGATAGATAGATAGATAGATAGATAGATAGCTGTTGATAGCACTGGATGTAACCTCGTTATACACGAGTATTGAACATATACGGATGGCATAGCAGCAATAAGACACTATTTATCTAGGAGATCTATTTCATTGAAATGTCACAGTGATATGTTAATTGACATGATACAATTCTGTTTACACAACAACATATTCATGTTCAATAGCCAATTATACCAACAGGTTAGAGGAGTCGCCATGGGAGCCAGTTTCTCTCCTAGTTATGCATGCCTACATATGGGCAAATGGGAGGAACTGGTTCTCATGGACGTCCACAAAGACATGATGGTGAACAATGTAAAAATGTGGCGACGTTACATTGATGATCTTTTTGTAATATGGCAGGGAACAGAAAGTTAAGCCCATAAATCTGTACAAAGCCTTATCATCAATGATATTAATCTTAAATTTACGGCCACTTTAAGTTCCAGCTCTGTGGAGTTTCTGGACACCAAGTATATGTTGAAAATCATAAAATCCAAACCAGATTATTTAGGAAGAAAACTGCAGGTAATTCAGCGCTACATGCAAGCAGTATGCATCCAAAACATTTGGTCAACAGTATACCGTTTGGTGAAATGTTACGTCTGCGTAGAATATGCAGTAATAACAGTGACTCATTGGCAGCTCAAAAGGAGAGTAAGGCCAGATTCTTACAGAGAGGATATCAGGAAAAAACAATAGATATAGCCATTCAGAGGTCATGTGAAAAAAGCAGAAGTGATATGTTAAAAGTAAAAGAAAAAGCAACAGAGGAGGTAATAAAGAAACAAGGGGCTGCAAATTATCGCATGATTTTAAAGTACAATAATCAGCATAAAGAGATCAAGAAAATCATTCAAAAAAACTGGGCGATGGTACTATGAGACCCTGTAATTGGCCCTCTTGTCCCACGTAGGGTTCCCATTACCTATAGTAGAGCACCATCAACTAGAGACAAAGTCGTCAAAACTATTCCTGAGATCATTGACAAAAGTAGTTGACTACAAATGAGAAGGGGATTCTTCAGATGCAAAACATGCAAGGCATGCACACATGGCATGAACAAAAATATCTACAGCACTCCATTCAGTGATAGAGAATTCAAAATTGATAAATTACTAACGTGTAAAACGGAGTTTGCTGTATATGTGTTGCAGTGCCCATGTGGCCTGCAATACGTGGGCAGCACTGTGTTGCAGGTGCATAAACATATTCTTCAGCACCTACGTGCCATAACAAATCAAGACAACACATATCCTGTGGCATGTCATTTTTAAAGAAAAACACAACTCCGACAACACAGCCCTCAAATACTTTGTTGTAGACTCAGTACCACCCAGTAGACGGGGAGGAGACAGGGTCACTAAATTAAGAAAACTAGAAACAAGATATATAATTCAGTTGGACTCAAAGGCACCATCAGGGTTGAATGTTACAGAAGATTTACACACATGTCTTAGTAAAAAACTATCACTGACTAAGTAATTAAATCTTGCAGATCAAGAAGATTATGATTAAAAATAGAAACTAAATATGAACACAAATCAGCGCTCTTGAAGGATTCCTTTTAAAATAGAGTATAAATGTCTATATATATATATTTTAAATATTTATTTATATATTTATATATTTATTCATATTGTATATGTATTTATATGTGATCACATATTGGAATATGCATATTTGCTATTCGAAGCTGCTGTTTTGGATAACCATTATTAGGCATTCTTTTATCCACAGATACCCTCTTCTAATTATGAAATTGACTTTCAAAAAATGAAATCAGCGATTATTTGTATTAAGTCTCAGAGAATTTAGATGTTATTTTAGATGGTTTTAATGTTGCTGATACGCCCAACTTTCAATGCACATTGCACTTTTTCTACACGTAAAGCACGGTTTTGCACAGCACAATTTTGCACAACATATTTCATTAACACGCAGAGGTCTGGACTATCTAATTATGTATTGTACGAATAGGGATTTAACCCCATAATATGTGACAATCTAATGAAGATGAGTTACAAACATTATTTACTATTTGTAAAGGCAAGAAAAGCACATATCCATTTTGATTGGCAATGTGGCATCTACAGTGTGTATAATTTCAAGCAGAATTTTAAACATTAAGGTTTTAATTATGCCATTTACGATAACATAAGGATGTCTTTCTTTTATATCTATGACCATGTGACGTTTCGAAAATGTTGTGCATGACTTTAAATAAGACACGTAATGAGGTTACCATGTCATGTGATCAAGGCTCTACGGAGCTGAAACGCGTAATGGCGACGGTGGAATAAACACTTTCTAGCACCAGTCTGGGTCCGTGTCCGTTACTTTGGCAGAAAGAAGAACCTATAGCGGAATCCACGTTATATATATATATATATATATATATATATATATATATATATATATATATATATAGAGAGAGAGAGAGAGAGAGAGAGAGAGAGAGAGAGAGAGAGAGGAGAGAGAAAGTTGGAAATGGCCCTTTTTGCAGGGTTATCCCTAAACGTTTTGCTTTTTCCTCCTATCTATTTTTGACTGGCCTGTCTGTGTTGGTTTAGGACACTTTGGGCACTTTACCACTGCCAATCAGTGCTAAAGTGCGTTTGCTCTCCGTGTAAACTGTGTTATGTAGTGGTGTTTCCACAATTGGCCTATTTGATTTATGTGTCAGTCCCTAGTAAAGTGCACTGGGAGTGCCAGGGCCCATAAATCAAATGCTGTTGGTGGGCTGCAGCACTGGATTGTGCCACCCACGCAAACAGCCCGTAAAGTGTAACTCTGGCCTGCTATTGCAGAGCCTGTTTGCAGCCTGGGGCTGCCATGTCGACTTGGCAAGTGCACCCACTTGCCAGTTCCTAACCCTTCCCTTTTCTACATGTCAGTCACACCTAAGGTAGGCCCTAGGTACTCCTGTGGACAGGGTGCATTTTATGTGAAAGGTAAGACATGCCCTGGTGTGTGTGGCATGTCCTGCTAGTGAATTACAGCCTACTTTGTTTTTCACTATTGCAAGGCTACCTGTTACCCATAGACCAGAATGGACAGTTAGATTATAACATCCTATAATCCTAACTGACCCAGGGAACATGGTAGAAATTCGACTTTAGTATGCCTGAACTCAGAATGATAAAATACATCTTTTAGTGAAGATGGTTTTAACATTCTGTGGCTGATTCTGATTCCGGCTGCAAAACGAACCGACCGACACGGACCCGGACCGGATACCGACGGACACGGACCAGCGCCGTACGACCCGTGCAGTACGATGCAACGCGTGTGAATTACAACCGACACGTACAGAATGCAAGCTATACGGCCGAGCCGTAGGGAAAATAGTGATCCGGACGGAAAACAGACGCGATTTTCACCAACCGACACAAACCCAGAATGAACCCGACCGACCCGTACCCGCGATGTCCGATCCGCACAGTACGATGCAATGCGTGGAAACCCAGACCGACTCGCATGGAGACCAGGCCGCACGACTGACATGCACAGAAAACCGGGCCCACAAGCAATAGAGACCTTCGCGACCGACGCGAATAAAACACAGAAGATAGGCAGCGTGAACGACCCAGAGAAGCCTCCATGAGACAATATCAGCGCCCGCCTCGGTCAGAAGAACGTCTCCTTCATGCCTACAAAAGCCAAAGGAAAAAAGACAAAAAAAGGACCAAACAAGCAATGACAAAGCCAATAAAAACCAAATAAAAAAAACCTGGGCCAAAAACACACCTCCAAATATATAAAGGACTACAATAACTACCATCATCCCTTGCAAACAGGAGACACAGCCAGCAGCAAACACCATTACACAGCAACCACAGGCACACTCACAACTCACCCATCACACAACTCACACACCATCAGCACCTTATCCAACATCACACACACATACAGCCAGCAAAACCAACACCAACCCACCCTCACTTGCACCCACACACACCCATCCCTCACCAACACCACCCATCACCATGCCCCCAAAGAAGAATCCAAAGTTCACAGATTGTGAGTTAGAAGTACTGGTAGACAAGATCATCAGAGTAGAGCCACATTTGTTTGGTACATTGGTCCAAAGGACCCCCATGTCACAGAAAACCAAGATGTGGGTGAGGATTGTGGACCAGGTGAACGCTCAAGCACCAGCAAGGCGCACAAAGGGCGATATCCAGAACAGGTGGTATGACGTGCGCAGGAGGGTCAAGAAACTCATCGAAAAAGAGTAAGTGCACCGGCGGTGGCCCTCCTTCCAAACCAGTCTACTTCAGGACCTGGGAGGAGAAGGTGCAGGACATCCTACAACCAGAGAGCGTCCATGGGCTAACAGACATACCAGAGCCTGGTGAGTACACAAACAACATACCCAAGATTGTGTGGCAAGGGGACAGTGAAACCATGCACCACAAGCAAAGCTACAGTAACCATTAGATAATCAACCCAAGATGTGTATGCCAGTCAGACAAACACAATACCTGCCATCCCATAGTGACTTGGAACTGTGTCATGGCATGCACCAACCTACAAACAAATAGAGCAAGGCAGTGGCACAATGCTAAATAGACACTGCCAGACAGTTTGCCACCACAAACACACTACCTCACAGTGCAGCTGACTGACAGGAAGGAATTGTGGGGATGCAGGTGAAGTGAGTGTATTCAAAGGCATGATGGGGTTTGTAGTCACAGATAATGCTCCCCCTCCTGATTGGCCCGTCAAGACCTCACTGAAACATGCACACATCACAGGGAGTAGAAAATGACTGACAAGATGGCTGACACTGGGTCCTGCTGTGGGGAGCACAAGGCCCTGTTAGGGCATGTGTGCAAATCAGAAGCAGGACACCACTGACTGACATCCTGAAAGACAACTTGCACGCCCTACAATGGAAGCACGTTTCATGGTGGGATGTCTGGCCGGGTGGGAAGGAGGACTGACAGCTCTGACCATACTTACCAGCATGTGGAGACACACCCCCCTCAACACAAACTCCATACAACTCACCAGGTAGAATGCATTGACCCACACCTCTGTGAAACATCATCAAAAGACAACCCGTACTGGGTGCAGCTGTGTGAAGCACAGGGGCTCTCTTTGGACTTGGAGCCAAACAAACACCAGGATTTCACAGTCAGCCATCTTGCCATTGCTGTCACACCTCCTCACTGGGAAGCAGAGCCAAGAGGGAGAAAGTATGGGCATGCTGGGAAGGGGGCTGTAGCCAAGAGTATGATGGGAGTCGCAGTCACAGACAATCTACACCCACCCACATGGCCCAACACGCATACACTGAACCATGCTCGCCTCACAGGGAGTGGGAAGGGACTGACAAGATGTCTGACACTGGACTCTGTTGTGGGGAGCACAAGGCCCTGCTGGGAAATGGGCTACAACAAACACCAGGATTTCACAGTCAGCCATCTTGCCATTGCTGTCACACCCCCTCACAGGGAAGCAGAGTCAAGAGGGAGGAGGTATGGGCATGCTGAGAAGGGGGGTGTAGCCAACAGCATGATGGGAGTCGCAGTCACAGACAATCTACACCCACCCACATGGCCCAGCAAGCATACACTGAACCATGCTCGCCTCACACGGAGTAGGAAGGGACTGACAAGATGTCTGACACTGGGCTCTGTTGTGGGGAGCACAAGGCCCTGCTGGGAAATGGGCTACAACAAACACCAGGACTTTACAGTCAGCCATCTTGCCATTGCTGTCACACCCCCTCACAGGGTAGCAGGGTCAAGAGGGAGGAAGTATGGGCATGCTGGGAAGAGGGGTGTAGCCAAGAGTATGATGGGAGTCGCAGTCACAGATAATCCACACCCACCCACATGGCCCAGCAAGTTCCAACTGAACCATACTCGCCCCACAGGGAGTGGGAAGGGACTGACAGGATGTCTGACACTGGGCTCTGTTGTGGGGAGCACAAGGCCATGCTGGGACATGGGCAACAACAATATCAAACTCTGTCTGTGACAAGCTGGGAAAAAGCAGTGTACAGGCAGGCATCTGTTCGTACAGTAGAAAATGTCATGTTTGTGAACCATCGATGCATGTAGAAACATAACTCACATCGTGTGTTTCTTCCAAACACAGGTGGTGCTGGGGCCCCAGCACCAAATGAAGAGGATTCCCAGGCTCAGACTCTGGTGGACACTGAGCTCTCTGGTTTGACTCTGTCTCTGTCCTCTTCGGATGACGACGACCAACCTGGCCCCTCCGGTGTGAGTCATCATGCATCACCAGCAGCATCAACATCTGCACCCCCTGTACTCATGCCTCCAGCATCTGGAAACCGACAGGGCACCCCCGCCAACACGGACAGACCAAGGCCACTGAACACCCACAGCACAGGGACACAGGACCCCCCGGAAGCTACAGCAAACACCACCAGCAACACTACCCAAGGGGTCCCAGTGTCACCTGTGTGTCCCGCCGCTGGTCCTGCCCGTGTGGATAGGGGTGCTGGGAGGGGTGGGAGGCAGAGGGCATGCCTTGCAGAGTGGTCTGGACTGCATGATCACCCCCCACTGGCACGCATCATAGATGCGTACCAGGATAGCACCGGAGGATTTGGCCAGGTAGTGGGGATCCTCAAGGACATGCAACAGGCTGCCCACCATGCCCGCATGGAGGCCAAGTGGGATGCCCTTACTGCGGTGCATCGGGACATACTCCAATGCCTCCGCCAGATCAACACAAACCTGTCCACACCTCCCTGTGTGGCCACAACATCTGTTGCAACACCATCTGCCAGTGCCAGAGGGAGGGAGGAGGACTCTGGCGGAGAGTCCCCTGCACCGCAGAGGCCTGCACCTGAGGATCTCCTCCCCGGAAGAAGAGGGGTCGTCCGAAGAAGGACATGTGAGAGGCAGATGTCCCAGCACATCCCCCAGGGCCTCTAAACCTGTTCTGGACAATGTTCTTTGTGCGCAACCCGTTCACCTTGTTCAATCGCACACAACTCGCCCACATGACATGGAGGGTTCATGTTGGGCCAATGTAGCAGATGACTGTGGACTTTACTCTGGACATTTCATCTACCAGCACTTCCAACTCTAATGTGAACTTTGGATTCCAAAACCAATGTACAGCATCCACCATCCTGTGCACTTTCCTCACACATGTTCGAAAATAAACTCACCAGTACACCATACTTGCCTCTGTTGTGATTCCAAATTGTCATGTGCCATGGAGATGTCAATCTGCTACACAACACAGTGCATTCCAAATACTGCAACAATGTGACCAACGTTAGGTGAGTCATGGTGATGTGACACATGTGAGGGAGACAGACCACTATGGCAACACAACACATACTCACCATGGCCATGTTACTCATCCCAAACAATGATGTTGACTTGAAACACATAGGTATGCACAACAACAACACCTATCCACAGTCAGTGATAACAAGTCCACAGGTGAGGTAAGCAAATGTCAATCAGATGTGGGAAGACAGACAACGCACCTAACAAAGCATAGCACAGGTTCATTACACATCAGCAACATGTTTATTCAAAAATAGCGGCAAGGCAATTGTACGTTACGGTGGACTAGGAAATGCAACATCCCCTCCAAGACATCGTGTAGCACCCGACTAAACATAGTTTGCGACATACCACCAGCAGTAGCCACAGTGTACTGGTACCAGTAGCTTAGAAGTGCAGGGCTGCCATCACCTTCACGTCTGGGGTCAGTGCTGTAGGGTATGTCCATCCAGGTAGCAGATGTGGCACCAACTGCTCCGCCAACTCCTCAATCAGTGGCCTGGTGAAGCGGTACCGTCAGATGCACTCGCGTTCCTGCATGGTTGCAAGGTCTGGGAACAGTTGATGGACAGCTGGTGCCCTGCAGAACAGAGATGAACAAAGGAAGATTGTCGGTTCATCCACCCATGTGGCCATGACCAGGCTCAGTATCACATCATACATCATGACATTACACAATGTACTGAGGTGTGTGCTGTTGGGCATGAACACATATGTCACCTACATGACCATCACCTCACATCTCAATTCCACATGTCCACATGAGTCCCATGTAGTGCAATGGCCAATCATCTGGCTGTGTCACCCGACCTATGTACTGCTGTGATGTTCCAAACACACACCACAGTGACAAGTGAGGCCTGATGTCTCCCAGGCATCACAGATCTTTGCCATGCAGAAACCCAGGGTCCCTATATTGCCACATTGACACTGGCATGGACATAGCGTATCACGTACACACCACAAGGCAAGCGCGAGTCCCACAGGTAGTGGCCACTGTTGTCCCTGCAGGCCCTACATGCATGTCTCTTAGACACACACACACCATCAAGGTTGATGCACATACCACATGGATGTGGAGACTGTCACCCATTGGGCACATTTGATCAGACACATCCGAGACACAACATGCACACAGACTGTGGGTGCACATCAGTATTGTGGCTAGAGGTCTCACTGTGACGCACATGCCATCACCCCCAGGACTCAGGGTGTATGTGACATGGCCCAAACATATCCAACATGAAACTGTGTCCGTGACTCATGCCCATTACTGTACATTTGCACATCACAGTGGTAATGTGCACCACACACAAAGGATTATGCCCCCATGTACACGTGCACAGCCTGGGAGTGGCTGCACAAAAGTGCCACCCAACAAACCAAATATGGCCCCCCCAAACACCCACGGAATGCAGCCTTAAATGCCATGGGACACTGTGTGGCCAATGCTGTAATGTGGTAGGTGTGTGCAGGTGTCTCTGGCAAGTAATTGTGTGTTGAATCCATCGAATAGTCACACCAATGAGGTCCGACGTGGGTGACAATGCGTACGCATTGCACGGTACATGACCGAGCCGTGCGTACGCTTTACCATTGGCTGCAATGAGGTCCGACGCGGGTGACAATGCGTACGCATTGCACAGTTCATGACCGAGCCGTGCGTACACTTTGCCATTGAATGCAATGAGGTCCGACGTGGGTGACAATGCGTACGCATTGCACGGTTCATGACCGAGCCGTGCGTACGCTTTGTCATTGAATGCAATGAGGTCCGACGCGGGTGACAATGCGTACGCATTGCACGGTTCATGACCGAGCCGTGCGTACGCTTTGCCATTGAATGCAATGAGTTCCGACGCGGGTGACTATCATGCATACGCGTCGGGCAGGTATGCTCCGAGACAGGCGTACGCCTTGGCCATTGAATCGTATGGAGATGGGTGCATGTGTATATTCAAAATACGCGTTGTACAGTCAGTTGACCGAGCTGGACGCACCCATTGGCTCTGGACTGTCATGGAGACGGATGCGGATTCAAAACTTGTACGAGTTGTGCGCTGGAAATTCAGTTGGATGCCTACAACAATGTTGCAATTACTGGTGTTTCATGAAGGTGAAGATTTGAACTATGCGGAAGTCTTACCTTTCCATGGATTGGCCAGATTCATAGAATTCAACAGTGTTTGACCTATCACTTGGGACACATGGCACAGATTCTGCCTCTGCAGCACAGATATAAGGCTGGCTGGCCCCCAGGCAGCTCACGTGCCTGCACTACATGCTACTGGACCACATCCCTGCTACCACTGCTGCTGTCTCTGCTTCCTCTGGCTCCTGCTATGGTGCGTACTCTGGAGAGGGCCCCAGCCTTCACTGAGGAGGAGAACAAGGCCCTGCTGGATGGTCTCCTTCCACAGTACAGCAAGCTGTATGGGAAACCAGGGGAGCAGGTGAGTGTGCAGTCCACTGCCTTACTGCCTTCCTAATTGTGCATGTTGTCTGACTAGCAGTACTAGCAGTGTGTACACCAGTGGCAAGCGTTCTCACTGACTACTTTCATCCCCCAAAGTGTGTAGGTACATGTAATGGACAGGTGTCCTGCTGCTAAAGTGCATTAGTGCAAGCTTAAACTTCCCAGGCATTGTTAACATGTCAGCCATGCAGGTGATTTGTCCTTCTCCATGATTGCACTACCTGTGTAACTCATTTCCCTATGTGATGATGACATGTATCTCCAAATGTGTGCAGCACAAATATGGGGCATGTGTATAAATGGACTTTTAACTTTGTCATCCTCACAGGTTGATGCCCACCAGAAGCAGGAGATATGGCTGACCATCGCCCGGGCAGTTCGTCCGGTGGGGGTCTACAAGCGCCGGATCCGCAACTGTCAGAAGAGGTGGCAGGACCTTCGGGGCTGGACCCGGAGGATAGCTAGAGTCCAGCTGAAGCTGTCACCTCCACACAGGAGGGGCGGACACCGGACCCTGACCCCCCACATTCTCCAGATCCTGGCGGTGGTCTTCCCGGACCTGGATAGGCAGCTAAAGGCCAGACAGCAGCAGGAAGGGGGTCCATGCCTAATCTGTGTACTATGTCTGACATGCTAATTGCAGTCTTTTGGCCTGGTCACACTTCCACATTACGTAGGTCTTGTAGTTCAATACTCAGGTCCCTCAATTGTGTGATGCACCCTACTCATCTGTTCCACAGGTGTGGCCCCTAAAGTCTGTTGCTTGTGTCACTAGGGCACTGTGTCCCTGCAGTCAGCTATGCTTCAGCTACCGGACAGCATCTGTTCCCGTGACTCTGTTAGTGTGTTCCATGGGTGGTTCTATTGTTTGCCCAGTGCCTGAGATCTGACATGTGATCTGTGTGTGCCCTTGAGATGTGTTCCAATTGCTGGTCTGACTCGCCACATGCGGCTGGAGTATTCCAAACAAACCCATGCAGCAGGGGACTCCAATTTTGGGGCCTCAGGAGTGTGTATATCAAGTATGTCACACTTGCTTAGCCACCTGACTACTGTCCAGGGCCAAACACTGTTTCACGTAGACCTGGGAAGTCATGCCTCCTCAAGGGCATTTAGAAACACTCTGTAATCCCACTCCTGTGTATCAAATTACAGGTTGTGCTTCGTGACATGTGCGTTCAGGTGTCTGCCTCTGTGTCATTGCGGTGTGGCTTCCTGTTACGTACAACTGGGGTGTTCATGAGTTTGAGGGTCAGCAGGACATCTGAGATGTGACTATGAGAGACAAGACCTGTGTGACATATAGGTGTGTGATCATCTGACAGCGCACAATGGTGTATGCAACTGTGTCCTTCAGGCAGCTGGGTTACATGCATGGCAGACTGTGATGTGTTGATGTACATGGAGTTGTGTTTGCAGAGACTCATATGTCTGATTTGCATGATGTGGGGTCTTCAGGGTCCTGGATATGTTGTTTGCAGGGGATGGGCAAGTGCACCTGTCATCTGCAGAGTTATCTTTACCCCTGAGCTACGATTGTGAGACAGTGCATACTGTTGTTGTCTGGATGCCCTGCCCCTGTGACAGGAGACAGTGTTGACTGACTTTCCAGGCATGTCAGTGCCATGGCATTTAACTTGCTATGAGTGATCCTGCATTGTGTTCAAGTGTGCACCATGCACCCTATAGTGGCATTGCCCATCAGGACATGAGAACATCATAGTGTGTGTTGCTGGCATGCATCACAAGCATGTGAAATGAGTCTCTGCCCATCCCTTCATCCGGACACCTGTACTGAGTCAATGGCAAGAGATGTGCTGTGTGTATAGTGACATACTCCTACATGTTCACTTGCATGTCCAACTGATGTGTGGGTGGTACATGTCGGGACATTGGGGTATTAGCATCCAACATGCAACAGACATATGGGTGCAAGTCAAGGAGGGATATGTGTGCCGTGGTTGATGTTGAGAATGACAATTGGCTTATTCTAAACAGTCTTGGCACTTTGAGCAGTGTTCAGCTGATGATGCCATGGCTTGCCCTGTGATGTGATGTACTCACTGTGGTGTGTGCAGTCAGTTCAGGTGACTGATGTTGTTCTCTTACTTCCTATTCCTATCCAGATACATCCACGGCCACAGGAGGGGACAGCTCCACGGACCAGGAGGAGCCACAGAGCCTGACAGGGACAGAAGGAGAGGAGTCGGGGGACCCAGTGGCACGGAGGGCGAGTGGAGCCACACAAAGGAGTCGTCAGCACCATCCCCCCCAGCTGAGGGCCACAGCAGCTCTGAGGATGACTCCCTTGTGGAGGCGGGTGTCAGCAGCCACCAAACCCCAGCTAGTGAGGCTGTCCCCGCCACCACCACCACCACCCCCCTCCCATCGGCTCCCATCCCAGAGGTCCCTGTGGGCTCCCGTGTTCGTGAGCATGTCTCCTTTGTGCCAGGCACTGCACCCCGTGCCCGTGTCCCCTGCTGCCCTGAGTGAGGAGTCTGTGGACTTACTTAGACAGATCCATGTAGGGCAGACTTCGATGCTGAAGGTCCTCCATGCACACACAGGTCTGTTGACACAACTGGTGTCATTCATGGAGGGCATTTCCTCAGGCATGTCTGCCCTACAGAGGACCAATCAGTCGGTGGCCTCCTCCCTGACGGCAGCAGGGTCCCTCCTCCAACAGGCCCGCACCCCTCCTACCCCTGCACCACCCACGATTCCTAGCAGCCTACCTGTCCCAAGCACACACACACCTGCACATTCTCACAAAGCCACAGACACGGGCAGCACACAAACACCCAAACCAAGGTCTAGACGTGCACACAAGCAAGTGCAGGGGACTGATACCATACTCACAGGGATGGTTTGCTGACACACACACAGTCATCCACAACCACTCTGCTGTCCTCCAAAACCTCCCCCTCCCAGCCCCCTTCCCTTGCCTCACCTGCAACCCCATCTCCACAGAAGCTCTTCCTCTGTGACCTTGGCCTCTTCCCAAACCGACCGAGCAGATCCAGATTACAAGCGGAAGAGGAAGTCCCCACACACAGAGGGGAGTGCCCCTCACACCCGGACACCCTCCTCCAGGTGCAGACAGACTGAGACCCCCACCCGCAAGTACCCCCAGAGCCAGAAGAGCAAGACCCCACCGCTGCCACACAGCTCCAAGGCGAAGTCTCCATCCCCCAGGCCACCACTCCAGAGGTTCCCCTGCCACTCCCTGCCCCGGGTTCCCCCACCCACAGATACACCATCCCCAAAATGCTGAGGCCCTCCCCCCCTACCACTTGCTCCTCCACACCTGGTCAGACGGTTAGTGGCACTGATGTGGGGACCGTGTCCCCCTCTGTCCTGCAGACCTCACCTGCACCCCATTCCGCTCACATGGATTTAGGCACTGCAGTGGAGTCCACAACCACCCTGTCTGACTTGGGCATTGCAGTGGGGACCCAAACCACTCCATCTGACCTGCCCATTGAAGTTGTGCCGCCAGCCACCCCATCTGACTTGTGCCCCACAGTTGTGACTGCACCCACCACTTCAGTCAGCTCCACTGCAGTTGCAGGTGTCTCTCCTGCATCCACCACCTCTTCACTGCCTTCTTCTGCTGCGCCCTGATCCTGTCCCTGCGGTGCCTGGCCTGCCCCCATGTATGCCCCTCTGAGGGGATGTCCCCTGTCCTTAGCAGTGCAGGCAAGCAACGTGTGACAGTTGTCACTCTAGTTCACTCCTTGGCATTTGATAATGGACTGGCCATTGGCCTTTTGTTTGAACGGACGTTTAACTTTTAATATGCTGAAGAAAGTTTTTTTCTTTATCCCTGTGAACTTGATTTAGCTGTGCATTAGGTTTTATGATGTTTAACATGCCCTTGCACCTGTAATCCTTGGTTTCCAATGTTGAATACTGAGGTGTTGATGTGAGGTACTCCATGTGGTCCATGAGATATGTATCCTATTCTGGTCGGTATCCATGTCATCCTTTGCAGCTACCTGGGTGTGTCATGATCAACTATTTGTGGACATCTCTGTGAACATTTCATTTGCATGTTCACATCTCTGGCTTGCACCCATGCACATATGATGTGCTTCCCATTGTCCAATTTGTCTATTTCACAGACTTTGTGCGCATCACCACTGGACCTACAGGTGTGGGCATCATTGGTATAGGAGCAACTGGGTCCTCTGTGCAACTTGCTGTACATATGTTTTGAGTATGTGCAAATGACTTAGGGGAGACTCCCATACCCAGGCTGTTGTGACCAGAGCCTTCATTGTGTGGTAACTTATGGCTGACTGACCAAGTGTTCTGCTGACATGACTGAGACGTGCTGTGACTATGTTTGGCACAGCTGGACTTCCACAGGAGTTGGGTCCCCTCAAGTAAGTGTGTTGTCCCTTGACATGGCCTGGGCCCATTGTGTGTGTTGTATGAGGATGTGTGTGTGTGTCCACATCCCTTTTCATACACAGGCAGTGTTCCCTTGATATGTTCCTGTTGTTGATGCTTGCTGAGTGGTACTGTGTTCATCCCACAACTTTGCCATGGGCTACCAGATGTGTGGGTGCATGACACACTACTGTTAATTGGTGTTTCATCATTGGGATTTGTCAGTTCTGAGTGGTGATGATGTTGTCAGACGCAGATGGGACACAGTCAGGGGTCCCCAAGGCACTTGTTTGTTCGCAATATCATGTAGTTGTCCCTAGGTGGTACTTTTCAGTGATTGGGACTTGTGTAGGTGTGTGTGACTGCTCCCACTTGTCGGGTTCAGGGCTGCAATGTTGCAAGGTGTCAGCATATGTGCCTCATGGTTCTCCTTGGGTTCTGCATTGCCCTGGGACTGTGGCAGGTATTCTGAAGGTTACGTGAGCTTTGACGTCATGGGCATGTACCGCATACTGTGAAGTATGTCTGTCATTCCCCAGGGTTTTAAACTGTCCTTGTGTGATGAGTCTGTGCACCTTAGTTCCTCCCAACATTCCTGTGTTTGTCATGGGTGCATGTGCAATGTCACCTGTCCATGTGGGCTTCACAGATGCACATTGTTGCATTTCAGGGTGTGTGGTGTTCAGGGTGGACTGATGTAAATGTTTTCATGGATGGCCCCTAGCTCCCGTTTGTCCATGGATGACGGGCCATGCTGAGTGATTTGTGTTTGTGCTTGTGTGATGTACGTTTGTGACACAGGACACATGTCTGGGTATCCCAGTTTGCACGATATCTACCTTTGTCATCACAGTGGAGGTGTCATGCATGCTTTTGTCACCCCACTGTCTGGTCCCTGGTTGCTGTGTTAGTTGGTGTTCATTCCAGCTTGTGTCACATGTGTCTGTTTTGCTCCCTCTCATCTCACAATGCCTGACTGCCCACTAAGGGTGTCCCAATGATGGTTTACTTTTGTATGGCACTGTGACCACATCTGTGTCACTGTGGTTCAGCCCCCCTCATGTGTTGTGTAGTTGCCTGGGGATACCGAGACACACACACACACATGTTGTGTCAGATGTGCAGTGTGAGGTTGCCTGTGTGTGTTAGTGCATCTGCATCAGTGCATTGGTATTGCTGTTGGGGGCCATTGTCTGGATGCTGTTTCTGTGATTTGCCCTGCTGTCCCTGTGAGTCATATCACATCATTGTGCACATTCATCCTGGTTGTTAGGTGCCATTGCTGGCATGGAATGGGAGTTTGTGACCTGACACCTACAGTCTCCACTGGTTGTTTTGATTGGTGTGTCTATTTTCGAGATGTGTGTATGCTTTGTGATGGTCACTTCTGCTCTTGTGTCATTGTACACTGTATGCATTGTCAGCCCCCATGGGTGGTGCTTGTATGCGCATAGCCGAGAGTATGTTATGTTTTCACAGCACTGTTAGCCTCACCAAATCTCTGTGGGTATGGGACACAACCGCTACTTTGCCCCAGGAGTGTTTGATGTGTTGGGATTGGGAATCATACATGCTGTTTGTTATTTGCAGCTTTGACCATGATGACACTTACCTTTTGGTCACTGTGATGAGGGGGGTTTAGACCCCATCACCACAATGCTCGACATTTGCTGCAGTTTGGAACCCCACACTTAACTTTTGTTCTACACAGTGAGGGGTGTTCTTTTTACATTGACACAGTGCTATAGTGATGCTTGCCTTGTGTAGGGCACACTCATTTGTTGGTCACACATGTGCTGTTAGTTGCATTGTATGTTCGAAGTCATACTCACTGTTGTGGGCATTTGTCACAGACTACACCCTGTTGTCATGATGTTAGGGGGGATGTATTTTGCTGACATTACTAATGTTGGAGTATGATGGATGTGTGGGACATCACCCATCCTATGAGTGGGGGTGGCAGGGGTGATGGGCAACAGGTCCCCTATGAGTCGGGGTGGCAGGGGTGATGGGCAACATGTCCCCTATGGGTGGGGGTGGCAGGGGTGATGGGCAACATAAGCCCTATGAGTGGGGGTGGCAGGGGAGATGGGCAACAGGTCCCCTATGAGTGGGGATGGCAGGGGTGATGGGCAACAGGTCCCCTATGAGTGGAGGTGGCAGGGGTGATGGGCAACAGGTCCCCTATGAGTGGGGGTGGCAGGGGTGATGGGCAACATAAGCCCTATGTGTGGGGGTGGCAGGGGTGATGGGCAACAGGTCCCCTATGGGTGGGGGTGGCAGGGATGATGGGCAACATAAGCCCTATGAGTGGGGGTGGCAGGGGTGATGGGCAATAGGTCCCCTGTGAGTGGGGGTGGCAGGGGTGATGGGCAACAGGTCCCCTATGAGTGGGGGTGGCAGGGGTGATGGGCAACATAAGCCCTATATGTGGGGGTGGCCTGGGTGATGGGCAACAGGTCCCCTATGGGTGGGGTGGCAGGGGTGATGGGCAACATAAGCCCTATGAGTGGGGGTGGCAGGGGTGATGGGCAACAGGTCCCCTATGAGTGGGGGTGGCAGGGGTGATGGGAAACAGGTCTCCTATGGGTGGGGGTGGCAGGGGTGATATGCAACATAAGCCCTATGAGTGGGGGTGGCAGGGGTGATGGGCAACAGGTCCCCTATGAGTGGGGGTGGCAGGGGTGATGGGCAACATAAGCCCTATGAGTGGGGGTGGCAGGGGTGATGGGCAACATAAGCCCTATGGGTGGGGGTGGTAGTGGTGCTGGCCATGCAACCCCTATGGTGGGCTGTTGTTAGTGGCCAGGATGTGGATCCCCTGTGTGTGTGTACCATTTTGCGGGTACGTGTCGTTTGTTTGTGTGGTAGGTGTCTGACGTACCGTCTGCGCCGTCGGCGTCGGTTCCTGATCCGGTCATAGATGTAGAGTACTGGTATGACCTGAGCGATGGGATTCATGATGTGTTCGTGTCGTACACACTGCTTGTTGCTCCGTCTCGTACCCGCTGCAAGCTGGTCCATCTCGTAGCCATGGATTGAGTTGTGACGCGAATCGTAGCTGATATGCTTGTTTTCCGGATGCTGTGACGTGCCGTACGTGGCGACTCGTCCGGTTCGTAGGAAGTACGCATCGTACTTGTCAGGGCAGAAACTGCTGTGGCTACTGCTTCCGGGTGACTCGGTTCGGCGTTCGGGGCTACGGCACGGATGGAGAATGGAGCTTGAATCACAGCCTACGTGTCGGTCGTGTTTTTGGCAGTTATGCGCATCGTACTTCATCTACAGGACGGACCGGCTACGGGTACGTGTCGGTCGCATGGTAAGGCTACGAACAGCTCTCGGAGAGCTGTCCGACCCGTATCCGAATTGACCCCTTTGTGTTTGAAAATACCACTTTTAGAAAGTAGGGGCCCGATTCACAGAACTAACTTAAGACAAAATCCTAAACTTACTACCATTTTCGTATTCACAGAAGGCACTTACTCATTTTGGTATTCACAGAAGACACTTACTCACTTCGCTATTCACAGAAGTTAGGAGTCCTAACTTTAGGACTCCTAAATGCCTTCTGTGAATACCAAAAGTCTTAAAATTAGGATTTTTTTCAGTTTAGGAGTCCTAAAGTTAGGACTCCTAACTTTACTACTACCAAACTGAGAAAAATCCTCATTTTAAGGCTTTCGGAATTCGCAGAAGGCATTTAGGAGTCCTAAAGTTAGGAGTCCTAACTTTACTACTACTAAATTGAGAAAAATCCTAATTTTAAGACTTTCGGTATTCACAGAAGGCATTTAGGAGTCCTAAAGTTAGGAGTCCTAACTATACTACTACTAAACTGAGAAAAATCCTAATTTTAAGACTTTTGGTATTCACAGAAGGCATTTAGGAGTCCTAAAGTTAGGACTCCTAACTTCTGTGAATACCGAAATGAGTAAGTGCCTTCTGTGAATACCAAAATGAGTAAGTGCCTTCTGTGAATACCAAATTGGTAGTAAGTTTAGGATTTTGTCTTAAGTTAGTTCTGTGAATCGGGCCCTAGGTCTTTTCTTGCCTAATCATCCAGCCTGCCTCTGCTGGCTTGTGTATTGTCGGTCTGGTTTGTGAGTGGCATGGGCTGGGGAAGACTCCAGGAGACAGGGTGAGTCAGCACAGGGCTGAATAGACCTATCTGCACATAGATGGGTGGGAGGAGTAGCACCTGGGTCTGAATAGGGCTGTGCCTGCCTTCCACAATGCTGGCTCCCCCTCCTGTGGTGGGTCTGATGACCCTGACCTACACTGACAAAGGAAGAAGGTGCACACTGGCAGAATGCACCCAGAACTGGTTTGAACTAGGTACAGGACCCCCTGCCTGCAGAGGACAACGGATTTGGTGGTATAAATATTGGGGCCCAGACCCCAGAAACTTAGATTACTTCTGAACTAAGGAACCTGCCAGGAAGAAGGATCTGTGAAAGCTGGATGAGGAGTACTGTCCCTATGCTGCGTGTTGAGGGGTTGGCCTGCAGTGGTTGTTTCTATCTTGGGTAGGGAAAGGACTGGACTGTGCTTTCATCATCCTGCTGTTAAGAGTTTTCTCCAAGGGCTTGAAGTAGTGCTTGCCTCCTGTTGAAAGTCTCAGGGATGGAAATACTTCAGAGAACTCTTTTGGATCAAGAAGACTGCCAAGAAGAAGAGCTGGAGAAGCTGTGAGGAGGAACTACCACTTTGCTGTATGCTTGGCTGTGTTGGCCTGCCGTGGCTGCTTCTGTCTTGGGCAGTGAAACGACTGAACTGAACTTTCTGCAATCTACTTTTGTGAGTTTCTCCAAGGGATTGAGGTAGAGCTTGCCCCCTGTTCAAGTAGTCTCAGGAACAGCAAAGACTTCAAGCCTTTCGCTGTCTACAACGCCGCTGCCGACTCCGTGTCCTGAAGGCACCGCAGAGGGCACCGCCGCAACGCCGCACCGCAACCTTGGTCTCACCGATGACACCTGTCGACGCCGCCACCGAGCCGCTGCTTGCACCACGACCTGTGGGCACCGCACTCCGCACCACCTCGCTTCACGCCAAAGCTTTGGAACTGCAGAGAGCACCGCCGCAACTCCGCACTGTGACACGGGTCTCACCGACGACGCCTGCTGATGCCGCCACTGAGCCGCTGCTCGCACGCAACCTGTGGGCACCGCACTCCGCACCACCTCACTTCACGACGACGCCTTGGTATTCCCGAAGACGCCGGACTCGATGCCGCTGCTTGCACCTTGGTTTGAGGGCACCGCTAGTAAAGTTACACGACGCACCATCCTCATCCCGCACCGCAGCCTTGGCCTACCGACGCCGGTGCCATCGACTCCAGTTCGTCAGCCGGCGAAAGCGCTTCAGCAATGATGACACCGCTGCTGCACCATGACCTGCCAGCACCGTGCCGAGCACCGCCTTCATCTTACATCACGACCCTGGTCTCACCGACGACGCCATCTGACGCTGCCACCGAGCCGCTGCTTGCACCGCAACCTGATGGCACCGCATGCTGCACCGCTGCACTTCGTACCGCAGCACCCGACGCCTGACGACGCCAGCACCCATGACTCCATCAGAGAGGAGATCGAATTGCAATGCGTGGGACAACGAGAGGTCATTGACGACCTGCATATCTGAAAGGTACTGTTTGCGGGTCTTCCCGACACCGTAACTGACCCGCGACGCCGCGGTCAGCCAGAACTGTTTGGATAGCCCCGGACGGAGGTATCGACATCCAGGAACTGTTTTTCAAGGATACCGTGATAACTGAAAATTTTTAAAGTATGGTACTGTGGATTTTTATCGTATTTGGTCTTGTTTTAAGCATATAAAAATATTGGCTATTTTTCGAAAACTGGTGTGGTGTCCTTTTGTAGTGCTTACATTGTATTACTGTTGGTTATGTGCAAATGCTTTACACAATGCCTCTAAGATAAGTCTGACTGCTCGTACCAAGCTACCACGTGGGTGAGCAGGAGTTATTTTAGGAGTGTAACTTCTTTATCCTGACTAGGAAGAAGGGTCCCCACTTGGACAAAGGTGCAAGCCCTTGCCAACTAGAGACCCCCATTTCTAACATATATATATATATATATCTATATATATATACATATAGTTATATTATCTACTGGCGGTCACCAGTAGATAGTTATAGTTAGGACCGTGTTTCCATAGGAAATCTGCAACATTCTATTTGGAATAACTTTGGCGCCGATTGATGAATCCTCGCGAAATTTTCAAAATAGGTGGGGCGCTCCGCTCCGCTCCTACCCTGAAAGTCTCAGGGGGATTCGTCAAGCGGGGGCTGAGAAAAAAGGGGGGTCTCAAAACACATTTTCCCCATGCATTTTTCCATAGGGACCTTTAGTCCAAGGTACAGCCCGAACGGCTGAACAGAATTACTTGATATTTGGCATAGAGGTAGTCCTCAGATCAGGGATGTGCCTTTTGGATATCTGGAGTCAATCTGTTCAGTAGTTCCTGAGAAAATTGCAGTTAAAAGTACATATATATCTATAGGCGCGCACCGTGCGCGTACGGTAAGCATACCGTACGCGCACGCTACCGTGCGCGAGCGCAATTCTGATCGGTTGTTAGATGTCAGTAAACATTCGAATCGGTCGAAATCAGGAAGTGTTGGCCGCCATTTTGTCTCTCGCAGTCTGAGGCAGTGAAACACAAAGGTGGAGAACGTGAAAAGGGGGCAGGGTGGACAGTTCCTGACCCCCTAGCCTTTGTCAGGGTGTCACTGAAGGACCCCCCAAGGCAAAAAAAGTTTTTGTTATTTTATCGAAAAACCGCGAGGCGCGCGCACCGTACGCGCACGGCACGCACAACGCATAGTGGGTGTTTGGTGCGCGAAGCGCACCGAACGCACACAGCGCGCGCACGGTGAAAAACCTGAAAAAAAATAATAATTAATAAATACACAACTTAGCATTTAAAAAACCGTACAAATTCACTTAAAAAACCATAGGTTTCACACACGTTATAGTTAGGAATTAGCATTTAAAAAACCTTGCAAATTCACTTAAAAAACCATAGGTTTCACACATGTTATAGTTAGCTGGACATTTCCCTCGTATAAAAACAATGAAATTCCCCCGTTATAGTTAGTGCAGGCAACTATAACTCACGCGACCGCAATCCTCTGCTGATGATGTCAGATATTACATCACTGATGACATAAGTGTCTTTCTGAAAAATAAATATTTGTAATATATGTATAGCTAAAGATTAATGGAAGAAGACATGGGTAAATAGGTGTCTAAATACAGTGATGTAATATCTGACATCATCAGCAGAGGATTGCGGTCGCGTGAGTTATAGTTGCCTGCACTAACTATAACGGGGGAATTTCATTGGTTTTTTACGAGGGAAATGTCCAACTAACTATAACATGTGTGAAACCTATGTTTTTTTAAGTGAATTTGCAAGGTTTTTTAAATGCTAATTCCTAACTATAACATGTGTGAAACCTATGGTTTTTTAAGTGAATATAGATATATATAGATATATATATATAGATATATAGATATAGATATATATATTGAAGGAGTTCACCAACAAACATCCAGTTTCCACGGAAATGACGAAAACAGACCCTTGATTTTGGTGCTTAGGATTTTTATTTATGTGCCGCGCACCTCCGCCACGACGCGTTTCAACCTCCCAGAGGTCTTGTTCACATAACGCGCATGCGAAGTGCCATTGTTTTTAAAGTGCTTGTGCAATCACTCGTGACATGTCACATGGTGCTTAGGCATAGAAAATATACTACATGTTGATGGTCTTTCTTATAGCAGCTTAAATACAGTGATATGCATTTGATATTAAACCATTGGGCATAAATTGATAAAATGTCCTTAAAAACATTTAAATATGTAAACAAGGATATGCCTAAATTACCACATTAAAAATCGCTTCATATTGCATATTTTTAAAAGAATGCAGTAAATAATAACATATCAAATAGGTAAATAAAACCAATTGATAGTCTATTCAAAAACCTTCAAAGACTTTATCTATAATAAGATATAAGTTGAATTCTACTTGATGTTACCTTTGATATTAGGTCATACATTTGCATCATTGTACAGCTGCAAGCTAATATAGCCCTAAATGGGCATTGACTGTAATCTTCTATGCAATCTTATAAAGTGCTAATGCTATTGTATACTACCTTACAGTGCCACCCTAATAAAAAAGTGCAAAAATATTGTGAAGTTTAAAAAGTTAAAGGAGCATAATGGAAAATGTAAACAGTATGACGGTAGTTCATTTAGATGTAAACAGTATGACGGTGACTCATATAAATATAGAACTAAAACAGAACTATACATAGGTTATAGGCAAGTGTAAAGATCCTTGTTAGCGTTCATTCCAGATGGTGCCTTAGTATCCAGTTCTAAAATATATCTGGTCTCCAATAAGCGGAGAAGAGCCTCACGGTTACCTCCCCTTCTTAATGGTAAGATGGTATCCACAACATAACATTTCAGAAATGCAGGTTTTTATTATGTCTTTCACTGAAATGTCTCGCAACGGGGTACGAAGCATCGCAGTTGTTAATTTCCCTAATGTGCTGGAGTATCCTCTTGTGGACCTGCAACTTGGTGCTACCCACATATCGCAGGCCACAGGGACACTCCAGCACATAGATTGCGTTCTCTGTTGTGCATGTTAGCAGCTTGGTTATAGGAATCGCCTCTGTTTTAAAAGGACTGGTATATGACGTTGTACTTGTCGCATACCTACATGCCATGCACGATAAACATTTCACAAATCCCTTACGGGAAGATAACCAAGTTTTAACCGACACCACCTCCGGGCTACTTTTAACTAGCATGTTGCTCATTGATCTCGCCTTTCTGAATGTTACATCTGGGATTTTAGATATTAGATCCCCTAATGTCGGATCATTGCGCACCAGATCCCAGTTCTTATTAAGTATTTTACGAAGGTGCCTATGCTGTGTGTTGTAAGTAAGGATCATTTGTGTCACTGGATCAGGAGACTCAGTGCCATCAATCTTAATATTGGATTTTACTGCAAGAGTATCCACCCTCCAGTGACGGCCCGTGTAGGGCGTTTTACCGGGGCGGTGACGTGGCGCAGAGGAGGGGCAGGGTGGGGGTTGCAAAATGCGGACAGAGTACAGGTAAGTTACGAAAAAAAATAATAAAAAGAATTTCGTTGCGCGCGCTGCATCGCCAAATACGCATTGTTATTCTTTTGCAGTTTTGACATCAGCTGACTGTATTGCCAATTCTTTTTGTTTGTTTTTCTTTTAGAATTTTGTATTCTTAAATTCAGTTTCTTTATCTCAGTTGTCACCTGTTCGTTAAAAATGTCGATTCCATCCCTGGGCCATATTGCGGTAAATGTGGACTTCTTTTTGAAAGTTGTCTTTTTTCTGACTGTCCCCACTATCTGAGTCTCATCTTTGTGTCTTTGGCATGAGCTCCTGGCGAGTAGGGGATTTTCTTAGCTAGTTGCATTGTTGGTTTCCTCCTGTAATTCCATAAGAGTTTCCAACAAACTCATATCTGATATTGTTCCTGCTCCTTGAGGTTTGTCAATCTGATCTTGTCTGTCAATATTATGTTGGTTCTTTGTTGTAGCAAAGCGTGGCATTTTTGCAATGTGAGTTTACGAACAAATCTGTAAACGTCCATTCAGGTATTGGCGTAGTTGAAATTGGACTCTGGCCAGTAGGAGAGCCCTAATGCCAACATCTGTTTTTCTGCCATATTGAGGTCGATGTCAGTTAAATTGATTACTGTTTTTGTGATGTCATCATTCTTTGTTATTTGCGGTTCCAGGAGGCGTGTTTGTAGAGTGGTGTAAAAAGGGGGCGTGGCCTTGGACTACTCTCAGAAATCCAGCTGTGTGGGACTTACTGGAGGTGCCTGGTGGGCTAGTTGGCCCCCAGGGACCCTCAGTATTTAAGGGGACCTAATCCCCCAAATTGGAATACACCAGGAGGGGCATTTGCAGAGTGGTGGTGAAAGGGGGCGTGGCCTGTGTCCAGCTTTCAGCAATCCCACTATCTGGGACATACTGGAGGTATCAGGTAGGCTAGTTGTCCTCTATGGACCCCCAGCAGCTAAGGGGACTTTAATCCCCATCCAAGAGCGCGCCAGGAAGTGCATTTGCAGAGTAGTGGGGAAAGGGGGCGTGGCCTGCTATGACAACTTCGCAATCCTGCTGTATGGGACTTACTGGGGGTGATAGGAGGAGTAGTTGGCCTCCAAGGTCACCCCTCTTGTTCCTCCAGTAAGTGCCACACAGTGAGATTTCTATGACGTCTTCAGAGGCCATGCCCCCCTTTCTCCACCACTCTGTAAACACGTCTCCTGGCAGAGTATGGGATGGGGGATGAAGTCCAATTTACTCCTGAGGGAGTTTGGGTGCCAAGAAGCCCTCTTGGTACCTCCTGTAAGTCCTACGCATCGGAATTCCTGAGCGCTGGTCGGAGGCCCAGCACCCTTTCTCCACCACTCTGCAAACGCGACTAGTAGTTAAAGAAGTGTTTGCAATGTAATAGGTTTCGCATTTGCGAGAGTTAGAGCTATTGGCATTGTAAATGTAAAAGATTTTTACTAATGTTTTTCGGAGTGGAGTGGATGTACGTTGTGTGTAGTGGAATTATGTGGTAAGTTGTGCAGTGAAATTATGTGGATAGAAAGTATGTGGTATTTATTTTATAAGAAGTATGTAGAGTGGGGTTCTGTGTTATGGAGAGTAATTATGTGGTATGGTAGTCTGTGTTGTGGAGTGGTAACCTCAGGTTTAGTCTTCCTCGTTTCCATAGAAGCTAAACTATGAACTCAATGAGACAAAAAAAGAGGGATTACTGAGGAGCACTTCTGGACCTAGTCAGAGGTATGAGCAGAGCCACTGGAATTATGCGACTGCTCGGCTGCACCAACTTTTGCACAATTATTCATTTTCTGCAGTAGCCACATAATTTATCATCTGCTGCCTAATCTGCAGATTTGAACAAAAAAAGCCTTGTTTCTACCTCAAAAGGATCAAACATTATCAAAAATGCAGCGAAAAGTGCTACAGCATGGTGGAAGATCCTTTGTAAACCTAGAATGGTCACCTGTTACTTATTGCTAAATGAGGGTGCTAAATTGGTACTAATAGTGTGTAAGACACTCTTGCTTCTTTCTGCGCCTCTCTTGCCTCTTTCTGCATTTCTGTTGCTTCTTTCTGCACCTTTCTTTCTTTTTCTGTACTTCTCTTGCCTCTTTCTGCACATCTCTTCTACTTTCTGCACCCCTCTTGTCTCTTTCTCCACCCCTCGCCCCCCTTTCTGCATGTCAGTTGCTTTTTACTACACTTCTCTTGCCTCTTTCTCCACCCTTCTTCCCACTTGCTGCATCTCTGTTGCTTTTTTCTGCACTTATCTAGTGTCTTTCTGCACCCCTTGTGCCTCTTTCTGCACCCCTCTTCTCTTTCTCCACCCCTCTTTCTGCATCTCTGTTGCTTCTTTCTGAACTTCTCTTAAATCTTTTTCCACCCCTTATCCCTCATTCTGCACCTCTGTTGCCTCTTTCTGTACCCCTGTTGCTTCTTTCTGCACTTCATTTGTTTCTTTCTGCACCCCTCTTGCCTCTGTCTCCACCCCTCCTCCCCATTCTGTATCTCTGTTGCTTTTTTCTGCACTTATCTTGCCTCTTTATGCACCTGTGTCCCTTCTTTCTGCAATACTTGGGCCTCTTTCTGCACTCCTCTTCCCTCTTTCTGCTCTCCTCTTGTCTCTTTCTGCACATCTGTTGCTTCTTTCTACACCTCTGTTGCTTCTTTCTGCAATTATCTTGCCTCTTTCTGCACTTCTCTTGCCTGTTTCTGCACCTCTCTTGCCTCTTTTCGCACCTCACTTTCTTCTTTCTGCACCCCTCTTGCCTCTTTTTGCACCCCTCTTTCTTCTTTGTGCAACCCTCTTGCCTCTTTCTACACCTCTCTTCCCTCTTTCTTTACCACTCTTGCCTCTTTTTGTACCTCTGTTGCTTCTTACTGCACTTCTCTTGCTTCTTTCTGCACCCTTTGTGCCTCTTTCAGTACCTCTGTCGGTTCTTTCTGCGCTGCTCTTGCTTCTATCTGCTACTCTCTTGCACATTTCTGTACACCTCTTGCCTCTTTCAGCACCTCTCTTGCCACTTTCTGCACCTCTCTTGCCTCTTTCTGCACTTCCCTTGCTTCTTTCTACACATCTGTTGCTTCTTTCAGCAATGCTCTTGCCTCTTTCTGCACTTCTGCAAACTGATACATTAAAAGCAAAGCATTGATAGCATTGTATTCCATGAATCTCTTATTTGCTGCTCTGTCTCCTAAATTCATAACTGGTCGAGTGAGTTGATCTTATGTCATGTAAATCAGATTCCTTCTGGCATTTAAACATTACCCTTCAAATTAGACCCATTAACCCTTTCGATGCGCATGACGGAGCGGTTCCATCATGCGCATCGGTCGCGCTGTGCGGATGACGGAACCGCTCCGTCACAGCCCCACCCGCGCAACGAACCTTCAGCACGGCACGGTAATCCGCGCCACGCTGAAGGGGTTAATGCTGGAAACGTAGTAGCCAGTGGACAGAGCCTTACTGACATCTGATGTTGCTCAACACTTACACACTACACTTGTACACTACTTCAGCCAGAAACAAAGAACCAAAAGCTAATTTGAAATCTGTGTTCCTCCTTAAGGGTCCGAATCACAGAAAAAATGTACTCAAGTAAAATTCTGGAAAGATTTTGAAATTCACAAAGAGATCTAAGGTAACTCCTCTGGCTAGACTATTGTTGCAGTGTTCCAAGAGTAATCATACCTGTAAATAGTTATAAAGGCATAAACGTAACGACTGAATATTTTTGCATGTGTTATGAAGAAAACAATATTTGCTCTGTTTGTTACCTTCCTCATGGAGGAACTCCTTCTCCTGTTCTCTAAATAAGTTTAGGGTTGTTCCTTACTCATTCCACTGTGAGTAGGGACTTTCTCCTTCCTTTCATAGGAGAATATTTCTGCCCGAATCCAGAGTGGGAATATGTCTAAGGAAAGTTGTGAATTCCCACAAACTCACAAATGTGTGGATCTTCATGTATTTAGATAGGTATCTCCACTCCGTAATGGCTTACTACCAGAAAACGACATTTAAATATCAACTTGCCAAAAATTGGTGTCATCATAATAATTGGATGACATCATGAAGGTAAGTATACATATATAGTTTTAGGATACGTAACTCCACAAATACGAACTTGGAAGATATATACAACTTCAACAAACATAGATAAATTATAATTACCTATGTATACATACACTGATGATATACTACCATTCAGTATTTTTTGTCGTTTTGACACCTGTAAGCAGATCTGATCACATATAAAATTACATGTGACTCTATTTACGGGTGGAAACTTGAATATCTCTGAATATCAAGCATGAGTTTGCACTTATAAATTAAGTTCTTTCTACAACTTAAGTGTGAGTTTAAAGCCAGCCTCAGGAACCGTGAAGAGAGAAAATCTGACGTCCATTGACAGCTTTTGTTCCAAACCTTGTTTTTTTGTGTAAACCGTATGTCGTCATGTAGCTCTGTGTTTTAGGTTTCTCCTTCTTGTACGATGAAGATCCAATGATTTCTGAACAGAAAAATAAAGAGTAAAGGCCTTATTTGAGATGGGCTACAAGAGACATTAGTCAAACATTTACGGATGTCCCGTCTGCCATACTTCATATAGGGCCAGATGTCCAAAGCATTTTTCCGGTCGCACAAGGCCCAATTTGCAGAATCAGTCCGTTTGTGACTGGAATAATGCTTTTTTAAATGCACAAAATGCAATTTGGTAACTTCCTTCTGAATCACATTTTGCATTTTGGATTTAGTATGTGAAAGGGCGTGTTTAGGGCATCCCTTTCAAATAACGAATCGGTATGGTATGTATTACTGTTTTACGGCCAAAATCAAGTCACACAACAGTAATCATTTACCACCAGTTTTAAACTGGCAGTAAACCATTTTCAAAGGGAAAGGGGTTATTGTTAAAAATTGAAATTGCGATGTTTCATTTGTTGTTTTTAAACGCATCCCGTTTCCCTTTAAGGAAAACTAGCTGCATTGGAAAGAAAATGTATTTCTTTATTTAAAAGCAATCCCAGACATGGTGGTCTGCCGACCCCAGCAGGCCACCATCCCTGTGATGCCTGCAATTCTAAATGGGTTGCAAATTGTGACCTACCTCATTAATATGCATGAGGTAGGTCTATCTGTGACCCACTAGGATTCGCTAATGAAACTCTAAAGAGTTTTAGACATTAGGAATACCAATTTCAATTAGGAAATCCGAATTTCTAATGTTTGTATATCTGGCCCTTAGTTATGAGGGAACAGTCACTATCTACCTCAAAGTTCCCAATCACAGATCCACAGCTGGACCATCTTTGGCAGGACATGGGTGGTGACTTGTGTATGCCCTGTCCTATTTGGGGTGTCTTCTGGCTCTATTTCTTCCTGTCAGTGTCTGCCATGCAAAGCATGAGGGTCTCAGGCAGGAAAAAAGGATGAGGAAAAAAGGATACATGTCCTCCACACACTGGTACAATAATTCACAAGTCATGGATTTGACATGTTTCAGTATCAAAGCCTTGCTTTGGGTCTTTGTCTCTAAAAATACCTGCTTAAGAGGCTTAAGTGCTTAAGGCATTGCTTTCTGCTCTGGCCTCTATTGGGTGCAAGCACATAGTGAATGACAACTGGAAAGGTCAATGGATATACAGGGCTGGCCCAAAGTGCTCTTTATTTTTATATATGTGTACAATTTTTATTTATGGCTTTTTTTATAACATGATATTTGTGTTACAGCTTAAGCTGTATATTGGCCGAACCCCAAAGGGTCTTTACCCTGACACTCCAGCTTCCAATATGAAAAACACACCACGTAGTATGTTGGTTTTAAAGTCAATATCACTGAAACCTAAAACGTCAAGCTGTTTTCCAATAAGTCGTTTTCAACCTGGAGTTTAAGGGCCCTCATGTCAGTTCTGGAGAAGCGGTACTACTAAACTTTTGTGCGTGAGAATGATATTATAGTTCTTCAGTTACCTACTCAGTTACAAATTATTAGATCCATTTAATTTCCAATCAAGAATGAAAATGAAGGAAATTATCCATTTTAGTGGTGATGAAACAAAGACACCCACTTTAGTGGCTGTTGAATACAGGATGTTGTACCTTATGATATTTGTTTTTTAATTTCTTTATTGAGTTCTTCATTTTATAATGTATAGCAAACACTGGATGACTTGGTTGTTCAGTTCACATCTTGCCAATAGCCTCAACTTCTTCGAGCCCAGCGCTTCCCAGGGCTGGGATTGCAATCACTCACGTGTTTGTTTGAAGAAACTTGTCGGCTATTCTTTATATGCTCTTGTTATTCAAGTCAACAGTTACTACTTACCTTCTGTTTCAGATATTTATCCTGAGAATGGGGTTTTGGGGTGGCAGCCGACAAACAGGGAGGTGTGTCTCCCTGGAGTTTTTGGGCCAGTGGTGCAGCCCAGGTCCGATTAGGCCCTTTTGGGCTACAACTAATTTGGACTAGTTAGCCATGTACTTAACCGGCCATTTTCTCCCCAAGTTTCCATAACCACTGTCTCTTAGATTCATTTAGTTTTATAGCGCCACTCATACCTGTTTAAGGTGTCAGAACACTTTACATCACACATACATTGCACTGAGACAATCATACGTGTATAAATCAGTGTATATGAAATGTTACATATGACAGAGGCCTACAAGGTGTAGGAGTCACACGCCACCCATACAAGTAGGTGCTATAATTTAAGAGTCTTTGGTCTGAAAAAGTACAAATTCTGAATTTTTTTAATGTAACACCATTGTTAGGGGTTTTCTTTAATAATAAGAATTGATTTCTACCCAAATTAACCCTTTTTGCAACATTAGGATAAGGAAAGACTGGGCACAAAATATTCCTTGCAGATGACAGTTAATAGCTCACTGCTCTATATTAGGATTTTAACTTTTAAACTGCAAGTAACATAAGGATCTCTGAAAAAAGTGATAACCCATTGACCTATTTATATTATATGCACTTTGTGATGTGAATGGGACACTTCTTTGCAGCAGGCATATTAACCTTCTGGGCTATCATGAGGCAAAATATCCACTACCAGGCAAAGCTCCGGGCTGTCTCCAGGAAGAACATTAATCGCCGAAGTTATGGAGACATTTTTATTGATGCTTGAACATGGCTGGGTCAAGGAGCGTGGCATCTGGTGTCTTTAAAACAATAAACATGACGCCCCCACCCCAAGTCAGCTCCCGGTGCGGTGGCACCGATCGCACCGTCCTAGAGCCGGCCCAGCGTTCATGTGCCTGCTGGCAGAGTCAGGGAACATGGATTTACTCATCCCAGTAGCATGAGTGTCACCCGTCTGGCGCTGCAAGCCTCGAGAGGTGTGGTTGTGGCGGTGTGGGCGTTTTCGGCGTTGCTGCCTCGGGTCGCACAAAACCCAGTTCAGGTACTTGAGAGAGGCCGCTTGAGAGCAAAGGGAGCAGCCCCTGGTGCGAGGAAGTACGGTTGAGGGGGCGGGGTGCCACACGGCGTCCCTTCTTCAATTTATGGAGGGAAGGGGGGGTGGGGCCTTTACCTGGCAGCCAAGGATTCTACAGGAAGAACATGGAAAGGAAAAGGAGGTCTTGAGTGACGCAGCCTCCTTGGAAATAAACAGGCAAAGACAGGGAGCACTCCATGAGGACAGCGAGGAGCAGGGGTTGGGGGAGGGTCACGATAATGAAAGCAATAGGGATGTGGGGCGTGAAGCAGCTGCCTTTGAAATAAGCAGGAAAGGCAAAGGGTCATTTCTGAAGGACAGTGAGGAGCAGAGGTGTGGCCTGAGGATCAGGAAACAGGCCAGGGAAAAGGCCTTGGTACGAAGGGAAAGAAGGTAGAGCGTCGGTGGCTCAGGGTTAGGCACTAGGCCACCTAGGGAACGGAAAGATTGGTGTCAGATACAGCAGGGAGGGAGTGGAGGGATATGGGGGGAGCGTGGAGATGGTGGGCAGTGTGGGGGAAATGGTGGGGCTACTGCAAGGGCCCCCATTCTCTCTGGCTGGACAGGGTCACCTGGGGCTTCAGTCCAGAAGAAGGGGGGTGGATACAGGAGAGGCCCCCATAAACAAGGGCACTGGATGTGGGGGGACAATAAGGGAGGGCGGAAGTCACAGAACAGGATCAGAGGGTAGGTCTGCGACTGCACTAGTATCGGCAATGTTGGACTAGAGTGAGGAAGACAAGCATGGAGGAGGGCCTGAGTAGAGGCAAGAAAGAGAAGTCAAGCCTCCAACCAGAGTATACACGTGCCGGAGAGTAGATATAGGCAAGGGTCCAGCACAAAGGGGGGCATTCGGCAGGAGATGGGGCATGGGAAGCTCTATAATCCTGCAATAGGGCAACAGGCAAGCGAGTGGAGGTAGAAGCCGGTCAGTGGAGGATGCTGGCAATGGATACTGGCAGAAGGGAGGGGGCAGTCAGGTTGGGATACTTACTACGGCTTGCGGGACTTTACTTTTGCATTGCAACAGCATCATGTGTGTGCACATGCAGACTCGGGAGAGTCAAAGTAATGGAAAGGTCTAGGGAGGCCAGCCAGATGCCGACCATGGACGGTTACGACACTGCTACATGAAGATCTAGGGTGGCCTCAGCAGTGCACCAACTTGAATGGTTCAATGTGGCCACTGAGTCAACCGGAGAGATGACAGGGCAACAAGAGAGAAGGCGTGGGCCAGGAGGACATACTACTGCCTGCTGGTTTCAAGCTGGAGGTGACAAAAGGTTTATGCATAAAGGGAGAGAAAGTGTGGAGGCACCGGAGCAGGTGGACACGGGGTGCTCGAAAGTGGGAGGGGTCACAACACAGTTGGATTACGACAACAGGAGCCTGGAAGAGGTCTAAATAGTGGTGGATGAGGCCTGGGGGAGGAGGAACATAGGTGGGTATTACATAGTACAAATGGGGGATGAGGGGGTCCCAGTAATGCGCTTGTGCCTAGTCTGTTGCAGGATCGACGGTACAAGGAAGGATACCTTGCACAGGCCGATGTCATTAGAGCCCCTTCACAATGGATTAGCTGGCTGGATTCAGTTTGGAGGCCAACCTTGACGCCGAGTAAGGTCAATGGGGTTCAGGGCTCGGGGTCTTGAGAAGCAAAGTGTCAGTGAGGGTGAGTGCAGGGGGAGATGAGGATAATGGAGAGATATGCCTCAGGTAAGGTTTGTTTGTGAAAGACACAGGGGTGGGCACAGAGACACAGGTGACTGCACAGACGGCGGGAGAGGGTACAACACAAGAAGTAGAGGGACGGATACTGCAAGGGCCAAATGCAGACACGCGGGCCAAGGGAGACTCAGCAAGAAAAGAAGGACGAGAAAGTAGAAGAGCAGGCAAAAACAGGGTGAAGGGGTTGGGGAAAAAGAAAGTAAGGAAATTTAAATTAAGAAATTACCTTATATGGGAGTGACAAAGTCACTGGAAGCTCACCTCATGTTAGCATTCAAAGAGAAAATATGGAAAGGGGAATATGGAGAGATGTTAAAATTGATATACAGAGAAGGACGGGTGAAAGAGGGGTCAAAAGAAGAAGAATTTGAATTGTCAAAATGGCCCAGGGTGCCGACAAAAATAGAAAATTGGACTGCGGCTTTCCTAATTTTCGTGAGTGTATATTGCGAAAAATACCCCAAGGGGTCCCTTTCCTTGTTCAAGTACATGGATGTGATCAGGAGAGCGCAGATCACACACTGGGGTACGATTGGTCAAATTATGATGAGTAATTCAGGACACAGTTAGCATTGAACCCAGATGCCAAATGGGATGAGATTGATATGGGTCTGTATCAGCAGACTACGGGTTCAGTTAACTTAGGGAAGACCACCCTTACTGCAAGGTGTCTCCCATTAGTGTACCAGCCCTTTCAAACCTGACCCAACCTTGGGGGGGTGGGGACTGGGCCCAAAAACCAGGGAGGAGTGCAGGGGTCCTGCTGAGATTTTAACAGAGGTCTCTGCACAAGGGAAAATTGTAGATTCGGACACAAGTGTTCTAAGTGTGCGGGAAGACACCCACTCATACAATGCTCTAAAGAAGTGAATAGTGGTCAGGGACAGCAGTCAGCGCAATGGATCCATCACAACAGCATATACAATGGACAGCAGGGTAATCAGACAGCAGGGAGCAGGGGAGGGCATGGAGCACATGGGAACATGGGCAGAGGCTCATACGCCAATTAAAACACAATGTCTAGACACATGGCTTGTGTACTCCTACGGAAAGGATGCTCATTTGTTAAGCAACGGTTTAAACAAGAGATTCAGATTAGGGTACAAGGGACTAAGGTTCAGCAGATGGGCAGAGAACTTAAGGTCAGCGCAGTTACATAAGCCAGTGGGGCGGAAAAAACTGCTACAAGAAGTACAGGAGGGAAGAATGGCAGGGCCATTCAATACATGTCCAATGACAGATTTGATTATTTCACCCATTGGGGTGGTACCGAAAAAGGAGAAGGGTCAGTTTCCCTTGATACAACACTTGTCTTGGCCGGAAGGGGGTTCTGTCAATGATTTTATCTCAGAGGAAGTAACATCAGTGTCATATTCTTCTGTGGATGTAGCCAGGGCTCCGGTTGGAAAGGTGGGAAAGGGGGCACAGATGGCAAAATGTGACATAAAATAGGCCTTTCATCAGTTACCAGGTACGTACGGACGACTTTTAGCTGTTGGGAATTCAGTTTGAAGGACAGTTTTTTATTGACAAACCGTTGCCCATTGGGTGTTCCATCTCTTGTGCCTTGTTTGAATAGTTTACCTCATTTTTACAGAGTGTTTTTACATGGTGAACAGGCAAAGAAACAGTGAAACACTACCTTGACGAATTCTACCTGGTGGGCCAACCACATTTCGATGGACTGTCCACAGCGGTTGGGAAGGTTTCACACGCTCATGGGTGAAATAGCAGTGTCTCTAGTGGCAGAGAAGACACAAGGTCCAAGTAAGGTGTTGTCATTTCTGGGGGTTGAATTGGATTCAGTGGCAATGGAGGCGCACCACCCGACAGACAAGAAATTGCAGATGAGGATGTTGCTGGATAGCATGTTGGCAAAACCAAAAATGACAGTTAGGGAGGTACAGGTACTGTTAGGACATCTGAACTTTGCATGCAGAGTAGTAAGGACGGGGAGGACATTTTTTTCAGGAGACTTAGCCTGTCGTTAGCGGAGCTCTCACTACCACACCACCATATGCGTGTGTCAGCAGGGACCAAAGAAGATCTATGCATGAGACACAGGTTTTTAGAAGAGCTAAATTCCCTGATGGCCCCAAAGGAATGGGAATGGGATGTACAGATATATTCTGATGCCACAGGGGCCAGCGGTTTTGGGTTGTACTGGCAGGTTAGGTGGTGTGCGAGGAGAGGCAAGGGAGTTGGAAACATGGAGGCAGGAGCATTGCCTTCCTAGAATTTGTTCCTCTAGTGGTAGCTGTCAGGCTTTGGGGCTGGAACTGGAACATTGGAAGGTCATTTTCAGAGTAGACAACATGGCAGTGGTACACGTGGTGAACAAACAGTCAGCCAGGAATGAACAGGTGCTTAAGCTGCTGGGGGTCTTCGTAATGGGTTGTTTGAGACATGTTATAGTGTTTAAGGCCACACACGTGCCAGGGGTGGACAATGACCTAGCGCATGCTTTGTCTCGTTCACAGTAGCCTAGCCGCAGAGGCAGACAAGGGCAAGACGACGGTGCCAGTGGGAATGTGGTCCATAGACAAAAAAGGATGCTGCAGTTGGTGGTAGAATCTCTGGAGGAGTCCACTAGGAACTCATTCAGTCAAGCTTGGCAGGAGTTCTTTAGGTGATGGCACTAGGAGAAGGTCATAGGTTTGGGACATAGAAGAAGATGTTGGGCAATTTATCCTTAAGTTGATTGAGGGGCTATCCAGGATTACTATGGTAGGGAAGTTGTCAGGGATTGCCTTCATGGGCAAGCTGTTTTGAGGTTACGCTCCAATGGGCGGAGAACTGAGCAGACATATGCTAGAAGGATGGGCGAGGGAATCAGGTACCAGGGTACGGGTCAGGAGGACAGTATCAAGGGAACTGCTAGCTAGCATATTAGGACTTCTGCCAGAAATATGCAGAGGGAGGGAGGAGACAGTAGTGTTCTCCACATTGATGTCCAGGATGTTCTTTGGGGCATTTAGGGTGTCGGATCTATTGGGGAGCAAAAGAGTGGCAGGTTTGGGTTGGAAAGAGGTGGGAGTAGGAGAGGGAAGTTAGGTAGTTTAGAGTTGAGACTGAGACAATCTAAGACAGACCAAAGAGGTAAGGAGAAGACAGTGTTGTTGAGTGCTTGCAGGTTTTTGCTCAGTCCAGTGAGGAATTAAGCTGAGCAAAATCAGGGGTTCCAGTCATGGGGCATTTTTTGGTCAAGATAATGGAGAGTTGATGACGCCCGGTCAGTTACTTTGGGTCATGCGAAAGGCGCTGGTAAAGCTAGGGAAAGCCCCAAGAAAATATGGAGCGCTCCTTCAGGATCGGGGTGCCATGGAAGCAGCACAACAAGGTTGGGACAGGGACAGGATAATACAGTTAGGGTGGTGGTCGTCCGACTGCTTTTTTCTGGTATATTCAGTTGGAGACACAAAGGTAATGATGAAAATGTATTTTTTGGTCCCCATATATCTGTCTATTCTGGTGCAGTGGCGGGCCAGAAGCAGCAGAATTGTCAATTTCGATCTTAGAACACTCAGTCGCAGTGCTTAATTTGTAAAAAGTAATGTCAGGGCTCTCGTCAGGAGGCCACTGCAACTTGCACCGCATTTTGCCCCAGTCATGCTGCCAATGATAGTAAAAACACAGCTACTAACCTTTACACTTCTACAAGTGTTACAATTCAGACTATTCCAGGCCTCCAAAGCTATAAGAATGGCTTGGGCGTCAGGCAATAGCCATTTTAATGTATATTGAATTAATAATTCACTGTGATCTTCTTTAATTTAGCACCGGTGTTGACATTTAAGTTCTGGTGCCCAGTTCCGGAAACCACTGACTCAAATTGAACACTGCTTGTTCGCAAAATGGGCCAAAAGGGGCATGGTCTGAACCTCTGGCTCGTCGAACATTTTATTTAAGAACTCTTGGCCCGCCTAAGGTGGGATGCGATGCCGAGAATTGTTGGAATGCCTGAACAAATTGTTGAAGTGTAAAGAGGGACTTAGAAATCAGACGACAGTGGTCCGGTTGTTTCGTCATGTGGACGGAATTTAGTCCAAGGAGGCAATGGAGAATAACGGAGAGGCAAAATATCAACAGAGACATGGGGTTATTCTGTAGGGATGAAGATTTTGGTAGGGTAGAATACCCCAAGTTGAAGTGTGAGGCGGTTGATTTCTTTAGGGGAGAAGGGGTTCATTTGTCTTGCTTCGGGATGGAGCTTTCTTTGATACAGGTGAAGACTGGATGAGACCCTGAACATCAGAAGGTACAATAGGTGTGCCTAAATGGGGGTCAGAAAAGTATGAGAGAAGAGGAAGGACTTTTCTGAGTGTCAGTTAACAGCTACTTTTTACATGGTTGCTAGTTAGGATTAGGATTGTGAACACTTTACACCAGGAGGAAGCAAGAAATGAGAAGGTAAGAAATAAGATACTTAAATAGTTAGATGTTCATAGAAGTAGTTTAAAGGTTACAGAAGTTAAAGGTCAACAGTTAAATACAGAGTAGGAGTTAAACAGTTGCAAGGAAAGGATTATGAGGGGTGGAAATATAAGGGTTGGGGTAGGAAGTGAAAGTAGGTGAACGATTGTATAGTGAGGTTTAGTTTTAGTCAAAGGCCTCGGTTTTACTTTTTGTGATGTGCACCTGTCTTCAATAAAGCATGCCTTTGCACAGTTTGTGATCTGTGCTGTGCCCCTTTGGACCAAATGCTTGTTAAAACCAGCAGATCCAATAAAAATGAGTGTTAGCATCATTTAATGTTGGAATGCTGAACTCTGATGGTTTGCCAAATTTGGGGTTACTTTTATGTAAGGTCAAGTGGAGCAGTAATAGTTTGTTTGTCGTTTTCAAGGAAGTCCCTTGGTGCAATCTGGCCCAACATCTCTGGACAAAATCAGTGCAGCCAGTACTGTTTACCAGGTGGATAGATCTGCGAAGCTCAAAGAACAGAGAACAGATTCCCTGTTTCTACCACCTTGACGCAAGCGATATCAGAACCATGGAATCCTAACAGTGAAGATAAAGCAATAAGATTGAAAAAAAGTAGGGAATCAAAAACTCAGGAGAGTTTGTAGCACAGATAACAGTGGTGAGAACAACTATTTTCAAGTAAATGGTGTGTTCTCATATTTTTCAATATTTTGGGATTCAGCTCTTTTGCAAGGCACCTGTAAACACAGGTCTTTTGAGTTAACCAACTAATATCAAGCTTCACCGATATTTTCCCAGGTGCTCCATATTCATTATTGTGGGTGCCATAGAAGATCAAAACACTAACCACAATTGAAAACAGACTCGTACAGATTCTAACCAAACATTAGCATGAGCAAAATATTGCTGGAAGATGGGTTATAGGGAGGGTAGGTAGGCACCTAACCCCAGCAACAAGGCCACCAACACGGTTCTGGGTCCTAAACAGGGTCTCTATAAATGAGCCCCTTGCTCCTTCCATGGTAGCTGACACCGAGCATAAGGCTTAACTTAACAGACGGGCATGTAAAGCATGTAAAATACCAATACAGTGAATAGGTAAGACACAACACACAATGAAAATCCCACACCAATTTATGAAAATAGGAAATATGTTTATCTTCAAAATGACACCAAAACCATGAACATCCAATGCAGGGAACAGGAGATACGAATTTTTAAAGAATAAACATTTTCTAGTGCTGAGAAACCAATAGCGCCTCTTCTGGACATCGGATCACGCTTGGCGGGTACAAAGTCAAAGTTTGAGGCTGACTGCGATGGAGACCTGCTCAGATATCCCACGCAGTAGGCCTCGGTCAAAAGTTTACCTTTGGACTCAGAAACGTTTCTGGCGCTTTTTCCGCAAAGGGTCCTTGCTGCTATTAACCAGTCTGGATTTGGTGAGAGTTCGCCAGCTTGACTTTCAGGGAGCTCCCGGCCAAACTTTGGAAGTTGGACCTCTGGAGCTCTTCAGTGGGACAAACCTCAAATCCGTGCCAGGTCGTAGTTGAAGGTGTCCGGCTCGGCTCTCGCGGTCGGGTCAGTCACCTCCTGGAGCTTTTTCCCAAACGTTTCCCAAACTTTCCCAAACTTCTGGAGGTCCTTCCAGGAGGCCTAGTAGTGGGTTCCAAGAATCCAAAAACACAAATCCAAGGGTCTGAAATCTCCTATATGGTGCTTTACAGGCCTAGAATTCACTTCCCACAATGCACTTGGTCAACCCCTTACAACTCCACTAGATGGACTCCAGGAGGGGGACCCTGGCTGGAGAAAGGTCAGTTAAGCTCTATTAACCTGTAGCTACAGGGGGTTCACTCCTTACTCCTTGAAGCAAGGCAAAGTCCTCATAGCTGCAGCACCAGATAGTGCAGCAGGCGCAGTCTTCACCAGGCAGGCCCTTGGGTGTAGATCAGGATTCCAGCAGACCAATCATCCTTCTTCTTGTAGCTTCAGGCAGCAGAACTAAGAGGCTCTGTACCCCTCACATATTTATCCAGTGTTCTCTGGCAACAAGCAGGGGAGCACCCCTGTCCAATGAGTTGCAGGGTAACACCCCAAAGCCTGACAACTTCCTCCAAAGTGTGGCATAGCTTTGTCCCATAAAGCACTATTCTCTCAAAATCCCTCATGGCGGAAATTTCAGCAGAGCAGCAAGAGCTAACTAAACCAATCTCAAAATATGGCTTAGTTCCATAAATCTCCCCACTCACATCTTTCAATTCCTTCCTTCATCCTACAATCTGGAAGGGAGAGGGTCAGACCCTGCCTAACAGGCTTGCTTGACCTGTTCTTCCTCTGAAGCTGATGCTTTATGGCCCAACCCCCTGCTCTGGCATTCCGCCACACCCATGGAACACATAGGGGAGACCTTGTGGGTAACCACAATGTAAACAAAAAGGTAGATTATCACTTTTAAAGTGCCTATACCACCAAAGTAGAGTTTTCAGTGAATTTTACTTTTAAACGCAGTGCTGCAACACAAGGCTGCTTTTAAAATAAACTCAGGCTCTCAGAACTGCACACATGCAAGTGCAACAAAGGCTGCTGGCCTCTAAACTGGCTAGACCTATTATATACTAGGGACCTCTAGGTAGTTTTCATCCCTTGGCCCTATTATCTACTAGGGACTTATAGGGTAGGTCATGCCAATTATAAGTGTAACTCAATGTATGTGTTTGTGTTTAATATATCACTGACCTTGGGCCTGACTAGCAGAACCCAGGACACCGTCAGAGTCAGCTACCACCAGTTCCACCATACAGCACGAAAAAATGGGGGTAAACAGCCCAAAAAGGCTGACTTTCTAACACACGTTGTCACTGAAGTGACTACAGGTGCTAGTACTGATTAACAGAGCAAGTAAACAGCAGAACTGCAGAGAGCTGCAATTATTACTTATATATCTACAAATAGAAGCACATAAATCTCAGGAGAAAGCTGAGACACTGTAATATCAGGGGCTTTCGAAAATAACCTTGATTCTAGGCATCACCTGAACCTTTGAGCAAAATCTAGCAATGCTGCACAGGCAGCAGAAACTGTGTTTCCCTGGAACAACAGCATAGCTTGCTAGGCTGACTTTAAACTTAAATGTGTCTTACCTGTGCTGTCTAACACAGCTGATACATGCTTTATGCTGCACCAGGGAAAACAGCCATTAAAAACAAAATGTAATAGTCTTTTGGGAAGATGTTATGGAGCCGGTGACTCTTCACCACTACTAGTGAAGCAAGGCATACCTGCGCCATACCCTAGAAAACAGATGTGAGAAAAAAGCTCTTTGGAGAAACATGGACTTAAAATATATCTGGAGCTTACCTCTTGAATAAATGGGTGGGGACGGCATTCAGTCTCTGCTTCGCTTTGTCCCGTGTGAGCTGTGAACATGTTCTGTACCACAAAAGATACTTTCCTGAATGCCTTTATGACCGAGACTGCTTAACAACCTGGCAAAATAGAAGCAGGGCTGAATTTTCTTTCTAAGACATGGTCTTTGAAGTCCTAAGCAACAAATGCTGTATTTAAATGTGCTGTAGGCAATTTCTTTATCCAATTAAGTTTTCTTTTCTATCAGATTATTCAAACACCATCTCATCCCAAAACAGAAATTCCAGGTTAGATGATCACACATTTCTGGGTTGCCACAGCCTTCTGATCAAAGGTGCCTAGGTCTAAATGTTAAACTTGGTTAGAGCAGAAAGTGGCCCCCAACTATCAGCCTCCTGCCTCTGACATTTCAATATCTGACTTAGATGTGAGGTGTCTCAGCGGGCTGAATCATTGACCCTCCCCCATCCCTTCTTCATGAGTGGTCCATCATGCTGCCATGGTAGCAGGACAACATATAGCATGCCAGGGAGAGAGAAAGGGGTGTGTAGATGGGGGTGTGAGTACAACCATCTTTGAGCCAACCAATGCTTCTCTTCCCTCCCTCCGAATCTAGGAAAACTCTGAAAGTACCCAACTGTCCTGCCACCTTGCAGACAGGTGGGAGGAATCCAAAGAATGCCCTTAGGCTTCGGGAGTGGGATTAAGTGTTGCTGTTAAGAGCCGCCCCAGGATGCACCCATGATCATTAGGGTTGTTTTTGTCATGGCTTCCCATGTTGTCCTGGGTGGAGTTCTTGAATCTTACTCGCAGTACTGCACACTCCAAATAGTGCAGAGATACTCGATGATTCGTCAGGCCAGTGGGAGGCACCATGATTTTGGTCGAAGAAATCCACTCCAAAATACACCCGATGGATTTGCATCCACGATTTGGAATCAGGCATTAGTATAGTGATAGTTCTACTGCTGTGCTGATGTCCACCTCTTCCTACTACAGTATGGCAGCATATTACATGAGGAGCATCAGCTGCCACTCTGTCTTCATACCTCCATATTCTTCTGAAAGGTTTTTAATACAGTGAATCATTACCTGGGCCTCCCTGCTCTCTCCAATCATTTTAAACATGTATATGCATATTCTGGAACAAACAAATCTAATTTGTTGGTCTGCCAATATTATCTGATGTCACTGATACACAACTCATTCTACACTTTGATTAACCAACTGCTGATTTCCAATGCTGTCTGAGCGCTTGCCTGTCCACCAGTCAGCTGTAGGTGGGCAACATTTCTTTAAACCTTAATCTTATTGAGGCTGTAGTCCTGCTCCTATGTCAGGATGCTCTGTAGCATCACTCTTTCTGACCCACTAATATGGGGCTTGATGGGTCACTCTGGCATACCTCAAGAACCTTGTGTTTTCTCAATTATTGTAGCACCTAGAAGACATACAGTCTAGTTATATGGGTCACGGAGCTGCTTGGCAAGAAGAGGAACTGGACTTGAGCTGGACTGCATCTTAATTTTGCTTTAGGCTGAATGTGCAATCAGATTCATGATTTGTTTGTATCAAGTGTCTACATCTACAGTGCGATCACTGTATGTGCATGCAGTTTGTGGTTTCTCTCAGTGGCAAATGTAAGGACAAGCCAGAAACTGCATAGTTAGCATTCCACAGTAAATGTTTAGAACAAATGCCACATAAAGTCGGGAAGTGTCGTAATTGCGGGAATTATGTGAATTGCGCCAGCCTAATTTAAATTTCACCCAGGCCTAGTTCCAGGCTAGAGTTACATGCTAGAAACCTACCCAGAATCCTCCCTCTGTGAGATCATGAATTGAGGTCCGAGGTTTCCACATTTTGACCAGCATAGGTTTCCACATTTTGACCAGCATTCAGAGGACTTAAAACCATTGTTGATGTGAGAGAAGGACTCAGTGGTCAATGGAATGTTGATGAACCTTTAAGGAAAACTTTGAGAACCTTAATGGAAGGTACACTCTTCAGGACTCCAACAAATGAGATGAGCGAGAAGACAGGACTGAATGGGTATGGGACTGAAAGAAATTAACCCATGTGTCAATAAAAAAATCTAAAATCATGAATGCCTAGACAGTGGACTGCATAGCCCTTTACTGCCATTGTGCTACGATTCTGAGGGAAAGTGGAAGTTGCAATTTCGGGTACACCTGCACAGGAAGGAATGCTTTTCATTTCCAGGAAGTTCCCTATCTATTTAGCTGCTAATGGTTATTATTGATCCGTAGAAGGCAAACTCTAAGAACAATATTGAAGATTGCAGGGTTTTTAACGCTGTTGATTAATGACAACTACCCTGACTTGTTCATCGGAAGTATTGCTACGACCATATCTCTGTAGGATGGACAACCATGTGATAATAAGTGACAGGTTTTTCCAAGGTGAGTGTAATTGGAACCCGTCACGCTGTAGAACGGCATTTAGTACTAAACAATGTTAGCAAGAGAGAACAATAACATTACGTCTTTTAGGAGTAAACACTTTATTATCCACAAGCAGAGCTGGCTTTATGGTGGTGCGACCGGTGCGGCCCCACTGGCGGCTGACCAGGAAGGGGGCGGTGATCTCGGGGGTGGGGGCGCTGGGCCCGATTTACAGAAGTAATCTGAGACAAAATCCTAAACTTTCTACTTTTGGTATTCACAAAAGGCATTTAGTAGTAGTAAAGTTAGGATTTTGCAAAAATCGCAATTTAAGTAATCTCTAAATTGCGATTACTTAAATTGCCATTGCATTTAAGGAATCGCAAATTGAGATTCCTTAAATGCAATGCATTAAAGTAAAAAAACTAGTGATTTCGCTAATAGGGGGAGCAAATTACCATGAATTAGAACTTCATGGTAATTTGCAAAAACTTTGAAAAATGCACTAAAGTGCATTTTTCAAAGTTCCATTTTACACACACACATGCTCTTGGGGCATGTGTGTGTGCAAGATGTACTCATATGCAGATTTCAGGGGTGCAGCAGGGTGTCCTTTTGACACCCTGGCACCCTTGAAATTGCATTCACAATTTGCGATTCTCTAATTGAGAATCGCAAATTGAGAATGTCTCCCCATTCATTCCTAAGGGCCTCTAGGCCCATAGGAATGAATGGGGAGGAATTCCTTAATTGCGACTCGCAATTTGCGATTCGCAATTAAGGAATGTTTAGAAATCGCAATATTTTAAGCAATTTCTACATGCATAGCCTTTTGCTATTCCTTATTAGAGAATCCTTATTTTTCGCTAATAAGGAATCACAAATGGCATTGTTGATGCATGTGCCAGTTAATCTCCCCGTGCCTACCAAAAAAATGAATGTATCCTTGTGTAACGTAACTGGTGCTCATGTAAAGCACTCCAATACCTTTGGGTCGAGTTCGCGCTATACAAATCTGCAAAACAAAATGGAAGAGGGGACGCCAAAAAAGATTTTCGCAACAGGCGCCACCAGCGCTAAAGCCGGCCCAGTCCACAGGCAAAGATCAGCTATCCTTTCTAATTGATTTTTCTGACGATGAATCTGCAGAGATTGAAGATATATGCACATAGTTCAGTTATATAGAATTTAAATAGAATGTTTTACACAGTGCTTAATTTGAACACTAGGTTGTGGGGAGGGGGCACTTGTACTCATTTTTGGGGACAGAATTTATTTTTGTTCATCAGACTCTCACCCAGAGTAAGAAAGAGAACAATACAAATATCGTGAAAGAAAGAAGAAGAGAAAGAAGTAAAAACTATGACAAAGGGATGAAAGCAGGGATGAACCTGCATGAGTAAGATAGAGAGGTAGAGAGTGTCTTGTGGTGGATTAAAGAGGCACAAGGTGGAATCAAGACCATGCAACCTTGGTATTCAGCCCCCCACCTTCAATGGCTCAAGCCGTGGGCTTGTGAGCAAAACGTAGAGCCCTGTAACTTATTGTTTTACAAATTAAGCACTGGCTTTACTCATAAATTGAGTGGAGTCAGTTATTTCCCGAACTGACTACGTGATTACACAGCATGCATAAGGGAAAGTTCTGTATATTTCCTGCTGTAGCGCATAAATATTGGATAGAGAGGACGCAATTGCTGTTTCAATATAACATTTAATGAGGTGTCATGAATAATTATTCTGAATTTATGTGTCTTCTGGTCATGTGACTATTTTTTCGTATCTCCCCTATTAGATTTGGGTGTCTCTAGTTGGCAGAGGTAGGTACCTTTGACCAAATAGGGACCCTTACGTCTAGTCAGGGTAAGGGGGTACACTCCTAAAATAACCCCTGCTCACCCCCTTGGTAGTTTGGCACGAGCAGACAGGCTTATCTCAGAGGCAGTGTGTAAAGCATTTGTGAACACATACAGTAACCCAGTGACAACACTACAGATGGACACCACACAAGTTGTAATATAAAAATAAGTATTTTTATATAGACTTAACACAAGACCAAAAACGTCAAAAATCCGCAATACTGTACTTTAAAAATGGTAGGATTAGCTTAGTTCTCTTAAGTTGTAAAATGCAACACTTTGAGTTCAATGTACCTTAGGATGCGTAACGCTATACAACGAAAGTGTTGCAGGGAAGGTGATGCGTCTGTTCCTTACACGCAAGAACGGTGATGCGTCGGGTCCCTACTGATGCATAGGGGATGCGTCGGTTCTTCTCTGTGAGGGGAGGTGATGCGTTGGTTTCTTACTGCACTTTTGTGGCGATGCGACCTGCAACACCATGATGCGATGAAGATCCGGTGCGATGAACAAAAATGGCGTCTTCTCCTTGATGCGACACAATGCGTGCACGCGTGATGCGGCAGCTTCTGATGCAACGTTGATCCTCTTCTCCGGGGATGCGAGGTGCTTTGACAACGATGCGACAACTGGAGCGGCGACACGCTTTCCCAATGATGCGACGACAGCGGCTGCAGCAGCGACACACTTCTCTGATGATGCAGCGGCATCTGGTGCGACGTCGATCCTCTTCTCCGGCGATGTGAGGCGCTTTCGCGTTGTGAAGCAACTGCGACAGTTCGGCGACACGCTTCTTCTTCATGCGTTGCGCTTCCAGCTCCTTGCGACACGCAGTCCCTCAGAAAGCCTAACACAACTGCAGGCACTTCCAAAGAACTCTTGGGGAGCTAGTGGGTGAAGTCTGTTGTCCCTGAGACTTCAGCAGGAGGCAAGCTCTCTCTCAAGCCCTTGGAGATACTTCACAAGTTGAATGAAAGTAGCACAAAGTCCTTTCTCCTCTCTTTGGCAGTCAGGCAACCACTGCAGGCCGATCCCTCACGCTTAGGGATAGTCTCTCCTCAGTCTCTGTGGTTCCTCTCCTCAGCAAAGGTTTCTTCTTGTTTCCCAAAATTGATTTAAAGTTCTGGGGTCTGGGTACCCCTTTTTATACACAGTTTCTCTTTGTTCTCTGAAGGCAGAGAGGCCTTTGCCTAGTCCAAACCAGTCCTGGTCAGTCCTGGAGCACTCTGTTTACATGACTCCTTCCTTCCTTTCATAGTGCAGACCAGGGACGTCAGACGCACCACAGGAGGTGGAGCCAGCATTGTGGAGGGAAGGCACAGCCCTATTCAGGTCCCAGGTGCACTCATCTACATGCAGATCTCTCTATTCAGCCCTGTGCTGACTCACCCTGTCTCCTGGAATACCCAGCCCCTGTCACTCAAACTCCAGACAAGGAATACACAACCTAGCAGAGGCAGGCTTGGATGGTTAGATAAACAAAAATACCTACTTTCTATAAGTGGTATTCTCAAACACAGAATGTTAAAACCAACTTCACTAAAAGATGCATTTTATCATTCTGAGTTCAGGCCTACTAAACTCGAATTTCTACCTAGTTCCCTGAGTCAGTTAGGATCATAAGATATAATAATCAAACTGCCCATTCTTGCCTATGGGGAACAGGTAGCCTTGCAATAGTGAAAAACGGAAATGGCTGTAATTCACTATTAGGACATGCCACACACACCAGGGCATGTCCTGCCTTATACCTGCAATGCACCCTGCCCCTGGGCCTACCATTACCAGCAAAAACACATGAGGCAACAGAAAAAAAAATGGAAGGGAGACCCACGCCAAGGTGCCAGGTCTAACATTTCCAATAAGAGATTGCCTAGTCCTCAGAAGACCAATAGAGTGCGAGACCCTCTCCTGTTGTCCACTTATTACACTGGCAGACTGGATAAACGGTGGATGATTGGTGGGGGGGATCCCTGTTTTTGAGGGGCCGCATAGTGACCAGCAGAGGCCAGCAGCAGGGCAGAGGCAGGTCCAGTACAGGCTGGGCAGCTGGGAAGATGCAGGACAGGTCTCAGGAGCTTATTATGTCCCAATAGCTCAGAACAGGAGGCTAGTCAGCTAAATCCTGAAGCCGCAGGGCAGTCTTCCTTGCACCAGGGCAATCCTTCCAGCAGCAGGGCAGAAGAACTGTCCTTCTTCTGAGTCTTCCACAGGTCCAGAAGTGATCTGAAGAGTGGGTCTGAGGGTCCCATTCTTATACCTGGTGCTACCTTTGAAGTGGGAGAAACTTCTGGAACCCCCTCCACAGAGGTGTGTGGAATTTCCTGCCTCTTTCTCCTGCCTGCCGTCACAATAGGCTAGTGTGAAGTTCCTAACGTGTGAGCTGAGGCCCTGCCTTTGAAGTGAAGGTGTGACAGATGACAGCTCTGCCTTGGAAGGCCCATCCTGCCAACACCCAGGCCTTCTATTGTGAGACTGTCAGGGAGGAATATACAAAGGCCAACTGTGAACTACACCTAGTCATCTAACCCAGGTATACAGGCTCCAGGCACCAAGTAGTTAGGACAAGGAAATTAGGGGTGGGCGGAACACGCGGAATTGCACGCCACAAATTCCACAGAGTTACATCAAAACTCCACGAGAATCTGCTACATTAATTTTGTAAAATTGTCAGGAAGTTTTGTCAAGATTGTTTTTGCTTCCGAACACTCAGGTCTAGAGAAAGCTCCATTTGATTCAGTCAATTCAAGAGAAATGCAAACTTTGTGTACCGTGAGTTCCAAACTGAGCTGCTGTTTTCTATCAAATCCTCTTGGTGGTGAGCAGCTATAGAGGCAGCAGTATGTTTCCAAATGTCTACAAAGCAAAACCCACCTTCAAGTTTACAAACTGGTGTTTGGCTCCCTTGAGAGTCATGTCTCCCTTAGCTGAATGTGAAAGCACCAACTATTCTACCAGAGTTCAAAATAAACCATTCACAAGGGAAATATTGTGTGTTGCTTAATGCATATTCCATCACAAACCAACTGCTTCAATGAACATTCATCTCAATTGCGTCTAGTATAAATAGCTCCATGACTCAATGTACGTCTCTGTTATCTCACAAATTGAGTGTTACATCTTTTCATGGTACAACATTTAAGCCAGTACCATCTTATACCATTTAAATTGGCCTTTTCAACTCATCAAAAGGATGCAGAAATGTCTGCTGTATGTTTCCGGGACTCAGTCAGTGGCTAACACACTCTTGAAGGAACCTTGGGGCATATTTACAAGGCGGCGATAGAAAGTTATCGCCGCTTTTACAGCCGTTTTCAGCCGAAAAGCAGCGATAATTTTGTCGCCTAATTAGCAAGGTCCCGCTAACGCGTGAAACCTTGCATTAGCGCCCAAATTCTTAATGCCCAGCTTTGCATCTCTAATGAGATGCAAAGTGGGCATTCCTGACCTGACATGACAGGAGAAATGTCGCTAAGCCTGCTTCAGGACTGACTTAGCCATGATATCCTATGGAAGGTGGATATCATGGCTGAGTTTGTGAGTCCCTATCAACAAGCTAACGCCACATTGCGTAATCGCACGTTAGGCAGTTAGCGCTAGGATTTTTAATGCTTTTGAGATAAGCATTGCTAATAGCACGCTATCTCAGCGATAAAAATCCACGCTAGCCGTTGATAATTATCCTAGCGCTAAGTGCGCTTAGCGATAATTATCGCCGGCTGTTGCTGATATGCCCCTCTTTTTTTCACATTGGTGCAGAAGAGTAGGAGGCCTGCATCACCTTTGGCTTGCAGCAGTAGTATCAAGTTTACTCCAAAACCTGTATCAGCAAATTGAATGTCAGTGATGCAGCACTATATCACATCATGGGTCCAAGTGACCAGCGGGCGGCCATCTAACATATTCCTGTTGAATACAATCTCACTCCATTAGACTTTAGAAACCCAATCATGTCAGTTGTTGCGCGCCATGAGGTCAAGTCTAGCAGCCATCTTAGAAGAAGGTAGTACACAACCATAGAAAGTAAGGGGCATATTATCAAGCCAGGCGTTACAATTATCGCCGCTTTAGCGGCAGAAAACTGCTGCTAAAGCGGCCATAATGGGCTTGATAATATGCCCTTGGGAATTCCCATAGAAGCCCATGTTGACACCAGAACATAGACTTCTATTGGAATTCTCTAGAGCATATTATCAAGCCCATTATCGCCGCTTTTTCCTGCCGCTAAAGCAGCGATAATTGTAACGCCGTTTCTTGATAATATGCCCCTAAGTGAGCAAGGCATGGGGTAAAGATGTCAGGAGCCAGGCAGCGAATGTAGTATCCTCCGGTAAAAAGAATAATTTGCCCACTAGGCCCGTAAACATCCTGGAGGAGCTTTGTGCACTGCCAGCTCTCCTCACTTGTGGGGGGACATAAAACATCCCTGCTTCAACAACTATGGACATTGTCACAGCTTATTTCAAGGTTCTAGCTGTCAGAAGTGGCCGCAAGATGACATTTTCGTGTTTAACAACATGCTGTAATAAAGATATACCTGATTGGCAAATACACTGCGTCCTTGCATGTTTTTCACCAGCATAAGCAATTCAGGAATACATTATGTGCTAAATGAATGTGGATAAAAGCATCCTCTTCATACTTTTGCTACCTAATTGCCTGCAGTGAGGGTATGAATCCACCTGGCAGCTGCTTTAATCAAAGGAAGTCACGGTTTCCCATTTTACTACGTTTTGCATTTCTAAACATAACCAGCCCCGGGCTTTCCGCCATTAATCACCGAGCCAAATCCATGCATCAGCAAAAGCTCAGGTGCAACTGGAGCCTCATTAATGGGACTGGGCCTTCCCTTGTTAATGTGCATGAAAGATACAAGCACTGCATGAAACAAAACTTCACCAGCATTACATACAATCGGTATTTCAAATCATTACCAAAATACAACGTTCTGACAATGTAAATTAAAAGCTGTCAGTAATATTTTAGCGACGTTTATTTTCATCGGCTCATAGGAATCCAGTGGCAAGTTAAAGGATGAATACATGTAATGTTATTAGGCACTGAAAGTCAGTCTTATGACCCTGATGGCCTAAAAGAAGAAGCTCCCAACCAGGACGAGAGTGAGCACCAGTCATACTCAGTCCAGGCTCTGTTGCACCCTGTCATTCAACAGGCATCCAGATTTCTAGGACAAACAAATGCTCAATCAGGTCACACTGATGCTGGCTGAAAGCAATCCCACAAATGGATGGCTGGCGCCACAAGGAATGCAATGGTTTCCATACAACAGAATTGCATCTGAGCTGTTAAAATAGTGCAGGAAATTTCTGGCGCGTGCATAGTGTTCTGATGAAAGGGTGATTGTCAATCCTTATTCTTGCCAGAATTGAGTTTCAGGTCTTTGCTGTCTCAACAGAGGAAGAGCTGGAGCCAGTGCAAGATTAAGTAACGGGAGTGTTTGCCAAGAGCAGGGAGCACATTAGCGACTATGGAACAGATTTACAAAGCAAATTTTCTGTCGCAAATGGCCCGATTCGCAGAATGGGGTAATTTACAAATGAGAAATGCTTTATTCCGTGTGCCGAGCCCTATTTCTGATTCAGTAACCTATTACAGACTCACGAATAGGGTTTGCGATTCGGTATTAGGAAGGGGCATGCTTAGGGCATCCCTTCCTAATACCAACTCACAGTGGTATGTGTGAATGTTTGGCGACTGAAATGAGGTCGCAAAACATTCTCAGTTTACCACCAACCCTGAGTTGGTGGCAACCCATTTCACAAAGTGCAAGCGGTCGCCAAGGGACCCTTGCCCTTTGTGAATGTTGGTAAAACATTTTGTAAGAGCAGGCAGTGGTCCTACGGACCACTGCCTACTATTGAAAAGTTAAAAGAAAACTTTTCATTTTTATTTTTGAAACGCATCAACAGGCTACATTTTAAAGAAAAATTGCTTTATTAAAAATCAACCACAGACATGGTGTACATGGTGGTCTGCTGACCCCAGCAGGCCACCATCCATGTGATTTTAACGATTCCCAATGGGTCGCAAACCGAGACCTACCTCATGAAAATTAATAAGGTAGGTCTTTTTGCGACCCACTGGGAATCCCAAAATGTGCCAAAGACACATTGGTACATGGGTGTTTGTGATTACCAAAGAACGAATCACAAAAATTCGCTATTGGTAATTGCAGAGCAAAACCTATGTATATCTGGCCCTAGGACCATGCTTTTTCACATTAAATCAACAGGTTTGCTTTGTCAGGGCTTGTTCTTCTACTTGAATTTGCAGGAAGTTTATGTGTCACGTTGACACTTTGGGGGAGATTAATAATTTGGCAGACAGTCGTTTGGCAGTCAGGGTGACGGAATAATTTACTCTGATACATTGACTGTACCTCTGCTTTCCAAATTATGAAATGACCAGCCAACCAGCAGTTATGTCTTAAAACATTCAACGCTTTTTTTACAGTTTGATGGAGCCATTCGGCAAATTCCATGAAAGCCCTCTAGGAGTATTTTTCACTCCCCCTTACCACCAGGGTTTTCCTGGTAGTGACGGGCAGAGAAACCTGACCTCTTATTCCGACCATCTAAACCAGGTGGGCGGAATTAGAGGTCAAACTCGGACGACCCTTACTCCATCGGGTTGCTGGAGCAGTTTAATCACGGTGGAGGCAGGGTAGTCTCCACCGTTAAATCAAAGTCTACCGGCATTTAAATCGGGTGTGCGAATCACAGTCTTGGCGGTATAGATAGCCCGTCATGGTTGCGGCGGACCGCATTGCCACCATTGTTATTTATATGTGGTAATCCTCACCTCTTTGTGGATGGTTGCACAACTGATGGCCCCTCAAATCTCCTCTCCTGACATTAGTGGGTAATAAATCAATACTTTCAGACTCGTAATTCCCACTGCTTTTAATCTTACTCCTATCTCTGCCAGCCAGGACACACTGAGGCAGCTAAACAATCTTACCTAAGTGCCACATATTTTCATCTGACAGTTGTAAAATCTGGCTCTCAGCACTGGGTACACATATGGGTTCTGAGGATTTTGACAAACCATATCTCACCACTAACAATTCAAACATGCACCCAATTACCCACATTGAATTTCACCTTTTTGATGTTCCTGTCACCCTCATTCCCTGCATTTAACTTGTCTTTCAGCGAAAACTGACTGAGTCCTCTTCCTGCCTTAACCCCTTCACACTTCTAACATTCATGGCTGTTTGAGATTAACCAACGCCACTGATTCCCTAATTTTTGCAAATGTAATTTTGTCAGCTCAACGTTGAGGTGGCGAGTGGTAGGCCCATCACCAGGTCCTTGGCCATTTCTCGCATCGCAGGACAGCGCAGCTACTGATTGCTGGCTCGACCGACCCGACGCAGCATAATGTAGAGCCTGACATCGCAGCACTGCAGCGCTACCACACCAAGAACAAAAGGTACGACTCACATCTGGATGCACCTGGTCCTTGAACAGACCGATCCTTCATCACAGTCATCCTGAACTTTTGACTTTGACCAAAAGTGACCAGATAACCGCAGTAGGCGCTTCGCAACTTTTTGACACTACTTTCACCTTATAAATTCAAAAGATCATGAATCCAATTCCATTGATTGGATATTTGTTGTTTTGGGGTCATTGTATTTATCAAAATATCCTCAACTGTTCTAGGTTGGTTTGGGATTGTTCTTGTGTTGTTTTTTCACTTTATTACTGCTTGAGTATTGCATAGATACGTAATTGTCTGTAAGTTAAGCCTAACTGCTTTGTGCCAAGATACTAAAAGTTTATTTAAGGATTTTTGTGCTTCACCCTGACAAGGACTGTGATTATTATTTGAGGTAGGGTCTCACCCTCCTCAACTAATACTCCAATTTCTTATAAATTCTATCCCAGACACATACCTACTGAAATGCTCTTCAGTATTTGTCTTCTGAGTTAGATTTACCATATCCCACACCACGCTTGGAGCAACACTGCTTAGATACCACCATTATTGTTTAAAATCTCAAAAGGACTAAACACAGAAGCATCTGGGATAGCTTATTCCATTGTAGAAAATTCTCCCACACACTTCTCACCCCACAAAAAAACTTCAATAAAGTACTCGTGTGTACAGTTTTGTCTGCAAATATATTAAGCATAATATTAGATTTAACAGAGAAAGGTCTTCCGCTGATTTTTATCTTTTAGTTTCAGGGCTCCTTCTCTACCATTTATCAGTCTTTTCTTAAGAGCTACTCCTTCTTGCTAATGCAATGATCTAATTAATTTACAGAGAATACCTATGATTTTCTTTCATGACAATCAGTCTACGCTCCTCCGCCATACTGCACTATACTATTGTTTTTCCACATATAACAGGTCAATCACACTTTTGTTTTGTTTTCAGAACATTTGTGCATGATCTATTGGAACACAATTAAAGCAAATATCAACCAAAATGCCTCTGTTTGTACCTGTAGGCACCTTCTGGTATAATAAAAGCAGTTAGAGGCCTAGAATCTTCATGGAGTGCCACCTGGCTGCATACCGAACTGAGATGTAGCAAGGTCCAGTGCAGTGAAAACAGTGGCACCATTGATTAAAGAAAGCATCTCCCCAATATTGGGACGACGGTCAAGATCCATCCAAACTCTTAGGTCTACACTTCATCTAATTTTGTCATCTGGATTATGTGATGCCATCACAGGCAAAATATTCTTTCTCCTTTATTATGTCATCTTTGCAAAACATGTTCAGTTCCTCCTTTAGGGTATTCCTATTAGACACAGGTACATTTCCTACTTTGTCCACCATGGCTACAGCCCTTCCTTCAGAATAATTTTTGTGTGCAAATGCTTTTAGAAGATCCAGAGATGGCAAATAGACTTCGGAATTTTGTTGCCCATTGTTCAACTGGTTTCTCATCTTGAACTTCTGAAATCAAATCACTATAACTTAACATCCGGTCTTAGTGGTTTGCGTCCACCGACAACATGAGCTAACTTTCTTGAGGTTAACCCAACAAACATGGCCCCTCCTAAGCAAGGTAAAATTTGGACTGAATCCCTTTTGCTTTAAAGTCCATAGTGGATTGAAAATAACCTTTCAATCAACTTATTGCCACACTCCCTAAGTCCCATGTCAGGAGCATTCAGCCTTATACCAATATACCCTGGTAAATAATCATTCTCTATAAGTGTGTATCTGGCACAAGAATGGAGCATCATTGGCATTTTTGTTTCCTTATTTTTATTGTACAAGATGGAGCATCCTTCTGAGAGTCACACAATGTATATAATGCTAAAATGATCTCTTTGGGCTCATTTTTATTTCTGGTAATTTCCCTTATTAAACTACCTGAAGCTGCTACCTCCAAAGTGCCACTGGACCATTTGCTTTTGCACACCCTAACAAGATAGCCTTTGTTCTTAAGCTGCATTTTTGTACAATAGCTTGACACATTTATTAGTTGCCATATGCTCAGCTACGCCACCTTTAAAACAAATGGTACCCAATATATTTAGGCTGCTGTCTGAATATCCTGTCCTATTGTCATTCAGTTGAGAACTGATCTGTCCCCTGGTCACTGACGTTGTTGCCTAACAAACTGGATATCAGCAGGATCCCTACCGCCTGCAGGCCTTTCTTTCATGCCCGATGCAGTGTCTACGAACTGGTGTACAACAGCAATGTCCTAATCTAAAATAATATCATCAATTAATAATAAATGTTCTTACAATTTGGAATTGTTAGTTCTATGCACTAGCTGATCACACAGTATTTTATCTTGAAACATTTAATAATTATATTTTATTGCTAAAGTTACCAGTGTTGACACATAGGAATCAAGAGACGTATTAGGTGTTTGCCCTCTCCCTAGGAACATGTGCCTAGCAACCACCTCAATAATCTTCTTTTCAGAACTTAAATCTAGCTGTTTTATTTCTGTTTGCTGTTCCATATTAGTTAGGCTCATATTCTTCATCATCTGAGGACAAAAGCGATTGATGCATTAAGATCTTCCTTCCTTCAGCACCCAAGCAATACTTCAGCATTGCAACTTTTCATTTTTCAGTAAAGATGTCTCAACATAGGCTTCAAAACCCTCTATCCACTGCTCTCATATGAGAATAGAGTCACCAGTTGTCTACAAAATGCTGCATTTTCTCAAATCCATTCCATCCTGGAATTATAATAGATGTTATCCTTCTCCACTGACAGTTAGATATTGAGTCTATGCAGTAAATGGTTAGATTTTGAGCCTATGCTGTAAATGGTTTGGAGTTAAGTATCAGTGCGTCTATACAATAATCTGTATGCAATATCAAATGCAGCACAATTTCCTTTCTTTTTCTGTCTTTTACAATCCTGTTGGTTTATGTATCACTGGAACATATATGGAGTACAAGTTTTTCTCTGACAGCATAACCTTCGTTTTATTTAACTATTTGAAGCATTCACCAGATAAAACACCCAGTTGTGCATTCCAAATGTTGGTGAAGGAAATTATGAGATGTTGAATTGATGTGTGTATGAATGATAACTGCTTCTAGGAAATCTGCTTGGTGTATAGTGGTAAAGATTGTTAATCCTTTTTCAGATTGGCACTCTGCAACAGGATCCCGTGCCTGACTTTGGGTACTCTCAACGTCCCTCAAAATGGCTGCCTAGTGCATACCGATACGATGACGCGTTGGACATCCGCAAGTCATGGTCAGACACAGGTCTACACCAGGCATCAAAGTGCAGAGCAGAGGCCTCACCATGGTGGCAGTGGCCGCAATGTTCCACTTCTAATTGTCGATTGAACCCCTGTGCCCAACACCTTTGACACTCTCAGTGCATCTGTACACAACTATAATGACCGCTCCTGTGATTGTTTTCAGTTCCTCAGATCACAGCAGATGGGTCCTCAACACTGCTGGTGAGCGCGCTGCACCACGTCCTTCAATAGGATCCACCCCAGCAACAATCACTAGATGGCGTGTCTCCTTTCACCACCACTTCGGCTGTCAGTGAAAAATATCACGCTCTTCGGAATGGAGGTAATATAATTTATTCCAATACTAAAATAGGAGTCAGCTACGAGAGGGGACCCAGAGCATCTGCCTGGAGTGGAAGGTCTGAATTCAGTCATAACAGCCCATGGCGGACTTTACACACATGAACCGCATGTAACCTTTCCTAATCTTAACCTTTGCCAGAAATGGGTCTTGAGAGAGCCAGATTAACTGGATTGTTAGACAACCTGATGCAGTGGTAATGGTGCAGGACATGTGGTCATTGACTTTTATGAGAGATACTGAAGTCAGTTTTTTCCCTCCAAGATACTACAGGTCTTTGATGCACAGGTGATCTTAATGGTCGGGGGGGTGGAGCATTGTGCAAAAACTACCGAGAAATCTGAAGAAAAAAACTGCAGACTTTTGCACCCCACTGGAGACCCTTAAATTGGAAACAGGGGTTATTTCAGGCTAGACTGCAATCAGTGATGGAAGTACTTTGTAATTCCTAGAATGTGATCAGACCCTGGTAGACCGCTTCTCGGCAGGCTCTAGTTTATGGGGCAGAACCACACCTTAGAGAAGCATGGTGCCTGGGCCAAAACTAGTTGGCTGCAATAAAGTATATTGCTTTCTCTAAAACCAAAGTGCAATTTTGAAGAAGGGAAATGAAAGTAGAGAACAACGAGAGAGCTAGGGAAGCGTAAGGTGCGTCCGTATCCCCTGTAAATATGTCAGTTTTATCAATGTTGGACGAACCCAAAGATGTTTGATACGATCACTGTCAGACAGTGCTTGGGAACCCACTAGGTAAGTTAAAAGACCCCTCACACACCAACCTAGTTGGTGTCATGCTTCATCATTGGGGTCCCAACCGGGTGGCCGAATGCCCCCCGGTTGTGCTACAACACCTGACTATAGAGGAGCTGGTGTGGTGCAAGAGTGTGATGTCGTGAAGGTTTAAAAATATCTCTGAGATTCCTTGCCGTAGGAAGTTTATTGCTGGCGGCTCAGGATATACTAAAAACAAGATATGTGATGCAACTACGAAAGAAATTATTTTCTAATAGTTGTTAGTGTTGTAGGTCTACATGTTTCAGCCCTCATGGAGATGTATGGAGCTTTCGTCAGGACCAGTGAGTGGAGTGAGTGGCAAAGTGAAGGGTGCCACGTGATAAGTGAAAAAATTAAAAAGGTTGATTACCTACACACTCGCTAAGGTGTGTGGACCCGGTGTCTGCGAACTTGCGGACACCGCAGCGGAAAATGACACTATGGCTGAGTGAGTACGCTGGAAATGGTGCACTTTGGAAATTAATTTGTTCACTCTGAGATGGCGGGTCGTTAACAATCCTTGAGAGAGAAAAAAAATACTTTTCACTTCTGAATTCACCAGAGTCAGGAAATAGACTACAAGGCCCACAAAGGCAAAAAATAACAAAGATGGAAAAGAGAAAAGAGAATGCATCTGTGAATGAAAGCTACCCAAGATTTTGGTACCTCCATGATCTAAAGTTCAGATTCTCAAAAAGGTCCTGAAAGCTACAATGCTGTGTTATAAATTAACAGAATCTGTCCCGTCAGGCAAGAGATAGGAAAGTGATGGCAAATATGTCCTGTGTCTCTTAAGGAGAGGCACCTGTCGGCTACATAATATATTTAGTAATAAACCTAGAAACTGACTTATGGCATGGTAACGAGTTTGGCGGTCTTGGAGCGGGCAGCCATGCCAGCACCCCACTCCAAGCCCGCCAAACCCATATGCAGACTGCCTGCCGTATTCCGAGTTGAATCCGGGGGGGGGTGGAGGTCCTGCGGCAGTGCATTTCAAAGACTTGTATGTGAGCCTTAGAAAAACATCAACGTGGGACCGCCACAACGCGTTCCAGCACAGCATGGACTGTGCAGTCCATGCTGTGCTGGAACTGGTGGTGCATACAGACAGGGGAGCACACCATGTGCCTCCCTACATGCATCCCGTGCACCGAGGCACCAGGGGGCCCTGTAGGGTTCACCACCATGAAATCTGTGGCGGTGAGGAAACTCGTAATATTCTGGACTGTGCTGCAGTGGCACCACCAAGAATATTGTGGGCCTCAGATAATGGCAATACCGTCAGGTATCACGGATCCCTGCCGGTAGCCGCAGTCTTATGGCGGTCCTACCGCCCAACTCGTAATGTGGAAATTGGACCACTGGTGGGCGGTAGCCGAACCACCACTGCGGGTTTGGCGGTCCATCCGACCTCCAAACTAATAATCAGCCTCTAAATACGTCAACACTGTCATGGTGAGTAGCACTTTCTCCTGCATGACCTCTGGATTTTCCCACAATGCCGAGCGTCATGGAAGACTTCAACAAATCAGGATAACTTTAGGTAGAGCACAGTCTTCCAGTACAATTTTTGCAATTAAAAATATACTTAATTGCTGCACCTCTCAATGAATTATTTTTATAAAATAATTCCTAAACTTGTATAAAAATGGTGGCAATTGAGATAACGGGCGGGGTGATTTGCTGTGTCCGAGTCTATGAAATAAAGGGCGCTCCATGCAATACAGAATCACTTAGACAGAGCTAACCTCCTCCTGGGCAAACCAATTTCACGCCAGGTTTAGACATTTTACATCATGGTTTTTGAACGTTTATACCTATGGCCCATTCAGACTGGTAGCCACAGGGCCCAGAGATCGGTTTTCAAATGTATGAAGCTCTGTACTTAAAAGTAATCTTTGTTCTCACCAGTGCACCATTCCCTCTCTGTATCGCAGTGCATAAACTTAAAGAGAGTCCTGGTTCCACCTTCCTGCCGATTCTTGCTGCACGGAAAAGGTGGCGAGGCACTGATAGACAAAGAAAGCGAACAGGAATAGAAGAGATCTGGCCCCCGCTCTCATGGATGGAGATGCAGATGAGGCAGAGTCTTGGCCTGGCGCTGATTCCCTCAGCACAGATCAGAGGGGAGCCGGCAGGACAGCGGCAGGAAGCTTGCAGCCCAGCTACCCTTGGACCATCTCCTCTGTGGATCAATGAAGGGCATCCGCTTCCTTGCCTGTCAATATGGAGCCTTTCACGAGCGCAGCATTTACTGGAAATAAAAATGATGCTTCAAAAAGGTATAAAAATGGCAGATGAAAAACTCCGGGGAGAGCCATTCCTTTGTTAAGATGGGAGGAGGGAGGCCATTGAATTGCGGCTGTGCCTAGGAGGCCATATGTCTGGGCGGAGATAAAAATGTCCTTATTTTTTACAGTTTGGTACCCCTTTAAGGTTAGACACCACTTACATATCATAAAACATACTACACACGCACACAAGTAAAATGTAAGGCCACAGAGCTGCGGAATCTGGATCAGAAGGTGTTTTCATGTAAAATATGGAAAGGTTTCTAAGAGAGCAGGCTGGTGTTCCAGAGAACCCGCGCTTGCGCCCCTCAGAGCCAGCAGAGTTCAGATGCACACTGGGAGATATTCAGCACAGACAGGTTACAATCTGCCAAGTGTTGACACTTGACCTCACCAGTGGGTGACCTCTCATACTTATGGAGCTCCACCTTTGGAAATAACAATCACATAATACAAGAGTCTGTTGAATCTATGTTCATCCCCGGGGGGGGGGGGGGGGGATAACAGCTGCTTATTGTTAGCCAGCTTAGTGGCATTCCTTTTATCGACCTCAGAAGAATGAAAGACTGAGTGGGTCCACGTTATTCGATCCTGCAGTCATGTCGTGAGAATCACGTCCCTGGGGGGGGGGGGATACAGATGTCCACAGAGGCCCGAGATCACCCACCAATGAGAGGGCACCTCTGCCAGTACTGTTTCACTGTGGCTCACACAGGTTTGCAATGTGTGCACTGAGAATGACGGTATCGTGGGAATTGCACATTTTTCTGAATTAGGAGTTTGCATTTCCAAACCCAGTGAATTTGCGCCTATTATGCATGGATATTTCTTCTGATAGTAACTTACATACGTCACTCAGCTAAAAAGTAAGCAGTTCACTCGCCGGCAGAGCGATGAGGAGACCTTTTTCTGATATGCAAAAAGTGACGTATGATTGGATAAAGTTATCTGCAGCTAGAGTGACCACTAATCAAGCTATTTAACCGTCTTAAGAAATACATTCAAATTTTCTCGCTTAAAGAAATAAGAGGGATTGACAAAATACAAAACATATCAACCATGCTCAAATTTAAGGCCACACAAGAAAAATATATTTTAATTGAAATAAACTATTTCAGGATCAGCACACAAACGGTGGCGTTGTCACCGGTGTCTTTCTGAGCACCTTGTGCAAAGCACAGCGTGAATTACAAGGCGGATTCTCCCTTTAGGGAGCACAAGCAAGCCGTTACCACTGCTTCTCGTTTAGGGGGAATCTCTTGAAACAGGGCCCTTTTAAATCCCAGGCCCTTTAAAAGCCTGTGACAGTTATGCCCTAGTTAGAAGCACACAAGAATACCCCTGGAAGACTTGGCAATGGCACAATGAGTGTGCCTTTCTACATCTCCATATGACACTGGGGAGGAGAGATGCGGGAAAGGTACAGGGGAACAGGCGGAATAAAGAATAGGAAGGACGTAAAGACATAAAAAAAACAAGGGTATTTGGAGTGAAAGGGCCCAATTCACAGAACTAACTTAAGACAAAATCCTAAACTCACTACCATTTTGGTATTCACAGAAGGCACTTACTCACTTCGGTATTCACAGAAGTTAGGAGTCCTAACTTTAGGACTCCTAAATGCCTTCTGTGAATACGGAAAGTCTTAAAATTAGGATTTTTCTCAGTTTAGTAGTAGTAAAGTTAGGACTCCTAACTTTAGGACTCCTAAATGCCTTCTGTGAATACCGAGAGTCTTACAATTAGGATTTTTCTCAGTTTAGGAGTAGTAAAGTTAGGAGTTCTAACTTTACTACTCCTAAACTGAGAAAAATCCTAACTTTAAGACTTTCGGTATTCACAGAAGGCATTTAGGAGTCCTAAAGTTAGGACTTCTAACTTCTGTGAATACCGAAATGAGTAAGTGCCTTCTGTGAATACCAAAATGAGTAAGTGCCTTCTGTGAATACCAAAATGGTAGTAAGTTTAGGATTTTGTCTTAAGTTAGTTCTGTGAATCAGGCCCAAAGAGAGGGCAGTGGCAGAAAAGAAGCATCAGCAAAGATGGGGGTGGGGCTCAAGACTGTGGAGGGGCCTGTGATAGGGCAGAGGAACCAGAGGCAGAACAGAACCGTACCTTTAATAACCTAGGGCCAGTGTAGTTCAGTGTTGCATATGTCACTCACTGTCACTAAGAAGAGAGAATATTACCAATAAAGACAGCTATGCCTCCCTATACACTGCACACTAATCCCCCTCTTCCTTTCTTCGCATTCCCTTTTCTTAATTTGAAAAATAACAATCAAATGAGTGCAGCGGCCTAAAGTTTTTGTTAGGAGTCACTCGCTGTTTGGCAAATTTGCCAAATACCCGCAGTGTCTAGCCTCGATTCCACCTCATGCTTTTTTCCATCACCCTGCACTTCTTCTATCTTATCTCACCCTGGCAGGTCCTTTTCAACTCCGGTTACTCCCTTTGACTCCCTCCTCCTTTCTACCTGTTCTCCCTTTTCTTGACCTCGGTCAAAGTCTGATGGTGAAAATTAATTCCTAGTCCCCAATAATGGATGCGAGTGATTACCAAAGGCAACCATCATCACACGTTATCACTGTTCACTAGCTGCCTAAAATCACAGGGTTCTGAAGTTAGGAGCCGGGCTTCATAAATCTAAAAAAGAAGTCAATGGTTCAGCTCAGTGCAGCTTTCATTTCCATCTGACAAATTAAGAGGGTAGCAGCTATGTATCACAACCACACTGCTAAACCTTGTGGATACTACACAACACGTTTGTACTGTATTGAAGAATTAGAGTAGTGCTCACTACGCTTATCATGGCAAGCTTTAGGGTGGTGTGACCGGTGCAGCCGCACCAGGCGCTGACTTTGGTGGGTGGTGCTGTGTTTACAAATAACTTTTGGTTTAAAAGCACCAGAACTTCCTTGCCCGTCAGTTTTCAGGCAACAATAAAAATGTCAATGTAACTCTGGTGATTCATTTTCCTACTGGCGAGAGGTCAGAATTCTGTCTAGTGGCAGTTTTGCGGCCTCATAAAGTAGCACTGAGGGTTAATGTGCCTGCGGCAAAGAGCATGTAAATGCAGATCACAGAACGGAGCGTGGGTGAACTATGAACTATGAGTAGCAAATGAAATGTATGCCAGAGAGAAGCTATGGGGAGACGAGGTGCACTGTTGGAGAGTGGTAGTGAGGGAATTCATGAAGAAGGAGGTCGTGGGGGGGTATGCCCAAAAAAGATTTTCGCACCGGACGTCACCAGCTCTGAAGGCAGCCCTGCCCTTATGTGGGAACTAAAGCTCTTACCCCACAGACAGCGCAAGGTATCCCATGTAGGGTGTCTGGTTGGAAGAGGTGTATTTTTTGTTTGAGCCTAAATGGGAAGTGGTTTCAAGTCATGCATGATGGCTACCGAGGTGCGGTTATCTATCATACGTCGCAGTGCATTATGGGTGACGGTATGCGAGAAAGAGAGAGAGATGCTCAAATTATATTATTATTTAGTACCTGTAATGAGCTATGAATGAACCCTGCAGAGACTGAGAACCAGAAAGGAATACATTATTCAAGAGCCAAATCTATGATAATGGTGCAGTTTTGTCTCTCCTTCCAAATGCCGTAAGAAAGGCTTTGCAAAGGTGAGAGCTCAGTGGGGTGGATGAACGCTCGGCGGGGCGGCACTCCCCTAACACAGCTTCTTGTATTATGCTTTTTAAAGATGCCGGGTTCCTGGAGCCATAAACGTGCGTAAAAGGTCAGCCTCCCGCTGCATCCCTCGCTTGAATTTCCTTCGGCGCTCCTTTGAAAGATGTTCCTTTCACTCCGGTGCATCCGTTGGCGAACGCCTGTTGCCCTGGACCTCGCCGGAGTGCCGTGCCCCGCAGTCACATGCGCCTTCCATCAACAGAAAGCCCCCTCCCTGCATCTGGACCATCTGCACGACAGCATCCCTCTGAGTTTATACAGACTGACAGTTCGGCTGAGCACCATGAAAAGCTAATCATTGTACTGTGGGCAGGGGCCAACTTCAGGACCCCACCGAACCCATCACGGCTTACAATTGCGTGATGTGACGGGTACCTGAACTGAATGAGAGCTGAGGAAAGAGAGTGCATGAAAATGACAGATTCCTGGAGACGCCTCCATGCTTGAAGCATCGACAACTCACTCATCACACACAGTCTGGTTCTTCGGAGGCCCCATAGTTACTAGAAGGCTGCGTGAAAATATGCAGCACTGTGTTTGCTGGAACAGGAAAAATATTGCACTGCACATATCGACAAAGATTTGTGCACAGAGGGAGTCATGGTCACACTCACGCTAAAGGGCATTTTAACGGGATGCTGAGCACTCGCGCTGCAGGGGGCCCCCTCAGCACAGTGCTCTGGCCGGAGCCCCTCTACGTACCTTGCAGGGGGCCCCTCAAGTTTCCTTACGTCAGTCGTCAGCGCCGCCACAGAGGCAAGACAGTGGTGCCTTTTGTGAGATTTGTACCAAGTTGCATCCTGCAGTATTCAATTCAATGTGAGGGCCACTGTCCAAAGGTAAGCCAGGTACAATGTGTCATTTCACAGAAATGCAAAGGAACATGATGTGATGACTCCGCTTGTTCCCTGTTGGCATCATTTGGCCAAAAAATTTATCGCAAAGCCAGACCTCTTCAAGGCATTCATAACAGTGGGCCAAAGCAGTTTAAATGTTGAGCTCATCAAATTTAGGCGCAAAACATCTTTTGCATGTGAAAGTTGCATGTCTGCCAAGTCTCCCAGGTCCATGTGTGATGTCCTGCTCCAATCCAGGGTTTTTGCCTTTGAATTCTGGGACGTAGACTGATGCATAATGGAATAGACAAGAGCACCAGCCCAAGAATTCAAAGGAAAAACTTGGACTGGAGCATGGCTGAAGTTGATCAGCACTGACGTTTGCACCACTTTGTGTCACAGAGTGCCAGTTGGAACTGTGCAAATCCCCCCATCAAAAGCAGGGGTAAGTAGGTACCTACCACTGGTAATAAGGCCACAATCACAATATAAGGCCCAGTCAAGGTCTCAATAAATTATTCCCTTGCTAAACACTTGGTAGCTGGCTGCGAGCAGGCAGGCTTAACATAGGAGACAGGTGTGTAAAGCATTTAAAAACACCAATACATTAAATAAGTAAGACACAAGACACAGTAAAAATCCAACACCAATTTATAAAAATAGGAAATATTTTCATGATGAAAATGAAACCAAAATGAAAAACATCCAATGTAGGAAACCAGAGATGTGAATTTTTAAAGAATAAATGCTTTCTAGTGCCTGAAAGCCAAAAGCACCACTTTGGGACATCGGTTCAGATACAGTTAGCGTTAGGGCCCAGTCAAGTTTTTGCCTTCTAACGTAGTCACTTTTTTGGAGCTTTTTCTTTCGACGTCGAGCAAGGCTCCTCATCAGGCCATCTTTGGGTTCGACAATAGCTGCTTGGCTCAGCGCAATGCCTCAGGCAACCCCTGGAAGTCTCAACAATGAAGAAAAGCTCAGGAGCTTCAGCGGGGCAAACCTGAATCTGAGGCCGAGTCGGTGTTCGACACTGCCGGCTTGACTCTCGACGATAGGTCAGCCAACTTATGGAGCTTTTTGACAAAAAATTCTCCAAATCTTCTCAAACCTCTGGATCTTCTTCCAGAAGGTCCTTCTGTGGTTCCAAAGTGTCTACAACATAAATCCAAGGTTCCAGAACCTCTGACTTGCTCCTTGGGATGTTGGGACGATGTCTTCCACAATATACCAGGCCAAATCCTTTAAAGTCCAGCTGAAGGTGGTCAGCTGGCCTCTTCTTGCTGGAGATGATGCAGGTGGAGCACTTTTAACCTGTTGCTTTCAGGGAGTCCACTCCTTCCCTGTTCAAAGCAAGGCAAAGTCCTTAGGGCTGTAGTTCCATAGTGTGCAGCAGGTGCAGTCAATCAGACTGAAATCCTCTTGGTGCAGGCCAGGGTTTAAGCAGGGCAGTTCATTCTTCATCAGGTAGTTTCAGTCAGGGATCTGAGTTGCTGGCCAGCTCTCTCCTATTTATCCTGTTTCGGAGTGACAAACAAGGGGGGGAGGGGCGCCCCGGACCAATGGGGTAAAGGGTGTCACTCAGAAGTATGACACCTTACTCCAAAGTGTGGCATATTCTTGTCCCAGAAAGCAATGCTCTTTTAAAATCCAAAATGGAGAAACTCTCTCCTGGAGGTTAAGATCTGGCCAAGCTACCCACTGGTGTGGCTACGTTTCCCTAACACCTCCTTTCCAGCCCCTCTGCTAATTCAATTACTAAAGCTCTTGTCTAGCTGGGGGTGCAGGATGTAGGCGTGAGCCTGTGATCTGTTCTGTCATTCCCTTTTAAAGACACTTTTTGGCTACTCCACCCCCACCCTGCCTTTTTCTCTGCAGCTGCAGATCTCCTCCCACCAGATGTCCTTTATCTCCATGCAGCCCACTTTACACCTCATCAGAGCATTTTTACTCATCCTGTCAATGGCTGGCCAATCAGGAGAGGTTGAGGAAGGCTAGATTTTGGTTCATCAGAAAAGCAAATGTTGTAACTTCTATTCTGTAACGGTTATAATAAATCTAAACAGTGGCAAGTTGTTAGATTTATCATCACTATTCTTTTAAGTCTTTGAATTAAATTTTTAGCTGACTACTGTCAATAGTTATACTTTACTAACGTATTTCAATGTTAGCCTATGGAGTCAATGTGCTACAGTGGAGAAAAACGAAATTGGCAGTTTTTCCATTAAGAGTCCATATATAAAACATATTTTCAAATGTCCCTGCTTGTAGTTACAAGGTACCCTGCAACTGGGGCACTCAGGAGAGACCTTAGATGGGACTTATATGTAAAACTAAGGTCGTTTAAGACTTTGGAAGTACCTTTAATTCCAAAGTCTTAATTAGATTTTAAAAGCTGTCTTCAAAGCAGGTCTGTCTTTCAATTGACAGCAGGTGACACAGCAGTGCACACTTCAGTACATTAGATCTACAGGGCCTCTCAACCTACACGCACTACCTTATACTAGGGGCTCACAGGTATGTTGTCATACCAATTGTAATTACACCTAATTACCATGTACCATTCACACAGAGCACTGGCCCTGGGTCTGGTTAGCAGAGCCCAGGGCACAATTAGAGCAAGTTACCTCCAGTATCAGTCAAAAAATAGGGGTGATCAGGGCAAAAACAATGACTTTTTTGGCAAATATTATTTCAGAAGCAGTAATATTTTAAATATATATCTGCCCTAAAATTATTGAGATACGACTTACGATATGAATTGTAACCTGTGAGTTTGCACATTTTGTTCCCTGCAAAACAGACAAGAGTTTGCATGCGCAGGTTCTACACATCTCCTAAGGACCTCAAGCTTCTAAATTCTGAAAACTCCAATGCACCACCTAGATCCTTATGCGTCACCTATATCTAACACAAATTCAGTGCACGGAGCTCTGAAAATTGCTCTAAATCTTCAGCTCCGGTTCTACACAGCACCAGAGCTATAGTCTTGGCTCTACTAAACTCCTGCTGTTATCATTATTCTCAAAGTTAAAACTCATTCGGATGAACCTCACTGTGAGATCAATTAGGTAATTCTGTGAGTTTCTGCACCCAGTGCAGACATCTGTGTAATTGTATGATCACAAGTTCAACTCACGGGGAATAACCTGCCGCCTTGCTTCCTGTCAAGACTGATAACAGTAACTCCTTTGGAAACTTTCTTTGATGCTTTTCTCCAAGCAAGTCACATCACTGTTGTGGTGCAACTTTTAAAAAGCAATCTAATTTATTTTTAGGGGCTCATATGTTGGATTCCTAGGAGCTCAATTTGCAAACATTGTTTTAAAGTCAGAATCCAACTTTTAGTAGGTTTTTACCTCATGTGGCATAGAATTCTGGCATTTTTGGGGCACATGTGGAGACCTCCAAATGTTATAGATTTCTATGAGTACTTCTGCGCCACCACACTCACACAGGTGGATTTTCCAAAAAAACAGACGATCCCCATCAGGAGGTACAACAGAAAGCTGCCTTTGCACCTTTAGCTTCTTTTTCTCAACAAGGAAAAGAAATTGCATTTCTTGTAGAATAAACCCCTATTCCCGATTCCTCTTTAAAAATCAAAGTATTGAGTTTCCTTTCCCAAGGCACTCTTCCTCCCCCATTTTGCAGGAGTGGTTTCCACAAATGTCCAGGGTTCAGAAACACCATGGAAAACCTTTGTGAATACCCACAAAGGTACAAGTTAGTGCATGTTAACAAGAGCTCGTGTGTGTTCCACTCATCTTAACTCTCATTTTCTCCCCTTTAACCTTCGGCCAGTGCAGATTTACTCATGCAAAAGGTACACACCACTAAGGTTCTGATAACGCGTTGAATGGATTTACGTGTGGGCATATGGGAGTGCAGCAGAATCTCTGATTCTGTAAGGCATCTCCACACGTAAATCTAGGGATTATGAGTGATGTCCCACAGAATAGGGAATAACATGCGGATCCAGGAATTACAGATCCAATTCCTCATGATTTGCTATATTTAGATGAAAATATCAAGCCCAAATCCAGGTGGTATATGAGTGCAGTGAAGGGCGTAACACAGGCCCCTGCGGCACAAGCGGGGGCCCCTCCTTCAAAGGCCACCCAAACCTTCAGCAGGGCCCCCATTTAGCCCAAGGCCAATGTATATATGTGAGATATGGGATACTCGGGTGCCCATTCTGTGGGGGGGCATCATTTTGTGTTACGCCACTGGTGTAGTGGGGCTATTTCCAGGGCTGTAGTGAGGGTCATAAGAGGCGGGGGCACAGATTGTGTGCTCTTTCTGTTGCGTATTAAGTGGGTGCTGCACAAGACTTTGGGTCCAGTGTCTCGAGCATGAGATTACCGCGTCTCACATGTTCAGACATGGCGGCCTGAAGCGGTATCTACTCCCCAGGAATACCACTCCTCTGCACTTGCAACTAAGTGAATGGACTTCGCAATTCTGCCTCTTAGTACCTTTTATCAGAAGACAATTGTTACATTGAGGAGTTGCACGCGTCAATCGATCACAGCAAACATCATTGTATTCTGAAAAATGCTAAGAAGGAGTATATGAAACCGTTACCCCCACCGAGCCCCTCCCCCCTCTTCCCCCCCCCCCCCGCCCTTTCAGAAACATCTCAGGAAAAAATGCAAGTTTTAAAACTACATCAGTTTTCATAGATTAGCTAATATATCTATAAATCATGGACCCAAAAATGAAGAGCGTTAGATTCTATACGCTAAGCAATGCCATGTACATCGAGTAAGCAGCTTAGAAGTGTTGTTTGGCCTTGGAAGGTGGATGACTGCACAGTGTTTGCAATAATTAAGACAATGTTAAATGTACCTGAAGGAAAAGGTTAAATAATATTTCTGCACAAGAGCAATTAAGCATGATTTGAACACCAATCCTGATTGCAATATTCAATGACATTTCTTCCCAATTCCCTCCAAAAAAGTTTACATGATGAAACGAAAACGCCCAAATTACCACAAAAAAATGGGAAGCCGAAACCACATACTACATTTATCCTACAAGAGGGGCCTTCTAAATCATATAAAATAACAAAATGTATGAAGAAATTAAATATAAGACTAAGAAAACTGCTTGGAAACTGCAAATACAGAAGTACTGCTGCTCTGCCGCTCGAATCCAATTCGCTCAAGAAACTAACAATCCCGGCGCATCGCAGTTTAAACTAACAAGTGCAGTCTGTCCCTGACCCCCGGCTGCCACAATGCGACTTCACACAACTCCGCCAGCCGCAGGGAGATTTATGGACTGCATTGAGTAAAATGCCAATCCTGTAGCTCTGACCTTGTGACCTGCAGCACTTACCATTTCTAACCGCAGTGGCGACGTGAGTTCATGTTGTCATTTGCATAATAGAGTGCGCTTGACATTTGGAGCGCACGCACTTTCAAAATAGATGCTGATATCTAGAATCCCGCGACTCAGTCCGTAAATATCCGTTATTATCCATAAAGCTGAAGGATGCAACCTTCAGCGTAGCCTTTGATTATGTCCAACAGGCAGCACTTTGTTGTAATTGTATAGGAGGGGGGCAGCAAATGCACTCTCCCTGCTCAGACACGAGACATGGTATGACCCCGCTACTGCACGTGGCAGTTAGAGGCACGTGATAAGTACAGAAGAAGGTGGTTTTAACACAATACATCGTCTTCGAGAATAAAAAAATGGTGTCTGGGCTACCTACCGCATGTGCCCTAGTTTTTAGGTCTGGCTTGAAAACAGCTTTAGTTGGCTTACCTGCGGGGCAGTGGGGTGGGGGAGGGTCAGGGTGGGGGGTAGTAAACTCCGGCATACGGCCGAACGGAGGTAAGTACATGAATAAATAAATACAACGAATTACGTTGCACACGCTGCAACGCTGCCAACAAGCAATCCAGAATCAAAAGATGGAAGGAAACGTCAGGTATGTACCCCGATTTCTTCACAAACCCATTGCATCTCTTTTCTTCCCCCCACTCCTCCAGTAATGCTACCACCTGTCCCCCTTGGTAACCCTTTCCCTCCCTCGGGCCTAGCAGAACCACCCAAACCTCCTTCCTTCCTATGACTTCACACATTCTCTCTTTCCGCCCCACCGCCTCGCTCCTCACCTTTCTCCCCCTAATGTTGTCTTTAATTCCTATCCTTCTTGCAACGTCAACAAAGACAACTCTCCTTTCACCTTTGATGCACCAACGCCCGCTCTCAACCACCATCTTTCCCCACCTCTGAACCCTGTACCCCAACGCCCCTCTCGTACCCCCACCTCTCCCTGCCTTCCACCGCCAATTGCACCTCCTCCTGTTTCCATCAAGCCACTTAACATGCCATGCTCTACCCTACTCTCTCTGGAAAATAAACTAGGTTCTCTCATCATCTCCATCTCCCAACTTGAAGTTACCATTTCACCTTTAAGCTCCAAGATTTCCACCTTTCCATACACCTCAATTCCTTTGGAGAACACTCACCTTCCCACTGAGGTTCTGGACTTTTAAGAGTCCAGAGGTGTCAGGGAAACAACACCCAAAGACCCCTGAGTTCCTCCTGTCTCGGTGCACAAATAAACAGAGACACGGGCTTCTCGATGGTGGCGTCAAAGACCAAGGTTTATTTACTGCAGGGACACAGAAGTCATAGGAACCACACAGAGGCAGAATCTACGAGACTGTTCAAATTGCATTAAGTGGGTTGTTCTTTAAATACACGAAAAATGTCTTTAGGCAACATTACACGAATATTTCTCATGCCCAACCCGGTATCCCAAACAAACAGTAAATAGACATCAAACAATAATTAGTCGTAGGATTTCGGTATTCGATCAGATTCCCCTGACAGTTTTCCATTCTTTGTCCGAACCTCCCCATCATAAAAATCGTAACCTCCCCATTGTAAAAGCCCAGAAGGAGAGGAGCAGAGCCAGGTGCAAAGGATTGAAAAGTAGGATAAGAGGTGTTTATGGATCATAAACGGGCATGGCTACCGTCTTCGGCCTTTCAGTCAGAACAACGGACACGAGAACCAGTATAGCAGGACTGGCCTCAGGCAGGGGAGGCAGCTTGATTCTGCCTAGTCAGCCTTTCTCGGGGCTCGAGCTTACGTGTCCTTAACAAGGTGACTCTGCCGGGGTCATCGCCCGTTCATTGACTATGTGAGGGCAAGAAACAAAATGGATGCCGTAACTAAAATGGATGCCATGACTTTACAACAGCATGCCCTATTTCTCAGTGAATTCATGCTAGTTGCGTAGCGAAAACACTGTTATGCATATAATGGATCATTTGCGGTTCATTGGTACCAAAATCGTGTCAGTACTACGATACCGATTTCACGGGTTCGGATCGCTACAGAACCTCAGACCGTCCTTTTGCCCTTACATAGGCAATAACTCACTCTATGTCAGAATCCATTTCTATGTTCATCAGGTCACTGATATGTTGTTGAAGCATTACTCTATCCCGTGGCGTATCTCTAAAAACAGGTGGTCTTCTTACGCATGTTGAAATGCAGAGGTTACATAAGGCAGGACCACACTGAACAATGAGACAGCACGAAAATAAAAATACCAACGCAACACCAGTGACTATTAGAACCTTCCATCCCCACGCAGACAACAGGCTCCAGAACCATCCCATTAATGACCAGTCACCTTCCTCTACATGAATAGAGTCAGAGATCTTATGTAACTTAGAGATGGCCTTGTACACCGTTGGCGCATTATCTGGGATAAAAACACAGCAACTCGATTGGATCATCTTACACACTCCACCTCGATCTGCAAGTAACACATCAACAACCATACGGTTCTGTAACGTCATGAGGCGATCCGCTTGAAGCTCAGCTGTCAGGTTACTAAGGGCACCCGCAGTTTCGGTGATGGTGGATTCAACTACCCGTGTTAGTTGACATAAGTTTCTACTGTTGGCCATAGGCCCCCAGAACGGAAGGAAACCTTTGAAGAAGTCTCCTGCTTCTTGGCCAGCAGTATCTTCCTTACTGAAAACACCTCTCACAACTCTAGTTTTGTGATAGTCCGGTGCAGCAGTGTATGTCGGAGGTAACAGTTGAGCGATATAACATGATCCTGAGAAGTCAGCAGGCAACCATGTGTATGCTCTGTCTTGGCAAACAAAATAGGTACCCTTAGCAGCTAAGAATACAGGGGAAGACTGTGACGGGAAAACATATGTTTCGATACAGTCACTCTTCCCTAGTCGAGCTTTCGGATTCCTCCCATTTCCTTGCAAACAGACCTGACCTTGGTGGGGTACGACCCAGATCGGAGTCGAGCTTTTACGTTTGTTCTCACCCAGAGTAATGCCATATTCCGTAACATTCCAACCCATGTAAACTCGCAATTCATCCTTGGGAATGAACGGAGTGTTATTGACATCTCTAACCATGTCAGTGATTCCTTTTACCAAGGCTCTATTAGCAGAGTTATAACGAGTGGAACGCGGAGGTCGTGGAGGATAGGTCTCTAGGGCATAAGCGAACATGGTCTGAAATGCCCAGAATGATCCATTATAACTAAAGGGCAGGACCAGGTAAGGGATGCCCTTGTCCATGGTATGTGGTATCAAGCCACACACCCAGCAGTTTGTTGTGTTAACCACTAGTTGATGTTGGTGCAAGAGCTGAATGAAAGTGTTATTTATAAACTCAGAGCGTCGAGCTTGCTCGTGGGCAGGAAAAGGATGGAAAAAATGGAGAGAAACAACAGTCGGAGAAACAGGAACATGGGGAGATACTGTAGATGTAACAGGTGTAAAGATCAACTGAATACCAAAAATAATTCCGCCTACCAAAGTTATCAAAACAATTAGAAGTGTCAGAGTACATTGCATTAGAAAACATTTACTATGTAATATGTCATATAGCTTTGTCTTGTGCACATTTATGACATTAACCCGTCGCAGTTCAGGAAGCTCCAGCTTCTACAACCGTTCGCAACGGATGGTTTGTACCTGTTAAAAACTTGCCTCTGTTTACCCTGGGAGTTCCCAAGATAGACAGAAGAAATCGACCATATGTCTGATTCCCTGCAAATTAAAACAAGGCACACGTTACGACCCTACGGTAACCCAGATGGCAAGGTGAGAGAAACAATAAAAAACAAAAAGATAAAAATTTTGAGCAAACTTCCTGACTGAATGGAATGCAGTAAGATCAAAACAGTTTTCAAACAGAAAGGTAATTATGCAATGTCATTAGTTTATAACATGAGAACGTAGATTATATCTGTACTTTCCGGGTCTTGTCTGATCTTGAAATAGCTGGTCTACAGGTGCGGAAATGTTCGACTTCACAGGTGGCAAATGTTCACTTTGTACAATACTCGGTCCAAGATTCAAAGGAGCGGTTCCTGCTGAGGTGTCAAAGTTCTGTGTTTCAGTTCGTGGGTGGTCCGTTATATACTCTGCATCACTGAAAGGGATGTGCCTAGGAACAGGTTCTGTCTCGGATACACCAAATCCCTGTCTAACCCAATTGTCATAGGGGAGTGGGAGAGGGACACGCTTCGTATGGCTAGCGTGCACCCAATTTTTCCTTCCAGCTAGGCGTACAGCAGTTCTTGTTGTGAGGAGTACCTGGAACGGACCCACGAATCTTGGCTGGAGGTTCCGAGTACGTTCGAAATTCCGAACTACAACTTGGTCGCCTGGTTTCAACGTGTGGCCTGGACTCTCTGGCAGTTTAGGCAAGGATTCGAATACCTGTTGATGAATAAGGCTTAATTTAGCAGTCAGATCATAAAGATAATCAATCAACATTGGGTATTCAATCTGTTTGAATTCCTTTGGCCTAGGGACTCCCCAAACATTAGCAGGACGACCGAACACAATCTCATATGGGCTAAGCCCTACTCGAGAGTGTACAGTCGCTCTGGTGGACAGTAGAGCTAAAGGCAGTGCGTCTGGCCAAGAGAGACCAGTGGAAGCTTGAATTTTAGCAAGTTTCAGCTTCAGGGTGCCATTGTACCCTTCAACCAAACCCGCTGACTGTGGGTGATTCGCAATGTGGAATTTCTGGGTAATACCCAGACCCGCACACACACTCTTCATAACTTTCCCTACAAACTCACTTGCATTGTCCGACCAAACAATTCGTGGCATACCATACCTGGGGAAATACTCTTTGAGGAGGATTTTGGCAGTGGACATAGCAGTGTTATCCTTTAACGGATATGCCTCAATCCATCTTGAAAAGGCACAGACTACCACTAGGACGTATTTAAGATTGTTACACCTATCCATGTGGATATAATCCAACTGAATCACTTCAAAGGGACAAGAAGGGGGAGCAAAATGACCAGTTGGGGTTGGGGTTCCCTTGCCAGGATTATGCATCAGGCATATCATGCAATTTTTCACCACTCTTTCCGCACACTTAGTGATTCCATCGTTCTTCCATACTGGAGCTAACATTTTACAGATCCCTTTCGAACTGATGTGCGCCGCTCCATGCACCATCGTGACTACCGCAAGTACATACGCATCAGGTAACATCCAACGTTGCTGCTCAGACAAATCAACCCAACATCCACTTGAATCCATTTTACCCGTTTTTTCCTTCCATTCATTCTTCTCATTTTCAGTTGCTTCATTCTGGATTGCCTTCACACTTTCAATCGTATTCTCACACATCCCTGATTCAGCAATCCATCTTGCAGACGTTGCAACATACATTCGGCTCGTCATGTTCTTGGCCGTCTCTTTGGCGACCTCATCAGCAAACGCATTCCCACGGCCAACATCATCCGTAATCTTCCGATGTGCACTGCACTTCACAATCGCAACTTCATTCGGTAGGGTCAGGGATTCCAATAGATCACTGACTAACTGTCCATGTTGGATCTTAGTCCCATGGGACGTGAGAAAACCTCTTTCTCTCCAGAGACGTCCAAAGCTATGTGATACGCCAAAGGCGTATTGGCTGTCAGTAAACACATTCACTCTCTTTCCCTCAGCTAAAACACACGCTCTTGTTAGTGCAATTAATTCTGCAGCTTGGGCAGAATTCTGACTTACTCTTGCAGTCTCAACAATCGTACTCAAAGTCGTAACTGCATACGCGGCCGTCACATCACCATTCTGTAATTTAAAACATGACCCATCGACATATAAGGTGCCGTCTGGATCTAGTAATGGAGTATCTTTCAAGTCAATCCTACCTTTTGTCTCTTCCTCAGTTCTGAAACAACAGTCATGGGGCTCTGAATCACTCGACTCCTGAGTAGTCGGCAACAGCGTTGCTGGATTCAATATGTTGCATCGCTTGATCTGAATGTGACTTGCCAAAAGCGTCAGCTCGTAGCCTGATAGTCTAGCACTGGTGAGGTGCTGAGTTTTCGTTCGATTCATGAGTGTATCCACAGCATGTGGAACCATGACTACTAACATGTTGTTCATGACAAGTCCAGCAGACTGTCGAATAGACACTGCAGCTGCTGCTGTAGCTCTCAAACAACTTGGCAATGCTCTGGCTACCGGATCTAATGTGGATGAGAAATATGCACAAGGCCGCTGTTTGTCACCAAATTGTTGCGTTAAAACACTCAAAGCACAACCTTCTCTTTCATGGACATATAGTGTAAACGGCTTACTGTAGTCAGGAGTACCCAACACAGGAGCTGAACACAGCGCATCACGTAAGTCGGAGAAACTTTGTTGACATTCATCAGACCATGGCAAAGGCCTCGGAACACCTTTTCCAGTCAGGGCTACCAATGGTTTTGCCATGAGAGAAAAATTTGGGATCCATTGCCTGCAGTATGACGTAATACCCAAAAACGCACGCACTTCTCTCTGTGTACTTGGTACAGTCATCTGCGAGATTGCTTTAATTCTCTCTGGGGTCAACCTTCTTCCCTCCTTTGACAAAAGATGACCTAAGTAGGTCACTTCTTGGAAACAATATTGCAGTTTAGAAGGTGACACCTTGTGATGTAAGTCTGACAAATGACGTAATAGAGAAATTGTAGCTGCTTTGCAAGTTTCCTTGTCATCAGCGGCTAGTAAAAGATCGTCTACGTATTGGATCAGAGCAACACCAGGAGGAAGTACAAGAGCATCTAATTGACTCTTCAATGCTTGACTGTAAATTGAAGGGCTCTCACAATAACCTTGTGGAGCGCGCTTGAATCTGAAACTGCGACCTCCTAAGGAGAAACCAAAAATGTCTCTACTTTCCTCGGCTATGGGAATGCTGAAAAATGCATTTTTCAAGTCGATAACTGTAAACCATGAGGCTGAGGCAGGAATCAACGTCAATAATGCAGTGATATCTGGGACCACAGGAAACTGTGGAATCACTATTTTATTAACTTCTCTGAGGTCAATCACAAATCTGTAGATTGGAGGTTTGGAAGGGTCAGTACGTTTCAAAATCGGCAGAACAGGACTATTTCAGACATTTCCTCTAGTTTCCTCAATCACATCTTTCTGTATTAAGTCTTTCACAATCAGTAAGAGTGCACGTTCACCTTCATTCGAAATCCGATACTGTGGGATTCGTGGGAATTTAACATTCGCTTTCAGACTTACCACATAAGGGGGAATTTCCAAGAGGCCTACATCGTTAGGACCAGTTGCCCAAAGGGTATCAGGGAGAGAACGCAGCTCCGGTGGGAGCTTATCCATCGACATATACATTGGAGAGATGACTCTTTTGCCTAATGTGAGCTGTACTCCCGAAGGAGAACAGTACAGTGTCGCATGCAGGCGTTTCAACAGATCTAAACCAAGCAGATTCTCATTACAACCGGTTGTTAGAATAAGGGGTGCTTCTAGTTCGCATGGCCCAACAGATATTGGCAAAGGACTAGAAACAGGATTGTGAACAGGGGCGCCTGAAAAACCTACTGAAGTGTTCGTTAAGCCAGACAAAGGTGCACCAGGGAGTTTCGCATGCATAATTGAACTTTTTGCCGCACCAGTATCCAACAGAAACGGTTCGACCACGCCTGAGGTAACTACTGCGACATAAGGTCCACTCTGATCAACTGGAACTGATACTACTCCCTCTCTTTGCCTGTGGCTGTCCTAGTGCTCGCTTCTCTGAATCTCCTCATTATGATTATAATAATCTTCAACATGATACTGTGGAGATCTACCTGCTTGCGCAGATTGTGCATTTCGCTGATCGAGATAATTTGATTGGCGATCGGCCTGCGGTGTCATAGTACCACGTCCTCTACCTCTAGGAGTTTGCATAAACCCAACAGTACCTCTCTGAGCTGGGACACCACTAGTCTGTGCGTGCAGTACCGGACACTCATTCTTATAATGGCCCTCCTTTTTACAATAGGCACACTGATTCCATGCTAACTGTTGTCGGGAAAAACCCTAATTAAATCTTTGGGACGTCCCTTGCTGGAATTGTGGCTGTTGCTGAAACTGGGGTCGCTGCTGTGAATCTGACTGATTCGAACGAGGCGGATACGCCTGTTGCAAAAGAACTTTAGTCTTTAAGGGCCTCATGTAGGTAGCATACCAGTTACCACTTCTTAAATACCGAACGTTACCGAATCGGTATTTTAGAAGTGGTAACTCGTATGTAGGTAATGAGTCGGTATTTTTTACCGATTCGTTACAATTCGGTAATTACCGAATCGGTATTTACCGATTCGGTAATGAGGCATACCTTCCCATTGATGGGAAGGTATGCCTCATTACCGAATCGGTAAATACCGATTCGGTAATGGGGGGAACACATGCAAGGGTGGCAGGGTGTCACATTGACACCCTGTTGCACCCCTGATTCGGCCATGTGTGCACATGTGGCACACATACATGCCCTAAGGGCATGTATGTATGCCACATTGCACACTGCTACGCGCTTCAAAATGCCTATACACATCCATTAATTATTTACCACCAACTATTAGTTGGTGGTAAATACCGACTCTTAAACACACCCACACACTCCCCCTACATCTCGATTTTGGTTTCGGAATTTACCGAATCGGTAAAATTACCGATTCGGAAAAGTTACCGATTCGGTAACATTACCGATTCGGTATTATTACCGAATCGGTAATTTTACCGATTCGGTAAATTCCGAAACCAAAAATTGTCCCCCTACATACCAATAGCCAAAATACCGGTCGGTAACGGTATAATTACCGAAAATCGGCCGTTACCGACCGGTATTTGGCTACCTACATGAGGCCCTAAATCTTTTGTTTTCTTTTCTGACTTTTCCTTCTCTTCTTTCTCTCTATTCTCGTAATACTGAGCAGTTGCAAGTATCTGTGCTGTTGTCGACACTGCCCATGCACTTTCAGAATCCTTTAACTTGTTACTAAGTTCAGGTAGTAAATTAAACACGAACTTGTCGACAAACAATCTCTGGCCTCCTTCAGTACTCATATCTTACCCACTGTGGTCTACGAATGTCTCTTCAAATCTAGTGAAAAAGTCAGAGACGCTTTCGTCCTTCTTTTGTTTGCATGCCGATAGTTTATCCCAATTAACTCGTAACGCTGGCTTCAGCGTTTTCATCAGATTAATTATTCTGCCAGGCAAGGCAGCAATCATGGGTTCAGGTTTAGCACCGCCAACTTGTTGCGCATCTGCTGCTACAATAGCTGGCCAATCACCTCCTAAGGCGACTGGGTGGTTCTCTTGTCGAATCTTGGCCCATATAGGCTGTGGCACTACATTACCAAATAACATTTCAATGTCTGCCAAATTCATGATGCACGCTTGAACTGTCTGTGTTAACTCTTTGTAATAACCAGCAGGATTTTTACGTGGGTCTGGTAACGCTTGTTTTACTGCTAATACTTCGGCCCGCTTCCAAGGGATGGAAATGTGCCGGGGCAGCTACAATATTATTAGCCCCATCAGCTTGAACTGCATCACGCCATATCGGCGGAACTTCCCTCATTGGATATTGACCTCGTTTTTTCCTAGTAGTAATCGGTGAACCATCAGGGTCTCTTGTCGCTCGAAGAGGGGAATCATCCCTATGAGCTAAAATCAGTTCTATCGCTCCTCTTACTTCTGAACCTATCACCATTCCTGAGGCGAACTTCTGTTGAATATTTATCAGATCAGAGGGGACGGAATCTAAGTCATCATCTTCCCATTCTTCACGCACAAGAGAACACATCACGTCAAAAACATAACGTTGAGTTGGTTCATTCCATTGCATAAAAGTATCTAACACTCTTTGTGCATCATACTTCACAGCTTTCGACATCCACCTAAGAGCTGTCGAGTCTAACATGTCTCGTTCCTGAGGACCAGGAAGCTGGCTACGTCTCTGTATAGAGTCAGAAACGGGGGTCTTAATTAAAGACCTGTAGAGAGGAGTTAAGATATTAGTTACAGAGTCGGTTATTTTCCGACGAACGGAAAGCGGAGTCAGAAGGTTCACAGGGTTCGGGGATAAGGCAGCTGGAGCAGATGAAATAGTGAGGGTGGGAGTAGCAGGTAAAGCAGTTTGCGAAATGACAGGCAAAGGCGGAGCAGGCGACCCAGGAAGAGCGGGTGCCGAAGGAACATTAACCACGGGAAGGACAGGAGCTGGAATCACAGGAAGTGGAGCAACTATTCCAGGCTGACCAGCAGCTGGCTGTACAACAGGTAGTAACTGTGGTACTGTAATACCCTGTGCGTACGGTGGAGGTGAATTCAACAGGTAAGACAACAGAGGATCCTTCTCATGATCCTCCATCGGCTTAGTAGGACAAGATGGCAATACAGGGTAACATTTATCAATTGCCAAATTATATTTTCTATTCGCCATCTCCATTGCTTTCTCGGTCTCGTTGACATGCAGCTGCCTAGCAGACTCCATTAAAGTCAACCCTTTCTCTTTCTGTTCTTTCTTCGTCTTCCTAATTTCTCTCTGTTTGGCTTCTTTGCGCCATACGCGAAAAGAATCAAACATTGCCGGCCGGGCTTTTCTCTTAAACAACTTCTTTTCTAGATTGTCTAGAATTTCGGTTTCGAAGCTACCATGCGGTGGCCAACTAAGGACACCATCTTTTCTGGTATAACGGACCCATACTTCATTATACGTAATAGGACCAACACCATGTTTACAATAGAGCTCATATGTAGGAGTTCCAATCGGAGGAACCGAACACGAATCCTCCAACCGGGAATCCTCGTTGCAACGTAACCAGGACAGGAAACAATTACTACTGGTAGTCATGACAAACAAAGGCAAATTCCAACCAAAATGCGCAAAGAACTTAGGCCTATCAAAATGAACTAATACCAAAACAAAGATTATCTAAACAAGAGCAACCAATGATAATCTACGAATTAAACCAGAGCAACAAGGAACAACCAAACTGAACGTAACCCACTTAATACTTAACTGAAATGTGGAAGACGTCACCAAGGAGAACCCGTCTACATCTCGCCGTACTAAGGTCTGCACCTCGGGTCCAAGACAGGGCGACAGTCAGGGCAGCGGTCCTCTGTAGCCGTCTGGGAACGGGAACCCTCGTGGAAGAGATCGTCGGGCCACTTTTACGACATGCAGGGATCGATGAAGCGGGGTACCTCCCTCCGGAATCTTCACACGAAACTTCTCGAACTTTTCAGGCTTTGGACCGGTACCGGATGACGTCGCCCCACGTTGGGCGCCAATTTGAGGTTCTGGACTTTTAAGAGTCCAGAGGTGTCAGGGAAACAACACCCAAAGACCCCTGAGTTCCTCCTGTCTCGGTGCACAAATAAACAGAGACACGGGCTTCTCGATGGTGGCGTCAAAGACCAAGGTTTATTTACTGCAGGGACACAGAAGTCATAGGAACCACACAGAGGCAGAATCTACGAGACTGTTCAAATTGCATTAAGTGGGTTGTTCTTTAAATACACGAAAAATGTCTTTAGGCAACATTACACGAATATTTCTCATGCCCAACCCGGTATCCCAAACAAACAGTAAATAGACATCAAACAATAATTAGTCGTAGGATTTCGGTATTCGATCAGATTCCCCTGACAGTTTTCCATTCTTTGTCCGAACCTCCCCATCATAAAAATCGTAACCTCCCCATTGTAAAAGCCCAGAAGGAGAGGAGCAGAGCCAGGTGCAAAGGATTGAAAAGTAGGATAAGAGGTGTTTATGGATCATAAACGGGCATGGCTACCGTCTTCGGCCTTTCAGTCAGAACAACGGACACGAGAACCAGTATAGCAGGACTGGCCTCAGGCAGGGGAGGCAGCTTGATTCTGCCTAGTCATGCAGCGTCAGCCTTTCTCGGGGCTCGAGCTTACGTGTCCTTAACAAGGTGACTCTGCCGGGGTCATCGCCCGTTCATTGACTATGTGAGGGCAAGAAACAAAATGGATGCCGTAACTAAAATGGATGCCATGACTTTACAACAGCATGCCCTATTTCTCAGTGAATTCATGCTAGTTGCGTAGCGAAAACACTGTTATGCATATAATGGATCATTTGCGGTTCATTGGTACCAAAATCGTGTCAGTACTACGATACCGATTTCACGGGTTCGGATCGCTACAGAACCTCACCACGAGATGCACCTCGCCCCCACACCCCAAAATAGCCAATCATAACCTGTCAGCTGCAAACATCACAAACTCACACAAGTCCTCGAACGCCACCCTTCTTCCACTTTCCTCTCCAAGTAACCCTACTATCTACAACATTCTGACCATCTCCTCTGCCAGAACCACTCGTCCACCTAAACCCTCCCGAGCACCCTCGTATAAGTACAATATCCCTATCACTCCTCATAGCCCAAGTGCCCCGTCACCAAAACAGTCTCGACAGAGCTGCGCTGTCTGCTCCACAACTGCAGATCTGCAATAAAACACAAACTTGAAATCTCCGATACCATCATCCTTCACAATATTGACATGCTCTTCCACACAGAGACCTGGTTCAATGATACTTCTCACTCTATGTTTGATCTCCTATTACCCACAGGCTATTCTATATTTAGAAATGATAGAATAGACAAAGTTGGGGGAGGTATTGCAGTCATCTTTAGAAACTCCCTTCAACTTAAGGCTTTCCTAACAGCTCCTTCCGCACTTTTGAATGCCTATCTCTTGAGCTTCAATTTCACCACCGCTCACCCCTCAGATTCCATGCCATTTACCGCCCGCCTGGTAGCGGCCCTTCGTTTTTGGAGGAACTCACTGACTTCATCAGCGACCAATTCTCGCAAAGTGACAATCAGATTTTCGTGGGTGACTTCAATCTCCACTGGGGATCGCTTCAAGACTCTTCTGCGAATATGCTGGCCACCTTCCTCTCTGCAAACGATCTTATCCAACAATGCACAGAAACAACACACTCTAAGGGCTCAATCCTGGACCTTGTTATTTCTAAAGCAGGCATGCTTACTATTGCTATTGCTATCCCTATTCATGTAGACTGGTCTGACCACCTCCTCATCCCATTCTCTCTTCACCTATCACACTCTATAACTCTCGGCCAACCTAAGAGGGCTACTTCCTGGTTCCGTGACACTAAAAATATTGACCTCGGTACCCTCTGTGATTCAGCTTTGCTATCACTTCCAAGGCTAGACCCGAACCTTGATGTTAACAAACTCACCTCCCAATGCCTCACAGTCCTTGCAGTCGAAATCAATAACATCGCTCCTCTTCAAAGCAAAAAGAAAAGGCCTACTCCCTCAACACCTTGGCTCAACAAATCCCTTTATGAAGAAAGGAGGTACCTAAGAATCCTGGAGAAACAATGGAGACAAGCGCCCTCCACCGATAATTTGGCCACGCTTTGTTCAGCAAGATCCAAGTACCACAAGCACATCTTCCTTGGAAAAGCATCGTACTTCAGAACCCTCCTCGACTCAAAATCACTTGTGGATCAGGTCATTCATCCTACCACTCCAAAGGAGCGCAAATCCTTAGCCATTTGGCAGAACTTTGACCCCATCTCTGAAGATGCCCTCCTCAAATGCATCCTCGAAACAAAGCCCTCCAACCATTCTCTTGACCCCATTCCTAGCGCCATTGCCACCGACTTCTATACCTATCCTCTTTCCTATTGGACCACTCTGGTTAACCTCTCTCTCTGTCAAAGCTCCCTTCCTGTTTCCTTAAAAACTGGGCAGGTTACCCCTCTGCTTAAAAAACCCACCGCTGATGCGAATGACCTCAACAACTTTCGCCCCATCACTAACCTACCTTTTCTTGTGAAAATCACAGAAAGATGTGTAGCGAAACAACTCTCCTGTCATATCAAGGACAATGATCTTCTTGACAATTTCCAGTCTAGCTTCATTCAAAACTGCAGCACTGAAACAGCCCTGCTGCAAGTGATTGATGACGCGCTGTGGATACTTGATTCGGGGGAGTCTTGTCTTTTAATTCTCCTTTCTGCAGCCTTTGACACTGTCAATCACAACACTCTCCTTAACACTCTTCAACAGAGAATGGGCATAGAGGGCACGGTGCTTAAATGGTTTGCTTCCTTCCTCTCTGATATATCCCAAATGATCAAAATAGCGAACAGTCTTTCATCTCCTTTGGCGGTAGGTCAAGGTGTTCCTCAAGGCTCTATACTTGCACCCATTCTGTTCAACCTCTATTTGGAACCATTGGAAAATCTCCTAAGTAAATCCGGGATCCTCTATCATCTCTATGCGGACGACTCTCAAATGTACCTCAAGGTGGCCTCCACTCACGATCTCTCCATCCTAAACTCTACTCTTGACTCCATTCAAAACTGGATGTTATGGTGCGTGGTTTGCTGCTGTGCAAAATGGCTGCAACTTAGAGGAGCTCCGGGACCGGCGAGAGTTCCCCCAACCATCTGCCACATAATCCGTACATAATTCCGGCCCCAAAGACACCAGCAAGCATCTGAATATACCGGGCACATTCCGACCCCGCTTCCGGCCTCAAAACTGCATTCGGCGAGAAACTAGGGACGCATCAGCAGGAGAGGCCTAGGTGCGTGGCTGGTGCCGGGGTCTCATGTAGTGCTGGGTCGTGCTCAGATCGGCGGCAAATTACTGGCATGGTTAGACAAAAAGGAGAGGGCCAACTGCTGGGTGGCACAAATTAGGTTACCGACCGGAGAGATGATAACAGACCCCAATGATATTGTAATGGCATTTGCGCATCATTACGAAACATACACCCCCATAGCCATGGCAACAGTCGAGGAGAATTTAGAATTCTTAAGAGACATACAGCTTCCAAGACTGACACCGCAAGATGTACAACTACTGGAAGCAGACCTCACTGCTGAGGAAATCGCCGTAGCCATTAAGGGACTCCAGCCAGAGAAGGCGCTGGGACCCAACGGGATCCCAGTGGAACCGTACAAAAGGGAAACAGACACACTGGTGCCACATCTGTTGAAATGTATCGAGCCAGTTTGGCAGAGGGGACCCTTCTATGAGATCAGAGGGTGGCGACACTCATAGCAATACTCAAACCCGGTAAACCTCCTCAGGAATGTTCCTCATATCGACCGATCTCGCTTCTAAACTCAGAAGCGAAAATACTAGCGAAGGCGCTGGCGGCCAGACTGCAACCCCATCTTGCAATACTCATACACCCTGACCAGTCCGGATTCATGCCGGGCAGAAACACAGTGATGAACCTTAGATGCCTTTACAGTGTACTGGCTTGTGAGCCCTATATACAGAAGAAGGCGGTCATCCTCTCACTGGATGCCAGTATGGCCTTCAATCGAGTGGAATGGCCATTTCTCTTAGCGGTGCTGCAGCGTTTTGGGTTTGGACCCAAATTCTGTGCCTGGATACAATTACTACATTCTCAGCCACTGGCACAGGTGGTGGTCAATGGGCGATTGTCGGAGGACTTTCTGCTGGGGCGAGGGACTAGACAGGGCTGTCCCCTCTCCCCATTACTGTTCGCTTTGGTATTAGAGCCGCTTGCGGCATGGATCAGGAGAGACCCAGTGATAAAGGGTATGAAGTGGACAGAAGGATGGGAGGACCGTATCTCCCTATATGCAGATGACATTTTATTATACTTAACACACCCAACGCGGTCCCTTAATTGCCTGTAAGATATTTGCGCATTATATGGCAGGGTCTCCGGCTATTCCATCAACTGGAACAAATCGATGCTATACATACTTAAAGGCCCACCCCCACGCTTGCCCCGAGGGGCTGCAATAAAGATAGCCCATGATGGTTTTAAATATCTGGGTGTCCACATCACTCCTCATCATGAGCAATTCACGGAACGCAATTTACTCCCACCTTTGAAGAGGCTAAAGAGTGATGTCAAAAGTTGGCACTCCCTCCCGCTAACACTGCTGGGGAGGGCAGCGTTGTTCAAAATGATGGCCCTCCCTCGGTTTCTCTACGCACTGCAAAATACACCCATGCCAGTTCCTGATTCATATTTTAAAGCCATCGAGGCGGAGGTGGGCCACCTACTATGGGAAGGGAAGCCTCACCATATAGCTATGTGTAAATTAGTTCGGAGCTGGTACGATGGCGGCATTGCTCTGCCAAACATAAAACTATATTATTGGGCTTCCCAGCTAGTAGTGATTAATCAATGGCTGCATGCCCCACAGGATGAACCAGCTCTATGCATGGACAGACACATTCTGGGTACGAATGGAATCCTGGGCGCCCTATATGATAAATCCAAGAAAAATACACTGTTTGGCCCTACGGCCCACACCGTGCAGGTCTGGTTTAAGGCACAGCGCGCACTAGGCTGGTGAGGGGTGATAACTCAGCACACACCACTGTGGGACTCTCCCAGGTTTGGTAAGCTGAGGATGAGCAAAGGTTTTACACGATGGGACCTCATTGGCATTTCCAGGGTTGGCGACCTTTGAAAAAAGGGCGAGGTGGTTCCTTTTGCGCAACACCAGGCAACGTATCAAATGGCAGGGAAAGAACAATAGAGGTACACGCAAATCAAACATGCCCTTACGAAGGCCATACTTCCAGGAACCGATCTGTCCGAGTCATCACTGCTGGAGGATCGTTTGCTGACAGACTCCCTAACCAAAAAGGCAATCTCATTAACATATCGAAAGTTGGTTAACAATCAGAAAAACCCCACACAGACCCTCAAAGAGAGATGGCAGTCGGAGGTGGGAGAGATGGATGAACAGGACTGGCAGGCGGTGCTGGCGTCCCCACGGGAGGTGGTGACTCCCTGCAGATTAAAGCTCGTGCAACTTAAAATACTACACAGAACATACTTCACGAGATCGACACTACATAAAATAGGGAGGACAGACACGCCACTTTGCCTTAGGGGCTGTGGGCTCACAGGTACATACTACCACACTATCTGGGAATTTCCCGTCATTCAACAATACTGGAGGGTGGTTATGGCCACGATCACCCAGGTCTGTAGGGTTGATGTCCCCCCAGAACCTCGGAGATGCCTTCTTATTGTGTGGGAGCCCACGGATCTCAACCATGCAGCACAGAACTGGGCAACCCTGAGTATCACTCTAGCCAAACGGAACATTGCACAGCACTGGGGAGTCCCAACGGTCCCCTCCCATCAGCAATGGTGCCGTGACCTCGACAGTGCCATGGTTGCGGAAAAGGCAGTTTTTATTAATAGAGGATGCCCCTGAAAATGGACGCGGGTATGGGGGAATTGGAACACTTTTCGGGGAAACATATGTGCCACTCCACCCGAAGACTCGGATCCGGACTTGAGTGACTAATAAATCAAAAGTATAGTCACCTTTTGGGGTTCTTAGGATGGGGCGGCGAGGTTTGGGAATCGCATAAGGGTGCAATGAGTGTAATTGTATTTAAATGTATAATTCTGAATTACAGTGATATTGCTTGGTATGTGGTGTCGGCAAATGGCCGCCTCAGTCATGATGATGTACTGCTCTACTCCATGTGTCTGCTAATAACAATAAAAAGTAAAAAAAAAGAAAAACTGGATGTTAACTCATCAACTGACTCTGAATCCCTCCAAAACTGAAGTCCTCCTCCTCTCCTCCTCACTTTCTCCTCCTCCGGTTCAATCATGGATGGATCAGATGAATCTACTTAACAATAAACCCATCATTGTCGACTCATCAATCTACTCTCCTACATGAATTCCATTGCAAAGTCTGCTCGATACCAACTGCGCCTTCTTTGGGTGATTCGTCGCTTCTTCCCGGAGCAAGACCTTAAAACCCTGGTCCAATCGCTGGTTCTCTCTAGATTGGACTACTGCAATTCTCTTCTTACTGGCCTCCCCAAATCCCACCTGTCCCCCCTTAAATCTGTTCTCCATTCAGCAGCTTGTTTCATATATGGGGCCAAAAGAAGCGACTACATCACACCCATTTTATCCACCCTTCGTTGGCTTCCCATCGAGGCAAGATCTATCTACAAGACTGCCTGTATCACCCACAAAGGCTTGCACTCCTCCTCTCCTCGCTACCTGGCAAATAAACTGAAACTCTCTGGAGGCTCTAGACCATCACGTAATGCGGAAAATGTATTGCTTGAACCTCCCACTTTCAAGAAGGAAAGATTGATGGCCCAATCCTTTTCAGGCAACGCAGTGAGAATCTGGAACTCACTTCCGCCTCAGCTCTGGACCACCACCTCTTCCCAGTCCTTCAAAACTGACCTCAAAGTTCTCCTCCTTCAAAGACACTTCCAAATCGAATTCACGCCCTCTCTATTCCCTGAAAGAAGTTCTTCTACTATAGGAAAGTCTGTACTCCATGCCTATAGAAGTGCCTCCCAGTGTGTTCTTGAGTTTTGAGTGTCTACCATTTATTGCAGTTTTATACCTCTACTTGTATCTTGTACTCTTATGTAACTTGCACACGTCACTTTTTCCTCTTGCAACGTATCGTTTGCTACCTCTTCTTGTATTTTGTTTGCTTTTGATACATGCACAATTGTCACTTTTGCCTCATGTAATGTAACGTTTGCTTTTGTAACATGCCCACTTGTAATTTTCTCCTCATGTAACGCTAATGTTCCTATTGTGAAGCGCTCTGACACCTTCGAGTAAAGTCTGTGCTATATAAAAACGCATAAAATAAAATAAATAAATAAAATAAAAAGGTGAGCCCTGGTTTCCTTTCCCACCTGCGTGCAAATTTAGCAGTGTGACATCCTTCTGGCAGGGAACCAGGCAGAAGTCAGGCACCTCCCAGAAGCTACACACAAAACCCACCCAGCACCTCAAACCCCACCATGATGCAGAAAGACCATTGGGAAAAATACAGTCGGTCATAAGACCCCGTTGACCATTGCCTGAGGCTCAAAGAGCGGAGCGGTCAGCTAGAGACCGTTTTTTACCCAGCGTACAACAGCGTGCCCCCCTGCACACCGTATGATGCATCCCTTCCTGTGGGCACCGTGGAGAGGGCTTGGAAATTCTTCTCTCAACCTTTTTGCTGCACCAAAACACTCTTACCTGCATGGAGACCCTCAGTCCCCATTTATTGTGATGGATCTGTGGATGCAGACCGGCCTTCCCCCAACCGTATTACATAGCTGGACTGTCACTAGCCATGGGCCCTCTAACAAGACATTTGTATGTGATGACAAAGGGCGCTATGACATTTATGGTACTTTAGCTAAACATGAAATACAGTGCTGAATTGTGCAATAGAAAATATTGTTTAACTGTAAAATGCACGTTATGTCTGAAGAGGTTACTGCTCTTACGAGTGCAAGGCTCCATGTCTTTATACCAAAATATCTTGTCATTAGAGGACTGGCTTATTTCAGCCATGGAAGTTGCCAAGTGTGTAATCTGGACTTAAACAAGCTTCGGTGAGCTTGCTGAATGCTCTAACAGCAGGAGATTTACTACTGTTATGTTCATTAATTGTAATAGCACTATCATATAACATGCCCTCCTTGGCCAATTTAGTTTATTCTACAAGGTCTGTTTCAAGTTAGAGAACATTCCCAAACGAAAACAGACAGTTTAAACTTCATCAGAGGGAATCTAAATGCAGTGTTTCATTAGCCACCAAGAAACCCAATGGTCTAAATACAGAGGAAGGGATTCACATATCATTCTGTTTGCACTGACCCCAGTTCAAGAGAAGCACTATTGTGCCCCGTAGGGCGGAGTCCTACGGGGCCCGGATCGTCTCTTATGCTGACGACACCCAGCTTCTATTCACCTGTCGTAAGAGCGAAGAGTTCGATGGAGAAAGGATCTGCGAGTGCCTTGGGGCTGTCTTTAGCTGGTTTTCACACAACAGCCTCAAATGCAACTCGGACAAATCCGAAATACTATTCTTCGTATGCCCATCAGAACCAGATTGGCAGGGATGGTGGCCTGCTGACATGTTCCCTCCCACTCAGTCCTCTAAGTGGGCTAAGAACCTGGGGGTTAAAATTGACAACGAGCTCTCGCTCAAATCCCAGGTTTCCACTCTTACGGGAACATGCTTTGGGATACTCAGAATGTTGCGCAAGTTCTTTCCCCTTCTCTCGGAGGAACATCGGAGGATCACTGTTCAGGCACTCATAGGGTCCAGATTGGACTATGCAAATGTCCTATATCTGGGTCTGCCTGAATACCTCCTCCAGCGTTTGCAGGTTACTCAGAACGCTGCTGCTCGTGCAATTTTTGGCCTGCACCGCCGCACCAGTGCCTCCAATCTCCTCGTATCCCTTCACTGGCTTCCGGTGCGGAAGAGGATACTTTTCAAGGCCATGACTCTCGCCCATAAGGCCTTGCATGGCAATGGTGCCAAATATCTTCAGAGGAGGCTGGACTTCTATCGACCTGTACGATCCCTCAGGTCAGAAGCTTTGGCTTTGGCTCGGGTGCCACGCATCAAAAGGGCTCGGCTAGGCGGCCGGTCCTTTAGCTTTCTTGCTCCGCAGCTATGGAATTCCTTACCGGTGTCCTTGCGAAACACCGCTAACCTGCTTGCCTTCAGAAAAGACTTAAAAACCTGGCTGTTCACTGGATAATCTGCCCCCTCTTTAGGCCCCTGCTCTTTTTACTGTTATGTTTTCCAGCTCTTTCTTTGGTCTGGAGCACAAAAGCGCCGGGACACTCCTTTGGAGTAGCCGTTGCGCTATAAAAGTCCCATTTAACATAACATAACATAACATATTTCTGAAAATGTATGCTGTGTCATGTAAATAGCTTAATATTTATTGGAGGAATAAATTAATCTATTGCACCTACGTCTGGTCAAAATAAGACATGAATAGGATGTCCACTTGAATGACTCTAAGCAATTCTCTATGCACCATTAACATATTATTGGGCTACTAGTGATAGTTACCTATAAACGGAAAAATAAAAAGCTTGAAATGGAATTAAATGATTATATGTATACTATGAGTTTGTTCTTCATACAACAAAACATGTTGTCAATGGAACGTTATCCAGTTTCTAAAATGAGTTTCATAATATTAGTGCCCATGGGCCTCTTATGTGATGATCGATTCCTAAATAAATCCAATAACATAACGTAACATAAGATTACATAACATAAGGCGGTGAGGGGTGTTGTAAGTATAGTAAAGGAAGCACTGGAAAGAGTAGGGGAGTTTGACTACTTAGGAATTCTGTTGGTGGAATCGGGATCGTGGGGCCCACAGATCTTTAAAAGATCATCTACATTTAAATTAGAGCAGGGGCTATATGCAGATGTGTGAAAAGGAAACACAAGGAGGTGATGGACGTAGCACTGAAACATTTCAGACACTCACCCCCAGTCACAGATCTGGGTGGAATCCATCATCATTCTTTAGCCCACTTCACCACCCCAGTTCCGACACAGCTATATGCAAATCAGTCTTGACCCTGTGCCTCATGGGAACAGTCCAGTCCGAACTGCCAAGCCATGTCTTACCTGGACCGGAAACAAGCATCCTGGGACCGGTTTTAGGGCAACACCCCTCATCAGCCAGGCTAGCTTGAATCCAGTGGCAAACTGAGCAAGGGACACACGTCTGGGCATACCCTGCCAACTTAGGGTGAACAAAACAAACACAAGGAGATGATAGACATGTGAAAAGGGCCTCTTAGTTTCCAATTCTCCCTGCTATGGAAATGTACAAGTCACAAGCCAGGGATGTGGATCTGTGTTGAGCCAACCTATGGGGTCACCGTAATATGAGCACTCTATGTGTGTCTGATAACAATTTAATCAGAGCTCTTACGGGTTTGGAGAGGGCCACGCCATTACTGCTACTAAGATTGGATTTGGGCATTAATGCAGTTGCAGAATTGACTGCACTGAAACCATTATTATACTGGGTGTGCATTTGGAGTACCAGTGAACTGCACCAGTATGGAGAGGGGCTTGCAGAGATTTTAAGATTACAAGCATCTGCAAAAATAAAATGGGCGGGTTGTTTACAAAAAGCTTGGTTTGATCTTGGCATGACAACATTTCAGGAACAGCCCTCTTCTATTTAAGCCAATGCCACCCCCATGGTGAAAAAGAGATTTTATGAGGAAGTTGCTGTTTGCAACAAGCAAAAAAAACCACAGGGGCTGCCTTGCTAGATGCTTTTTAGTACACCAATTTACCAGTCAATCTTAGGAATGTTTAGACGACATCCGTCTGGCACATACCTGCACACTGTTCTTACAGTTTAAATATGGGACCTTTCCAGTAACAGCCTATATTTCATCATGGGAGGATGCCAGACCAGGGACCTGACACTGTTTCTCTTGTCCTCTCTTTGAAGAAACTAAGGAACACTTACTGTTCTTTGTATTATGAAGTCGGAACTATTAAGTGTTGCTATATTTATAAGGATGATTGATTTATTTGTTAATGTATGTTTGTATTAATTTTTAAACCAGACATTTACCAATAATATACTTATTACAATAGGAATTATTCTCACTGTATTTTAAGATTTTAATTAATAAAAAAGAAATTGAATTGAATACTGTTCTTCTGTCCTTTCTATGCCAAAACTAGAAGTAAGAGGATTGTTCTCCTTTGTCAGTCCCTGAGTTTGCCGGAAAGAAGACAAGTCCTTAGGATTTGCAAAAGTGATTCCTCATCAATAGTTGTAGTCGCTGTTTCCAATTTTGTGTACGCAGCCTGATTAACCAGGCAAAGGTTACTGTTTTGATGCACTTTTAAGGAATTATTTGAATTTGTTAATGTGAATATTTGGGACTTTTAATTATTTATTGCTGAATTTGTTTTTATTTTATACTGCTTTATATGATTTTTTATAGTGTTTTGTTGATGAAACAACAATTTTGATCAATCAATAAACTTGAATCTTGACATGAACAGGATGTCCTCTCGCATGACTCCAAGCAGTTCTTTATGCGCCATTAGCATTAGCCTACCAGTGATAGTTACATATAAGTGGAAAAATAAGAACCTTGAAATGGAATTAAATGATTATATATATGCTATTAGTTTGTGATTGATACAACGAAACATGTTCTCAATGGAAAGTGGTCCAATTGTTAAAATGAGTTGCATGATAGAAGTGACCACGGGCCACTTATGTGATGCTTAATTACTAAATAAATCCAATAACATAACATAACGCATCATAAGGTTACGTAACATAAGTTAACATACATGTATACATTATATCACATATTACAATAAATTTTACAATAAAGTCACAACTGACACGTACCACCCCTAAAATAAATATTACTAGCACAAAATACATTAATCATTAGATGTAAGATACAGGTAATAACTCAGCCGGACAGCAGTGTGCTTTTTAGCTGTCCGCACAAAGGCATCAATCAAACCCCCAATTTAGGTGCATTGTTACATCGAAGTAGTCATCTTGGCAATCCAATTTAGATAACCTTGAAAACATCACCTACTACTTCTGTAAGGATAAGGCCCTATCCTTCACAACAAATGTATAATTAAATAGGGCCCCTCCCTTCATCAGGCGGTACAGCATAAAAGTATATGTTGTATGGATTCCCTTATATGGACAAGGGACCGGCTGTGTCTTAGCAGCCAAGATATACTTCTAGTGGCTGCTAGCCTCAAGCAATGAAAACTGTCTGAATAACATCTACAAGCATTTTCATTTATGGGGTAGCCTCTCACCCAAAAAGGCCTGTGGCCTAGTGGGTGCCTAGAAGCCAACATAAACTTTTATTGATGGTGTATTAGATAACACAGGCACATCAGAGCAGTTCTCCAGCATGTTGCAAAGTATTACTTTTGATTTGGAGAACTTGTATTCACTCTAGACACACAGCCTTTTGATCGGATCCCAGACCCCAAAAAAACACTTCATCTTCCTAAAGATTCCATCTCCTCAGCTCAGTGCACAAACCGTATTTGTTCTTCTCCTCTTATTGTCTCAGTCACCGTCCAGTGATGCTGGAACAATTTTCAGAGTGGGGGTGCTGCCATCAATGTTAAATCACCAAAGGGGCAAATTTACTCAGTGTTCTCTTAAGAATTTTTTGGGGGGTCACAGGCAAGACATGTTTTGGGGGCCCCTGTTGCTAACAACTCTGAATTGTATTGTCCAACATTGTGTTAATTGTAACCTGTACAAGACCCAAACAATATTTCAGAAACTGGGCTCACACAAAAACTGTTGAAATATGTCTTTCTGGGGACCCCAAAAATCCTTAAGTTGACACTGGGCAAAAACGACAAAGGGAGAGGCAGAGAGAAGACAAGAGGTTCATAAATAGAGAAATGTGAGCTAGAAAGGGATAAAGTTTACTTTCACTGGGAGCCCCTTGAAGGGTGGGGACCCGGGGCAGTTGCCTACTATGGGTTAAAACGTCTCTGCATTTATTATTATTTCACACAACGCAGCGCAGCAAGGGAACTTTTCTCTCTCTGTCTCATGCCTACAATAACCAATATAAGATCACAGGTAAAAGTGAAGTTCAAATCATACCCATGAATCAAACACTGAGCCGCAAACAAAAGTACAGTCAATGACTGATGGTGATGGCTTAACCATATGCGGGTACATCTTCAAACAGACCCGGCACATGGAAACGGCCCAGATTGATATGTAGAGATATCTTCTGGAAATTTTGAAGAGGTGCAGCACTGTGGTTTTGGTCCTCCTTGAACTCTTGGTTGCTTTTCACACAAAAGGTCAATCTACACCACTGTAACAATGGCAGAAATGGCTAGGAGAGCCCAGAAACATATTTCTCTCTTTTACATCAAATACAAAGTTGCCTTAAGTGCTTTGGGATCTGACTGACAATGATTACGTGAGTTGACGAGTCCTGTATGTTTTTTCACTTAATTTATTTATTAGCAGTGTATCATAGTGCTGACAAGACCCGATGGGTGACAGAGAGCTTTATATAAGAACAAATTCAAACCAACAGGGCAAATATGACATGGAACATAATATATAATGACATAATACGATTTCATAATATGTCATATAAAACAGTTACATTGGGTGATTATAATACATAGGTTGAATGGCACATGGTAGGATCAAAATATTGTCAAATAATGTACATAACGAAACATACTGCAAAGAATTTGGAACCTTTCAAAGTTCGAGTGGTGCTAAAATGGCAGGCTTCTCAGCTTTTTGAAAGTAGCTTAGAAATGGAATCATCCAAATGTCCAGTGAGAGGGAGTTTCATACTGTGAAGGCACTTCCTGAGGTCATTCTTACTCCAAAGGAGGCTCTGAATGTCAAAGATGGACAGTGTGTGACAAAGGTAGTGAGGGGGTCCTAAGACATTTTTGTAGGATGGGTGCTAGTTCAAAAATGCTCCTCTCTTCTACGGCAGCCAAATCAGAGAGGCTAGAATTGGTGAGATGCAGTCAAACATTCTTATGCCCGTGTCTAGCTTGGCTTAAATGCCGTAGATGATGTTTTGGAAATTCCTATGAGTACTTTCTATAATCCAGTCTCAACATCACATAGGTTTGGAATACTAGCCTCGGTGCAGGATATCATGTTTGATTTCATAGAAAAGTGTGTTGAAAATGTGAACAATTTACCATTGTCTGCATCAAGGTTATGTTATGATAATATATTTTACATAGCACTCAAATACCTGAGGGAGTCTTGGTGCTGCCTTGAAATCATATAAGAAGGAAGGAGATTCAGAAACTATTGATTAAAAAGCAAGGTTTTCAGAGTCTTTCTGAATTGAAGGAGATTTTAGGCTGCTTTGAGATTGACAGGGAGGGAGTCCCAAATCTCTGAGGTGCTGATCACAAAATGTTTTCCCCCCACCGTGCTTTCTTGAAGGTAGGGACTGTCAATAGTTTTGCATTAGAAGACCGAAGTGGTCTAGGGGGTCTATACCAATTGAACTTTTGTACAAAAAATGTAGGTCCAGAATTATGCAGGGCCCTATAGGCAAAACATAGGGCCTTGAAGGTGATTCTATTCTGTATGGGTAGCCAATGGAGTTCACGTAAGGCTCAAGAAGCTGACTGATGTTTAGGAATGTTAAATATAAGGCGTGTTGCCGCATTCTGTAGAGTTTGAAGTTTTGTCAACAATTTCTGTTGTAGGTTTACATACAGTCTATTACAGCAATCTAGTTTGGACAAAATAAGGGCTGTGACCACCAATTTTTGAAGCTGAATTGGTATAAATGGCATGGTTTTCCTAATGGTCTTTAGAAGGTAAAACACAGCAGATGTGATTTGATTTACCTGTTTTTTAAAAGTCAGTCTTTTTTATCAAAGATCACTCCAAGATTCCTAACTTTTTCTACTGGTGTTGGGGGAGGGCCAAGATGTATTGGCCACCAGAGCGTGGACCAGAAAGTGCTGTTTTTGCCGAATAGCAAATCCTCATTTTTGTCTGAATTAAGGCTGAGGTAATTCTCGCTCACCCAAGAGCTGATGTTTTGCATAAAGTTGCAAACTATATGGTTGCCTGATACTAATACGACGATTTGGGTGTCGTCAGCGTACGACACCACTGTGAAACCAAAACTCCTAATTAATTTGATTAATGGGATAATTTAGAGGTTAAAAAGTGTGGGACTAAGGGATGTATCCTAGGGGACACCACATGGAAGGGTGAAGGATTGCGATACAAAGCCATTTATGGCGACTCGTTGCTCTCTCTCTGATAAGAAGGAGGCTAGGAGAGATAGGGCAGTGTCTCTGATACCCAGACCGTGAAGGCGATTTGTAAGGATCTTATGATTGACAGTGTCGAAAGCTGCAGACAGATCCAGTAAAATCTGAGCCGAATTATCTCCTTAAACAATTATTGTTCTTGTGTTCTCAGCTGCCATTATAAGAGGTGTTTCAGGACCATGCTCTTTACGATAACCGAATTGGTCAGCATCGAGTAGATTGTTTGCGTTATTGAAGTCTGATAACTTAAGTGTTAAGGCTTTATCCATGACTTTGTAAGGATCGGGTAGCGCGCGCCTGCATGGACTACAAGCCCCAGAATGCTCAGGGACTGAAAAGGGGAGGAGTCGCGCTGTCATAAGGAGCGACGTTCGCACGGATCGTTGTGCGTAATTCCGGCGTGAGAGTTCGTTCCGGAGATCGGAGGAGAGGAGAGTTCGTCGGTGTTTCTTCGTGGCTTAGGGAGACTAAGCTGGTTCCAGTCTCTGCCGCTTTTAAGGAGCACGTCCTGGGGTTGGACCCCGTTCCGGTGTCGGAAGACGTCAGGGCTCTAGAGTTCCAGGAGAATCCCGAGGGGACCTAACAGATAAGTGTGGTCCTTGCTTGAGGCGGGGAGCGTCTCGTAATTTTCTTTGTTATGTCTGGAGTATCCCGGTGGCCCGCTGGTCCCATGGGGTGTAGTTGAACAGTACATACTCCCAAGCCTGGTCCGAGACATTACTCCAGGAGGAGTGTGGGCTACGCTTTCTTTCGTACATTGGGGAAGTGCATTCCGCTCGCGGTGACGTAACCGTGTTCAAAAGACTTAGGGTGGAATCTATAATTCAAGGAATTAGGGTGTCTCTGAACCGTTGCATGATACGCTGTGTGAGGCCAATGAACACAGCAACCCGTTTTTTCCTAAAAGTTCTTTCAGGCAGCTCTGTTTCTACCAGTACACACAGAATAAGGGGCTCTGGTCTTTCCCTTCATTATAGCCTTGCCATGAATAAATGAGTGTGAGGAAGAGGGGTGTGTGCGTGGTTGTATGTCTATGTATATCGGAAAGAACATACAGGTGTGGGTGATTACTTTATTAAGGAGGCAAAGGAGGCTTCTTCCTGGAGGGGAGTTTGTTTGTAGCAAGAAAATGCACGAGTAGTGCCATTAGTGAGAATTTACGAGAGTAGTCTATATGACTTTGTTTTGCTAATCTTTGTATGTATATGTTGTTATTGCTTTACAGGTTCTACTCCCTGCTGTTCCCTTCCTTCCCTTCCCTCGCTTGATCACCCTAACCTTCCGTGCCATTAGTGCAGGAGTTGGGGGTGTCGAGAGGTGGAACCCTTATTGCATCGCCAGAATCCTGAGGAGAGTTGATCTGGGGAACGGAATCTTGACAGAATTACGCACCCAAGTATTAAATCTCCTCCCGGTTCTGGTTTGGGGTACATTAGGGAACTAGTATGGAGGATGTTTTACAAGCACTAGCGGCTGTTCAACAGGAATTGGTGGCGTCTAGGACGGAAACAGCGGCCTTACGGGAGAAAGTAGACCGGTTGTCACGAAACCCTTTTGAAGCTAGCACTGGCCCTAATCCCATTCAGGTCAATGTGCCCCCACCCATTCCGTTAGCAAATCCCGAAAGGTACACTGGGGATCCCCATAAGATACAGGTATTTTTGACTCAAATCCTGATGCATTTTTCTTGTAGGCCGTCCTCGTTCCCGACTAACCACTCCAGAGTGGCATTCGCCATTTCTTATTTGGCGGGCGACGCAGCAAATTGGGCGGTTCCGCTAGTACGACATAATGACCATGTGTTGTATGATTGGGACGAGTTTAGAGCAGCCCTGGAGGGGGTATTTGACCGACGCACTACGTCATTCAGCGCAGACAAAGAGCTTTTGACCTTAAAGCAAGGAAAGACTGAATTAGTGACGTATCTGACCACCTTCAATAGGTTGGTGGCGGAAGCAGCGTGGCCCGAAGAAAAGAGGATGTCACTTTTCTACCAAGGGTTATGTGACGAGCTTAAAGATGTCATAGCCAGAATAGATCCTCAACCTCAGACGTGCAACGATTTGGTCAGTTTAGCCTTGCGGTTGGATGGACGCCTAGCAGATAGAGGTGGTGAGAGGTTTAGAGGTGATAGGCCCAGAAATGAAGCCACCAGCAACACGGTGGTATCAGAGCCCATGGAGGTGGGAGCCATTCGGGCTCCACTATCCAGAGTGGAAAGGGAGAGCAGAAGAACTCAGGGGCTTTGCATGTATTGCGGTAAGAAGGGGCATTATGTCCGGGAATGTCCCTCTCGACCCAAGCGTCTGGGGGGAATAACCGGAATAGAAAGACAATAGCCACAGTCCAGAGTCCGGATCCGCATGAAGGATCGCAAGAAAAAACAGAGGCGACAGGAGAGCAGCTTTGGAGGATCCCTTCGCTTGCCACTACCCATCAGGGTGACACAGAAAAACATATAGAGATGGTTATGTGGTTAGAGAACGACCACCAGTCTCATCAGATTAAGGCCATGTTGGATTCTGGAGCTACAGGAAACTTTATACACAGGGGGTTGGTAGCTCAACTGGACCTCAGGAAGGTGTCTCGCAATATCCCAGAGGAAGTGCTGGCGGTAGATGGAAAACCACTCACCTCCGGTCTCCTCATCGAACAAACCGAACAACTCAGGTTGATTACCAGAGTAGGAGAAGGAAGACACATAGAATCAGTGGCATTAAACATCATAGAAGCTCCTCAGTATGAGGTGATTCTAGGAATGCCCTGGTTTCGGGTACACAACCCGACCATAGACTGGAGAAAGAGACAGGTCCTGTTCTTATCGGAGGAGTGTCAGGAGCATTTGGTTCCAGGATGGGGGTTGGGGGCGTCCGTCTTGGCTTGCCCGTTCGTAGCAGCCACTGCAGCGGAGAAAGAGGTATGCCTTCCTCCTGAATATTCTTGTTTTGCCGAGGTGTTCAGCAAGACGCAGGCAGAGTCGCTACCACCCCACAGGCCATATGACTGTCAAATAGACTTAGTGGAAGGAGCCACCATTCCGGTGTGTAGAGTCTATGCTCTCTCTGAGCCTGAGACCAAATACCTCAGGGCTTATCTGGATCACTTCTTGGAGATAGGGTTTATTCGTCCTTCCAGATCTCCTGCAGCATCTCCTTTGTTTTTTATATCTAAGGCCAATGGGGAGTTGAGAGCGTGTTGTGACTACCGCATGCTGAACAAGAACACCGTTCGCAATAGGTATCCACTGCCTCTCATTCCAGTTTTATTGGATCAAGTGCGCGAGGCCAAGATATATACAAGGTTAGATCTTAGAGGCGCATATCATTTGGTGCGAGTGCGCGAAGGGGATGAGTGGAAGACGGCGTTCAAGACCCGCTATGGTCTTTTTGAGTATTTGGTAATGCCGTTTGGGTTATGCAATGCCCCCGCGGCATTCCAGTACTTCTTAAATGATGTGCTAAAGGAATATGTGGATAAGACAGTTGTGGTCTACATAGACGATATACTGATATTTTCGGATTCGGTGAGAAGTCACACAGAACATGTGAATCAAGTATTACGAGTATTGAGAGAGCAGCGATTATTCTGCAAACTGAGCAAGTGTGAGTTTGGTGTGACAGAAGTGGAATTCTTGGGGGTGATACTTCGCCCGGAGGGTTTGAGTATGTCAGAAAGAAAGATTCAAGCGGTGCAAGAGTGGCCGGTTCCAAGCAACGTTAGAGAAACGCAGTGCTTTCTGGGTTTCGCTAATTATTACAGACGCTTCATACATGGGTTCTCGCAACAGGCCCTTCCTATCACCCGTCTCCTCAGAAAGGGGGTGCCGTTTGCTTGGACTCCTGCAGCAGGCAAGGCTTTTGAGGTCCTAAAAACGGCGTTTACTTCAGCCCCCGTGTTACGCCATCCTAAGTTGGATACTCCTTTCATAGTGGAGGCTGATGCCTCAGACGAAGCAGTTGGGGCCATATTGTCACAAAGGGACAAGGACACTGGACAGCTGCATCCTGTGGCCTATCTCTCCAGGAAACTTCTCCCCGCAGAAAGAAATTACAACATAGCTGAAAAGGAGTTACTATCTATCAAGAAGGCTTTCCAGGAGTGGCGTCCTTACTTATGGGGGGCTCGGTTTCCGATCACTGTGTACTCCGATCATCGAAATTTGCAGTACCTAAGAACAGCCAGACGGCTATCCCCCAGACAAATGAGATGGATGCTTTTCTTCGAAGAGTATAACTTCTTTATTACCTTCAGACCGGGAGCGGACAATAGGAAGGCGGATTCCCTGTCCAGGATGCTAAGCACCGGAGAGGAAGACGAAGTATCAGAGACGGCGATCATTCCGTCCTCCAAGGTGGTCTGTGGGATACAGGCTGAGAAATATCTGGATACCATAAGAGATCACAAGAGTATGGAAAACTGGAATAGGTGGGCTGATCGTGATACTGAACGGTCGATACGCCAGGGGCTTCCTTTCCTGGATCAAAGATTGTATCTACCTACAAAGGCTTTGAGGAAAAAGGCTTTTGCGTGGTGTCATGAGTCTCCAGTAGCCGGGCATCCCGGCATACACAAAACCACCCTTTTGGTACAACGTTATTTTTGGTGGGTCTCGCTGGTACCTGACGTTAGGAAATGGGTGATGTCTTGTGAGAACTGTGCCCGAGGTAAATCAGATACATCTAAACCCAGGGGCAAGTTAGTTCCCATGCCCACACCTCAGGCACCGTGGCAAACCATCAGTCTGGATTTCGTTACCGGACTTCCGGTGGATCAGGGGTATGCAGCGGTTCTGGTGGTGGTGGACAGTCTGACCAAGATGGGACATTTCATTCCATGTAAAAATCTGCCTACAGCAAGCCAAACAGCGCAACTATTGTTGCAACATGTGGTACGGTTACATGGAGTGCCAAGAGTTATAGTGTCAGACAGAGGCCCCCAATTCATAGCCAGCTTTTGGAAAGGGTGGTGTCGAGCTCTCCACATTGAATCTGCAGTGTCCACCAGCTTCCATCCGCAGACGGATGGACAAACAGAACGTTTGAACCAAACGTTGAAGAAATATTTGAGATGTTACGCGGAGGAGGCAAGGGAATCTTGGGTTGCCCTGTTATGGATGGCCGAATTGGCCTATAACAACGCGACGCACAGTTCCATAGGTGTTTCTCCTTTTTTGGCCAATTATGGTTTCAGTGCCAGGATCTTGCCAATAGCTGTGCCACAAGTATCGAGCACTCAACCCTCGGTTCAGGCACACATGCAAGCGCTCCGTAAGGGTCACGCTGCAGTAAGGAATCATCTGCTCAAGTCCAAGTTGACTTACAAGCAATGGGCAGACAGGCACCGAGCAGAGGGCCCACAGTACCGAGAAGGGGACAAGGTGTGGTTGTCCACCAAGAATATACGCTTCAAACTGCGTAGTGTGTTCCATCCCAGATTTATTGGCCCTTATCAGGTGGTAAAGAAGATCAATCCAGTGGCGTACAAATTGCGACTTCCGGGCTCTCTTCGGATCCACCCGGTCTTTCATTGTAGTCTTTTGAAGCCAGCGGTGGGTGGACAGAAGAGGCGGCCACCAGAGATGGATAAGGAGATGGGAGAGGAGTATGAAGTGCGTCGCATTGTGGACTCCAAGTATCGGAGGGGTCGGTTGTGGTACCTAATCTCCTGGAAGGGGTACACAGCAGAAGAGGATTCCTGGGAATCCAGCGACAACGTGCATGCCCCGGCCCGTATTCGGGCCTTTCATAGGAGACACCCGGACAAGCCTGGGTCTAGGAGGCGCGTGGGAGGGGGACCTACTGTAAGGATCGGGTAGCGCGCGCCTGCATGGACTACAAGCCCCAGAATGCTCAGGGACTGAAAAGGGGAGGAGTCGCGCTGTCATAAGGAGCGACGTTCGCACGGATCGTTGTGCGTAATTCCGGCGTGAGAGTTCGTTCCGGAGATCGGAGGAGAGGAGAGTTCGTCGGTGTTTCTTCGTGGCTTAGGGAGACTAAGCTGGTTCCAGTCTCTGCCGCTTTTAAGGAGCACGTCCTGGGGTTGGACCCCGTTCCGGTGTCGGAAGACGTCAGGGCTCTAGAGTTCCAGGAGAATCCCGAGGGGACCTAACAGATAAGTGTGGTCCTTGCTTGAGGCGGGGAGCGTCTCGTAATTTTCTTTGTTATGTCTGGAGTATCCCGGTGGCCCGCTGGTCCCATGGGGTGTAGTTGAACAGTACATACTCCCAAGCCTGGTCCGAGACATTACTCCAGGAGGAGTGTGGGCTACGCTTTCTTTCGTACATTGGGGAAGTGCATTCCGCTCGCGGTGACGTAACCGTGTTCAAAAGACTTAGGGTGGAATCTATAATTCAAGGAATTAGGGTGTCTCTGAACCGTTGCATGATACGCTGTGTGAGGCCAATGAACACAGCAACCCGTTTTTTCCTAAAAGTTCTTTCAGGCAGCTCTGTTTCTACCAGTACACACAGAATAAGGGGCTCTGGTCTTTCCCTTCATTATAGCCTTGCCATGAATAAATGAGTGTGAGGAAGAGGGGTGTGTGCGTGGTTGTATGTCTATGTATATCGGAAAGAACATACAGGTGTGGGTGATTACTTTATTAAGGAGGCAAAGGAGGCTTCTTCCTGGAGGGGAGTTTGTTTGTAGCAAGAAAATGCACGAGTAGTGCCATTAGTGAGAATTTACGAGAGTAGTCTATATGACTTTGTTTTGCTAATCTTTGTATGTATATGTTGTTATTGCTTTACAGGTTCTACTCCCTGCTGTTCCCTTCCTTCCCTTCCCTCGCTTGATCACCCTAACCTTCCGTGCCATTAGTGCAGGAGTTGGGGGTGTCGAGAGGTGGAACCCTTATTGCATCGCCAGAATCCTGAGGAGAGTTGATCTGGGGAACGGAATCTTGACAGACTTGGGCTGGAAGGGGCAAGCACGAGATGGGGCGATAATTCTTAGGTTCTGAGGAGGAGGTGGACGAAGTGCTTTTTTTTATCAGAGGCAAGACTGAGGCTTTTTTCCAGGATTTGGAAACATTCCTGTATTTATAATTTCATTGTAAATAGGGGTCAGCTGAGCAGTAATTATCTCTGCGACTTGATAAATAATTTTTGGAGGACAGGGGTCGCCAGCTGACCCTGATTTGGTTCAAAGAACTAGAGGGACTACTTGTTCAGTGGTAAGTGGAGAACATTTATTTAGATTTTCAATTGGATGAGATTGACTTATGACCTCGGTTGTGCATGGCGTCCCAGAGGTGAAAGCTGAGAAGACATTTAACACTTTCGATTGAAAAGGTAACGCAAGCATATCACAAAAAGATTGATCGATATTAAGATTGTCATAGGTGGGTGGATTTGATAAGAACTTAGGGGCATCTCTACAAGGCGGCGATAGAAAATTATGCCGCTTTTGCGTCCGTTTTTGGGCGAAAAGCGGCGATAATTTTATCGCCTAATTAGCAAGGTCACGCTAACGCGTGAAACCTTGCTTTAGCGCACTAATTCTTAACGCCCAGCTTTGCATCTCTAATGAGATGCAAAGTGGGCGTTCCTGACCTGACATGACAGGAGAAATGTCGCTAAGCGACATTTCTCCTATCATCAAGCTCCACGCTATGAAGCATAGCGGCAAGAAAAGTAGCGTTAACCCCTGTTATCGCTACTTACCTTACGCCTGCTTCAGGACTGACTTAGCCATGATATCCTATGGAAGGTGGATATCATGACTCAGATTGTGAGGCCCTTTCAACAAGCTAACGCCACATTTTGTGAGATTATCCGAAGTATGGAGTATCCAGAAGGCAGGGTCAGGTTAATATCTGGTCCTGCAGCTGGGTTTATCCAAGTTTCAGTTAAAAATGCTACATCGATTTGATGTTGCTCGATAAGAATTTTAAACTCTATGCTGTTTTTCACTATTGGTGTTAATGGGTAGACATTTATTGGTTTGGCTGGTTGTTTATTGACAAACCCTTTGTTGTGTTGAGCTTTCTCCTTTATTTTTTCATTGCAAAGGGTGAGTTTGCAAGTCGTGCAAGTCTTGTTGTTAGAGTTATCCCCCGGCTGCAATATACTACTGTATGGCGACTCACTTACTGGTTAGAGGGACAGCAACGCTTCTCTTGTGTCAGACTATTTTAAAATAGGACCTGATGTGAAACAAACCGGGGGGCTGGCGCTGGTCACATTCGGGTCGCTGAAAGGCACATACGGGCTTGCCGCGGGGGTGTCAGGGGGCGTGGCCACGCAGTGCTGGAGCGGTAAAAACTAAAACAGTGAAGGAGGAATACAATGCAAAATGGGGGTCCAGCAACCCCTTGTTGCCTAGCACAGGCTTCGATGCTGGTAGGCAACTACTGGTAAAATAAACAATAATTAAATGGATAGGGAGTAACAGTACAGAGCATAAACAGAATAAAAATGACCAATCCGTCTAAAGGTAGGGCGCTGCCCTTGCAAGATGGTTCTGCTAAGCGCTGGGAGCCAGGCACCCAATATTTTGAGCTGCCGGATGAAGGGGGGCATATCAGGGGGTGTGGCCACTCAGCACTAGAGCTAGAATGTAAAAACTAAAACAGTGAGGGAGAAACAAAATGCAAAATGGGGGTTAAGGTTTTTGTCCTAGGTAAAGCTAAGAGATTTAGCACACACCATCACTGAAGGGTTATAGTTCAGCACCATAAGCAAATTGTGCATTGTGTAACTTGGGATAGGGAGGCTGGATGGGGATAACAGGAGGAATTTTTTTAAGCAGTTAATTATTAGGAGGAGATGGGACATCCTAATTTGAATGTCCTCAAGAACTCTGGACATGAATTTGACATCAACCGTGGAGAAAGTTTTCAACTACCGCCAGGTACCATCAGCATAAACATGATATGAGATGTTCGAGGGAATCTGAATGGAGGCAAAGTGAGAATGTAATCTTGGGTAACCCCTTGTTGGAGCATCACAGTCCTACCAGTGGAGGGTAGGCATTTCTGTACATTGACACTGGTTTTCCATCTATGGCAAGAATAAATTGAACGTTGCTCTATTCATCTCCATTCCATTCTTGAGGATTTTCAGTACAGTGGCTTGGTTCACCATGTAAAAGGAGGATAATGAGGCAAGTTCCTCTGTTATCTAATATGCTGAGAGCATTTCCGATCCTTTCTGTGCAGAGATCTCCGCTACCGAGGGAAGATCTCCGCACAGGTACCTATAGTACTGTGTAGTAAATGTGGAAGGGATCAGGTAGAGTGGTGAAAAAATGGGGAATGATTTCTCAAAAATACTTGGGGTGTAAGAACATTTTAAGATTGGTTTGGAAAAGACATGCTAATGCAATCATTTTTAATGATGCTGTTACAGTACTGCATCCCTGGCCTAAGGCCTGATTGTAGTTAATCTATTGGTCATTTTCCACAGTAAATCATTTCAGCTTAGTCTCCACCCAACTCTGTAAGACTTTAGCAAGGAAGGAAAGATGGGAGACTGGGCAAAACGTATTTGGATCCGCAGCTTCTGCCCTAATTTCTTTTAACTAGGTTGGCACTTGTTATGCATTCTGGGATTGTTGCTAGGTTTAACGAGACAATAATCAGGTTGCAAAAGCAGGATGTGACAGAAATGCTAATTTCCCTGAGAAGTGTGGTGGGGATAGGTTCACTGAAGTGAGAAGAATGTTCAGTTTTGGCAATGATATTAGGCAATAGTATTTGGTGGGCTTCGCTAACTAAAGACTGGATGGTCCTAGATGTTAGGAGGTGACACAGTAGTCTTCAGATTTCAATGGGTTTGCGAGGACGCCTTGAATTCCTCAACGCATTCTTTTGTGATATTGGTGACCTTTCAGGCGTAAATAGAGTTGAATGTTTCATGACCTCCAAAATCATTTTTAGGAAATATTTTGATTAGTCTGTCTAGTTGGCTTTGAAGGTGTTTCCTTTTTCTTTTTTAGTTTGGATTTACAATTGTGCAAGGACCTCCAGAAAGTAATTTTGATGCCAAATTCTTTTAGATGCTCTAAGAGTTTTTCCAACTTGGTTCAGCTCTCTCGAGTGTCAGTGCAGCGATGTTTTTTTGTCATTTAAGTGTTTTGAGTTAAGCCTGTAAATCTCCTGCTCAGCAGGAATAAATATGAATGCTACTTCTGAGATTATCATGGGAGTAACAATATTTTTCCAATCACTTACTCAGCCCTTGGGTCACCTTGAATGCCCACTGCCCAGTGGCTTCAACTCTTGAACATCAAACACTTACCTGTTTATTAATAGTCATCAGCTACACTCTGAGGGTGTGACGTTCAATTCAGGTGTGACTATGTTTCAACTAGTTGGAGATTTGCAAAGTATAAATAGTTGGACTTGGAAATGGAAAAACACTTTTTAGTTCGTGCCACTGCCCAAAAGCTTATTGCTATGAAGGCATCACATCTGTAAATATCTAGCACTCACTTGCAGAATCAGAGTTTATTGAAAGGAAAAACTTTAGTTTTCTACATAGATTCTATTGTGCGTTTAGAATTTAGAACATATTTTTGAGCAACTATTCTCATTATCTGAAATTGATTCCAAACAGTCCTTTCATTTTTAAAGAACATTTGAAACACTTGTTTGCATGGTCATAATTGGAAAGAGCTTTTGAGGCAATACTTTAATGTCAGATTGAATCACAACTCATTGTATTAACTGCAGGCATCACAGTGCGCCAAAATGGACAGTATATGAGTTATACTTAATCAGATAGTTTACTATCTTTTGGGAATTCATGTATAATCCCTCGGTACTCATCCAGGAATCATGACTGACTTAATGTACGCGTCTATATGTATTGTGTTCATGTTCAAGCATAAGTGTGACTTACTTTGATTTCCATAACTTTATTTGTATGTTATGTACACAAATCATATATAGCACATGCTAAGGCATAAACAAAATTGTATAATAATGCCTTCCTTTTTTATAATTAGTGTTAGTATACACGATTCCCTTTCAAAGACAAATGCTGTTTTGGCAGGGAAGCCAATTGCTGCACTTTTCTGCAGTTTCTACATCACTTGCGCTTCATTTATATGGATGTAAATTTATTGAGCAGATACATGCAGCAAATACATTCTTGAATTGTTAAAATATCTAAAAGTATCCTTTTTGATGGGTGGCAAGCTAATTTGCATTGCATTTCACTGGCCTCTCTTCTGACACGAGCTGGGTGCAGCCACTTTTCATGTGAGTATCAAATTCTATTTGTGCATAATTCATGCATTACACCCAAGCTCTCACTTACGCATGTATATTACAGGTTTAATCTCTTGTGTGAATCATGTAATTTACACATGCATACATTATGACCTTGATTCAGAACCTGCACAATGTAATATATGAAGTAATACTACAGTAGTAACACTTACTACAAAATGTAATCCATAAATGGAACGGCCGGAGAGCTCTGTCTCTCCTATCTTTTTCTGTGTGGAGATCACCACTGTGGCAGAGGTTTACGCATACATAAGTATTCTATTTTGCAGTAAATGTAGAGGTGAGCAGGTGGAGGGAAGGGAAAATGGGAATAATGACCTAAAAAATAAGTGGCAGCGTATGGAAATTTAAGGAAGGGTATGAGAGGGACAGACTAATACAAAATGCGTCCCCCAAAAGAGTAAGACATTAGCAGTTCCCAAGTTGATTGGCTAATCACTGCCTTTACAAATGTGTAAGGCAGCCATCTTGTTTTCAGCTTGAGATTCCCTGTGTTCTGTGTTACGCCGTTAAATGTAGGTAAGTATTAGGTTTGGCATTTTCCCCATACCTATTACCACTTTAGTCAAGTGGTAATGGGTAAGGCAAAAATCAGTAGAACCGCGTGAGCACCTAAAACCAACATGTCTGCCTTTAACTTTTGTAAAGTCAATAATGACCTAATCAGCTAATGACTTTTGCTAACTACGTACCATGTGACTACCTCGAAATACCCCAACATTTCTCAAAAATACTACAATAACAAATATCATTAAAACATATGCAATAATTACATAACTTCCTTGCACAGCACAAAATACACTTATGAGCACCATATAATGTAATCCTGCCAAATAAAAAACAATCCAACTCCCGCTTTTCGCACAACACAAATTAAAAAAGTGAATATGAAATATATTCGATTAAAGCACGTTTTGGGATCTCCCTTTTTTTTGTACACCCCGTTCAGTCAACCCACCAATAGGTTTACTCTTTCCACAGTTAAATCTGCTAAAATGTGCAGGCATTCCTCAAACGGGTGCAAAGTTATTAAGGTATAACATTTTTACAAACATATGCTGATAATATATAGAATTTTGAAAAAAAAACCTGAACCTATTACCACTTCATAAAAGTGCAAACAGGTTGTTAACAATAATAAAAATTAATAATTAACTATATGTAATACCCTAACCCAGATGTCAGCAAAACGTTGACTGTACAATGATGCAAAATTGTCATAAAAACGATATGGCTGATTTCTCCCTTTGGTAAACACAGCCATTAACCAATCACATCACCAGTTCTAAACCCTATGCACTGTGGTATACCATGAGATTTGCATGGTATATCATAGCACAATATATAACTACATTTTATACAATGTATACATTTACAATTACTTACACTATTTATGTATACATCCAGGAATGTAGCATTTAGATATTAAAATAAATATTTTTCAGATATGACATTCACATCTTTTCACATAATTTTATGGTACATTTGATTTTAATTACATACTCCAGTTTACGTCATTGCAGTGTATTGGAGTTTACTTTATGCTACTGTACTCTACTCTACTTACAGTAAGCCACTCCACTTTACGACACTGCAGTTTACACCATTAAATTGCATGCTAATGTACTGTGCGTTGCTCCACTCTCTTTCACCCAACTCCACTGTATGTCACTCCAGTGCACACCACGATACTCTACACCCTCAAACTGTTCACCACTGTATTCCATTACTTTTTCATGTATGCCAGTTTACTGGTCAACCCTACACTGTACAGTGCACAACTATCGACTAGTCCACTCTACGCAACTCCACACGTTGTTTCACTATATCCTATTCCACTACGCCCCACTTTATGGTACACTACTGGAGTGTACCCTGTTGCGCTGTAAACTACTCCACTCTACAGCACTCAGTTCTACTAAAAATGCAGTATCCGCAACTGAAGTGTACCACAATGTACTGTATGCTATTTAATTTAACAAAACTACATTCTGCACCACTCCTCATTCCCCATACTGCATTAACTATAACTCACCCATTCTCCATGCCCTTGCATATTACAGAAGTTAGAGCATGTGAAATCACTGCACTAATAATAACAATTATGACATGGGAAATTATATGATTTGCCTGAACACACTGCATGGTACAGTGGCGAGTTATAGTTAATGTAGTGTGTGACTAGTAAGGTGAAAGACTGCATAGAGAAGTGCACGAGTTATGTGACTTTTAAGGTGGTGCACACGTTAAAATATGAGTTATAAGTGTGATTTATATTATTGTGAAAGTGATACTTAAATGATAAATTCAAGATATAACTATAATTGTACAATTTCTATTGTTTGTGCCGTTTAAGTTAGGTTTGCATACTGATCATAAATAAAGTTTGCCTAATGTAACTTATCTTTAAACTTTTTTTGTGTTAAAATATATATATATATACATTTCAACACAAAAAAAGGTTAAAGATAAGTTACATTAGGCAAACTTTATTTATGATTTATATATATATATATATAAATACACACACACTCATACACATATATGTATATATGTATCACATTTATCACACATATATGTGTGTGTATATATATATTACCTACTGGCGGTCGCCAGTAGGTAGTTATAGTTAGGACCACGTTTCCATAGGAAATCCGCAACATTCTATTTTGAATAACTTTTGCGCCGGTCGACGAATCCTTGCGAATTTTTAAAAATAGGTGGGGCGCTACGCTCCGCTCCTACCCTGAAAGTCTCTGGGGGATTCGTCAAGCGGGGGCTGAGATAAAAGGGGGGTCCCAAAACGCGTTTTTCCCATGCATTTTTCCATAGGACCTTTAGACACAGCTACAGCCCGAACGGCTGAACAGAATTACTTGAAATTTGGCAGAGAGGTAGTCCTCAGGTCAAGGAAGTGCCTTTTGTAGGTTTGGTGTAAATCTGTTCAGTAGATTCTGAGAAAATAGCCTTTAAATCAATATATATATCTGAGCCAGCTTACGGTGCGTTTACGGTGCGCTTACCGTACGCGTACGGTGGCGTGCGCGAGCGCGATTCTGATTGGCCCTTAGATCTTAGTAAACATTCGAATCGGTCGAAACCAGGAAGCGGCGGCCGCCATTTTCTCTCTCGCACTCTGAGGGGGGAGCTGATAAACAAATGCCAAAAACATATAAAGGGGCTGTTTAGACAGCGCCCATGCACATAACCATGTTAGTTGAGTCTTCAAAGATCCCCCAAGGCAAAAAACGGTAATTTTTTATTTTTCGAAAATTTCGCCGATTACGCTTACCGTACGCTTACCGTACGCGTACGTTAAAAAATTATTAAAAAAAAAAAAACCACTCTCTCCACCCCGTGTGCAAATGGTGGCCGAAGAAGGCCACCATTTGTGCATGGCATATAAGAGCACAGCATTTCCCAAAAAAATTTCAACAGATTACCTATCACAAGGAAGCGCATAATATGTCCTCCATGTGCGCACGGTGCGCGAAGCGCATCGTGCGTACATGGCCCATCTAGCGTAACGTGGGCACGTGGTGCGCGTAGCGCACCGCGTGCCCACCGTGCGTGCACGGCACTAACTGCGTAAAGTGGGCGCACGGTGCGCAAAGCGCATCGTGCGTACATGGCCCATCTAGCGTAACGTGGGCACGCGGTGCGCGTAGCGCACCGCGTGCCCACCGTGCGTGCACGGCACTAACTGCGTAAAGTGGGCGCGCGGTGCGCGAAGCGCACCGCGTGCTCACTGTGCGTGCACGGTGCGCGAAGCGCACCGTGCGTGCACGGAACGAACTGCGTTAAGTGGGCGCGCACGCCACGAATGGCGTAAAGTAACTTAGCATTTAAAAAACCGTACAAATTCACTGGAAAAACCATAGGTTTCACACACGTTATAGTTAGGAATTAGCATTTAAAAAACCTTGCAAATTCACTGAAAAAACCATAGGTTTCACACATGTTATAGTTAGCGGAAATTTTACTGATAAAAAACCAATGAAATTCCCCCGTTATAGTTAGTGCAGGAAACTATAACTCACGCGACCGCAATCTTCTGCTGATGACATATGTGTCTTTATGAAAAAAAAATATTTGTAATATATGTATAGCTAAAAATTTATGGAAGAAGACATGGGCAAATAAGTGTCTAAATACAGTATTAGCATCAGCAGAGGATTGCGGTCGCGTGAGTTATAGTTTCCTGCACTAACTATAACGGGGGAATTTCATTGGTTTTTTATCAGTAAAATTTCCGCTAACTATAACATGTGTGAAACCTATGGTTTTTTCAGTGAATATATATATATATATATATATGCATATATATATACATACGTATACATATGTAGCTTTGTGTGTGTCATATATGCAAAACAAAATGATGTATAGTTTTGGGATATTGTTTTTAAAGTTTAATAATAAACTTAGTTTAAATTATAATTTAAAATGTTTTTTAAAAATCTAAAAAATTGCAAAGTTTAGTATAAATTAAACAAAAATAAAATTGTTAAAATGAGGTATTTAAATTTATTTTACATTTATGTTTTACATTAAAACATATTTATACAAAAATAAAGTTTATTGCATTTCCCTTTATTTTCTCATAAGGAGATCTCTATCCCACTGGCGAAGTACTCCACCGACTTGTGAATGTTACTTGTAGTAACACATACATTTTGCTGTAGGAGACGCTATCCCTTCATTGGAGGGGATGGAAACTTGTAAACCTACACTATGGTGTAACTCTCCAATTCGAAATGGTGCGTGGCAAAAAGTGCTAATTTACACCTAGGTGTAGGAGTAGATTGCACATGAGTAAGTCTATACACATATATTTACCATTGTGAATCGTGCCCTAGGACCTTTCAAGGCATAAATCTAATATTCTAATTGGAAACAGGCCAGTGGAATTCTTATACTGACTACCTCTCCTGACCTGTAACTACTGTGTTATTTGAATTCGTTAGTTGAAGCTGCCTCAAAACCTTGATTTTTCTGAATATGTGAAGGTTAAATGCCGTTTAATATTAGCTAGCTAGGCATATTTCTAGATGTCTCATTTTTGTGAGGACTAACTTTTTATTTCAACGTTAAAAGCATCTTTCTGAGTCCAAGGATGGTTCCAATTGTAGTGCAAATGTTAGTTTGTACTGGTATTGGCATCACAAGTGGTGCATCAATACAACACAATTTTCAACAGATAAAATCTAGAGCAAATTGTACATGGAAAAAAGCACATGTTCATAACTTTGCAGTTCAGACATGCAGAATTACTGTATTTTCCATGGCTCAGAGTTGCAGAACTCAGAATATTGTGGTAATGCCATCCCTGGAAAGTGCAGCACCCCACAGTATCACTATGTACCTGGTGTGATATTAATAGAACAAATAGCAGGCAAAATGAGGCCCTTAATCTGCATCTTTTGATTCACTTCCTATGAGTATGTAATGATTTTAAATAATCATACAATGAATTACCATACCTTATCTTACCTAAACTGCTTCACAATCTTAAAGAAAGCTTGACTAATCGGGCTTGAAGTTGAATTTTAAATCCGCATTACTTTAAAATTGTAAGGCAAGCAGTAGGTCCTCTTCAGTTTTTTTTCAAATAAACGGAGATTAGTCTGTTTAGACTAACCACATCTCTTAATGGTCTGTAATTGCCATTCACTAATACGCTAAGTATTGACAATGTTGATTTTAGCATTATTGAAACAAAGTTCTACACTGAAAGTCACAAATATAAATTATTCAGTGCTCCCTAGATTAAAATTCAAGACAGAAACCACATATTAACGAAACTATACAATAAATGTTAACATCTAATTTGGTTAAAAACTTTCACGGCATAGAATCTAATACGACCAATTATATGCTCTGATATTTTCCAGGAAGGACCATCAGACCAGCGCTTTGCTTTCTGCTGCATGGCCCTACATTTATCAAATACCAACTTTTGGGGTTTCTTCCACACAGAAATTGCAGGATGTTATAATGTTGAACCAAGTTGTTCTTTCTTTTATTTTGATATAAGAATAATGACATCAGCCTCATTAAGCTAGTGCTCATCTTGCACACTATAAACCAAAAGAGCATTGACATTCTATTTATGTGCAAATTTAGGCGTGCAAAGGCACAGAAAAGGGTAAGCATTACACCTGTTAATGGACAAAAATATGTTAACATATAGGCAGTGACAAACAGAAGACAGACACCAAAGCACAAGTTTAGAAAGCATTCATTAATAAAGCATTAATAATGCTAATAATCTGGATTTAATGTACCAAGGGATGTAAACACAGCCATTCACTAATGCTGTTTAAATAAGCTGCATTCAGAAATATTCTTTGTCACAATAAATACATACATAATTTATAACCAAAAACTGCGAGTTACCTATGACATGAAACTATGTATAATAATGTATCAATATCTGTCGTTCAACCAAATTATGATAGCTTGGAAATTAGCCTTATTTCGAAATTTCAAATGTATTCGTTGCATTCTGTCAATATACATCTAGGAATTATTACTTCATAGTCTTCTAACACAAATACTCGAAAACTGATAAATATATCAAAAAAATATTGAAACTTTTATACAAAAAGTCAGACTTCTCAGAGATAGACTGCAAGTTGAAGATTTATAATGTATTAAATATTTTGGATCATTCAGGGAAATATATTTGTTTTACTGCGCAGTGCTCAAGACGTGCTTGTGTGAAAAGGGCAGTGAAAGAAGTGGTAAATAATAGGTATGTAAAAGCCATCAAATAATTCATTATGGTGACAGACAATCAATGGCATTCTCTTACAGTATAGTACACTTAGCTGTCTGTCATTTTGACCTGGAGGAAAATACGTGGGTTATCATGGTTATCATGATTAAATTAGCGAGCAACTGAAGGTGACGGGAGAGGCCATATAATAAATATTACAAATTAGTAAAATTGTTTTGATTGGCAATCTGTGTAATAACTTGTAAAGTAAGCTAAGGAATAGATGTACTCTTCCAAAGGATTACAAAAGATTTAGGGTATGCAATAAATCTGAAATGGCAATATGGGTCCCACATGTTTAAATCTAGAAATAAAATTGGAACAAAAGTGATTAAACAATTATTTTGGAATAAATATACATATTACTCCAGAGGAGGAATTAACTTATTTTGCAAGTGGAGTAAATGGGACAAAAAGTCCCACAATTATATCAATTGGGGAGAAAAGCACAGCATGTGATCGTTGCCTCAGGGACAGATTAGTCACCTTTACATTGAAAACATAGGGCAATCTTACCTCTGTTGTATTATTTGCTTGAAAGAATTTGAAAAGAGTAGCCACACCTCCATCATGTAAAGGAAATGGTTAAATGTGTAAAAGCTAATCAGTGTTGAGGTGGAAGAAATATATCCATCATCTCTAACCCACACATCGGAAGGATGGAAGTACACTGTTCACAATCAGCAATGAATGCCAAATGCTGTCTATGAAAGATAACACCACACACATGTTATGTGACAGCAAAACGTGGCTGTGCCCAGTAGAGTCCCACTAAAAACATTGTTAGCAGGAAGAATTAGAATTGGGGAAGTGAAATGGCTGTGGTAATCATTCACCAAGGATACAATAGAGTTACAGAGACTGGCAAAGAACGACCAAAAGTAGGTCCACCCTGCCTTTTCACAATGCTATTCAATTTGCCCAGATTAATCTCATTGCGGAACTATTTTGACTATTTACGCCACTTCCAAATTTGGGTAATATTTTAAATAATTCCAAGTAATCATATCCATCACATATGATTTGCTCCTTTTTTATTTCTATACATGGGGAAACTTTATTCCCCTAAAAAATGTATTCAATACCTTAAATCTTTTTTAATGTTTCGCCAGGTGAATTTAATCTTATAAATTACTACACAAGTCATTAGACAGATTTGCCATCAAAACAACTTTCACAATTTTTAATATTTACGATGTATTCTCTGCAGTCTTATCAGATGCTTGGTAATTTGGTTATGTCCTGATGATGGCCCATGGATCCTTCCCACAGGTCAAAACGTCAACACAAATTCACGTGGACTAGTTTGTGAGAGAATACCATTGATCGGATATTTTCTTAATTAAATAATTGTTTGAAGACTCGTACCTATTATTTGCCGTCTATATATAAATTCATGTGCTATATTATTTCATTACCCTCTCCACATTAATGCTTCCTGAGCATTGGGCAGTAAAGCCATAATGTATTTTGTTTTAATGGACTGAGATATACAAAACATTAACAATCTTCAACTTGCAGAAAAGTCTGAAACGTTGTATGAAAGTTTCAGTGATGCTGACATGTTTTCCAGTAGTTAACTATTTATGTTAGCAGATTATGAACCAATAGTTTCTAGATTTATATTGACATGTTATAAAGATTGCTTTCTCTATAGAATGATTATGGAATTTAGTGAATTGAATGTGACAAACAGTTGATGATTGAGTGTATTTTTCAGATGTAAATTAGTCCCTCATGTACTCCAATGGAAGCATTTCTTGGAGGGTGGAATAATGCACTAAATAGCCGATAGCAAGAGGTGAGAGAGAAATACTCTTTCGATTGAGGCCAAAACCCACTCACTGTATATTTCAACGTATTGGTAACATTATGCCTCCAGACAGATGCTGTGTTAACCACATGGGTGCTCAGGACGGCTCCCGGCCGTCATGAGTCACGGTAGTCGTGTGCTCATGACGGCCGGGAGCCGTCCGACCGTTGCCGCTCCGCCCACGCACGGCAAATTCCCCGCCTGTGCGGGCGAAATAATTAGTGGGCGGAGTTCGGACAGCTCCCAGCCGTCATGAGCACACGCCCACCGTGATTTATGACGGCCGGGAGCCGTCCTGGGTACCTGAGCGCCACGCCCCGCCCCACCCCCCTTCGCACCGCGGCAGAATTTGCCGCGTGGCGAAGGGGTTAAGCTAGCAGACCCAAAAATGCAGTTAATTCATTTTTGGCAAAATATGAACAACAGCACTTGCATGCCTTATCCACTAAAAAGTCTCACTTATGATGAGTATTAGAAGTCTAATCACGTATGTGAATCATTCATTTACACATACATTTTACAGTTGTAAGCCTAGTTTATGAATCAGATACTAGTCAGGGGAATTCTTATGCTAATTGTTTCTTTCAATATGTATCTATTTAGTTTATTGAACTCATTGGTTGGAGTTGTCTCAATGTATCAAGCCATTTTCTAACATTACAGGTACCTTTAATTAACAGTCATTTAGCTGTGTAACTAGAAGCCTCATTTTTGTGAAGACTAAGACCTTTTTCAATGTCATTGGCCTCATTATGAGTCATACAGTAATTTTTATTACTGGTGCAATTATTACGATGTGCCATATCAGTATTACAACTGTTTCGGCCAGACCACAATTTTCCGACGCAAATGTTCCCAGGCAAAACCTTGTAGAGAGTTTGCATGGAAAATAATACACATTGTGAGCTTTACAGCTTGCAACATCGTAAAAATATTCAGCATTACCGCTTTATCCTCTCATTAAAGCTGCAGAACTCAGAATAATGCAGAAATACTGTACTAAATAAACACCACTTCACAATGCATCATTATGTGCTAGTTGCGGTATTAATACACCAAATAAAAAAGAGGCCCTGTATTACAATTTAAACAAAGCTTGGTAAATCTGGGCTTAATGGTGATTTTCAACCCATTGTACCTTTAAAAATGTAGGCCATGCAGTTTTTCCATATTCGGTTATTGCTTCAGACAGACTGTAACTAGTCTCATTGGTGCTGTTAATGAAGAAATTCAGGGGCATATGTACAAGGAAGTGGCAGAGTGAGGCACCAGGAGACTCCGTTAGGAGTAGCAGCTGCACTTTATAAGCTATACTTTTCATTTCATTTCATTAGCCGTCATGGCTTAACGCCTCACTCCGCCACTTCTGAAACGCAGGGCTGCACCATGTTTACAAGGATATGGTACAGCCTTGCGTTTCCCCCTGCGCTGGCACTTCACTTAACAGTGTTACGCCAATGCAGGCACCCTTGCACCATAGTGCAAGAGTGTCTGTGTGCAAGGAGCATTGTTGATGTGCAGGAAGGTGCCCTTCCTGCACAGAAACAATCCTAAACTGCCATTTTGTCACTTTTATGTGTGCTGCTTCATGCAGCACACATGAATGTCACAAAATTGCATTTGTTTTTACAGATTGTTTAGGTACTGGAAGGTAGACCTTCCTGTACATAAACAATCAATAGCAGTTTGATTTTTACACGTGTGCTGCACAAGGCAGCGCACATTAAAAAAGTATAGACGAGGAGAAATAATGCATTTCTCTTCATTTCGCCAAGTTAAGACCAGGTTTTCCCTGGTCTTAATGTTGGCACTGCCGTATATGTGCGCTGCCCTTGTACATAGGGGCAGCGTCAAAATCAATGGGTGTTGCAGTGGAACACCCACCGTAAAACCCACTGCCCACCCCTTTGACGTCAAGAATAGCGTGAAATGGGGCCTTATTTACAAGGCAGCGTTAAGCCACATTAAGTGGCTTAACGCTGCCTTGTAAGTAAGGCAAGGCTCCTATCGTCACCACAAAGTCAGAAAAAGTGACATTGTGGTGGCCGTAGGGGCTTGTACATATGCCCCTCAGACTCGAGCCTTTGTGCAAGCTGTACATACAGCCAATATTGTAAGCTTTAAACATGACAAGGTTCTATAGTGTTATTCCCTGTAATCGCCAACATCTTTGTGTCTAGCTCTTGTCATTCATCAATACACTAGGTACTGACAATAATTATTTTTAGCAATTTTGAAATAAGGTAGCAAACTCAACAACCTCAACTGTAAATTATTTGTGACTCCCCAGTTTAAACATTCAAGACAGAAACCACACATTAAAGAAACTATACATTAATAGTAACTTCTAATTATATTTAAAATAGAAGATTAAATGGAGCACAAACATTAAAGAGCTTTCACAGACTGACACCATATACTTGAACAGCTATATATATCTCTGTGTCTAACTCTTGTCTTTAATCAATACATTAGGTCCTAAAAATAAAACTATTGATTTTAGCAATATTGAAAACAAGTGGCTAACTCAAAAACCACAAATATAAATTATTTGTGACTCCCTGGTTTAAAAATTCAAGACCGAAACCACACATTAAAGAAACTATACATTAAAAGCTGACAATTGTGTTTAAAATAGAAGATTAAATGGAGTACAAGTAATAAAAAGCTTTCACAGACTGAGACCATATACTTGACCAACTATGTATATATTTATATATGACTTGTTTTTGCTGTATGCATCAACTTGTATTGTGTATGCTTTTCATGGGGCTTCTGCTGGATAAAGAGTACAGGCTGTGCTATAATGCTGAACCATGATCTGTTTTTGCTTTTCTGTTTGGCTGAAATAATCATGGCAGCAGCTCAAAGGGCTAGTTTCATCTTGATTATGTCAAGTGCTTAAATAGACAACCACATAGACAGTCTAAATATGTAATATGCGCAATGGCACATTTCACTGGCAAGCATAAAACCAATCTATGAACAAAAGCAGAGGGGATTATTTAGAATTTGGCAGATGCAGAAAGGACATCCACCATAAAATAGGCAGATGCCCTGCCTTAGTGATAGTGTATAGCTGTGTATAGGTTCTAAGGGGGATATTTTCAAGAATGTGTGATAACTATCGCAAAATTCGCTTAACGCAGCTTTGCACTGCGCGAAAATAACACTGTGTTAACGTTGTATTCTCAACACAGCGGCACAATGCGATAGTCTCGAGATAATGCGCCAAATGACTGCGTTAAAATGAACGCGACGCCGGAAAAATGCGAAACCCCAACGCGAAAAAGAGGCGATGTGGCCAACCGCGATACAAAAATCAGTGATAAGCAGTGACAGGCCTGCAATTCCCACGCATCATGCGGGAAAATACACCATAAAAGCCAAAAAAATAAAGCAAAAAATAAAATAAACTGCGTAGTAACATGGATGTACCCGGACCGAGTGCAGAGGACAACATCAACCCCACAAGCCCCACAGACGACCAGTAAGGAACATCGGGTAAGGCCAAGAGGAAGAGGAAGACGCGGTTCAGTACGTAGGAAAACAGGATCACCGTTATGGAGGTGACAGACCACTACCAACAACTATACGTCACCTCCAACGTGTCAATGGCAACAAAGACGCAAATATGGCAGACTATCTTGGACCCTGTGAATGCAGATGCAGCGCTGAGGAGTACAATGGAAGAGCTCAAGATGCGCTAGAAGGATGTGAAGGCCAAAACCAAGAAGAAACTCGATGTCAATCATCAGGCAGCAATGCAGACTGGAGATGGCAGTCCAGCGGAACACCAGGAGCTGGATGAGATAGAGTAACTGGTCTCCACAGTCATCAGTGGGGAGACGGTGGCAGGAGTCGGGGGTCCGGACAATGCTCGACGTGACCGGACGCAACAGCACCAGGGTGAGTACCGAACAGGGACTTGGGGTACGGGGGAGAGGGACACAACGGCACAAATGCACAATTAAGTACAGCACACCCACAATGACTTTGGCCATTTCCCTGATCCCCTAGGCACACGGCAGCACACACAGATAGCAAACACAGCACCTCAACTTCGACGACAATGTGGTACAAAGTGCAACACTTTCACCACAGAACAGAGGACACAACTGGTTCCGCTTGTGCGTAGAAACTGGCCAATCACATCTGGCATAGCAGGAAACTGTGAAATGAAAGTGTACGTGTACAACCTCACATCCGTCATGTAGTACAAATGTCCACTGTCCCTCATCAAACAGTCAGCCCCTCCCAAACAGTCACAATGTACATTGTCATGCAGTCCCGATGCAAACATGAACAATGCGTCAACATACATGTCAACACAAGGTTGAAATGAATCTCCCCTGCACATAGCAGAGGGACAATCAACACCTCCTGCAGAGCAGACAACTCATCAGTGATGATGAAGAGGACCTCCACACCTTCGACACCGACGCCCTACAACAGCTCATGAACATCTTAGGCAAACCACCTCCAGGAGCAGGGCAGCCCAGCTGCATCAAGGAGACCCCCATCCCCTGCACAGACCACACAGCAGGAAGCACCCACCACCACGGCTGGCTCCCAGCACCTCACCGAAGCACATATCGCATTCCACGGCCAGGTTTCAGACTGCCAGAAGGAGGTGGCTGAACAGGTGCGGGTGGTGTTCGAAATCACGGCAGCCAAACTCGATTACATACATGGTTGTCTAATTCCCATCAGGGACCACTTATACTCACCAACGGACACACACACTGCGACAGAGACACACGCATTTGCACATTTCCAGTACTGAACCACGCCCAGAGCCCTGGGACAATCATTCACACCCCTACGCTGGACTTGCGTATGCCAGGCCAGCCCACTCCTCTTACGTATGAAGGGGGGACGACAGAGCTACATGTACAAGGTCTTACCCACTGCCTGGTGTGACATGGTTGCGTCTGCTGTACAACGCACAATGTAATGTGGTAGGGCCCGGGGCCATCATGCATACGTAATGAGCACACAGACATACTTTGATAGTTGAACTGGCTACGGGCACGTGCGCCCGGCCACTCTTTATTACCAGGGTCACCTGACCAGTGACGCCTGTGCTGGATGGGTGTGGGGTGAGTGTGAGCAAGCCCTCAGGGAGTGGTTGGTACTGGCAACAACTTGAACAGTCATCACTATTAAAGTGGAAACAGGAAACAACAAAATAACACAAACTGTGAAGCATCATGTTGGTAGCCGGAGCAAGTACAGAGGTCACCCAATATTCAATCTGAGCTGACCATGCTCATGTGAAGAAATTGTCCAAGATTGTGTCCGTTGGGGATAATCCTGCTGCAGCTGCAGTAGGGTGTGTTACACCTGCGACATCTTCCCCATCATCATCCCAGGTCTTCCCCACTGCCTGAGGTGACATTGTTGCGTACGCAGTCCACAGCACGTACCTCAATCATAGCTCCTGGTGTGTAGCTGGACTACCACTGCCAGTCTGCATTGCTGCCTTCTGCTTGTTGCCTCCTGCCCTCCCATTGTCTGTGCCTTCACACCTCAGCACACCTGCCTCCTCTTCCACATCATCTTCCAAGCTCTTCCCCACTGCCTGAGGTGACATTGTTGCGTGAGCTGTCCACCGCAAAAAAATCTATTGGGAAGGGTCCATGAGTTGTGGTGCACTGAGTTGGTGGCACCTGAAGAGCTGATCAGGGTACCAAGCTGATGATGGCATCCAAGACATGTGTGATCAACTCTGATAGTCTGGCTTTAAGACCCTTTCGACTCTCGCAGTTGTTGGTCAGAGGTAGTCCTGGCGGTGGTGGCATGTGCATCCTGCTGTGATCCGTCATCCGGGCAGGTCAGGACTCGATTTGATGTGTGAGCCCCGGTGGACCGCAGTTGAGGCAGGAGGCAGCGGTCGACACAGGGCCACAGACACATGGCGTTGATGACCCCCAGGCCATCGACTCAAAGGCCATCCAATAGTCAGTCAGACAGGGTCCATGACTTGGGCTGCACAGAGTTAGTGGCCCCCGGATGCACCGTGGCTGGCACAGGCACACCACCACTGGACGGTGACTTGCGGTGCACTGAGATAGGGCCACGAGAGCTGAGCAGGACCTCGTCGATGTCAAATGTGAATGTCGTAGAGTGTTAGGGCATGATGCACAGGGCATAAGCAAGCCAAAACAGGCAAATGGAGGAGTAGAATGCTACAGACTCCTTTTCACCACCAAGTCAGTATCAGCTACATAATGATGAAGACAACCCCCAGGCCATATACTCAGATGCCACCAAATTTCAACCAGAGAGTGTCCATGATTTTCGGGGCACAAAGTCAGTGGCACCAGGGCTGAAAGGGGATGCAGTCTGCGATAAGGCCTGTACAATGATGTAGACTCTGCCATGAATAAATCAAGTCTCAGATCCAAATGTTTGACCTACTTGACCACAGTGTAGGCCGGAGGCAGCGGTCTGCATGGGCCCACAGCCACGTGTCGCTGGCTTGCGATGCACTGAGTTAGTGGCACCAGAGCAGTTGTTAGTAGTGTTCAATCACCTCCATAACGAGGATCCTTTTATCCTCAGGACTGAACCACGTCTTCCTCTTACTCCTCTCCATGTACAATGATATGAACTCTGCCATACAGAAATCAAGACTCAGTTCCAAACGTGTGACCTACTCGACCGCAGTGTAGTCCGAGGGCAGTAGTCAGCAATGGACCACAGACAGGTGTCATTCGGATGCTATGCACAGAGTTGGTGGCACTACATCAAAAGGAGTACAGTGTTATAAACTCTACCATAAAGTGTGTACTCTGCCATCGCATGATCAAGACTCAGTTCCAAATGTGTGACCTACTGGACCGCTGTGTAGGCCGGAGGCAGCGGTCAGCGCGGGCCAACCGCTGTTCATCAAGCTCCTCCTGGAACTGCAAGAAATGATGTTGAAATGGCATGTGGAGATGACTTGTGGCTGACGGAGGTAGAAGCACCAGAGCTGAGCGGGTGTGCAGCCTGCGACGATGCCGTGTCCTGCCTGGTACAGACTGGATTGGATTGGTGCGAGGCCTGCTGAACCGCAGTGTAGTCCGAAGGCGTAGTCATCAAGGGCCCACAGACACGTGTGGTTGGAATGCTATGCACAGACTTGGTGTCACCACATCGAAGGGAGTATAGTGATTTAAACTCTACATTCATATGTGTGCTCGGCCATTGTATACTCAAGACTCAGTTGCAAATGTGTAACCTATTTGACCGCTGTGTAGGCCGGTGGAGTACGTCAACGAGAAAGGAGTACTGCGGGCCTGTTTCGGGGAGGACGGCGATGGTCTGAGGAGGCTGCTGAGGACGCAGGCCTCGGGCTTCGAGCTTCCACAGGCATGTGGTGGCCACTCGTTGACCCACGCCGGTGTTGGAAGGTGAGCGGTGTGGCCTGGTTGCGCAGGGGAGGCCAAGACGGGTATGGGGACCTGCGGCCTGGGGTTCAGCAGGTGCACATGGTCGCAGGCACCACCGCTCACGGCGCCGGCCTCGTGGCATGCTGGGAGGTGCCGCCCTGGCAGACACATTGGCCATTCCGGAAGAGAACCACGCCCAGAGCCCCGGGCTTTTTATTCACACCCCTACGCTGGCCTGACATACGCCGGGCCAGCCCACTCCGCTCACGCTTACAGGGGGGGACGTAATGAGCTACTTTCAACGCTCTTCCCCACTGCCTGGGGTTACATGGTTGCATCCACTGTTCACTACACTCCAGACACCAGCAGTATAGGTCGACATGGGCATGTCTGTCGTCTGCATACTGCAGTCTGTCCAGCACATCCACGGCACACTTGTCATTGTGTACATTCTCATTTGTGTGTCACTTGCCTCCTTCACACATGCCTGGTTCCCACCTTTTCACACATTCTGCTATTGTGTGGGTGAGGTGCCATGCCGTTGATGGTTTGTGTACATGGCTTTCCCAGGTCACCACACTAAGTCGTGCTGTCGTGTCTGGTAGGTGGGCATGTTGTTTGGCATGTTGTGTGTGAGTTTGTAACAAGTGCATTCCCAGAGTTGTGAGTTGCATGATTGTGGAGTTGAGGTGTTTGGTGTGTTCATTTGGTACTTTCCAACGAGCAATGTATTCGCATGGGTGCCAGCCTAAAAGCGCTGGTTGATGATGGACTGTCGGAAGATGAAGGAATCATGCACACTGCCTGGGTAGTTAGCGACCACATTGGTGGAGAGTCCACGGTGGTCCACTATTGCCTGCACATTGATGGAACATGTGTGCTTCCTGTTGCAGTAATTGTGTGCAGTGGCGGCAGGAGGCACGAGGATTACATGTGTGCAGTCAATTGCCCCCAACACGTGCGGGAAGGCAGATATGGAGTGGAAGCCTTGCTTAGTTTCCAGCTGTTCCTGCGCAGTGTGTGGGAAGTGAAGGTACTGGGGTACCAAGCTGATGATGGCATCAGAGACAGGTGTGAGTAACTTAGATAGGGCTGGCTGTAAGACTCCTCCGACTCTGGCAGTTGTTGGTTGGAAGGTTCCAGAGGCCAACATGTGCAGCACAGCCAGCAGCTTTGTCTGCGGAGGGATGTTGGTTGTCCGCTGTGTTGGAACCATCAGCCTGTGGGCAATGATGGTCAGGATGCGTAGGATGGTTGTCCTTTTGTGCCTGTAGTGGGCAATGACATCCTCTGGTGTTCAGTCTGTGAGGCTGGTGCGTTTTCTGAAGGTCCGCTGTCTTTGTCTGTGCTGCCTCTGTGGTGGTCCGGGGTGGGTGGGTGCGGGGGAGGGGCCGGGGGGTGGTGGTCCTGGGGCTGGTGGCGGTGGGTCTTGTGACCCTCTTGGGGCTCCGAGCTGCATGATGAGTGGCTCCATGGCATCTGTTTTTCTTCAGGTGTGGTTGTGGGCTGGGCTCCCTTTGTGGTGCAGGGTGTCGTCCGACTTCACACCAGGTCGGAGCAGGTGTTAAATCCCTGCTGCTAACGAGCCTTATCGCATGTTTTGTGTTCGTATCGCCGATCTGGCTGGTCGTTGAGAATGTTGCAAAGTGGGTTTTTTGCGGCTTTTTGCACAGGAACGCCTACTCTGCATATCATTAGCGTTAGATGCCGGTATCATCCGTGGCGATCATTTTTGCGGCGGCTATCGCAGGCAAACTGGTGTTATTGGCTGTTAGCATCAGCTTGTGAATGGTGCGATAAATTTATCACGACTTTGGCTGCAATAAGGTGTCGCTAACTCTGTGATAAGTCCTTGAGAATATCCCCCTTAATAGGGTGGGTATGGCAACCATCACATTCTGCATAAGCCCCAAGAGTTTTAGTATACAGGCACCGAGAAAGACAGACAATCACAGAAAACCTTTAGTAAAAACAGATAATACATCATATACACTGAACACAGACGCCCTTGTCAAGCAAACATTTTAAAATGATAAAAATACTTATAACAACTACAATAAAAAATAGTGATAATGTTAATCTTCATCATAATAATCCTTTTATATAGCAAGTGTTACCTCATTTTTGCCATTTCTAAGCACTGTGAATAATAGCTGCCAAACAATATTTTTCATTGGGATGGCTTAAATATCGTGCTTAGAGGTTTGTGGGAATTTGCAAATCTCTTCTCAAACTTGAAAGTGTTTTGTTGAGTCTCTCTGAACCACCCTGAATTCTAGGATCTCCTGGACAGATTCAGGCAATTTTGGAAATAAAATAGAGACAATCTCTGGTGATTGAGGCCAGAGATTTGTAAATAAAACCATTCCACAATATGTTGGTAATGAGCTCCATGACATGAAGAAGGAAGTGGGAAAGATAGCAAGTGAAAATGAGAAAGGGTAAGGGGCAATATATAAAAGCCTTTATATACAGAAATACTCTTTTAAACTCCTTTATGAACTGTGGCGAAAACATCTAAAATGGGAAAAAACTGGGATATTCAAGAACATTCAGATATAATTAGTACAAATAGAAGGGATTGCCTCCTGTAAAGTATACTTCTATAGTATTGTGTATCAGCCCCTGGTGGTGCAAGTGTTAAATTTTAGAGTGCTGATGCACGTGAATGTCATAGACATGGGACAGGCCAGGCCACTATGTGTTGTAGAGCCCTGTGAACTAAAATACCTGTCACAAAAGTTGGTCTATAATCTAAAGGTCGTGCATTTAAATCTGAATGAGACCTCAGCCTTTCATCCCTTCAGCATGAGGCTGTACTCTAAATCCCTTTGATCTGAGGAGACGCACTATACATGGTGGAAAATCTACCAGAGGAATGTCTCCATCTCATTTAGAGAAAGTGCGACGGTATTGTTAGTGAAATCTATTCTTCTCTCACAAATCTGAAAATGTATTTTTTCCATCCAAATCTTATTCAGGCCCAAATCTCCAGAAGAAACTTTCAAACATGTTTGAGCTCTCAGAAATCTCTACAGAGCTGTCAAGAAGTACGACAGCGGAAGGAGGAGGAGAAATGTAATTTTCAAGTAATTGCAAGAAAAGTTAACTCTGTGAAAAGTAACTATCGGTGATCTTGGTGCCCTCTTATTTTTCCCAGGTCTTGAAAAGAAGTCTCATTGCTTTTAATGATGTACTTAATTATTTGGTGAGCCATAGTTTCCAGATATCTGCTTCTGCACCTTCCTTGCTGTTTAGAGCCTACGTGCTTGTATTCTTTGCTCCTGCCTGGTAATTGAGTGATTACTTGCTAAGGCTACATTCATAACAACCTCTGACAAAACCAATTAGTCTTGTCTTTTTGACCTTTCCAATCCAGTCCTGTGTAGCATCAGTAAACAAGCATTAGCAAAGCCAAGAGGTCTAGCGCTGGTCACAAACCTTTTGACTTTGGCAATTCTTGTGTTTTTTCTTTCTTGGTTTTTGCAATAACTTTTATTGGGTAATCTGGTGGCCTGTTATCAATCAAAAAGTGGTTGAAGGCAAAAATGTTATTCAGTCTGCATTACTATAGTAGTCCCTGCCACCAAGAAACTACTTTGTGTGTGGATGTACTCCTTTTGAAAGGGCAGTATGCCGTAACTCAAAGTAAAGCCAGGCAATGGCTTAAGGGGACTGACTCATTGACCCATAATGCATGCTAGAGTGGGTAAAAGAAAAATATGAAAGACACAGCAACAGACTAATGGTTGAAGTCTGGCTGAAAACTCCCATAAC